>NC_134460.1:51808802-52453107 GCF_047948215.1 Lycorma delicatula
TATTTAATTAGAGGAAAATAAACTCTGAATAACCATACATTAGACTTATTTAATAGAACAGATATATATTCAGTCATCATTTGAAGTTACAGTTTTAAGAAATAATAGTATTACCATGGTTTTTATTATATAATCTCTAAGAATAACAGTTTACATACATCGTTTCAAGTTCAAGAGTAGTAATTAGTTTTTTTCAACTATCATCATACGAGAATAAAAAATGTATCAACTAATTTCCTAACAAACTGCATCATATACTGAAATATTATAATCTATCTAAGGATGATGGACAGAAAAATACTCAATATGGCTAAGTATTATATATAATGTTAGTGAGTTCTACAACAGACCAAAGTTCTATGAAGTACAAATCATTTACAAAACCGATTGACAAATAATTTTAATTTAATGTTTATGTTAATATACTCTTATAGCATACATTTAATTGTAAATTTCCTTCTCTTTTTATTGTTAACAAGTTTTCTGTACCTCCTTATTTTTTTTTTCTTTTGTACATTGTGTCACATTATTTCTTTGTGAAAAAAGAAATCTCATAGAGAACCAGATCCCTGCATTTTTTCAGTATAAAAATGACAACAAAAAAAAATTACAAAATCCTGAAAATTGAATTAAGAGAACCCCTAAAAAATTAAAGGTATTTATAAAGGTAGTCAACCTGAGAAATGCTATTTTTTTCTTTTAATGAATAAAAGAATTTACACCATCAAAAAAATTAATGACAATGGGAGAAGCATTAAAAGAATGAAGGTTGTTCTTTTAAAATACAAGGTCTGTTAAAAAAAATCCTATCATACATGTAAAAAAAAAAGGTTATCTAGTAAGTTTCTACCCAAGGTTCCTTTTGAAGTAGTCCCCTTGTGACATCATACACTTAACCCGGCTGTCCTTCCATTCCTGAAAATATCTTTTATATGATACAGATACAGCTGCCAGCTGTGCTATCACATTCATCATTATGTCCTCTTCATTGTCAAAATGGGATCCTTTGGGAGCATCTTCAACTTGAGGACTAACCAGAAATCACAAGGAGCTATGTCCAATGAGTGAGAAACTGGACAAAGCAGGGGAATTCCATGCTTGATCAAGAAATGCTGGATTAGATAAATTAAATGGATGGGTGCGTTATCATGATTTCTGCACCTCTAATGCTTAAACTGCTTCACAAAGACAACGTAGAACCTTCAGACTGAAGATTTATTGACAGTATGGACTTCTGGTGACAAACTATTATTAATTATTATTATTAATTGTAACAAAAATAGATATAAGTTAAGCCAAGGTGTAGACTGGTATTCCCCAGTAGTTCCTAATTAAAAGATAATTTAATTTTTTGTACCATCACATTATTAATTCAGAAACCATATTTCTAGATGATGGTCAGAACATGGAATGATTTTTTTTTTTTGTGCCAAATTAATATCATTGTTTTGTGCATAATATTGTATTAACTGTGCTGGGAGTAAATAAATAATGCTAACATTTTGTTAATCAGGAACCAATTAACCTGATAGAAATTAAGTGAGTGAAGGATAAAGTGAAAAAGAGACACAGCAATTTAACCTTTTCTTCTTCTTAACAAATATATTTATATGTGATTATTTTCTACTATTGCAAGAATCATTTAAATCAGCTGGCTAGAATTGTTATTAAAAAAATATGTAATTTAAATAACAGATGAATTCATCAATGTAACAGATTTTTATATAACACTTATATTAATATCTAAAACAATAAATAAGAATTAAATTAATTTTCACATACGATATTGTTTCAGTTCCAATCTCATGACCATTATGCGCCAATTCCTGAATCATATTATAATCGCAGTATTCATGAGACGCAAAGAAAGTACCTTTTATTTCACAACCGTTAGGATTCCTTCTCTCTGGTGAAAATACTTTTTTATAATGCTCAAAATTATTTAAATTTACTGCTCCATCAAATGTGAGAAGTATCATTTGTGGTGCCTGAAAAAAATAAGTAAACTTATATAATACAGTAAAATTGTATACGTTGGGTGCTATAATTTAATTTTTGTAGGTCACCTGACAAAGGATGTGTCACTCCTGAAAATGATGTAGCCATTTTTAAAATAAAGAGCATCCATGCCAAGATTAAAAATAAATGTGAGGAGTGAAGTAGTTTCTTGTTGATTCTTTACTTAGCTGAACTTACTGCTGCATATAAGCACACCAAGCCATAGGCGATATCCAACTTTGCAACTAACATTTTCACTCTATTTACAATGCTAACTAACTAGCTATGTAATGGACATAATTATTATAAGAGGAAACAACTGTGATCAGTGCCTTTGGTACTTTAGATGCTTTATATACACTACAGATCTAAACCAGATTGAGACAAAAAGTACTAAGCAAGAATTAAGTATGAAGAAACAATACTTTTATGTAATATTTAGTAAAGGAATTAGTAAAATTATTAGGTCAACATTTTGAATGTTGATGTTCAATAAAACATTCATTACACTAAGCTGAATGAAATAGGATGTCGTTCTCAGATGCAAAATTCAGTAGCATATAACCTTTAAAGTATATTACACGTTATAATTCATATTAGTAACATGAAGCTGCTACACAGAAATATTAAAAAAATAGCTACGTATTTTTAGTAAAATTATTGTTTTTCTAATTACCATACTTTCAACTGTTACTGTTATATAAACTATAAATAATATGGTATATAACCATAATGGTTTATGGGCTTTTATATATCATAAACGAATAGTTGTATTTGACATGTAGCAAAAGTCACTCTTTAAAAATAAAAAAGCATCCCATGTCAAGAGTACTAGGTAAATTGAGAAGTTAAGTGGTTTTTTATTTTTAACACTGAGTTGATGTACTGTTGTACATCGACATACCAAGCCCCTGAAACATGTAATATTCATTCTCTAAATACCATAACTAATCAACACAGACTAGTCATAACATTACTCTCAAAGAAAACAACTTTCACTGCTGCCTCTTCAAACATTGGTATTTTAGAAGCATCATATCTATATTAAAGACTGGAAAAAAAATATAAAGCAACATATTAATGAGCCCATTTCTATCAGATAAGAGTGCATCATAATATACAATTTCTATTTGTTATAATTATTATACCTTTTTGTGACATATTTTATTTGTTGGCTTTAGATAAAGATATTCTGTAAAAAAAATTACATGAGAACATTTTTCCTGAAAAGTTCTTCTCCTTTGAAATCTTAGACAGTTGTTCACTCTTCTTGAAAATAAACCTGCTTGGTCCAAAACAATGCATTCAAACAGAGCAGAATTTATTATCTTTTTTAGATCAGTGAGAGGCAAAAAACAAAAGTATAACACTGATAGAAAATAGAAAATTTTAAAAAATTGACTTTTAAACTTTAATTAAAAACTGAGAAATAATCATGAGTGATCTTGTTGTCTCCCATTTAAATATTACTTATTTATCTTTAGACCTACAAACTGTACAGATTTCGTTATTGGCTGTAAAGCTAGGTTTCTTTTTTTTCAATAAACTTGTAGATTGATAACTTGGTAGGTTTTTTCAGAAACTTGTAGGTTGATAATGTAATTTTCCATTTCAATTACAGTAATTGTTTTAATTTTTGTTTATGGCAGTGTATAGAATATATTATACTACTTTATATAGAATCAGCAGACTGATTCCAACAGCCCTTTATTTTATGGTAATGACAAGAAATAAAACAATTTCAGATCCTTAGTAGAAATCAAAATCATGAACAACTGCATCAATCAGAATGCTCATTTCTATATCATCTAATCATCCAAAAGATGAAATATCAATCAAAATCCACACATTTTAATCTTACTTTTTGTGAAGCTTGTAATATTATAGAAATTTTATTTGTTTCTTTATATTTGAAATTATGCTCCCAAACTGTGCGTAAAATATACTGCACATCTAAGAAAAATAAGAGGACTTACACCATTCCAAAATCATGGGTATACCATAAAAAGACATATATTATATCAATTTTTAAAAATTTTCAACTTAAGAACTGAGAGATCTTGGCTGAATATAAAATAAGCTTAGCTTACAGTTAGTCTTGATCTCATACTTTCACTGGTTGATAGTAACTCTGTCACAAAACTTAATAATAAATTATAATGGTCAGCTAATAGCCATGTAGAAAGAGATTTGAAACAAAAAGGATTGTTTGTGCTACTCAAATAACAAAAAAAAGTTAGTCTAAAAATTACTTAGTTGGAATCTAGGATAATTATATTCATTGACTGATTTCACTTAGTCCCTTATTTATACAAAACTATTAGGGAAAGTAGATCTGATTTAAAACTTTATTTTAGATAAAAGACAATAGATTTAATACATTGTATTGTTTACTGTGTAGAAACTGAATGCGAAGTAAAAGAAAAAATATTTTATATAAAAATTTATCGATCATAATTATTCTTACCTCATCCGGGTCAAGACCACCAGGAATAATTGTTCCGTCACGAGAACAAAAACAATATGGAAGCTGGCATGCTGCTGTGTCACACTTTACAGCTAAGTCCACAGGTGGTTCTGTGCTCGGTGCTGTTGCTGCATTAAAACATTAAAATCTAATATAAATTCAATGACTATGAACTAAACTACTAATTTAAAAAATTCATATGAAATTATTTAGATGAATTATATTATTATTTCTTGACATTAAAGTCCCATACTTGCTAAACTCTGAACAACAGAAAAATCTACGGAACATCTTTTTTATATGATATTCATTCATCTTTGATAATGAGTCTTAAACTTAAAAATTATGAAATAAATTAATTATACTTCCGACTGCAAGAACTGGCAAAATGAATCGTGTTTTCATTAAATATACTCTAATTTTGAAAATATAATAAGATGAGATAATCCATTTTTCTAACAATCAGCCTGAGTAAACCGAAAGAATTATACTGTTATATTCTTCAGAACATAAGAATATTCTTAATTTAATACAACCTGCTTAGAAGTACAATAAAAAACTATTGTATGGTAGTCATAATTAATAAACAAACATTATGTAAATTTCTATATTATTTTTAAAGATCAAATAAAACTGATATTAAATAAAACTAGATTCAATGTGAACTGCTTTATTAACTTTAAAATTCATTGAATTTATGTTATATAGCTATTCTACACAATACAACTTAAACATGAAATGCGTACAAAATAAAGTAATATGTTACTTAGTTCTTGGAATTAGAATAAAACAAGCATTTTTCTTTTATTTGATGTGATATGGTAAGAAGTTTTTTGGAAATCTGCCAGATAAATAAAGGAAAAGATTGGCACTAAAAATGGTATCGATAATTTATTTATATCACTTCACATCACGTGTAAAATATTTCAGATGTTACATGATTTCACCTTGGATTATTTATATAATAATTATTTACTACCAGCTACTCCATGAGTAAAAAATAAAGAAGCTGCATCTATCATTTTTCAGGAAGAATCAAGAAAAAGTAAGAAAATACCATCACAACAGGATCACAATTACAAATCTGATATATAAAAAAGAGACGAGTTTACAGTTCACATCAATAAAAAAACTTAATAATTAAATAAAATAACGGTGATTTAAATACATAAAGTTAATAAATGAAATGAACATTGAATAAATAATATGTAAGGTATTAGGTGAAAAAAATCTAGTAATAAATGTGTAAAATGAGAAAGTATTAAATATTAGATTTATTAAATTAAAATTTAAGAATTTATTAACAGATTAATATTATTTTAGTAAATATTATTAAAAACGCTGTGGTAACAAAGTCACTTTCAAATTACAAGGAAATTGTTTCATTTGCAAAAAAAAACTGTGTAATTGGTCTGAATAATCCTCTAGCTAGAACAATCTCTGTATATTGCAAATATGAGTTATTCATAATTTTCAAATGTTGACAAGTTTTTTATCATGTTATTCACCAAAATCTTTTAATTTGGCATTAGAAAATTGGTTGAAAGTTATAAATAAAAAAAGTTTAGCTGTTTTCTATTTCTTGAAATTTTTATAATAAATTGTTATGATGAGACTTGCCTAAGGCAGAAAGAAAATTGATTACTACACGAAAATAGCTCTTTCATACTGTAGCTTTTTTTGTATATGTAATTGTACTGTAACATGCTGTTAATATTAACAATATATTCCAACCAGTGATTTGGTGAAGGGCTGTATAATTTTCGTGGTTTCGTCCTTCACAGATTTTTATTTCAAATACATACATGGGTTTTTAAATATTAATGTCTTTATAATCGATCAAATCATTGAGAATATAGAAAATGGAAACAATTTCAGGAATCAATTTTAGATAATGAATCTATCTTGTAAATTATTTTAAATGTAACTTCAGAAATCAAATTTTAAAGAGTATTTATAAAGGTTCTGGCAATATTTCAGTAAATACTAGAAGTTGCTAAATGTAGCAATGTAACTCATGTAATTTTTTATGAATGATAATATCTCAGAAACAACAAAATGAAATTAAATTAAGCTTTTTTTGCCATCATAATATAAAGGACACAACTGTATTTTAGGTGTAATCGTGAGTTTGACCTTGAGCGCATGGGTTTTCCTGATGGATGATTTTGCATGTCCAGCCAGAATTATAAAATAAAATTACATATAATTGTAAATTTGCAAAAATTAAAAAAAAAATCAAATCTTGCAAATAAATTTTAACTAATACTTCAACTATCTTGAATTTATTTTTTTGATATTTTGGTGAATTTTTATACTTTTACCTCTCAGAGAAATACATATAATAAATTTTGTTATAGTAATATATAATAGTAGTTCTCAAGTAAAATAAAGGAATATTATATAATCATTTTTTTTTTTTAAATCAATTTTCATAATTTTAAATAAAAAAAAATTTATTTTGCTAGTTTTAACTATCTATATATATATATATTATCTATCTATTATGCAAGCAATCTATTTTTTTACAAATAAAAAAATTATAATATATGAGATAAACCTTAGCATTGACAAACTAAATACTCTCAACTATGTAGTGAAATTTGACTTAAAACAGCCTGTAGAAATCAATTTTGGAAACTGATTACTAATCATTAGAAGGGAAAATGAAGGGTCCTGTTTTATCTCTTTTGCCCCTTTTTGAACTCTAAAATCCTTAAAATTAATATTCCGTAGTTTAATTCCCTAAAAAGGAAATATTTAAGTTAAATTTCATGCCTTAATGTAAAATATATTTAATAACATCAAAAGAAAACTAATAAAATGTGAGATCAGGTACCACTTTACCCACTTGTCTGTGGCAGCCTAAAAATTAATATGATTAATATGAGAAAAATACTTTGGCTTAATGTAGTGGTTAATAGTTTAACCATTCAGAAATATTAAGCAAAATCTTAAAATAATTATTTTTTGGGTACTGCAATACTCCCTTGTTGAATCGAGGATAAAATTTAACAGTAGTTAAACATATGTAGACAAATGTTTTTTCCTAACCTCTTACATGACCACATTTCAAGCGCTAACAATCTTATTTCATCACTTTTTCTTAACATCTATCTAACTTGTTCATTGCTGAACTCCATACCAAAAATTTCAATATTATTTTCCACAGTCCTTTGTTTGTGATTCATCGTTACCTTTCCAACCAGATGACATGAACCTAAAACGTTCCTTGAAAGGGTTTTTTGTTTTTAAAACAAATCTATATTAATTAATCTATATTATCTATTAAACAAATCTATATAATTTTACTTTCAGTAAAGTGAAATTAATTTTCTTTCAATAAAGAACATTTATAATTTCTGTATAATGTTGAAAATCCCCCCCCCCTCGCAATTCAACTGACTTAAAACTTTGGAATTTTGAATATCGTTATAAATACTTTTATTGTACTACACGTCAATTTTTATGACCACTACACAAAAATTCAATAACTATATCCATCTCCTTTTTGTCCAAAATGTAATATAATTAGTGCTCTATATATATCAACATCTTTTGAGTCATTTTCAAAGAATTTATACTAAACCAGTCTAGATACACACATATTTTCTATAACTTTTTTCTGTTTTTTGGAATAAGAGGGTCTTGAAACAGTGACATCTGAAATAACCCTGGTACTCAAAATTTTGATCAATTGTTGTTCTTTCCTTTTGAAGCTGTGCAGCAAAAGAACTTTAGCTGGGAAAGTAAAAATGACTAGTATTAATCAGTATAAAACTATTTTATACAAACAGCAATAAGAAGTAAGATATATAAAATCATATATATATTCAGGATAATAAAAAGGTATATATATATATATATATATATATATCAGGCTTAGTCAGGAAATAAAATGGTTAGAATAAGCAAAGTGGTTATCTGACATAGGAAATATAATGAGTATATTAAGATAAAATACAATAAGAGGAAAAAGAAATGGAGAAACGCGTCAGACCACAGGAACTGATAACAAATTTAACATTAATGTCCCTGAAAGAGAAGAACCGACCTCCAAGACACTTTATCATGATAACTTTATCCTTGAGGCAGGTGCCTCTGGAATAGCCTGTAATAATAACTAAAAGGACCTTCCTTAAGAATAACTTTTGCTGATGTCAATGTAAAAAGAACTGAAAATAACTGAAAATATTTTTAAGTAAATCTATTAAAAATATTTTATTTACAATTTGGTTTGGTTTATTATAAGAGTTTAAATTTCAGATTAAATATAATTATGATAGATAACTACAAAAATACTTACTTGTTGGTATAGGACCACATCTTGCTTCAACTTTAAATGTACAGAGCTTATTAACATCATCAAAGTAAAGTCCTGAAGGACATCTGTTCAAGTAGGGATAGTTATCCACACACTGGAAATAAAAAAAAAATATATGTTTTAGCAAATTTAACATAAAAGATTAAAACTTTTTTGTAATTTTCACTACTGCCCATCATTTACAAAAAAAACAACAAAAAACATAACATTAACCCTAAATTCACATATTCGTGTAATTCACTTACATAATTTATATTTTAAAAAATAAATTAATAAATAAGCATAAAAATAGATTAAGATTAGATTACAAATTTATAAAAATTAAACCGAGAGAAATTACTAAATATCCAAGAACAATAATTCATTTTAGATTAGCATTATTTGAAAAAAATTAGCTTTTAAAAGATTTAGGGTTTAGTTTTTAGTAACTAAAGTAGAAGAATACATGCATCAGCCAAATTATAACACATATACTGTACAACAATCTCTGCTGGCACTGCAGATATGCGATTAAGTATTTTCATTATAGCATTTCCTAAAATATTTTCATACTTTTAGTGTTTGACTAAACCAATCTGCTTTTTAAAAGTAAAATCATATTTTTTCCTTTCTACATCAATAATAATTAAATTAAAGGCAATAAGTTAAATTTACTAAATCTGTTGTGCACTGTAATAATTGCAGATAACACTGACATTTGTAATATGTATTTCCATATGATTATTTTTTATTTTTATTAAGAATATTATATTTTGCAATGTATTGTTTTAGTTTGCTATATAACTTTTTAAAATTATTATTTACGCTCTGGAGTTATGTTCGGAGAGGTTTATTTTATAATATTTTTTTTAAAACTTGAATTTATCGAATTAATATTTTTATAACCAGTACATTTACCATATATATTTTATTAATAAAAATAAATAGATACTAAACCACACAACAAAATGTGATTAATTGTTTTATTTCAAAGCCTAAATTTAAAAGATGTTCACTTTCTAAATACATAGGAAATCTGCCTCCAGTAGAACTTTCAGGAGTTATTCTGCAACTTCTTCATCAGTAGCACAGTAGGTACTACATTAGGGATTTGATTTGATTTGATTACGCATATGCATTTGAATACTAGATCATGGATACCAGTGTTCTTTGGTGGTTGGGTTTCAATTAATCACACACCTCAGGAATGGTTGACCTGAGACTATACAAGACTACACTTCACCTAAATTCATACATATCATCCTCATTCATCCTCTGAATCAAAACCTTATGGTGATTCTGGAGACTAAACAGAAAAAGAAAGGGTACTACATTAGGCAGACCACACTAATTAGCCTACAGATATATATATATACACATACACAAGCGTGATGAATAACTTATATCCAAGTCAACCTTCATAAACTGTTGTTTCATTCAAACTGGACACACTGGATATAGAAATACATTAATTACATTAATTTTATATGCAAAACATAAAAGCAATGAACTCAATACTGAAAAAATGTAAAATTTATGACTGAATTTGTTAATATCATATCAAATTAAAATCCAGAACAGAAAATAGAAGAACTATATAACCACATATTAAAGCACTTTTAAAACTATTTGAAGATCAATCTAATCACCAAAATGGTACCTGTAGCAACTAATAATGAAGTAATTGCATAACAGTACTAAAAAGATCTGGAAGCTCATTTCAATATATTTAGAAAGTGTTTTGTTTTTCTAATAAATAAATATTTACAATATTTTATATTGGCATGATTATAATAGATTATTAAAAAAAATTGAACAATATTTGAGAACCTATAAATAAATTTTACATTTAAATTATATTCAACTATTTATTTCAAAAGGGAATCATCTGGAAGAGAAAACACGATAAACCTATATATGTACTTCTTGTAAAGAAAGTAGAACTTTGGATATAAAAAAAACCAATGGAAAAGTTTTTAAAATGCATACTCTCACAAATTCAAATTTAAGAAAAATATAATAAATGAACAACAGGATTTCAGAGATTAATTAATAAGTATTTCGAACAACTGCTGAATTCTACCATAATATGCTTTAATAAATCTAATATATTTTTAACAGCACTCAATTGGATGCATTAAAATCAATCACATTTTAATCTTATTTTATATGTTTTTGCCTTTAATAACTACAATAATGAAGGATAACTTCAAAAACATTACTGTGTCATAAAATTTATGAATGGTATTTATCCTAAACAATAACAAGAGACAAAAGGTGATGATTAATACTTTTTTTTTTTGTCTTCAGTCATTTGACTGGTTTGATGCAGCTCTCCAAGATTCCCTATCTAGTGCTAGTCGTTTCATTTCAGTATACCCTCTACATCCTACATCCCTAACAATTTGTTTTACATATTCCAAACGTGGCCTGCCTGCACAATTGTTTCCTTCTACCTGTCCTTCCAATATTAAAGCGACTATTCCAGGATGCCTTAGTATGTGGCCTATAAGTCTTCTCTTCTTTTAACTATATTTTTCCAAATGCTTCTTTCTTCATCTATTTGCCACAATACCTCTTCATTTGTCACTTTATCCACCCATCTGATTTTTAACATTCTCCTATAGCACCACATTTCAAAAGCTTCTAATCTTTTCTTTTCTTCTCAGATACTCCGATTGTCCAAGTTTCACTTCCATATAAAGCGACACTCCAAACATACACTTTCACAAATCTTTTCCTGACATTTAAATTAATTTTTGATGTAAACAAATTATATTTCTTACTGAAGGCTCGTTTAGCTTGTGCTATTCGGCATTCTATATCGCTTCTGCTTCGTCCATCTTTAGTAATTCTACTTCACAAATAACAAAATTCTTCTACCTTCATAATCTTTTCTCCTCCTATTTTCACATTCAGTGGTCCATCTTTGTTATTTCTACTACATTTCATTACTTTTGTTTTGTTCTTGTTTATTTTTATGTGATAGTTCTTGCGTAGGACTTCATCTATGCCGTTCATTGTTTCTTCTAAATCCTTTTTACTCTCGGCTAGAATTACTATATCATCAGCAAATCTAAGCATCTTTATCTTTTCACCTTGTACTGTTACTCCGAATCTAAATTGTTCTTTATCATCATTAACTGCTAGTTCCATGTAAAGATTAAAAAGTAGCGGAGATAGGGAACATCCTTGTCGGACTCCCTTTCTTATTACGGCTTCTTTCTTATGTTCTTCAATTGTTACTGTTGCTGTTTGGTTCCTGTACATGTTAGCAATTGTTCTTCTATCTCTGTATTTGAACCCTAATTTTTTTAAAATGCTGAACATTTTATTCCAGTTTAGGTTATCGAATGCCTTTTCTAGGTCTATAAACGCCAAGTATGTTGGTTTGTTTTTCTTTAATCTTCCTTCTACTGTTAATCTGAGGCCTAAAATTGCTTTCCTTGTCCCTATACTTTTCCTGAAACCAAATTGGTCTTCTCCTAACACTTCCTCCACTCTCCTCTCAATTCTTCTGTATAGAATTCTAGTTAAGATTTTTGATGCATGACTATTAAAATTAATTGTTCTGTATTCTTCACATTTATCTGCCCCTGCTTTCTTTGGAATCATTACTATAACACTTTTTTTGAAGTCTGACGGAAATTCCCCTTTTTCATAAATATTACACACCAATTTGTATAATCTATCAATCGCTTCCTCACCTGCACTGCGCAGTAATTCTACAGGTATTCCGTCTATTCCAGGAGCCTTTCTGCCATTTAAATCGTTTAATGCTCTCTTAAATTCAGATCTCAGTATTGTTTCTCCCATTTCATCCTCCTCAACTTCCTCTTCTTCCTCTATAACACCATTTTCTAATTCATTTCCTCCGTATAACTCTTCAATATATTCCACCCATCTATGGACTTTACCTTTCGTGTTGTATATTGGTGTACCATCTTTGTTTAACACATTATTAGATTTTAATTTATGTACCCCAAAATTTTCATTAACTTTCCTGTATGCTCTCTCTATTTTACCAATGTTCATTTCTCTTTCCACTTCTGAACACTTTTCTTTAATCCACTCTTCTTTCGCCAGTTTGCACTTCCTGTTTATACCATTTCTTAATTGCCGATAGTTCCTTTTACTTTCTTCATCACTAGCATTCTTATATTTTCTACGTTCATCCATCAGCTGCAATATATCGTCTGGAACCCAAGGTTTTCTACCAGTTCTCTTTATTCCGCCTAAGTTTGCTTCTGCTGATTTAAGAATTTCCTTTTTAACATTCTCCCATTCTTCTTCAACATTTTGTACCTTATCTTTTTTACTCAGACCTCTTGCGATGTCCTCCTCAAAAATCTTCTTTACCTCCTCTTCCTCAAGCTTCTCCAAATTCCACCGATTCATCTGACACCTTTTCTTCAGGTTTTTAAACCCCAATCTACATTTCATTATCACCAAATTATGGTCGCTATCAATGTCTGCTCCAGGGTAAGTTTTGCAGTCAACGAGTTGATTTCTAAATCTTTGCTTAACCATGATATAATCTATCTGATACCTTGCAGTATCGCCTGGCTTTTTCCAAGTGTATATACTTCTATTGTGATTTTTAAATTGGGTGTTGGCAATTACTAAATTATACTTCGTGCAAAACTCTATAAGTCGGTCCCCTCTTTCATTCCTTTTGCCCAGCCCGTATTCATCCACTATATTTCCTTCCTTGCCTTTTCCAATGCTTGCATTCCAATCTCCAACTATTATTAAATTTTCATCTCCTTTTATGTTTAATACATATTTACAATATTACAGTTTCATTCATTTTAGAAAATAAAAATATATTCATTTCAAATTATATTACTTGGTGTAAGTAAACTAATTTTTTCAAACATAGCACCGTTGGTATATGAAATTAATAATATATAAAAATCAACCTTACCAACAATTTATATTATGTTTAGTACTTTTGGTCAATTGACCATCCTCAGGAGAGAAATTCTTTTCCAATTTAAAGTAAGAATAAGAAGTACAGTCAGTACTACTTAACTAACAAATATAATAAGTATTTACAATAAGAGTGTCTCAGTTGTTATAACAACTAACAATTGAGAGACTCTTACATAACGGATGTAATTTTATACAATGACGACCAGTTGTTATGATTTTAACATTTTATAATTTTTTAATATACGATTTTAATTTTAATTTTTTAAATTGGAAGAAAATTTCTCTCCTGAGGATGGTTGAATGATCAAAAGTACTAGAGACATAATATAAATTGTTGGTAAGGTTGATTTTTATTTTATTTTTATATTATAAGTAAATAAACTAGCTGGATGTATGGACAAATGTTTAATGAATCAGTCAATCAATTCATTGGATGTTAGTCTTCACTTCATTCTGCTGTGTATAAATTAAAATTTTTAACTTCAACATTATATCCACATCCTAAATCCTCTGTTTTAAACGAGTATATACCCAATATTTGGCTGTGAACCTGGTATTCGACGGGTTTTTGGGACTGACATTCTTGGAAGGAGTCGTGGCCCAGACTTTTGGCGAGACAAAAGTCTGTCTCCTGTTTGTTCATGGTAATTCATGACCGCAACTAGAAGATCGAGCGCAGGCGGCTTTGTCAACCGCAGAGGGCTGGATCGACATTCAAAATTTAAGGATTTCTGTGCCCAAGACAAAGTTTATGCTTCTCAAGGTGCAGACAAATTATCATACAGTCGTAACCCCTGTATTAAGTATAAAGGCTGTGTAATCAGTCGAGTTCGAATTCATTAGTACCTAAGTGTTTTGTTTAATGAGAAGTTGTTGTTTAGCAACTACATTAGGCAAGTAGCGGCGGACGCTGTCTCTGTGATGCACAAGCTTAGGAGGATTGTTCAAAAGGATTACAGACTACTGGGCCATCATTTGTACATGGTGTACCAAGGTGTCTTTGAAATTATGACCTCTTACGTAGCGTCCATTTGGGCACACAGGTTGGAAAGAAATCGAGCACTTATTCAAAATTTAAGGAGTCCCTAGAGCAGAGCCTAAATTGTATGCATTGGTATTTTTAAAACAATCTCCTACGAGGCAACTATTGCATTGGGAAAAGCTCTCCCAATCGATTTAGTGGTAAAAGTTCAGGCGGCCATGTGGAAATTGAGAAGAGGCAGGGAGGCCGAGGTATTTAGTATGCGGTTTTGAGCCGGGCCTGTACCAGAGTGGAACAGTGATCTCAACGCACCGGTTCTAAATTTCGAACAGTTGTCCATCTCCTGCCTGTGGAGGAGGCTTTACAACCTTGCGATGGAAGCATGGCAGCAAGAATGGCACGCCACGACTAAGGGAAGGCCCTTGTATAGATTTATACAGGATCGGGGGATGGTATGCCTCTCCTTCATTTTTAAGGGCAACAGGTACCCGATTGCTCTCCAACCATGTAAATTTAAACCAATATTTGTTTCGGTTCCACCTGGCAGCTGATGAGCTGTGCGTCTGCGGGGAGGTCCAATCAAATGAACACATGATGTTTGATTACTCAGCTCTTGGGGGCAGCCAGAACTCAGGCCACACTGGAACTTAGAGGTCAAGGGGAAATTTGGCCAATCACAAGTGGCGAGTCAATGTGGCAAGAGCCCATTGTCGGACCATGTGGGAGTTCCTTGATGCGGTTGCTTTGTTCAATCGACATCAGTAGTTTACCTAAGGGAAAAGACTCCTACCACGCTGCTGTAGGAAGCTAATCGAGAGATATGGCTGGCTACCAGCCAGATTAAGGCTCCAAGCACTTTAATGGTGGACAGGTACTTGCTGGCATTCAGCGGCCTAGGTGTGGCGCGAATTGAGGTCTTTGACAAGATATTGATAGTCATATATGCTTTAGTAGTTGATGGGGTGTGCCTACCTATTTTAGTGATATATGACAAGTGGGCAGTGGGTATACGCAAGCGAGTGGTGTATGGTACCACGCTTATTCCGCTCAGGTTTTTAGGTTAGCTCTAGGGGCTAGTAAGGACACTGGTTGCTAAACTGTTTCGTGGCTCAGTAGCCATTTGTGGCACAGACATTCAGTCTTATGCTTTAGGGCGACCGAATAGGGTGGTGGCAGGAGAAATGTCAAGCAAACAAATATACCCAATATTTGTCTTTCATTACAGTTTTTATCCTCTATTACAAAATTAATTAAGTCTTAAAGACTTAAAGAAATATATAGCTGATACCTAGTTTATCTCTTTACAACATTTGGCCACAAATTTTTCTCTTCTCCTACTTACTCACTTTGTACATTACTAATCCAGTTAATTATTTTCCTGTTAAAATAGCATTTCATAAGCCTTCTTCTTTCTGCTTTTCTTACTGTCAACATTTTGTGACCTACAGATGTTTTTCAATATTTATATCCATATTTGGTACTATCAGACTTCTCTTATACATTGAACTCCTTGTTATGGTAGTCTGTTTTTATCTCTATTTTACTTTATCTATCCTTTGTAATAATACTACCTGAATAAGAAAATTCTAGAACCTTAAATTACGATCCTGTTCTTCATAATTTCTCACTATCCTTTTTGTCACATTTCATTATCCTTTATTTTACTCTTATTAATTTTAAATCACAAGTCTCTTGTTCTTAAATAGTTACTCTATCCATAAATTTATCCTTCAATTCCTGTATTGTATCTCCTATACACAAATTTAAAAGGTACGGGGATAAAATAGTTGCTTGTTAAACTCCTTTCTAAGTGAGAAAAACTTTTTTATATTTTCATTAAAATTGTAATCATTTTATTCCATTACACGTTTTTAAAAGTCTTCAACAATCTTAAGAATCCCATATACATAGTTCTATTTTTTTAAAACCTGCCTCAAGGAACCATGCTATTGGTAAAAATAATACTAAAACTTCAGTCAGGAAAAAAATAAATTTGTAAAAAATAAAAAAAGAACAATATTTGATATTTTTTCTTTTAGAAAATGCAGATATAAACAGCTTTTTATTTCCTAGGTAATAACAACTAGGTATTTCCTAGGTACAATATTCAACTGGGTCCACGCAGTAACAGGCTTAAACATCTCTAAAAACAGACTGAAATTTTTTGGTAATGTTATGTTATTTATAATCTTAACAAACGATCACTATTTTCAAAAAACTACGACACAAAAGCAGTAAGTAACAGATTTTTTTTTTTAATTCTAAACAGATTTATAAACCTTTTTTTTAGAATAATTTTCAATTCTTAGTAAACAAAATTTGAATATTTCATAAAAAATGAACGCCAAAAAAATTTACAACAAATCACAATACTTTAAAAAAATTTAATGTAAATTGAATGTTTATATTAAAAAATTTCATAAACAATTAGTTTTCCATTATATTTAATGAAAGAAAGTTACCACAAATATAAATACACTACAGGATTCTAAAATAAAGTATATTTCTCATTTAAGACATTGAAATAGAAAGTAAAATATAATTTCAAAAACCTTACTAATTTAAATTATAATTAATTTTGTTACTTTAAACACATTATACTGTCACATAGCATATTACACACTTTAATTATGGTTTCATTAATACTGTAATATTGTAATTGAATTTAGAAAGATTGAAATGAAACAGAAAATGTTTACTTGGTAAAAGCGTCGGCAAGTAGCTGGATCAGCATAATTTCCATTTCCAGCTCCTTCAGGACATACAAATTCAGCTTCTTCTTTTTTATCTCCTCCTCCTCCTCCCCCACCACCTCCAGAATCCCTTCTTTGTGCTTGAACTGAAAATAAAAATAAAATATTGTTACATTTACCATTAAAAACAATATATATCATAAATAATTTATATGTAAATTGTTTATGAAGTAAAAAGAGTGAATTAAATTAATTCTCTTCACCAAAATTACTTCACATCCTCACTAAATTCAGAGGCTAACATTTATTTTAACTGTTAAAAAACTGAATCTATTCTTTCATTAATACATTTCATGATGAATGAAATGTAAATAAATGAGAATACAATATATTATGTGACAATGCTATATTACACACTGTACTACAAGAAGTTCCAAAAGCTGCTTTATTGAGTAAAAACAGATAAACTAAGAGAATTTAAAAGAAAAGAAGAGAAATTAATATTGACGTATAATGCCATTTCTAATTGTAAATTAACGACAAATTATTGCAATTAATTATTTATTTTAAAACTTAGTTACAATCCTGCTGAAAAACTTTGGACCCATGATGCCATCAATCTATACTTGCCTACACATTTAAAGCACAGGAAAAATTAATTCTTATTTTATTATTTACTAGCTACACCAGAAAACACTGTTATTACAATTAATATGGCAATTAGGTTTGTAACTAACATCATTTGTCCAAACAATGGGTTTAGGAAAATCTAGTACTGCTTAGCAACAAGTTATACAACCGCTCTCAAAATTCTAAACATCCATCAGTCATATGTATGATTTTATAGCAGATGAGAATGAAAAGCGTCCACATTCGATGCAATGAACTATGACACAGAATATCAAAATCAATAAAATTCATTTTATCAGATTTTTTAGGGCTGATGTAACCTTTTTATCGATTAAGGTATAATCTTTTATTTAGTCTTGCCTCAAGTGTTAGGGAATTTTTCTGGAAATATAAGAAAAGCCATGAATAAAACCAAAAAGGAAAACTAGATGAAACATGGAAGAGCTGTTGCTTAACAATGATTAAGTTGCAAGCGATCTACAGCTTATAACCTAAAGTGGAATAATAGTTATTAAAACTAATTATTAATAAAACAAAAAATAAAATGGAATTTCTCTTGAAATAAATGAAACACTTTTTAATTTTTTATTTTTTTTTCACCAATACCGTAAAATAAGCAAATGCTATGCTATAATTAG
Organism: Lycorma delicatula; assembly: GCF_047948215.1. Lineage (NCBI taxonomy): Eukaryota > Metazoa > Arthropoda > Insecta > Hemiptera > Fulgoridae > Lycorma > Lycorma delicatula. The sequence goes on from NC_134460.1 coordinate 51,827,449, forward strand.
TTTATGATTCATGTTTACCACTCACAAAATACAACAAATAATTATAAGGTCAACATTTTTGCTATGATTATTTATCAGCGATACCAAACCTACAAACATAAAATATTGCTTCATTCATGTAAATTTAATCAAAACAATTACTTGTTCATTCTACAAGGTAAATATTTTTGGGATAATTTGTGTATATTATTATAGTAGACTTGATAAGATAACTCACCTAATATTCCAAAAAATAAAGATATCTAGAAGAAAAGAATTGGAAGAAATACTGCAAACTAGATGAATAATATGAGAAAAGTCATGAACAAAAAAAGGGAAATTGGAAAAACTGATATAAATGTTGCTTAAGTTGCAAGAGATCTACAGCTGATAATCTTAAGTAGAATAATAGTTAGTGAAACTAAGAATTAAAAAAACAAAGAAAAAGAATGTCAATCTGAGTAGTGGAGTGGTAGCATCTCGACCTTTCATCCAGAGTTCCCAGTTTGAGTCCAATTCAGGCACAGCATTTTTCATGCGCTACAAAAATTCCATTTCATATTCTCATGGCACAAACTTCAAGCTTATGAGGTGAGTTAATAGTAGAGCTAAACTAGGAGATGAAAAACTGGAAAAGCAGATTTTTTTTTAATATTCATCACAACATACAAAATTCAGATTAAATATATTCACTGAATATATTTAATCTTTTTTTAATCTTTTTAATGCTTTTATTATTTCAAATAATAAAAGCGAAATAAATATCTTTAGCAGTAAAATTAATCATGAACTTTAACTAATATAATTGTTCAACGTACAGAAAAATAATTACTAATAATGAAATGAAATCTTTGAGAACTACTAATTATGTATGTTTTTTTTTTTAATTATCCACTAACAGCTGAAACCTGTAATTAAAATTTTAAACTGCAGTTATTCATTTTATTATTATAACTCTTTTGGATAAGAAATAATAATATATTAAAATAATAATATAATAATATTTATGTGTTCAAGAAAATAACTTTTGTATTTTCAAACTAAAAGAAAAATAATAAGCTTTAAATTTGTTCTAACAAATGGAATATGCAACCTTTTAATAAAGTAGCTTCAGGCAAATAATAGTAATAATAAAAAAATAAAATTAGCTGAGAATTTAATTAATTTAAGATATAATCATCTGTTGAAAACAAAAGGGACATTGAATAAAGAATAAAAGAGAAGCTTCCTGCTGGCTTCTACGACTAGAAAGCGTAACCAACACTCACTTCACCTGTACATCTGAAGTTGGTCACATTATATAACATTACTACTACTTTATAAGATATATTAAATAAAATGTTCATATTGAATTCAATTAAATTTAAACATGTAAGTTTTTTCACTTCAATGAATGCAGTGATGACCACTTATTGTGCAAAACTTACATTACTGTTTAATAGAGCATAATTATTTATGTTTCTTTCTTTTAAGCAAAATATTTAGAGTAAAACGTGACATAATACCAACTTTCATAGTCTTGGTTTTATTTCCATACGATAAATAAAAAAAACCCTGTTTTATTAAATAGCCACCTCTTCTAGTGGTCAACTGAAAATTACCATTCTCTTTATTTCAACAATTATTTCTTATAAAAGCAGTAATTTTAAATTAATAAAATAATAGAAAATTTTCAGAACTAAGAGACTGCTTTGTTGTTAAACAGACTGACAACTTGAATCATCGATTTGTTAGAAAAAAACAGCATTCAATCATAATGAAATGTGATTACACTCACGTTTCAGAGTAAAAATAAAAATGGACCTATCCTTCAGTCTTGGACAGTTTATAACTATACCATTATTATAAACATCTGTAGGAATGAAAAACATGGATGACAAAAGAATATGAAATTTTAAGTAGGGAAAGGTATTAGTGAAAAAAGATATATGATTTTAATTAAGATAATTGAAGAATGAAGAAACAGTATGAACAATGAACTTCCTACTGATGAAACAATGACTTGCTGTTTTAGGTGTAAAAGATTGTAATGGTCGGAAGACTTTGTTCCAGAATGAATGATAAAATAGCATTCTGGAATTAACTAAACCAGTCTTCATCACCACACCTTGAGTAAAAGGGCAAGAGACAGTATATTATAATGTTGGATAAATAAAAGTGATCTAAACCTACTAAATCTCAAGAATTGGAAGAAAATTACAAAGAATAAATGTAGTTGGAAAATTCTTTTGTTCATTTATATGATCTTAAAAAGGCCGGATTGCATAAAGAAAAATATTTAATCTGATGAATAATCTGATCATGTTAGAGAAAATAATGAAATAGCACAGTAATAAATTTAATGGATGCAAGGAATGGTCTCGTTAAACAGGTTTTATTATGTATTGTATTTTATTAATTCTACAATTTACATAGATGTAATGTATTTTACTTTAAACAGCTTTATAATACCAATGTAGTAACAACACACATATATATTTATTTTCACTCATTTTTCAATAGATGGAGTAGAAATGTTTTTCATTTTCAATAGTAACTTCTGAAGTACCCTGATTTAAATTAAAATTGTAGCTATTAATTTTTAATGGATTTAAACTGTTCTTTGGTAATTTGAGTTTAATTAATGGTAATCTTTAAAGAGCGGTTGGCATGAGACTAGATACACCAACCGTAAAACTGTATTTTGGCTTGCAACCAGTTATGAGGCAGTATATTCTGACACAAAACAAAAACGTTTTAGAGATGAATACAGTGTTAATATTATAAAAAACTTGAGTAAATGCATCTCATCAGTAGGAAACAGAGAATAGATGATTTCTTCGTAAAAAGATAATAGTTGAGTAGAGATTACAATATATTTAATGATAAGGTTCAACAAGTTATGCCACAGTAAGGATGAGGTACCAGAAAGAATTAATAAAGGAATGTGTTTAAAATATGCAACTATTGTTATGAGAAAGAGGAACGACAAGAGATACCAAGAGGAGAATACATGAGTCACTCAATTCAAGTACAATGCAGTATGGAGTACGGAAGTAAGGAATTACAAGAAAAGAAATAAAGATCAAATGTAAGTGACAAAAGCATTTTTTAAGGCAATGTGTACAAATAATAAGCGATGATAAGATAAGGAAAGCAAAATAAGAGAAATGACAGCTTGCATAATAATGAAAAGTGGTTGGTACGATTTGGGAATATTATTGACTTGTAGTAGAGTATTTGGAAACTACTACAAAGTAGAAGAAAGGGATATACCTAAATAATCTAGGCAGAATAACATGAAATTTATTGGTAGAAAACTGCCATACAAAAAGACAAAGTAAACAGGAATCAGATAAACAGTAAGAGCTGTAGGAAATCCATAAGGTAAAAAAGTAAGTAACATCACAAAACAGATTTATGAAAAAAGCTAATATCTGAGTTTTTGCCGTAAAAAATGATCCAGATAATTAACGTTGGAACACGATTAACTGAATAAACGAGGGATATCGCTAAAGTAAAGAACGCAAGGAAATTTCACTCCTTAAGGTTGGCGAACCTGTGTCGTTCATGGCCACTCTAGTAATGTACCAACTGCATTGTTGTCAGTAAGTTGTCGCGGTTGTAGTATCTTTGATTACGTGCGAGTTATTACGTTATAAAATGAATACGAAAATCGATGTTCCTGCCGACTGTGAAATACGTGGAGTCATACGTTTTTTAAACCATGATGAATAAAAGAAACGTCCGAAAATGGTGTGAAAGGTTTAGAAATAACTGTGCATGATGAAGAACGTTCGGAGAGGCCGTTGATAATCACCGAAGACTTATTGAAACGCGTCGATGATGAAATCAGAAAAGATCGTCGCTCAACGATTTTTAACCTGGCTCTTCTTTTTCCTGATGTTTCAAGAGCTGCTATTGGTCCCATTGTTCACGACCATTTAGACTTCAGAAAGGTTTGTGCACGTTAGGAGCCGCACGTCTTAACGGAATGTCACAAAAAATTCGAATGGGATCTGCTTTTTAATGCACTATACAGAAAAAGGTGATGAGTTCCTTAATTCAATTGTTACCGGCGATGAAACATGGACTTCGTATTACACGCTGGACAGAAAATGGCAGTCAAGTGAATGGCGTCATCCTCAATCACCAACCAGACCAACAAAGGTCAAGCCATAGCCGTTTGGACGCAAACTGATGGCCATAGTCTTTTGGGATCGGTTTGGCGTACTGCTAGTTGATTTCATGCCACTTGGAACAACTATAAATGCAGAACCCTACTGCTAAACTCTTCGTAAATTATGGCGACGTGGGCGGCTGACCGACGGCGTCGTCCTGCTGCACAATAATTCCACGTCCATATGTTGTGGGTCCAACACATGATTTAACTGAGAATAATTGGATGGAAAATTTACGATCACCCCCACCATATATTCCGGACTTAGCTTCTTCTGCCAACCAAATTACCATTTGTTTGGGAAATTGAAAGAATTTTTCAACAGTAAGTAATTCGCGGGTGACGATGAACTTAAAAAATACTGTTAATCGGTGGCTAAATGGACTGGCGGCAGAAGAATACGACGATGGTATATTGATGCTGGTATATAAATTCTTAATTCATGTGGCAATTATATAGAGAAGTAATATAGTTATGTAGTTAGAAAAATGTATTTAGTTAGTATAGGTGTACGTAGAAGAGAAATAAAAAAATATTTACAAGTTTTCAGAATAAATTTTTTTACAATGAACGGTCTTTACTTTAGAGATAACCACTCGTAGCTAAAAAAAATCAAAATATAATCAGATAATACAAACCATCACAGTTCAAGATGAAATTTTTATATCATGTAGAGACGAAATGCATATAAGATATTAATCATGAATAAGAACAGTTGTAGGGAATAAAGATACTCAGTTTTCTAGATATATTAAGCATTTATGAAAACAATAAGTTAATGCTTCTAATAAATACAGAAGGTTACTCAATTTCAAACATTTTTTATTAAATCTCAAAAAAAATAATTATGTTAGTGTTTAGATGTTTCACACATGTCATAGTCATAAGAAACACTGATAAGAAATTAATGTAATCCTTTCTGTGGAAAATAATACATTGTCTCCATTCTGTGGGAGAAGATTTTAGATAATCAAAAAGTAATATCATTGTAGAAATTACTCTAAAATAAAAAAAAATAATACAGGATTTAATTTATGTTAATATTTATCAATTTTACTGAATTAAGAAGTTAATGTAGAATTTTTTTTACTAATTTTGTTTGGATATGAAAAGAATAAGATATATTAATAAAAACAATTTTTATCAAAGGGCCTAATTAAGTTTTAACTCTTGTACAAATACTGCAAAAATTCAGAATCATCCCTGTCAAGTTTTCTACATATTCATAGTCTAGCACTGGCAGATATGCTCATAATAATATTCCCTTCAAATAATATAATCTAGCTATGAATAATAATTACATATTAGTTAGAAAATTACCTATCTAGTACACATAAACACTATTCTTATGCTAATAATAATAATAGTAGAATAAAGGAGTATTAATTAGTAGAAGGGTAACATTTAAATAATTTAATGATTAACAATCCATGGGCTTGTACAATCATATCTGTCATCAACAATCAATTTACCAATAAAATGAATTATTTGTTTAATAAAATACAAATAATTTCTCTTCAAAATTAAATTAAATTTAATAGAGATTTTTGTTAGACCTGATAAGGTTATACAGTGGTAACTCATGTACGCACATCCACATAAAAGCCAGACATAGATGCACACAAGATTAAATAGACAATAGATCAGAGAACTAAGAGAGACAGAAAGTGAGAGAGGAGTGAGTGTCTCTCTTCTCAATATAAACTACTGGATGACCTCGCTGTGAACACAACCTTCACTACTTGAACACCGAGCCACAGATTTACAGATAATTAATTCAACTTAACACAAGACAACATGTAATATCATATTGTTGATCACATCAGTATGATTTTTTATTCAAAGAAATCTTATATTTTTCAAAACATAAAAAGTAAGTAAATAAGTAGTTATTACTGAAATAGCATGAATTTACATTAAATAAAAAATTGTTTGCCTTTTTTCATCACTAGACATTCTGAAATTGAGAACAAACACTTGATTCTTTACTGTGATCAGAGAAAAAACCCTTGCAAAACATTTTAAAATAATTCTTACACTGTCATTTCATATACTACTTCTTTTAACTTTTTAGCTTTGAATAACTCTCAGGAGTGTAAATCACATGTTTGGTCTAAAAAAGATAAAGCCAACATCATAGTTTTAAAAATATATGGCATTGTCCATAAGGAGTTTTTGTCTACAGGACAGACTGTAAATCAATATTTTTACCAAGAAATTCTTGAAAGACTGCGGAGACCCGCGCGAGACCAATCATCTAAGATAACTGGATGCTGAATCATGACATTGCACCTTGTCACACTGCACTCTCAATTAATGAGGTCTTGGCAAAGAAAAACATTCCTGTAGTTCCTCAACCACCTTAATCACCTGACTTGAGTCCTTGCGACATTTTCCTGTTGCCAACTTTAAAAAAATCTCAAAGGACACCATTTTGGAACACCAGAAAACATTTTAAAAAATGTAACCGACCATCTGAAGGATATTTTGGTTTCTGAGTTCCAACACTGCTATTAAGAGTAGCAAAACCATTTGAAGCGTTGCAAGGCTACCCAAGGGAACTATTTCAAAGGTGAGTCCATGTATAACTGGATTGTAAATAAAAAGTTTTTCTAAACCAGTCTCATTACTTTATTTACAGACCGCATATTGCAAAAGTAATAAAGATGTGTACATATTTAAAAATTATTGTTATGAATAAAAAACCTTCCATTCCTTAGTTGGTATAGCATTTTACATTTAATCCTTGATAAAGTCATTGCTCAAAGTAAAAATAATAGGTAATTAATTTTTTATTGATTGCCTTACAATACAATGTAAATAACAATATATACATATAGAAGAAAACATTAATTTCCTTTGTAAAGGTAAAGTATACAGTAAGGAATATTTATTCAATGCATTATTTTACTTTTAAATACATACAGTAGTAATAATAATAAAACAATAAATAAAAAAATCTTCTAAAATTTTGTTTAAAAATTCATTCCATTAATTACACCACAAATAATGTTTATTCATTATATGTATGGGAGTATATTACACACACACACACACACACACACACACACATATATATATATATATAATGCAAAAGTAATAAAGATATTACATATTTAAAAATTAAATATTTTTAAATACATATTTAAAAATTACAGTTATAAGTAAACATTTTTTTTTAATATAATTAAGTTAGGAAGGTTATAGTAAAATAATCCTGTGTAATCATATGATTCATAAGCCCATCTAATACAAAATCTAAATAATAATTATTTTTCTTATAAAAAAAAAAAATTAATTCTTCAGATGTCACTCTTACTACCTCTGAAAATAATATCTGATAAATTATTACTATGAGGAAAATAATGATAAATTCAATTCAAAAGTAATTTGAACGTATTTTCAAATTTTATTAGGTTCTTCTTTTCTCTTGAAATCTTTTCCTCAGGTGAGCATCCTGAGTATATGACGAATGGGTATCATAACTCAACAAAGATAATATAATTTGATTTTATACAAAACACAAATCACTCACAAAAAAAATCCACACTGAAATCCAAGAATAATAAGCAATTTCTTGCCAGTGTTCTAGGGATTATGTTGAATGAAGTAGGTTTCCCATTACCTTTTTCACAAGTATTGATATATTGTTGCATATTGGCACAGCAAGCTCACCGAAATATAGGTAAAATTCAGCAATACAAGCGACATCTTAACTCAGTTTACTATAGGGATACCACAATGAATATTATTCCTCACAAAGAAAGTGACTCAGACAAGTGTCACTCATATCTTAAATGATTTATATGCATCACATTGATATAAGATAATGTTAAAACTGGAACAGACACTTAGGCAATTAATTTGTTATAAAGCAACAAAAAGTAGACTCTTTTCTGATAATACAGTCTTTTCCATTCATAAACATTGCGTTCTAAACATTGTCACCACTTCTATACACTGTCTCCCTAGAAGAACCTTCCCGCTTTGATAACTAAGTTGAAAAGAAAAATTGATTTGATTTGAAGACGAGTTCCTTTATTTGAGATTTTTTAAATGTTTCATAAAGTTTATTGAGAATTTCATTTATTTTAATTTCTGTTACTAAATAAATATTTTATTTTTCAAATTTGACAAGGAGTGGGAAATCGTCTTCAAAATTACAATAAAAACTACTTTTTCTTCAAATTTTATTAAATAAAATTTTTTTATTGTAAAATATGACCATAGTGACCTCAAAAATCCTATGTTTTTGTTTTGTATGTATATGTTAGTAATAACTGTAATTAATAAAAATTATTTTTGGAATATATTATGACAGTGAAATCAGAATTAAGAATAAATTCATACTCAGTTTCATTTAAATTAGTTCATGATTATTTATTAAAATGAAAAATATTTGTTTTTTTTTTTTTAAATGAAGTATAAAAAGCACTTTAAAATTAAAAAGCTGTTACTGTTATACAAAAGAAAATTTCATTCTTCAGTACTGAAAACAATTCAATAGATTTTTATGAAAGTAAAATATTCAGTCATCATAACAGAAAGGTGAGGTTCAATCACACAGATCAAAAAGTATTTTAAGAAATTATGTCAAAAGCACTGAAAGCCTACACCCTACACCCTAAAGAGCAGACCAAAAAGCTTATGGGAGAAAGGTTAAAGTGCGCCAAAGAAAGCGAAAAAGATTCAATTTATTTTAAAAGTCATGGCTACGGTTTTTGAAATTCTCGTGGTGCATTGCTCATAGACTATTAGGAAGTCACTGCGGAGTATTACCACTCCACTACTGGAGTAATTGAAGGGTGCTCTTCAGGTTAAACATCCATATCTGGCCAAAAAGGAAGTGCTCTTTCATCGCGATAATGTTTAAAGATTTCTGTGATAATTTAAAGATACCGCAATAATTTAAAGATTTCTGTGCCCAAGACGAAGTTTATGCTTCTCAAGGATGCAGATAAATTATCGTACAGTTGAAACCTCCACATTAAGTATAAAGGCTGTGTAATCAGCCGAGTGAGAGTTCATAAGTACCTAGATGTTTTGTTTGATGAGAAGTTGCTGTTTAGCAACCACATTAGGCAAGTAGCGGTGGACGCCGTCTCAGTGATGCACAAACTCAGGAGGATTGCTTGGAAGGACTACGGGTTGTCTGGCTGTCATATGTACATGTTGTACCGAGGTGTCTTCGAAAGTATGATCGCTCTTTTGGGCGCATAGGTTGGATATGAATACAGGACTTGTTCAAAATTTAAGGAGTGCCCAGCGCAGAGCCTGAATTATATGCACTGGTGTTTTTAAACAACCTCCTGCGAGGCTACCGAATTGAGAAAAGCTTTTCCAATCGATTTAGTGCTGAAAATTCGACCATTCTACCGCACTGTTGTTGGAAGCTAACCTAAAGATATATGGCTGACCACCAGCCAATTAAGATTGGCTGGTGGTCAGCCATATAAGCTTTAATATGGTGGACAGGTACTTTCTGACATTCAGTGACCTAGGCGTGACAGCGAATTGCTGTCTAAACGAAATTAATTTTAATTTATGGATGTCATATATATTTTTAGTAGTTGACGGGGTGCGCCTACTCATTTTAGTAAATATGTGACAACCCACCGGGTTGGTTTAGTGGTGAACGCGTCTTCCCAAATCAGCTGATTTGAAAGTCGAGAGTTCCAGCGTTCAAGTCCTAGTAAAGTCAGTTGTTTTTACACGGATTTGAATACTAGACTGTGGATACCGGTGTTCTTTGTTGGTTGGGTTTCAATTAACGACACACCTCAGGAATGGTCGAACTGAGACTGTTCAAGACTACATTTCATTTACACTCATACATATCATCCTGTGAAGTATTAACTGAACGGTAATTACCGGAGTTTAAACAGGAAAAAAGTAAATATATGACAGGGAGCGGTTGGGACACGTAAACCGGTGGTGTATGGCACCGCCCTTAGTCCGCTCACGCTGTTAAGTAAGCTCTAGGAGCTATCTAGGACACTGGTCGCTAAACTGTTTCGTGGCTCAATAGCCGTTTGTGGCAAGGACATTTGGTGTTATGCGTTAGGGCGACCGAATGGGGCGGCGGCGGGAGAAATGCCAAGCAAATCAATCACCTCGATAATGCGCCTCAGGTTGTTGATGCAAAACTCCATGACCTATCCTTCGAAGTGTTTGTAAACGCGTAGTATTCAACGGATCTGGTTCCCAGCGATTACTTTCTATTCCAAAAAACACAGAGATTTCTGCTTCTATAGAAAGAATTTTTTGTATGAAAAGTAAATTTAAAAAAAAACAAAACATACTTATACAGTAATTAAAATTTTCAAGCTGTGCAGATAGATGTTTACTATTTCAGAAATTTAAATAAAATTAGTTTTAAAGAAAATGATTAATGAAGAAGTAAAATTTGTACACGATTAATGGCTTACGGAAAAAATTAATTTCATAATGTTGATCCGATGTCGAATTTGTTATACCACAGTCAACAACCCACCAACATAGAGACTCTCTTCCCAAGAATACCTGGAATTTCCAAAAGAACCTCTATAGTAGGTAAAAGTATTTAGTTTTTTTTTTTAAAATGAAACTTGAAAATTTTAATTTTTGATAATTCTGTTACATACGAGGCTATTCAGAAAATAACCGAACATTTCTAATTACACGATAACGGAGAAATTTAGTAACGTGCAGTTGGAAGTATTATGCTTCGTATAACCTCCTCTGTAACCACATGTTCTTGGATTGTTGATATCTCATTTTATTTTCGTATTATTGTTATTTTAGTGCAATTTGTTTATTTGTTACTAGAGATTTTTGTAATGTGTGATTTCGGGAACGATACAATGTAAAATTTTGCGTAAAATTGGGAAAAACTTTCACAGAAACGTTTAATTTTTTTAAACATGCTTACGTAGATGATGCTCTGGATCGTACGCAATGTTACGAATGATTTTCACGTTTTAAAAGTTTGTGAGGAAATTGAAGATGACCCTCGACAAGGAAGGCCTTCGACTTCAAGTGATGACACCAACGCTCAGAAAATCAACGATCTGGTGCGTATTAATAGTTGATTGACTGTCAGAGAACTTACAGAAGAAGTTAGCATGTCGATAGGATCATGCCATGACATTTTGACTAAAAAATTGAACATGAATCGAGTTGCAGCAAAGTTTGACCTCGTTTGATGACCGAACAACAGAAAAACGTAGCGTGGACGTTTGTCGGTAACTTTTTGAAGAAGTCAACCACGATGAAACATTCATGCAAAGGATCGTAACGGAATAGAAAAGCTGGGTTTACGACTACGACATCGATCCAAAAGTTCAATCATAAAAAAATCGCACATTGCAAAAATCGTTACTAACACTTAAACTCGTTGCATTCAAATAAAAATAACAAGAAAACTAAACCAGATATCAACAATCTAAGAACATATGGTTACAGAGGAGGTTATGCGGAACACATTGCTGCCAACCGCACGTCACTAAATATCTCCGTTGGCGCGTAATTAAAAATGTTCGGTTATTTTCTGAACAGACCTCGTATATATATTATTTTTATTTTATTTTCCTAATATGTACGTTGCAATCTGCTCAATTAGTGAACAGACACCCCCCATGATGCAATGAGATGAGGATGATATGTATGTATGACATGTAAATGCGGTGTAGTCTTGTAAGCCGACCGCCCTGATACGTGTGATTAATTGAACCCCAACCGCCAAAGTAACTAGGTACCCACTGATAACGAATTTTTTATTAAATGTAGATAATAATTTATAATTATGTATTATATTTATGTGTAATAATTTTTCGTAACAAATGAGTTTTGAAGAATATACGTATACATTAAAATATAATAGAGACGTGAAGTCTTATGCAGACAAGTGTGATAGCAGGAAGTCTTGCGAGTTTAAAAATATTAAATTTTAACCAAATTCTTAAACTTAAAAGTGTTATGTAACATCACGTTTAAATTATCTCATTATTTTATAAGTATTAAAAAGTTAGTTGAACAAATAAATTTTTGAAACGATATAAAATACAATATCTATTAATAAATTACAAGAACTATTTGTTAACGAGACAACAAAACTAAATACAATAAATTGTTTTCTTAAGAATTAAATTAAACATATATATTTAAAATAAAGGGTTATTTGACCACTTTCTCTGACTTAACTAATCAAACGTAAATAACATATCATAAAGGAATTCCAGAAAACATGTAATAATAGCAGCAATAACATAACTATGTTACAGCCGGTAATCGTAATCAACATAGAATAGGATGTAGTAGCCGACTAGAACTAGAAAGCCAAGTCGGTAAGTAAAGGCGGATTCTTTAGGAGTTCGTGGTCGTACGTATGTTTATATGTAAGTAAGTAGCCGGACAGGGAAAGGTCGAATGGAAAGCTGCATTATAGTCAGACCTTGAGAGAAATCTTGTGGTGGATCGTGGATAGTCATCTCTTATGGACCTCTCTATTTCTAACGAAAGTGTTTATTTCTCTCTTTCTCCCATATAATAATATGAAATAATAATAATAATAATATTCAATCCTTCATTCGTATCAAAATTAATTTGGCGGTGAAAAACATGATCACGACAAATCATTTACCGTAACAAATAAAAAAAAAAAGTACTATTTCGAATGCACTATTATGTTAAAAAACCTCTTAAAAAATCAATTTATATACATACACACCACATACAAAAATATCTTACAGTAACTTTTATAACATTTTATCATAAGATAAAAAAAATTTTTGTTAAGAATTTTAGTTATTTAAATATTAAAACTCAAAACCGATGGATTAAATAAGGAAGATGTGAAAAGCGAACTTGCATAAAAAAACAGAGATGTACAGAAAAGATATTTCATTTTGAAATAGTATAGACAAGTGAGTTAAATGGTTATTTAATTTAATTATATAAAAATTCGCGCGTTTCGATTATTTAGACATCTTCATTATATTGAAATTCAAAAAAAAAATTTACGAGTACATACATACAGAATATTTTTAAGATAGTGGGGCTGGTTATACTTTTCTGGATTCTACTTGTAAAACTAAACAGAAAAAACCTTACGGGAAAAATTTCTCCCAAAGATATTTTTTGCTTAGTTTTACAAGTAGAATCCGAGAAAGTATAGCCGGTCCACCATTTTAGAAACACTCTGTGTGTGTGTGTGTGTGTGTGTGTGTATGAGTTAGATGAAAAACCTTGTAGGCGATCTAACATCAGACAAAATCACTATTAAAAATAACATACTCATTTCCCAGAATAGCAAATATCCCATGACTTCACTTACTTCAGAGGATGATATTATGAGTGTAAATGAAGTGTAGTCTTGTACAGTCTCAGGTCGATCATTTCTGAGATGTGTGGTTAATTGAAACCCAACCACCAAAGAACACCGATATCCACGATCTAGTATTCAAATTCGTGTAAAAGTAATTGCCTTTGCCAGAATTTAAACGTTGGAACTCTCGAGTTCGAAATCAGCTGATTTGTGAAGACGCATTCACTACTACACCAACTCGGTGGGTTTAATTCTCTTCCCTGTGTTGCAAGAACCGTGTGTTCTGAGTTTTCCAGCTTCCGCAATAATCGCACTCGGCGGAGATACAGGTTCACTCGCGCGCACGGGTATGCTTTAAAGTAACCGTGACAACTGCGAACAAGCGATGCCTCCGAATCCGCCTTACTTGTGCCCTGTAACATCTCCTCCCTCTTCCAAACGAGCAGATGTTACAAGTCTCCAACTACACCGGTGACATTGCCCGTGATGGTCCTGTAACCGCTGCGTACTCGAAGGGAGACAGCCTTATGCACCTGGCTAAGAATTGCACGGGCTGTCCCTCTTTCCAGCGCGATAAACCAGAGTGATGTTCAGTACAATATTTTCGAGAGCAACACCAGACCCTTCGCTTTGATGTGCGGAACCCACGAGATGTTCGTTATTATCCGACCGACGGCAGCTTCACTAACTCTTGAATCTTCTCAGGTGAAAGCTGAATCCCAATCTCCTGCAAGCGCGAGACGATCATATTTATTGTATCGTTCGTACGGCCTGTTTTTTCTTACACCTCCATATTGGATAGACTTATTTCGATGGCACGATTATTTCTGTACATGAACATTTAATGTCATTTGATGTCATTTAATTTTTGTCGCAATCGGTCAAGGGGCCAGGGAGATACGGATCTTATGAGTCCCGTTCCTCAAAATTTTACTCAAAGGTTAGGTAAATTCTTTCACATAATTTAATGTGTTTTGACAGATATTTTCTGCAATGTTTTGTCTAATTTAAACCTACACAAAGAAAGGGGAGCAAAAACCCTGTTCATATTTTTTTTATTTCCGGATTCAGTCAGATTCTTATGCTAATTAGATGACTCCATTACATATCACATTACATCATGTGTTTAGGAATCAGAGCTAGGAGATAAGTCTATTACTTTTCGTCAATTATACTCGATACTTTCAAACCGGACTGACCGATTTTTATGAAAATTTGCACGATGACTTCTGAATACGGATCACTGAAACCAATTAATTTTGGTTAAAATCAATCAAGGAAGTGGGGGGATACAGTCATACAGTCATCATGAATCCCGTATCACAGAAGTTTACTAAAAGAGTAGAATAATTTGTTTACATAATGTTTTACTAGCATAATTACACATTTGAATGTTCCCCTTAATTTGGCTCCTACACAGTAGTTTCTCGAGGGTGGACCCTTGAGTTGCATAACTTTCAACTCCTTTCCGGCTTTTTGATTTCTAAATGTTTTATAAACTTCTTTTATGCATTTAAGAAAAAATTATCTAAATTTTTGCTTCCAATTTTTGGATTTTTTTCATAAATCTGCGATTTACAAATACAAGTTATATTAAGTACAGAAATTGGTTATACTAAATAAATAAATAGCCACTAGATAATCAAATTGCAAGAATTTAATATCTCTTATTGAAAAAGGAAATAATTAATTAATTTAATTAAACATTATAGGTATAAATAATAACACATTCTTTTTCCTAAAGTAACCAGTGATGAGGTAATAACAACTTGAAACCTATCTTTTTATTTAGTGAAAGTGATAATTTCCGTTTACATATTTAACTTTTACTGTACAATAAAAAAAGACATCGCGTTAAAAGATATACACTTAAGTTAAAGATATTTTTTTCTAAGAATATAATTTTACCGATTTATTTTTCAGTTCAAGATAAATGTTTTTAAATGACTGCATCATATCCGGTTTAAATTCAGTTTTTTTAATTGCTATTACGAACAGAACAGTGGAGAGTATTTATGTTTAACGTATAACATAAATTATCTTTAAGGTTTAAATTACTACATTTATTTACACAAATCGCAGGTAAATTACATTCCTTACGGAACAAAACTCCTGTAACAAGTGACACGTTATAATCACTTTTTTTTTGGACAATAAAATTAGTTTTAACATATGAATTGTTATATAATTTTTACAATCTTATGGCATTATTAATAACTAACTGGTCATCAATCTTATATGAAAAAAAAATTATACTACTCAGCGAGGCGATTTTACAAGTATGAATTACGTACAGTACTATCGAAGAAAGTAAAATATTTGTGAATAAGATGGCGCAACAACATTGGTTCTATTTACATTAACCTCGAGAAAGATAGCTTTATATAGAGTGGCACAGTCGTTTTAAATGCATGTATACGATTATATTGTCTTAACTGTTATTATACACCACTGACCACCAACATTATTTCAAAATAAAACCTTTACTTGTCATGTAAAAGCGATCTGTATGCTATTGTGACATAATTTTTTATTTTACTTCATTGATAATAGATAAAATGTTTATTTTTTCGTAAAAATAATAATAATAAACGTTATATGTAACAGAAACATATAAAAAATATACTAATGAAAAGTGATGCTTCTAATTTTTACTCTAGAAAAAAATAATAGATTGAATTATTTGTTTTATTACATAATAGTGTTTCTGAACAAAACCTTATTTTACTTTAATGGGATCCAGCGGATTACTTCTCCCCATCCTACATCACGAACGCCAGAGTCTCCTACCGTCCCAATCGCAATTCGCTAATTCCCGACCCGGTATCACACACTCCATCCATGTCTTCCTCTCTTTTTTTCTGTTTAGCTTCGGAACTACCATAAGGTATTACTTCAGAGGATGAATACTCTCGTACATATCATCATGTACGAGTGTAAATGAAGTGTAAGTCTTATACAGTCTCAGTTCGACCATTCCCGAGATGTGGTTAATTAAAACCCAACCACCAAAGAACACCGGTATCCACGATCTAGTATTCAAATCCGTATAATAGTAACTGCCTTTACTAGGATTTGAACCTTAGAACTCTCGACTTCGAAATCCGCTGATTTGGGATGACGAGTTCACCACTAGACGAACGCGATGGGTATCCATGTCTTCCTAGGACGCCCTCTTCTTCGGTATCTTTCTGTAATAACCTTTTAGTCCAAACCTTTTTTTGGCCTCCTGGTCTCTCCCATCCTTCTAATATGACTAAAGCATATTAATTGGCGCATTTCCATTCTACGAACATCTGAGCCCTCAATTATTTTCTACACAGTCTTTTTCTAGTCATGCTGTAACTTTAAAACAAGAGCAACGCGTTTCAATAATACATCTTTGAGGTTCCGACTTCCTCTTACTGCTCCGATTAATTTTCTGACATTCGGATCCATAGGTCGTTACCGATTCCACTACCGTCATGTACAACAACTTATTACTGCGTTTGACGTTAATAGACAATAACAGCCCATTCAGCCCTCCAATTGCATTTTTGATCAATGCTACTCTCTGCTGAATTTCTCTGTTAGATCGTTCATCATTCGTAATAATGAGCGCACAGGACTTACATTCATGCCGAAATATTACGACTTCACCATTAATATCCAGATCCATCAAAGGCTCTCCCATCTATAAATATTCTGTATATTCCAAATTGATTTTCAATTCTTAACTTTCCAAATGATCATCTTACGCAGCATGTAGACATTTTCATCACCGGCCATCACCACCCGGTTATCAGCAAATAACAAAATGTAATTTTATTATTTGCTTTCTGTTCATATGCCAGACAATATTGAAACTGTTCGATATTTCCGTCATACGAAATCTATACCGTTAAATTCATCGTCATGCAGTGTCTCTACAGTCACATGGTTCAAGTGTTTGAAGTATCCAGTTGCAGGACTTACTGTACCATTTGTATATGTTGTAGATCATACGGAAACTGAAACCAAACAATCATATAATGCGCTATCAATTCTGTGATCGAGTAAAGATAAACGAGAGCAATGACTTTGTTAATAAATTGTGGATGTCAGACGACCCTGTTTCTACGTTAACGTATTTGTTAATAAACAAAAATTTCGTTTTTGGGGATAAGAGAAATCTACACAGCTACGCCAGCGCCCGCTACAGAGCATCATGGTTACCGAACTGTGGTAATCTGTGTCATCGTATGACAAAATAGGCGTTTTTTTTTTTAAACGAGGATGGCTTCACGACTATAGTCAGAGATAGAAACGTCGTCGTGCTAAATAGCTTTGTAGCGCAAAAACTACTGATATTTTCACAAATTATTTTGAAAATGCTCGATTTCAACAAGATGGTTTGATATTACAAATACTGAGGGATGTACGCCAATTGCTTGGTAATCGTTTGATAATTTTAAGATCGGAATATCAGTTGTTGAAATTCCTGTTGAAATATTGCGTCGAACCATATAGTTTCACTACTAAACTGCAGGAATGTTTACGCAGAGATGGAACTCATCTGCAAGATATGAATCAATAAAAAATAGATTTTATGTATCGATTCATAAATGGTATGGTTTTTTTCTATTTAAAAGTTGTAAATAAAGTTATTTAATGAAATTCTTTCGTAAGAATATTTAATTTTCGAAATTTTTCGGAATCATTATGTATATAATCTTACTTGTACATTTATAAAAGAAATAATTAAATTTAGAAACTTATACGTGAAACTGCAAAAAACATTTTTTTTTAAATTACATTATAGATTAAAATTTGTAAATCAAGAAATATGTAAATATAAAATTCCACAGATAAATTCCTTTTTAACATTTAAAAAAAAAAAAATTTGAAGTTATATTTCTTTTGGCGCGTTAGGAGAAACCGATCAGAGTGTATTTTCAGCAAGTTACGGAAATTGCGTGCGGCGATGTAACACACCATGAAGATTTGCAGGCCCAAGTGGATCAGTATGCACGAACATGCATGTAGTGTCTAATTCAGTCAGTCGTTCAATACAATTAAGTGATTAGCATGTGTTGTAAACATCACAGATATCGAGTCGTAATAAATATATATTCATATATTTATTACGACTCAATATATAAATTTATTTATCTTTTAAAATAAACAATCCTGAAGATTTCCCGATGACTCCAGAATCAGTAGCTTTTATTAATTTGTTAAATCTTAGTTTGTAATTTTTAACTGTAATTGGTGTTGTGTTTTGGTGCCATACGCTAGATGAATAAATATATTTATATACATGGATTTCTGAAGACGGATATTTTAAACTGTTGTTGTTCATATTCATAAAACTTTATTTATATTGCAGCGTATATTTATTTTTTTGAAAATTGTGGTTCAAGATTTGAGGTTATATTTACGTAAGTATTATTTTTTATGAGTAAACTTATATTTTCTAATGACACAGAAAATAGCACACATCAGATAAATTCTTGATTTTGCATAAATAATTTTAAACTTACCACAAACAAACATTTTGATAAAATACACTAATATGCAATAAAACTATTTGTATATATTTTTCATATCATAGGCCGCTGATAACCGTCGTGCTTATTCAACCGTCATCCGAAGAATTAATGGAACTAAACTAATCGAAATATATTCGACGAACTTTGTTTTACAAGACAACAAAATCTTTAATACTTTTTAAACTGTATAAAATAAATATTATGTAGTTTAAGTTTTATTTATTCAAACTTTTATTCATGATATTTAATGTCGTCTATCAATCGTTTGACTCGGTTCAAATTTGCATGAATGCGTAAAAAATTTTCTTTTTAATTCACGCCAAACAAGTATAACGTCTTACGTGTGTACATAAGTATACACGAGGTTTTTTAAAAATTAAATTGGCTGGATTTGATAAAGTATAAATATGTGTAAAATTCAATAAGGAAATAAATCTCATGCACGTCATATAGAATATCGTTTAAAATAAACAAACGTTCTTGGTACGTAGCCAAAAAAAAATTATTTAATTTACTTGAAACTTAGTCTGATGAAGGACATTTTGATTTAATCTTAAATTACCGTTTTAAATTAAATAAAAACTACTACAAATACATCTTTAAGTAGCTATTAATATTATTACTATAAAAAAACCCAATGTAAAAAATGATATTATGTTTTAAATTGTAAATTAAAATATATTAAATGTAAATATATATGCCGTGTTTTCTGATGACCATGAACGAATCAAAATATATGTTGCAAATAAAATTAATAAATGGTATGATTTATTATGAAAACACATAAAAAATATCAGCATTTTGGAAAAAAATTAAATCTTAAAAAAAGGATATACATTCTGTAAATTTTTATACAGCCTAATTATTTTTTCAGTTCATGCCTGTTTTCATAACTTGACATATAGACAAATTTTGAAACATTTTTTCTTAAAATAAAAAAAATGTTCAAGTAAATTATTTGTTAATTATTAATTATAACAACGATTCAGGAGACTAAGCAGCAACAGTAGTAAGAAGTAATTTAAAAAAATGGTTGCGTGCGATTTATTTGATCATTTTTGTCCGTTAAGAATCAACGAGATGAAAACGAGAAATTTATGTCGTTAGATATTAAAAAAAATTAATAATCTAATAAAAAAAAGGATAAATGTCATAGATAACAAAAAAAAACATCTTATACTGTCCATCTTATTACTATTTTTTCATAAATGCTATAACAATTTTTAACTAAATTTTTAAATCAGATCTAAATAAAAGCTTATGTTACTTTGGTCAAACATTTAAAAAAAAAGAAAAAAGAATAAAACAATTAAAAAAAAAATTAAAATGTAAAAATCTAAGTATTAAAGTAAGAAGATTTATACAGCATTAGTTTCTTTACAAAAATTAGCCTTAAAAAAATAAAACGAAAGGATTTAATCACATAGTAAAAATTTCGATCTTAGTTAAACTTTTTTATTTAAAAAATATTATTTTAAAAGATAAAAATATTATTCTTAAAATAAAATTTTAATTTCTGTACACTTGATTAAAAAAAATTTCTGAAACAATTGATAAAGAATCAATTTAAAATAAATGTTTAGTTCTACTGAACTGAATATTTAGCCCTTTATTAAAAACCCTTAAGTTTTTTGTTACAATCAGCCAAATAAAGGGAAACATTTGCTAATTTCAACCTTCTGTAGCACAGAGAAGTAACATTTTTGAAGCAAACACTAGTATAGGTTTTCTTAAAATACATAAAAATGACAAGAATAACACAGAATATAATAAGCATTAACACGGTATTATAAAATTCAGGTTTATTCCAACGAGCGTTTCACAAAATAATTTTCCAACGAGCGTTTCACAAAATAATTTTCTAAAGTCAAACTTATTCTATCGTGATACATACAGATAATGTAGAAATGCGAGCAGTTATTCGATTACAGCAAATATCTGAATGTAAAATTTTTTATCTTTCAAAATCCATACTTTTTGAAAATTGAATGATCAACTTCCAGGAAATCGATTTTCGTGGAACAAATCGATTTTCGAATTTATACTAATTATGATTTAACTCATTTTTTTGTATTTCAATATATATTTTATTTACAATTTTACATAATCAAATGCTTTTGCAAGACCTACAAATGTTTTACAGATAGTTTTGTTAAAAAATCTATACTTTAAAGTTTAATAGATCATATATTCTAGATAATTCCTATGTGGCAGTAATGATAAAAATGATGCGCCAATTTTTAAAATGCATGTTTGTATATTAGGTACAGTAAATAAAACAAATTTGGAAGACTTCAAACATCCCTTTAGATTTACGCGTCTGACACGAGATAAATATCACCCCTGAAATTGTTATTGTTATAAGTAATCGTTCTCCGGCAAGTTTATTAAGTAAAATGAGGAGTGAAGTGGTTTCCTGTCAACTTCACTGAGCCAAACATTCTGTTGCATATCTTCGTCCCAAGCCCATTGAAATTTAAAAAAAAAGTTCTACTCTAAAAGTGATATCTTGATTCTATTTAACATATGAACTGCCGATTTATTTTTTACATTAGGTAATTTTGCCCAATACGCCTGTGATAGCCATGAAACGCTGCTATTTATAGAATTTTAACCAATTTAAAATAATAAAAATTATATTAACTTTTCAAATAAAAAATTAAATAAAAATGAAGTCTTACTTCAAAAACACGCAACAGAAAGAGTTCCAATAGATAAAAACTTTCTATCCTTGTTATATAAATTATAAAAATTCCTTTCGGCACGTCGGAAGACGGAGGTAAATTTCATCGGTGCTAAGTAGGAGATAAAAAAAATATCCACCTTAAAGTTAAGAAAAAATTCAAATTTCTTACTCAATACGACAATGGTTGCACGTGAAAAAAATTTCACATGTTTAGCATATGACAAGCCCCATCTTCTTACAATTCCAGCAATATTTTAGTCATCCCTTGCCGTAAGGGTTGGTTATATTAAAAATTGTTTCAGACAAATGTTTTAGGTAATGTTTAGAGGACGAACGGCCACACTTTCAACTGATTCGATATTGTGCTTATTAAGTGTTTTATTAAGGGAGGTATGATTTTATTTTGTACACGAAGATATGTCGAAATTTTCCGGAAGTCGAACCATGGTATCCATTACAATAGGTAGTTTTCTTATGAAATCAATACCTGAAAGCAAATAGAATGATAAAAATGACTAAGAAAAACAAAAGAAGAAAATAATTTCCATTCTGATCAAACTGGAATCAGGCAAGGAGACAGGTTGTACTATCTTTTCAACACGGTTTAAGAAAAAAATATATTAAACTTTGGAATCTTCAATTACAATTAGAAAACCATCGCATAATTTTAGAAACGAGCTAAAAAGTAATCAAAATGCACCAAATTCGTTTGAAAAATATAGAGTCGAAAATTTGAAATATATAAGAGAAACGATCAAACAATACGACTAAGAAAAATGGCGATCCATGAAAGAATCGGAAAAATGAAGAAAGAGTACTTAAAAACTAAAGTACAACAAAAAAAAAGGCTTTACCATAAACGTAAAAATAAAGCATTTAGTACAGGCAATTTGTCATCAAAATAGGCTGTAATTGAAAATCTTTACCTACCGATTGATCTTTTGTCCATGCGTTAGGGGTGATGAGGGAAGCTTAACTCCAGATTTTTAACATCCCCCTCCCGTAGATTTTTGAAAAACCAAAAAGTTTTTGAAATGCGTTTTTCTCTGAATCTATGCATTTTAGAGAAACGTTTTTCAAGCAAAAAATGTAGAGGACATTCTCCTGTACAATTAATGTCTTTGAAGTTATGCCGTATAATTTGAAATTGAAATACTAGGTGTCGCTGAAATTGTAAAAAAACATTATAAACGACTAGACCGGTTTCGAACACGTGCCCAATTCACAACATTTTCACACTTTCACAAGCTACAGATCCAAAACGGTAAGTCGTACAAGAAAATTGTATAAATAAAAGTTGTCTGTTTTTTGAGATTAACAACTTTTTCAAATGCAATACAGACGAAAAACAATTTTTTCCGGTGAAAAAACCGAAAAACACGTTTTTTACAACTTCAGAAAATAACAGTGCTTGTGCAATAAATACAATTGCCTACTGACTGATGACCGACTTGAGTTTATATATATATGGGTCCGTTCAGTTAACTACCGATGGGTCATTGAGTTCAAACCCATCGGGTTGGTCTAGTGGTTAACGCATTTTTATCGTTGAACATGTCTTTCATGAAGGTGATAAGTACACTATACTGATTTAGTGAAGCACAAGTTTTTAAAAAAATTTCAAGTGCTCTTGTTGCTTACCGCAATGCAGTTCGAACTCTTATCAAAACTTTTGAGCAACAGACTCTGCTGAAGACGCTGATCGAAGTGGAAGACCAACGAAACTAAATAACCAGAAGCTGCTTGACATCTATGCTATGACCGAAAATCAATCAAAGTCAATGCGTAAGTTAGCAGTACGATATCGAGCTAGGCTACTGAACACGCTTGGGACCGCACATTAGGCTGTAAGAAAAGAATTAAAACTCATTATCGTCAATAATTTAAACGTTTTATTGACCAAAATTCCGTACATATTCTCGACAGTTTTTTTACAACTGAAGCCTGGTTTCATTTGGGGGGATATATTTATTCACAAAATACATGACTGTGTCGACAACTAATACGTATCAATTAAACGAAAAACGTTTACACGAAGCGAAAATTGAAGTCTGGGTCGGTGTGAGTAGAACGCGCATTGTGGGTCCAAATTTTTGTTGAAAATACAGTCAATAGTGATCGTTATTGTTATTATAACAAACTTCATCAGTGAGTTAATTGAACTCATCATGGTTGGTTCCAACAAGATGGTGGCACATCTCACACAGCTAACAAGTCAATGACTTGTTTACGAAATGTGTGGTGAACGAATCATTTCGACAGGTTAGTGGTCCGCACGATTGCCCGCTCTGACTCCCCCAGATTACTTTCTGTGAGGGGAGCAGCGAAACAAACAGTGTATAACAACAGATCACGATTTACGAACTAAAAATCTCAATAATGGCATACGTATGAAACATTCCAGTACATCAGAGAGTTAAGTGTTTGAAAACAAACTAAAACGTCTGCGGTGTTGTATTTATGTTGGTGGAGGTCATTTTCAGTAAACTATTCAAGTTATTGTAATGACCGTTTATATAAAATAATGAAATAAAAATACAAAGTAATAATTAAGAAAGTTTCGTCATTACACTTCCATAATTTCAATGCACATCAACTTTCCGAATACATTGTATAAACTGCCTATAAAAACAGGATTGTAATATTGACTTCAGGAATGTCTTATAACGAAACTGTCATTGACCAGTAAATGTATAAATCAAACCTAAAGGTCGATATTATATATAATCAGTATCTAACTCGTTTCAATAATGCCGTACATTAAAATTTAACGTAAGTAGTCATAGTCATTCGAATTTCTTTAGAATAAGTAGACAACATGATTCTTAGAGAAAGTAATTCTGACAAGTAACTCTCGTATCTTAGTTACTTTACAAAGAAAGAATCGACTACCTCTATCGAGAAACAATGAATTACGTGTAATGTTTGTAATATTACGGAAATTTAGGATGAAAATATAAAACTACAAAGTAATAAAATTTTTATGAATTTTTTTATGAAAGTAATAATTGTTTTTTTTTTTATGGAAGCTTGTTAACTTAAAAATATAAATAAACAGTA
Organism: Lycorma delicatula; assembly: GCF_047948215.1. NCBI lineage: Eukaryota > Metazoa > Arthropoda > Insecta > Hemiptera > Fulgoridae > Lycorma > Lycorma delicatula. The sequence goes on from NC_134460.1 coordinate 51,852,147, forward strand.
GCAAAAATAATTTTCATTATCATATAAATAATTAAAGTTTCAGATTTAACGTTGATGTAAATTAAAATCATATTCACAGCATAATAAAAAAAAAATCTCTTTCGATACGCCGGTACTCGCGGCATAATATAAAACCCCATTTCGATACGTCGAAAGGCGGAGGAAGATTTCACCAGTGCTAAGTAGGGGATAAAAAAGATTTTCACCCTAAAGTTAAGAAAAACTTCAAATATTTTACTCAATACGACAATGGTTGCATGTAAAAAAAAGTTTCACATGTTTAGCATACGACAAGCCCCATCTTGTTACAATTCCAGCAACAGTTTGGTCATTCCTTATCGTAAGGATTGGTCATATCAAAAATTATTTCAGACAAACGTTTTAGATAATGTTTAGAGAACTAATGACTACTTTAAAAGATTCGATACTGTGCCTATTAAGGCAGGGTATGATTTTTTTGTTTTCGAAACCCCATTTTTTTCAACCCTGGGGCAATGGTTGGTGATATCAAAAAAAATTTACTTAGATAAGTTTTAGACCCTTATCCAAAGAATAGCAGGAACTTTAAACGAATTCGATATTTTACTTAACAGGAAAGTTATAGCAATATTTTGGTTTTTCGATAAAGCCCTCCCATTTCCACCCCCATGGTGCGATTTTGCGCATTAACGAACTCGACCGAAATTTTGGGACGAGTTATTTTTAAGGAATAATTTGAAAGTGATTGGCGCAAAATTACGACAGTTATCGTATCCACAAGAAAGTAAAATATATATATGTAAACTTTTGAGCTGACGGTGGTTTTGGGGTCTGGGGGATGTGAAACGCCAACATATGTCGAAATTTTCCGGAAGTCGAATCATGGTACCCATTATAATTGGTAGCTTTCTTATAAAATCTACCTAATAGCAAGGACATAATTTTATTATATTACTGTACTTAATATATACATACATTTTTAAATAAAAATAAATGTACAGTTATGTCAAGACAATAAAAAGTGAATGTTGAAAGTACTTTACTTAAGAATATGCAGACTATTATTTTTCAAATCTTATTTTAATTAAATAATTTAAAAAAAATAGTAATAAGTGGTTGCATTGCAATTCATAATATAATAATAAAATAAACTTTTATAAAGTTATTAACTTTTTAATTAAAAGAAAGCTGAATATTTATTTACTAATCTTTTTTTTTATTTTTTAAATTTTACTTTAATAAATTTCGTTTTATAAATTCTTATATATGTAATTTATGGCGTCAATGGAATTGGGTTTAATAATGTGAAATTCTATTCAATTATAGGTTTCAACTCTTGAAAGATTTTTGAGATATTTGTCTTTAAATTAAACTATACGTACGATGAAAACTTCGTTTCATATACGATCCATTATGAAACATATATACAAAATAAAATCCTTAGAATTGAAACGCAATAATTTTCAACATCATATAATTACAGATAAAATTCATGACATGTTTGTTAAACATAAGACATTTTTTAGTACCCAGTTATTTTATTGAGTCAAACGGTTTAGTTTTGCATCCAACGTTGTAAGATTAATTATTTTCATTAACACAATGAGTTGCATTTATAATTATGCATTAGAAATGTCAAATAAGGTAGAATCAGCAGTTAAAGCTTAAGTTGCTGCAACATCTTGACATTCTATTGTAGTGATTTTAATTATTAATGAACAATGCTCAATCAAATATTAATATCATATATTATAACTGTATGGTAATTTTGTTAGTGATGAAATAACTTGCGTCGAGTTGTATTTTATTTATTTTTGATGTTATATATCTTTGGTTTTGAATTTTATTTTCTATATTATTAATTTATACTTAAAATTCAATAATATTGCTCAGTGTTATCAGCAATTTTAATTTTGAAATAAATAAATAATAATAATATTGGTCAATTGAAGTGCTAAGAGCGCCGGTATGAGCATGTGCACTGCTTCCTAAACCCCTTGTCCTTCTGGAGATACAACCATCGGTACGGTTCGTGTTACTAAAAATATATAATAAAAACAAGGTAATCCATTTCTGCACACACATTCTAAATACAATAAGCAATATATTTTTATTGGGTGGCAATTTTAATAACAATAGTTTTTGTTTGAGCGAACACAGAAATAATTACAGGATACGTTTTTATTTCTTTTTGAAAATTACATGTTAGTTCTTGATCAATTTTTTATTCTATACTTAGCAACATTCATTTTTATTATACTCATTATTTTTATTTTAATAGTCTCTTCCGGGAAAACTAATACAGTGTTCAAAAAGTGATGCAACTTTGCAGAAGAATGTTTCCTTCTATTATTTCTGGTTTAATTGAAGAAAAATGGGTTCACAATACAGAGAATATTCATTGTCTTCCAATAAATTAGATGTGCCAATTACGCCCAGACCCAGAATCACTTCAAATTATGATGTGAATGCATCAAACAAGTCCTCCATCAAACGGCAGTACGACAAGTTTCAAGAACTTCAAGGGAATGTGGCAGATGCAGTCAAACGTGGTCTACCGAAAGTGCTAACACCAGAAAAGTTGATCGACGTGCAAGCTGCATATTCTCTTAGTCCCAAGAAATCTGTGCGACGCCTATCTAGCCGATCTGGTCTCTCCGTTGATAGTGCCCACCCGCATTGCACAAGTGTTTAAAGATACATCCGTAAAGAATTCGTGATGTTCACGAGTTGTTACCTGCAGACACTGGAAAACGTGCACCTTTCTGTCAGTGGTTTATGTCATCTGTAACGCCAGAAGGGGAAGAATTCGACAATTGGTTTAGTTATGACGAGGCATGTTCCACCTTAATGGATAAATGAATGCACAGAATTCAAGCATTTGGTATACGGAAATCCATATCAACTGTACGAGTCTCCTCTGCACGAATAAAAAGTGGGTGTTTGGCGTGCAATTTCATGTAGGCGAATCTTCATGACATTTTTTCAACGCATAGTGAACAGTGAGCACTACATACACATGGTGCAATAATTTGTAAACACTATAACTGCAGACCGAATAGAGTGCACGTGGTTTCCGCAGGACAATGCAACGATTCATATAGCCAACAACAATGTGACTTTCTTGGATCAGTGTTTTCATAGACAAGTGATTTTGAAGGGGTTGCAGCTTCCTGGATCTCCTGATTTATTCCCTCCTGACTTTTTCTTGTGGGGATACCTTAAGAATGCTGCTTACAAAACTCATACTCACACCGTCCCCGAATTTCAGAGCGAAATTGAACGATGTGTCGCAGCAATTCCTCAACAAACGTTACATGTGTAACATCATATTCATTTATGGGAATCGCATAATGGAGGCTATTTTCAACAACTATTGTAACTTACTCATTTTCCCGAAGGGTTGCGTCACTTCTTGTACACTCTGTAGATGATTTTTTTAACGAAAAATTACAAGGTCACGAAAACAACATTTGTTAACAAAACTGGATTAAAAAAATTCAGTACAGGAACACTAGAGGAATGTTTTCCTAAAAATAAATCTCCAAAAAAGTGTTCTAAAAAAAATCATAAAAAATTAGTGGGTTTTTTTATGAATTCGTCGGTTTTCCCGGAACTCGACTCCGGAAAAATGAATAATTATCTATCTATTAAGTCCAACCAGTACTTCGTAGATAGGTTTTTTGATTAGAATTTAAAGAGCTTTATTTTTAATATACAATATGTTTACATAGTTTTTATTTACAAAATAATAATATATTTGTTTTAAATTAAGACCATATTCGGATGGAACCAGGTCAGAACTCTTCCACAACTTGTGTGCCGAACTTAATGTATACGCAATTATCGCACGCATAGTCACTCTAAAAGAGAACAAAGAATGAAACATAACTTTTTTTAAAAGCCGTACTCGGATAAAAATTGTTAATAGATTTGTTTCATATTTATTTCAAATAAACTATGAAATTTATTTAAAATCAAACACAATACATAATTTCCTGAAACACATTTTTAATATTTTCACCTAAAGTAATCTCCGATAAATTATTTTATTTATAAAAAGAGATATAAAGAAAAAATTACCAAAATATGTTACTAGCTGAAGCCTGAGCACATTATTATTAGAAAATATCAAATAAAAATTTAAAGAATAAGAGAAAGAGCGAAAGGGAAAGAGGTGATAAAGGATCAGCTAAAGAAAAAAATTCACGTTTTACATTAAGACGTAAAAAAAATATCCATTCAAAATAAATGTTTAACAATTCTCGTACAAATTAGTCATAAATCGTTGTCGGTAAGAGCTTTCTTTTTGTATACGGATTAATTTATGCAGAAGTTTCTTTATTTCCGTACATGGAAATTCTAACACGTTGTTGTCTGTCTCACGTAGATATTTCATACACCGTTGTAAAATTTCACTTCAATTTATAAATACTAAAGAGTTAAAAGTTACAAAATCATACAAACAAATATACGTTTAAAAAAAAGACGATATTTAAACTTGAACTTTTTAGTATGTATTAAGATTTATAGTTTTATGAAAATAATTTTTTTTTAAATTTTCACTTCTTTCTTGATTAATAAATAATTAAAGAAATACTGTCTGAATTAGTGAATTAATTAAAGAAATATTATATGAATTTATTAAATAAGAAAGTATGACTATCTTAGATAAATTATGTTTTTTAATCACGAATATAATAAAATTGTACGGCAGTAATATTTTACGAGTATATCTATTCAACCAATATAAATAAATAGCCTATAAGGTTCATTAAACGCGCTTATGTGCATTTTTTCTAACTTATTATAATTATTTCAACATATTATATCAATTAAACCTAATTTGTAGTGCAAAAATAAATTTTTAAAATAGTTTTAACAAATCAAAAGATATTCAAAAAATTAAAAAATGAAATATTGTTTGAAATATATTACTAGTGTAAGTTTATGCTAATTTAATTTACGTTTTAACATTTTTTTAAATAAATAAAAACGGCTTCAATAAATCCGCAATTCTTGAAATAGCAGCGCCTTGTTAATTTGGTAAAAACAAACTATCTTAATATAGTAAAAACGCTTAATTATGCACGCGTCAACTTTAAAATATTGAAATGTAAAAAACCTGATGTGCGCCCACATGACTTCCTTGTAAGCCTGTAAAATTACATATACACCTTTTTTTAAAAATGGAAAGTACGTAATTTTATTTCATTAATAATATCTGATATTTTTTCACATTCTTTTTTATTATTATTATTATTATTGAATTATTATTTATAGTAAAAATGTTTTGACAATTAAAGGTTAATAATTATTAATAAATCAACATATTTAAATTAAGAAAAAAAAATGTTAAAAAAAACGAGATGAAGTCTGATTCGAACCGATGTCCTTCCCCTTCTAAGATTCAAGTACCTCATTAATTAAAATTTCATTTGGCTGTAACTCTGGAACCAGTGATAATAAGTACCACTTTATATATAGTTGAAAAACTCTCAATGAGGGCTTATTAGTGCAGTTAAGAAAGAGTCCTAAATCTAGATTGTTTTGGATTTTGGGCTTTTTTGGGCACTTTTGTTCAGTCAGTTGCAATCAAAAAGGGAGGTGCACAACTAGATGTTACAAAAGTTCTGAATCCAAAATTTCAACATCTTACGGCTAATCGTTTTAGAGTTATGCAAGTTACGTACTACAGACGTCACGCCGAAATTAATCAAAATGGATAATTCCGTTGAAATCTGGAAACAGAAATTTTTCGCGGTCACAATTCTTCCTTTCTTTACTTCGTACAAGGAAGTAAAATGGGAATAAAAAATATAATTTTCATTTCTATTTTTTACTGTCCTTTCATTAATATGTCGAATACGAGATTTTTTTTTCAAATTTATAATTTTTAAATTCTACTTAAAATATATGCGGACGTAAAAAACCACTGTTTGTTATTAAAAAAAAAAAAAAACCTAGTAACTAACGCAAAAAGGTAATAAAACTGAATCTTGATAAAAAATATAAAAATGACTAGTGAAATCACGTAGACTACTACAGGATTGAGAACTAAGGCTCTGTGAAAAGAGAGAATATGTACGAGTATAAATCTAGATTAATTTTATAAATGAATATATTCACTACAAAACAAGAATAATTTTTTTAAAATTGTTTTAAATCTACTTTTTAATACCGTTAAAATTTTCACAGTTATTTTCATCGATTGTTTTCATATCCGATGATATAAGGTAGGGGAAAAAAATCGGTTATGTTTATTTGAAGAGATTTCCTAAATACTCAAGAAGGAATAGAACAGAACAATGGTAAAAATTACAGGTCGCGTTTGCAATGTAGAACACCTACATGAAAAAATCTGATGTGGAGTCCACATGACTTACTTGTACGCCTATTAAATTCCATACACACATCTTTTTTAAATGAAAAGTACATAAACCTTTTTTTCATTAATAACTTCTGATACTTTTTCATAATTTTTTATTGTTATTATTGAATTATTATTTATTGTAAAACTTTTTTACAATCAGAGGTTAATAATTATTAATAAAACAATATATTTAAATTAAAAAAAAGTTAAAAAAAAAGGAAATGAAGTCTGATTCGAACCGATATGTCTTCCCAAATATTTAATTAATTAAAATTTTATTTGACTATAACTCTGGAACCAATGATAATAAGTACCACTTATGATATATCGTTGAAAAGCTCTCAATGAGAGTGTATTACTGCAGTTAAGAAAAGGTTTTAAAATTCTAATTAAAGCGCGCGCGCATACCGTATTTAGTTCGCGCGGGTGTGGCGGTACTATCAGCGACGGTCGGCACTAACCAAACTAATGTAATTTCACAACTTACATAGAACAAATTTCGCTAGTACGATTGGCAGGCTGGTGAAGACGCGAGGCTTAACGCACCGAGTATCGAGTAAACCGAGCGATCGAGTTCGAGACCCAGCCAGAACGAATGACTTTTTTAAACTTAAATATTTTCTCAAACGTGGTTACCGCTTATATATTTAAAAAGTTATAAAAAATGAAAATCCACCTTACTAGCAACTTTAAGTGTGACTAGAGATTTTTCGGTTTAACTCATCGGGTTGGTCTAGTGGTGAAAGCGTCTTCCCAAATCAGCTGATTTGGAAGTCGAAAGTTCCCGCGTTCAAGTCCTAGTAAAGTCAGTTATTTTTACACGGATTTGAATACTAGATCATGGATACCGGCGTTCTTTGGTGGTGTTGGGTTTTTCAATTAACCACACATCTCAAGAACGGTCACCCTGACTGTACAAGACTACACTTCATTTACACTCATACATATCGTCCTCACTCATCCTCTGAAATATTATTTGAAAGGTAATTACCGGAGGCTAAATAGGAAAAAGAAAGAAAGAGATCTTTCGGTTTATTTCAAACCATCATCAGGAGATAAAATATTATAATTAAGCTAAACAATTAAAATAATGTCAAAGGTTAAAATACTTGTACAGTCATAACTGTTTGCATTCTAACAGTATACTATTAGTATACGGCATATTAGTATATTTTATCTCCTGATGATGGTTTTGTAATAAACCAAAAGATCTTGGGTTACACTTAACTTGTTGGTAAGATGGATTTTCATTTTTAATAATTTTAAATATTACTCATTTATTTAATTCTACTGCTCACCAGTGACATCACAACATAGCAGTAGTTTAGAGCATTTTTTGGGATGAGGGTGCGTTTTATAAAGTTTTTTGTTTGCAAATATTGTTATTTTTTTAATTGTTAACAAACGCGCCTTAAAAAAATATGGCCTTAATTAGTCGAAATCTCGAGATACTGAAGATGATTTTGCTCTACAGCCTCACCACCTTGACATTTTAAGTTGAAACTTTAATTCATCAATGCCCCATATACAGAAGTAATCTGACAAACGTTTGTTCAAAATCGAATTAGTAGTTTTGGAGATATAAAGTAATTTAGAGGCAAACACCAAACACACGTAGATAAGAACATTAACATCCTGAAAATTTCCATCCGGTTTTTGGGTTCCTCAGGTGTCAAAACGTCAAGATCCGGTGAAAAATGTATATGCCCAATACAATACTTTCCCTTCTAGAGAAATAGTTCTGCTACAGCGCTATCTACACGGGAAAGTAAAAAAAGAATCATGGAAATCAGTGCATTGATGACATGTAGGATTTATTTAATACATGTTAAAGAAATACATTCTGGTCGGAATCAGATGTGCTTACTTTTCTTTTTTCTTTCGAGATTTAAAATCACTTAGTAAAATAAAAAAAATTCTACATTTTTATAAAACACATCCAAAAATAAAACAAGTTACCTTTATCTCTGGAAATTGGCATAATTATTGCAATGATTCCAGCTAAAGTTATTGCGGTCTTTTTTTAATTGGGAAATTTTTTTCTGATGAAATGAAAAGGTACCATAGGTTTGATTTTTTTTCCGTATATTACTTGGATTGCCGCGGTGCCATCCTGTCCACGAAAAATGATCAATTTCTAGTACTACAGACAGTTGTTAGACTCCATTATGTGTAAATAACAAAATAACATCAAAGCGTTCAATATGTCAGCCGACTGTGATGTCGGGTAATGGTGGCACCGGAAAGCATTTTAACGGTCATTTGAAATGATAAGAATCACATAGGGTAAGAAGGAAGGTGGGACATTCAAGCTCGGGACGTACTCTTCGCGACTTTGCGAAGGTGGCACTTTTTCTTGCGCCTCTAGAAGATAGACTTGGAAAACACACCTCAAGGGAGTATCCTTGCCGGGCCAGGTCTCTACGATAGGTCGCTTACAGATAGAACCGTTCCGCCTCCCTGGGTGAGTCGACTGGTATCGGATGACTGCATCGGGGCAGTGTCTATCTGTGTCCGAAGTCACTGTGGCCCTAAATTATGTCCGTCTCAGACAACATTCCGTGGTTTTCAGTGTCGTACTCTACCTAAAACAAGCAGAACTTAATCGTAAGTTTTTCTGACGACACATTGCACTTCGATCGGCGACTGAGAATCCCATCGGATGAACACTAAATCTTATTTCATGACACGGTGAGATATAGTTAGCAAGAGGACAGCGTATGGAAAAAAAAGATGATAGATGACGCCGCATACACAACGTTTCGTTCCACTGGAGAGCGCGAATGATCGATTGCACTGGAAGGAATGCAGATGACGACTGTGTTGCAGTCATGATGAATCGGGCACACGTATTACGGTAGACCCCCTAGCTGTATGTGTTGCGTGTCGTTCATCTACCGCAATGTCATTGCACTGGGAGTCTACAAGAATGCACATACCTATCCGTGCACAGCATCGGGTATATATATTTATAGATATCAAACTGTTTAAATTACATTAACACTATGGTCTTAAATTTAGCATAATTCGATTCCCAATAACATTAATTTATTTTTTATGATTTTATGAGATCTTTGATAAATGCATCTTTTAATATATTTTATCAGGTTAATAAATATATTATTTATAAAGCTGCTTTGGCGAGCGATGCAGTATTCCGCCAACTTAACGTGTTTTACACCGTGTTTTGAAGACTCAATCTTTTTTGCACTCTTTATATTTTTCTGATTACTAAGTAAAATTTTAAAAAAAATATATTTATAGGTGAAATCTATAAAAAAAAATGTAAAAGACATAACACATTCAATTAAATAAAATAAAATCATTTCTAATTAAAATAATGATTTCATTTAAATCTTTCTAAATACAGACCCCTATCAGCTGTTTATTCAATCGACATTATATAAGCCAGCGGTTTGTAGAAAACATAAATAGGCATTGTTGAAATTTCGCTACAAAATACGTTTTGAATTTCAGAATGATTTTGGATAAATATCCTAATAATATAACAACAAAATATTAAGTAATGGTGTCAAACGAAAAACATCAATTCGGCAAGTGAATATTTTTTAGTTGTAATATTTTTTCACATCAATGAAAAAATGGCATTTTCACACATGCTACAAATCATTCATCTCATCCTCTGAATAATCTCAACCTTCGATGGGTGTCACTTGCATTTTGGTGGTCCCTACCGAAAATTAAACAAAAAAAAAAAAAAAAATTAAAGAAATATTTGCCTTGAAAGTGCTTCTCCAATTTTTATTACAATAAAAATATTTTTTGGAGAAATGGGAATACAAATTTTTTTTTTTTATTGGCATTCCTCTTTACACAATATAGTAAACAAAAAATTGAAATAAACTTCTATTGTATTTTACTAAACACAAGCAAATATTAGACGCAAAGTACAATTTCCCTGGGTCGTTTCAAATCCCACTTTCATACTATAAGTCACCATGGATTTTTAAGTCAAGAATATTGTTTTTTCGTTGTTAATTTTATTTAAATATAATTTATAAGATAAGATGTTCCATTTAATTTAAATATCTTTTTATTTTAATTGTATTTCTTTAATCTACCACACTCCAGTGAATAAATTTTAATAAACAGTTATTAAATAAAAAAATAGATTAGTTTTGTGAAGAAATATGTGTATTTTATTTTTTCATAACTAATAAATCCCAAACGCTAAAAGCAAAAAAAAGATAGAATGTAATTTCTTTTCCATACTCCAGATATTAACCTTCTAGAAGACCTCGAACCGTTAGAGTTGTATACCGAGGTCAAATATTTAGAACGCTTGTTCTTAATTTTAATATAATATATATTATTAATAATGGCAATTTTATATTATAGATATTTAAGGGTGCACAATTTTAATTATGACAAATAAGCAGTTGTAAAATATTGCAAACAAGTTAAATGAAAAATACAATGGATATATTAACCTTCGTATTAAAAAGGCGTACAAATAAAATTACATAAATGTAGGTGATAAAAAAAGACAAAATGTTAAAGATTAACCTGTTACTCCAAAAGTAAATTATTAATTAAATAAAAACGTTTAAATAATAAAAAGAGTATACAAATTAATGAGATGTATTACAACTGGATATAAAAAAAATAAAAATATGCCGACAACCATACAGATCTGCCCTCAGGAAGACGTGCTATCCCACTTTCATTTCATTACCTTTCTTCGTGTATTTCTATATTGTAGGTTAATAGTATATCGAGAAACATATTTTAAAAGACAAAACGACTAAACTATTTTATCAATAAAAGGACTTCTGAAGAGGACAAGTAGTAGCAGCTAATAGTAACGCGTACATAGTACACAGTGGTCATGTAGGGGCAGTTGTCATAGTAACATGGTTTCGCTGTTGCCAAACGTTAGTAGACAGAAATATCTATAAAAAAAAAACTGGCTGACCTTCAACGCTCAATAATTTTTTATCTTTCTTTACGGTTCTAAGAAGGAGGCTAAGGCAACACTGTATTTCAAACAGTGTTCATCGGTAAAGCAACAAAACAGACGTCATAACAAATATTTATCGTTTAAAATACTTTAAATTCGAGAGATTTTGAATATTATACAATCCATAAATGAATCGACTAGAAGAGGAGAGGAACAATGATTACATCTCATCCCCACCACTTCTAGAGGCCAATGCGTCACCTATCTGTTTTAATACTTAATCTTACTCGCTCGCGTAACCTCCTATAATAAATATAATTACCCTAGATATAAATACGAGTATATCATTGCCCTTTTAAAAAAATTAACTCGACTATCTTCCCCTCAACCCAATAATCTCCTTTTAATTTTAGGACTGAGTATTTTTCAAAATTAAATTTTAGTGTTTCTTGATAATATATAACAACTGGAAATGGGAATAAATTAGAAAAGGATATAAATCATACGGTTTCCGCTACGGAAGAAATTCAGTTCTACAAGAGTAGAAAAAAGCTGACAACACAGTTGTAGAACTTTCCCGACCGCGGCTTTTTTCTACACGGCTTACACACACACATACACTCACAGCTTAATTTAAGATATTCATCATTTTATTTAAATATATTTTTTATTTAATTCAATGATTCTAACTAAAGCGCGCGCGCATAGCGTATTTCATTCGCGCGGGTGTGTCCACGCGGTTGTGCATTACCGCTCATTTTAAATACTTTTTTACACTTTAAACATTATTCGTTTATTTAATTCTACCGTTCACCAGTGACATCACAACAGAGCAGACAACTACACCAGCTGTACATCAGTGCTACACTAGCGCTCCTTGTGGTGAGAGGGAGTACTATTGACGCAGAATACCCACTTAGCCGCTAGTTTATTTAGATCTTTTTTTTTTGGGGTAGGGATGCGATTTTGCAAAATATTTTTTTTTCAAATACTATATTTTAATTAACAAATGCGTCCAAGAATAATTCGCTTTATTAGGCGACATCTCGAGATACTGAGGATGACCTTGCGTACAGCCTCATCCCTTTTATCTTTTAAGTTGAAAACTTAATGGCGTCAATGCCCCATATATAGAAGTAATCTGACCAACTTTGGTCAAAATTGGTCCAGTAGTTCTGGAGATATAAGGTGTATAAGACCGAATACACACAAATATACGAACATCCGGAAAATTTCCATGCGGTTTTTTTGAGTTTCTTAGGTGTCAAAACGTCAAGATTCGATGAAAACCTCATATGCCCAAATTGAACCGATTACAATACTTTCCCTTCTAAAGCTATAGCGCTAGACGGGAAAACAATCGAATGGCCCCCGCTTTCACTTGATCTAATACCAATGGATTTTTTTTTAAGGTGTCATAAAGATCAAGGTTTACGGCAGAAATCCCCACACAGTGGAGAGATTAAAAAGAATACTTCTCAGAAGCATTTATTGAAATTGGTGTAAATAAGGTTTTGTATCGTATTATGTGTCATACTGTTTTGGAAACGTTTGAAACACGTTGCAATGTTGAAGGAGACCAATTTGAGCACCTACGAGATTAAAGTGTGTTAAAAACGTTAAGTGAAGTGTTAAGCAAATGTGCTAAACAATATTGAACAAATACGATTGAAAAATACGTATAAATGTACTATATATATCGTATGGTTTTACAAATACACGAAAGTATCCACAATCAGATGGAAATGTCCAAATTTGATAACCAGTCCAGAGCGCTCGGAGTCACCTGATGTAGAATCACCGTCAAACCCTCGAAGTGGGCACTCCGTAACAATATGTTCTATTGTCTGCGCCTCCGCTCAGCAGTCGCAATCAGTAGACGGGAGGAAACCCCGCCTCTTCAAGGTGTAACTACGCCTCCCTTGACCCGTCCTAATGCAGTTCAGCCTCGATCAGGATTGGAACGGTAGTTGGAATCCCTCAACCTTTTTTGTTGGATCTTGAAACAGGTGAGCATTATTGGGTGGACGTTCACTCCAGCGTTGTCGCCACTTGGAGACCACGTCAACAAAATTGACACTTTCAAAATCAGCGCAGGGTATGGTGAGAATGAACTAGTGTTGCATACGGATTTTTAAAAATAATTGGAATTCACGGATTAATATAATATACCTGATAAACCGATTGTTAAAAAAAAAATCATACCTGCTATATACAAGTAATAAAACAAAATTAAATCATTAAAAAAAAAACCGAAAATAGTGTATTAAATAAATTTCATATATAAATATAATTAAAATTCAAATCAAAAATTAAATACTCACTTAAAAAATGAATTCACTGTATAGTATTATTTGTATTAATTAAACAACAAAGGGTGATTAGATGCGTTTTAAAAATTTTCTACGTAAAACAGTAAAGTAATTTTTCCAGCGAGACTAACCATAAAATTAAACTTTTTTAAAGTACTTTTTTAAATCGAATTTGATTAAAAACTTTTTTCATTCCCTAATGGATTTAAAAATAAAATCACGACTCGTTTTCTTTACAATAGTATTAAAATTAGAAGCTTCACAAAAGAAACAACGAGTCATCATGTATAACAGACATAGTATAGTTTGGCCACTCGTGACCGTTAAATACTGCTGACGAACTCCTGTCATAATAACGTTTGTGCTAAATGAAAATAAACCGACACACTTCAGACCAAATGAAATGACGTATCATCTTATTAATTCGTTCAGTCAAAGCTATTCTAGATTGAAGTTCAGTGGCTGTTGTACTCGGAAAGAAGTTTCACCTTTGTGCAAATTAAAAAAATCATCCAAAACTAAAGAATTTAGTTTGCGTTACATGTCAAAATACTGACCGACCTTAATTAAATTAATTCCATCACAATTGCCCATCTAAATACCATCGATTACTTAAAAATCTTTAAACAAAATCAGTAGTAAAATCATCTTTTGCCAAAATTACTATAAGGAAAATGCTATGGGATGCGAAAAGAAATGTTAATGTTCGAAAATATTAATTACAGATTCGATACCTAATAATTCATTTGTTAATATTTTTGTATTATCGATTAAACTTTATGAATACCCTTAGGTCTTTTCATTATTGTTTGTTTAGTTCTGTAACAGTTAGGTTATTTTATCAAAATAACCGTTGATTATTTTGGTATAATTGTTCCTTACAGAAAAACTGATCCGTATTTGTGTAGCGTTGGAATGTAATTCCAAGTCGTAAATATCTTAGAAGGATTTTAATTAGATAAAAATCTTAAAAAAAAAAAAAAAATTACAAAATTAGCAGTTCTTTAATTAATTATTTAGTAACTGCCTATTCATAATAATTACATAAATTTACAATATTTATTTCTACTAATTATTTATTTTAATATAAAAGTGACATTTTGCTCTCGTTGTACGTACTTTAATAATAAATTTTATATGTATAAATACAACTGTTAATTGATAAATAAATAAAATTTTTATATTTATAGGTTACCGTAATTATTTATCAGATATCAAAATTAAACTGATCGTTTTAAAATACATACTAACATTTCGTTCTCTGTGAAAACATTATTCAATTTCATTTCGCTTGTTGGTATAATTTTAATTTAAAAATAATTACATTTAGGGTAGTTAACATCAATTTTTACTTTACCGGCTAAAATACCACCTAGAATAGCTATATTTAAAAAGAAGGTGTGGTGACTGTGGTGGTCAAAAATGTAGTATCGAGATTTACAGATCTTTACGTTTTAGGGCCAAATTAGGTCATCTAGACCAAAAAATCTGATGTGGACACTTTATGTCTCCTTGTACGCCTATTAAATTACTTATATACATTTTCTGCTACAATTCATTTAAACTTATTTTATTTGAAAAAGAGATACAATCCTCCAATACTTTAATAAAGTGGACAGTTACACAATTGCTAAAATATTAGTTTTATTAACATCAAATATTTATACAATTATTTGACGTTACACGAAATATTAGGATAGAGTAAAAGTCCCTTTTTTACTCATATTATTAGCTTATTCGTATCTTCTTGAGTTGCTGATTAACAAATGTTTTAGATTTCTGGTGTGTCGTATAAACAAAATTTAATAATAATTAAACTATTTTGTATAATGAACTCCTGTATACTGGTTCCAAATGTTAAATTTGACCTTACGGTGTAAAATATTCAGTTTTTATTATTGAATTACTTGGTAAATAATAAAAATGAAAAAGAAAAAATCATACAGGAAAAAGAAAGATTACATAAAGAAATATATCTCAAAAAACGACAAGAAGATAAAAATGAAGAGGAAGAAAATGTTAAGAACAAGGGAAGATTAAAAAGATTAAGAGAGGATGATGAATATAAAGAGAGAAAATTTTAAAACTAGAGAACGTATACACAAATTAACATCAGAAGAATTAACAAACCAAATAGCGATTAAATGATTGGGAACAAAAAACAAATAAACGAAATGATGATTCCGACTTAGGAAGAATACTTTCCGACAATATCAGAGAAGTAATGAACTAAAAGATAAGACTTTTTTGCAATTTATTAAAGATCGGGCATTTATGTCTTAGTGTATAGGTTGTTCTTGTGAGGTTCTATTTTTCACCCACTCTGTTGTTAACTAATGTTGATAAAATTAAACAGAAATTCCAGAATAATTAAATAAAATTAGGATGTAATTAAATAGAATAAATTAAATAAAAAAAAAAAGAATTAATTAAATTAATTAATTAAGAATTAATTAATTAAAATTTTGTTTTGCTATAACTCTGGAACCAATGAAAACAAGTACCACTTATGAAATGTCGTTGAAAAGCTATCAATGAGGGCAGTGCTACAGCACGTAAGAAAAAGTCCGAAATCCAAACTTTTTGGATTTTGGGCTTTTTTGGACACTTTTGGTTCAGTCGACTGCAATTAAAAGAGGAGGTGCACAAAGAGATATTACAATAATCCTAAATTAAAAAGTTCAACATGCTACGGCTTATCATTTTTGAGTTATGCGAGATACATACATACCTACAGACGTCACGCCGAAACTAGTCAAAATGGATATTTCCGTTAAAATCTGAAAACCGAAATTTTTCGTGATCACAATATTCCTTTACTTTGTAAAAGGAAGGAAAAAACATATTTGTGAATGTATGTGCGTACGTACGTGTCGCATTGCTTTTGGCCTTATATCTCAGGATTGACCAAACCGATTTTATTCAAATTTAGCTCAAATATTTCTATGTATGAGCAATGATAATATTAAATTTTTTCAAAATTCATTTAGAGAGTTGGTGGAATATCGCGAAAAAGATCTCGATTTTTATCAATGGGACTTCAGAAAAAAATTTACTTTGGTATATTTGTTATCTACATTACACACATAAATAACCCCCAAAATAATAAAGAAACCAAACCCCTCCACCTTTTAAAATTGAAATATATGGTTTTTGTTATTTTCCTCTATCTCCCTTCGGTTTAAATATTTTTCAAAATTTATTGAAAATTTATACTTAAATAGAGCTATCAAGAAATGTTTACAATTTTTTCTTTGTTTTTATTATATACCCCGGATCTAAAATGCAGAATTTTTTTTCTGAAAATATGATTTTAGTTATTTTAGCCTTTATTGAAAAAGGGTTAGATTAAGAGTAGATAAAAAGAATTTGTTAAACTTAACCTAAATATGAATATTTTTAGAAAAAGTTTTCTTATAATTTATTCCCCACCTATAAAAAATATATCCTGTTTTTTGTTATTTGTGTCTAATTATTTTAATCTTTATTAATAGCTTGGGAAGTCATGCAGTACCTTGCCAGCTTTCTTTTTAATAATAAATAAATTATCGCTATTATAATTAATATTTTATTAACATGAATAAAAGTAAAATCAGAATTAAACATGACGGTAGACCTACATTTGTAATTACTTTGTTTTTTTTTAATTCTTTGTGAGGCTATTTTTACTTCCATGTACGAAGTAAAGCAAGTATTGTGATCGCGAAAAATCTCGGTTTTCATATTTCAACGGAAATATCCATTTTGACCATCCCTGAATCCATTTTTACTAGTTTCGGTGCGACATCTGTAAGTACGTAGTATGTATGTACTTATGTATCTCGCTTAACTCGAAAACGATTAGTCGTAGGATGTTGATATTCTGGATTAAGGACTTTTGTAACATCTATATTTGCACCTCTTTTGATTGCAATCGACTGGACCAAAAACGCCCAAAACCAAAAAAAATTGGATTTTTGACTTTTTCTTAACTGCAGTAATACGCCCTCATTGAGAGTTTTTCAACGGTATATCATTAAGTGGTACTTATTTTCATTGATTCCAGAGTTACAGTCACATAAAATTTTAATTAATGAAATATTTGGATCTTACAAGAGGAAGGCATATCGGTTCAAATCCGACTTCATCTCCTATTTTTTAACTTTTTTTTTTTTGCTTTAATTTAAATATATTGATTTATTAACAATTATTAACCTTTGATTGAAAAAAAAATTACAACAAATAATAATCAATAACAATTAAAAAATATATGAAAAAATGTCAGAAGTTATTAATGAAATAAAATTTTATGTACTTTTCATTTAAAAAACTGTGTATATGTAATTTAATAGGCAAACATGGAAGTTATGTGTTGTCCACATCAGATTTTTTTTACTATTCGTAACGAATACTAATGATAAAAAAATTGATTGAAGTTTACAGTAACTACTTCACATATCATTATTCATAAATATTACGTTATTTTTATAAAATAATTAACGGTTGATTAAATGGAGTAAAAAATAAATTGATCGGTGAGTATAATATATATATATAAAAAAAAACTTATTTTCAATGAACTGATACAAAAATTATTTTTTTTAAAATAATTACTATTTATTATTTTAAGTTATAATTATACGATAATAAAATTAACAGCTATTATTATTATAATCAGTAATACCAATTAACTCAGGAGTTTGTTTCCGAAGCCTTGACACTTTTCCAAAGACCTTGATGTTATTTGAAACCTACCTTTATAATGATGTAGATATTACAGAATGGATAAAAGTAATGTTAACATCATATAAAAATACGCTTAAATAACATATGAATATTAATAATTTACAAATTCATACTTACACTATTGCGAAAAACCCGAAAGAAAATATTTTTAATTCTTTGTTGATTTACTATATATGAGCAAATATTTCAGTGTTACTAATCCTTTAAATAATTGTGTGTGTGCACGCGCGCGCGCGTGTGTTTGTGTGTATACATATAAACTTTAATAGGAGTATATTACAAGGACTATCAATAACCGATAGACTCTTCAGCCAATAAGCTTTCTATGAAGTCAGTATAAGAAAACAAGAAGAGTCCCCAGCACAATTCATTAATATCATTTTCTTCCCGAATCCTCGGAAACCCGTATCATCAAAACGAATCTACATGTAGAAAATCAGAAATAAATAAGAAAAAAATCAGACATGAAAGAAAAAGGATTGACTGGTGAAAAAATAAGATCTAGTCTCGGAAAACTGTAAGCAGACAATAAACAACCGCGCAGCCAAAGAAAGACCTCAAGTTCTATAACAGGCAATGAACCCCAGCGCCACCCGGCGGGTCCAAACTAATTTAGAAATCTTCGCATGCGTGCGCACAAGTCACAAAAGTTTCACCGCAATCGGATGAATGGTAGAGAAACGCATACGAGACAAACAAGCAAACATTCATTTTTATGTACATAATAGCTGACCCGGCAGTGCTTCACTATTGCTAGATTTGAGTATATATATATATAAAACGAATACAAATGAAAGTTTGATAAAACATTTAACATTACGGTACATCACAAAATTTAACCTTTCCTTTTTTCCCTCTTCCATTCTTAACCCCTTCCACTCATTCGTTTTTCCCTTCTTCCCTTTAGCGCAAAAATATTTCTTTTCAAGTAACTAATATGTGTTCTAAAATATCTCGACCCCAGCGCCACCTAGCGGGTCCATTTTTTCTAAAAATATTTCTTTTTATGTAACTAAAATATATTCTGAATATGATCCAAATCGGACCATAAGTACAATTTTTTGAAATAACTCGACCTCAGCGCCACCTAGCGGGTCCGAAGTAATTCAGAAACCTTTAAACAACTCACCAAAGTTTCATCGCAATTGGATGAATGGTATATAAACGCATACGGGACAAACAAACATTCATTTACATATATATATATGTAAATGAATATTATATATATATATATATATATATAAGATTGAAAAAAAAAATTGAGGGGTAAAACTTCCGGCTATAACAATTCGAACTAAAATGGCGGACATTTAATATTTTTCACAAATAATTTTGATGGGTAATTCACCCCCAAAGTGAATCTAATATCCAAAAATGATCGTTTTGAATTAGGAGTATTTTCTAAATTATATATCTCAAGTGTTTCACGATTAAATAGTTATTTAAGATATACTGTAGAATAATATTGGAACTATCGGTATAAAAGGGTTAAATAGCCATAATTTTGATTAGAGTCGCCGTAACCCAAAATTCTTTATGTCAAATATTCTGTTTTTCAATGCCCTTTAAAAAGAGTTGTCACAACCCTATATTTTCACTTAAGATGTTTGAGTTAAGAATGAATCCTTAGAGTGTGATGGTGTCTGGTTAAAAAATAGATATTTTCGAGGTAGGATTATTTAATGCAAATTTTACGTTTGATCTTACAATGTATGATAAATGATCAACGCCACCTATTGTTTTCCAGCAGATGTTTCAGTTTCTCCTCACCCAGTCGAACCCAGACGTGATGGTATACACTGATGGGTCGAAACATGACGGTAACGTTGGTTTGGCTTTTGTTTTCGATGAACATACTTATATGTTTGGCCTACCCGGTGTTACGAGTGTGTTCACCGCGGAACTACTCGCTGTGGATAGGGCTCTAAGCATCGTTGGCCCTAAATATAGGAGCATTCTTATTTGCAATGTCTCGTACAGTGCTCTCCAGGCGTTGGAAAACCTTTATTCCGAACATCCTGTCGTCGTTAGCATTTATGATAAAATCGCTGAGTTAGATAAACGAAACAGGGGGGTAGGTTTTTGCTGGATCCCTAGCCACGTTGGAATTCTAGGTAACGAGAGGGCAGATTCTGCTGCGAAAGAAGCGTGTATTCAGCCTCCTTTCACCACCCGAGTTACTACCTTTGATTTTATCAATCATATAAAACAATCACTGCGAGCAAGGTGGCAAAGTGCCTGGACGGCTGCCGTCGATAATAAACTTCGACGGATTAAAGATTCAGTGTTGCCGTGGGGCTCCTCTTGCAGGAACTCTCGTCGTGAGGAGGTGGTCCTCTGCCGGTTACGGTTGGAGCATACGAGGATCACGCACGAATATCTAATGTCAGGAGAAGACCCACCCCTGTGCACGCGATGCAACTGCCGCATGACTGTACACCACATTCTCGTGGGCTGCATATGTTATGCGGCGTTGCGTCGTCAGTTTAGTATACCCAGCAGCATTCGTGATATCTTGTGCAATGATGGCGGGATTTTGGAACGGATGTTTCTCTTTTTGCATAGTACTGGGTTACTGCAAAGGATTTAATATACTCCTTAATATACTCCCTAATATACTCCGAGAGTATTTTTAATAATTTTAACCTTTGTTTTCAATTTTATTTTTTGGTTCTATGTGTTTAATTTTACCATCCGGGGAGGGGATTTTTGCACAACCCATCGGAGTTAGGTAAGTTTTTATACTTTCTTTATTATATTATTTTAGCTTTTATATTTTATCAACTTTGTCGGTGGTATTAATTTTGGGTTTTATTTTGCCTTCTTGGCTAGTTTTAGTAAATTTTTATTATATGGTTAATATTACGTTTACACCTTGTATGGTTTATTATTTTGGAGTTATTTTACCCTTTTAATAATAACTACCGGGCGATGATAACGCCCAGGCGTTTTTCGCCCACAAACAAAAAAAAATAATAAATTTAAAAAAAAAATTAATTTTTCTAATTTAACTGATGAATAGTTATTTAAGGGTTGCCATACTTTGTTAACACTTTGTATATAGTTTAATTATAAGCTATTACAAACAGTTATAAAAAACATTAAATCAAATCTGCTACTATTTTTTGAATTTTTATTTTTATTTTGTGTAGTTGTAAACAAAAAAGTAATGTTTAAAAAATTAAAATTATTTCGATTCGCATTTCAATTATTAGAAATTATTAAGATACTAATATAAATACATAAAAATTAAGGTAAAATCCATAAATATGATGAAAAAATAAAAATTAAACTAAATAACAAATTATTTTTAAGCTCAGAATAATATTAATTAAACTTTACTATTTTTTTAAAGAAAAACACTTGTCTCTGGTTAAAAATAACAGACTCATGCAATCACTTAATTATGTGTTAGATCACGATATTATTAACAGTCACGGTATTACGTAATTTCCATCCTAGTTAATATATTTGAATTTTTAGGCAGGAAATATGTCAAATGCAACAGAAGAAAGCGGTGTAGTTTAACTCATAATAAAAATTACGAAATCTATATTCATGTTAATATGATATTAAGATTTTCTTCGTCGACGACTGCCTAATACGTTTTAAATTATATTCATTTAAGAAACCAAAAAATCGGTACCGTATAAATCGATTAAACTTGCAACATGTACCCGATGTGGTACTCAGAGTAACCAAAAAAAACCAACATGCAGCATTTTTTGTAAAATAACAGCTGTTTATTTATTTATTTTTTAAATACTGACTGTGTCAATTCAAAAGAAGTTACGAATTACATCCATGAACTATACCTCAACTATTCATAATAATGTACATATACAGTATATAAACACGAGTTTTATAATATACGTACAGTTTTCAATGTTAAGACGCAAGGTTATTTAAATAATGTACTTTAAATTTTATTTAAAGGATTTTTAATTTTTTTAAATCCTTCGGACTGCTGCTCACAGCTCATACGTCTCACACAGCCGCTGGCGGCTCACTTGGCTCCATCCACGCTAAAAGCAAAGCTTTACTTTACGCTGGCTCCTACTAAAATAATCAGTCTTTTTCCATCCTTCAGAATCAACATGTGTTTGTTACGAATGTATAATTAGTCGATACAACAATGATATATATATATATATATATATATATATATGAGTTACAAGTTCAATTATAATAAAAATAATTATATTATAAATGAAACAAAGACTTTTATTTATTTCACTGAACCAAAAATAAAATAATATTTACAATAATTTTAACCCAACCGAAGAATCAAACCAAGGCGGTAAATTATTCCACATTTTTGATCTTTATTATAATATTCAAACGTATCCTTTATATATGAAAGGTTGTTATAAATTAGTTATACATGACTGTTAAATACATTCAATACTTGTCGTAATAGCCGGCCTCCGTGGCGCGAGTGGTAGCGTCTCGGCCTTTCATCCGGAGGTTCCGGGTTTGAATCCCGGTAAGGCATGACATTTCCACTCGCTACAAAAATTTCATTCTCTGAAGCAATGCCTAACGGTAGTCCCGGAGATTAATAAAAGAAAAAAGTACTTATAATAAAATATTGGAAAATGAAAATGGATACATCCAGTTAAATTTAATTGTCTTCACGTGTGTGTATTTTTTGATGCGGTATCAACTAATAAGATTTAGGCAAGTTTATTCAAATTTTCCTGGTTTTTCTTTTTACTTGAATGAAGTAAAGGAAGTATTGTGATCGCGTTATTTCATCGCGAAAAATTTCGGTTTTCAGATTACAACGGAAATATCCATTTTTACCAGTTTCGGCGTGATGTCTGTACATACGTATGTATTTTCGCATAACACAAAAACGATTAACCGTAGCATATTGAAATTTTGGATTTAGGACTGTTGTAACACCTAGTTGTGCACCTCTCCTTTTGATTGCAATCGACTGAACCAAAAGTGTCCAAAAAAACCCAAAATCAAAACAAATTTGGATTTTGGACTTTTTCTTAACTGCAATAATACGCCCTCATTAAGCTTTTCAGCCGTGTACCATAAGTGGTACTTATTTTCATTGGTTCCAGAGTTATAGCCAAATGAAATTTTAAATAATGAAATATTTGGATCTTAAAAGAGTAAGGCACATCGATTCAGATCAGACTTCATCTTCTTTTTTTTAATTTAAATTTACTGATGAAAAAAAATTACGATAAATAGAAATTCAAAAAGAATATGAAAAAATATCACAAGTTATTAATGAAATAAAAATCTTATGTACTTTTCATTTAAAAATAAATGTGTATATATAATTTAATAGGCGTACAAGGAAGTCATGTGATGCCCACATCAGATTTTTCTCTATTTTTCCATAATAAATAGAAGCCACATATTTTTCATAAATGTTACAAAATTCAGATTTTATCACATCATCACCGTACTAAGAGTTTTATTTTCTCAAGATCTAACACAAACATAATTTAAAAAAAAAAAAAAAATATATATATATATATATATATATATATATATATATATTAATCCGTACATTAAACGGTTTTAATTTTTGTAAATTGCTTTTACAGCCATAGTTTAACCATTAAAAAGAGAATAAAATCAGCAGGAGACTTTTAACAGTGAATAGAAATTATAAAGGCGACGTGACGTTACTGCGAATTAAAATGAATAGATATTAAGAAATACAAAAGAAATATCTTAACAGAGATACCGCAAGCCGTTCAGTTATTATTCAGCTGAGTTTCCATTCGTATATTACAGACTGAACCCTAGCTGCACCCACAAGCCACACCCCGTCCAACGACTGACTGATAGAATAGTATTTTGTAAAACTATGCGCAATAGTATGACCGAACTATAATTCTGTAACACATACACGTAGCATACCGACAGCGTGTTAACCAAACCTGGGAAAAATTACACGTTCACACATAATAAATGTACTGTAAAACATACTTCAATACAGTTCCCTTTCTTTTGTCGGAAAAATTAATTTACCGTGTAAGCAAAATATATCAGTATATATTTAAAGCAGAGAACATTTTTGTTCGACCAAATCACAGCCTGAAGAAACATATATTAACAAGATAAATTTCTACTTGATAAAAGCAGAATTTTTTTTCTCAATATAATAAAGAAATGAAGACTGAACGTGACTTCGGTTACACAACGCAATCTTATGTCGACAGTTGGCATCACTTAACACACAAGGGCAATCCAGCAAAACGGAAGAAGTGCGCGTGTCCTCTGTCAAAACAACCAAAAAAGTTCCGTTTTTTTATCCATTACGGTATATATTCCCTAATGTTCAATGAAAATTAAGCAAGAATATTAATATTATATATCCTTCTTCTATCATGAATGCCAGGTACCGTGGCCCGTCGCAATACACAACGCACCGCCAATTTCGCACTAATATTTGAAATGATACAAACATTATACAGTAGCGAATGCAGAAATTACATTAAAAAAATAAATTATTTGTTTAACAAACGCTAGTTTCTCTAATGATGAAAAAGATAAGAAATTACGAACTGATTATTCATGAAGTGATTAGTAAAAGTGATGTACCGGATTTACTGATAAGGTAAAATGGCAATTTAGATTTTTTTTAGGTAAGGATAAAACTCGCTTTTAATTAGATTTAATTTCCTATATTATACATGTTGTTTTTTTCCTGATTAAATTAAATGAACACCATTGTTTTTAGTGCTCTACTAAAGGATGGTCATAATCCGGGTTGGTCTAGCGGTGAACGCGTCTTCCCAAATCAGCTGATTTGGAAGTCGAGAGTTCCAACGTTCAAGTCCTATAAAAGGTGATGTATCCCCCATCCACCTTTATATGGATGAGGGATACCTTTAGATGAATTTGAGTACTAAATCGTGGATACCGGTGTTCTTTGGTGGCTGGGTTTCAATTAACCATACTTCTCAGGAATGGTTGAATTGAGACTGTACAAGACAACACTTCATTTACACTCAAACATATGATCCTCATTCATCCTCTGAAGTAATACTTGAACGGTAATTCCCAGAGGCTATACAGGAAAAAGAAAGAAAAGGATGGTCATGACGAACGGCTGCCGAATTTTAAATTTTTTGTAACGACACCAAACCAAATTAAGCACAAAAGCACTGATTAAAAAGGGCTGGAAGATAGATTACAGTTCTTGAATAAAAGGGAAGAATATTATATTAAGGCCACAAAGATTAAATTTGTCTAGTATATGAAACATTATGTCTTAATATATAGAAACAGACATAAATTACATAAACAATTAATAAAATTTTTATTCTTTCAAAGTTACTTGTAAATAATATATTTTTTTAAAAAAGAGAGTAAATAATAAATAACATTATTAGATGCCATAAGGTACTTTGTCGGTACCAAATGCAGCGATCATAAGATACGTGACAAGAGCTACAAATCAAATACGAAAATGATTGAAAAAATGTTCAAAAACAAGATTAGACGTTTAACATTAAGAAGGTAAACCAAAAACATACGTACAAAAGTGAGACGATGTGTGGTTTCTGTGTACATTTTCAGTGACCGAACATATTTTTAGATACCTAAAATGTTCCGCGTTCACTTATGAAGAAATAAGAATAATATGATGAAATCGGTGAAAGTAATATGAAAACGGTTTAGTTGTTTTTTCGGTAGTGATCAGAAGATGACGGAAAGCAAGGGTTCTTCGATTGTCAAATCTTTCCAAAAACACGCTGGAAGGACGAAAGAGAAGGTAATTAAGAAAAACTAATCGAGTATTTGTTTCCGTGTACATAGAAATTTGAATTAAATATCGTTGGACTAAAGTGTTTTTAAGCGGACATTTTATTAAGTTATCTAATAATAGTAAAAAATATTATCTGTATTGACATTTTATTATTGATATTTATTCGGTTAAAACGAATACGGTTTATAAGCACGATGTCCTTAAAAACCGTGTATCATATTCTTGAATGTGAAAAAGTGTAGAATTAGATAATTATCCTGCTTCCCGCTATTCTGATTCATTTTTTCGGTTCTTTTATTTTACAGAAAACTTTATCCACGACCTTCACAAAGGTTCCACTAATTTGTTAATTATTTTTTTTTTTTTGGGAAAAGCTTCAATGAAATTATAAAAACAAGCAAATTAATGTTTTCATAGAATTTACAGAGCAAAGGTCAGCAATAATGATACTGTATCAGAAATCTTAGGAAAATCAGCTTTATCCGATAAGCGACTCAACCCCAGTTTTGGGTTTTCTACTATCAACGAATAAAATCTGTATCTCCGACAGGGTCTATAGAC
The DNA here is from genome assembly GCF_047948215.1 of Lycorma delicatula. Lineage (NCBI taxonomy): Eukaryota > Metazoa > Arthropoda > Insecta > Hemiptera > Fulgoridae > Lycorma > Lycorma delicatula. Next base: position 51,878,765 of record NC_134460.1, read on the forward strand.
CATCCCCATAAAACTACAAAAGATACCAAACCCCAAATACGCTGTAAATAACTCTGAGGTCCCCACATCCTTAACTAACATTAAATTGAAAATATCATATAAAACAACTAAGAAAAATAGAATTAATGATGAGGGAAAAAGTTGAATGACGATAAAGAAATTATTCACCCACAGAGGGACTGTGAAACGAAACAAGCCACCAAAAATACATCGACCGTTTGAGGTCCTTTACCCAGGATGGGAACAACACCCACCGGGTTGGTCTAGTGGTGAACGCGTCTTCCCAAATCAGCTGATTTGGAAGTCGAGAGTTCCAGCATTCAAGTCCTAGTAAAGCCAGCTATTTTTACACGGACTTGAATACTAGATCGTGGATACCGGTGTTCTTTGGTGGTTGGGTTTCAATTAACCACACATCTCAGGAATGGTCGAACTGAGACTGTACTACAAGACTACACTTCATTTACATTCATACATATCATCCTCATTCATCCTCTGAAGTATTATCTAAACGGTAGTTACAGGAGGCTAAACAGGAAAAAGAAAGAAAGAATGGGAACAACAAATTAGTGAACAATGATTTTGTGTAAAACAGTATAAATATACCTTTTTTGAAAGAATCTTTTTTACCCGAGACGAACGATTAATATTTAGATGGAAGTGTCCAACTAACATATAAACAACAAAGGTTTATAATTTACACGTTACATCCGTTGGATTTTTCTTTAAATATCTTGTTACCGAACTGAGAATTTAAATTAAAGAGATCAATCTGGTGCTTCATTTTTATGGAATTCTAACAAACCAACGATTATAACAAAAATATTTTGGAATTTTTTTCTAAAAATACGATTTAAAACTTATTTGATCAACTTCAAAAAAGGGAAGATCCTACTTTTTTAGAAGATATGTTAATTCGACCCTAATATTTTTATGTATGTTCTAACATTATTCCTTACTATGAACAGTTTCAATAATCTGTTTTCCATAGAAAATTGTCTCTTTTTAATTTATGCCAGAATAACTTAAATAGAAGATTGTTTTTTTTTTCTTAAAGAATAGATCTACATTTTTATACAAACGATTTGAAGATAATTTCAAATTACCATCAATAAAATTGGCGGCAAGAAATTTTTACTGTTTAATAAATATTTACAAAACTTGTGATATCATAACAATATTATAAGTATAAATTTATTAAACACGGTTACCGCTGATATAACTAATAAATTATTAAAAAATAAAAATCCACCTTACCAGCAAATTAAATGTGACCACGAAAATTCTCTATACGTGCAAAAGAACTCATGGATAGTATTAAAAACAATAAACCAGAAAATTCTAACTTTACTAAACATGTATTGGATAATGGTCATATATACAATCCAAATATTTTTTTTTTTTTAATTTTAGACACTTCTTATATTATATACATCTTTTTGTGTTTTTTTAACCGTGTCCACCGTTAGGTATTGCTTCAGAGGATGAGATGAATGATTTGTAGCGTGTGTGAAAATGCCATGCCTGACCGGGATTATAATACATCAAATTTTAAAAAAATATCACATTTACAGTAATAATAAAAATCTAATTAATGAGCAAACATTTTTTAAAGATAATAAATTGTTTAAAAAAGCCCGGAATATAAATATAAAAAAATAATAATTTAAATAAATAAAATATCATTCTTACAACATGGTTCCGGTTAATTTCATTTTATTCTACCAGATTACACTTTACATTTAAATTCAGTATACTGATAACTAGTAGTAATGACTAATTAATCTCCTTTTAATTTTTTGATTTTATTTTATAATATTTTATTCTCCTGTCGATGGTCTAAGAACTGAAAGATGTAGAGTCACATTTAATTTGCTGGTAAGGTAGATTTTCATTTTTTAATACACTTTTTTAATTATAAATATTTTTACGCGAAAATAAAAAAAAATAAAAAATGGAAAACTTACGATATATATATATATTTTATAATATATTTTACATTACAGAAAGCTTTACCTCATACTAAAAAAAAAATCTAACGTCATTTTAGACATTCCTTTTTTTTACACGTTTTCCCACTTTTTCGTACAAGATTTTTTTTATACATTCAGCATTTTCTATTTATATTAAAAACAACATTTTTAAAATGTAAAATAATCTGTTTACAAAAAAAAAAATTTGAATTTTACGCATTAATTAATTTGAATTCCGAAAGTCAAAATTTAAGTAAGAAAGATTTTTTTTTTTTTAGTACATTTTTATTCTACATTTTCGGATTAAGAATGATGAAATACACTCGCGTAAAACTCTGGTTTAAAAAATTCTTATAATCATTTAATAGACAAATTTTAAATAAGTATCCTTAATCTACTTTTATTAAGTTTATCGACTGTAAAAGTTACATGGTTTCAATTAAAAGTTAATAAAATCATGTAAACTGAAGTCAACCATTAATATCCATATTGAATAATATTTTCGACTTCATTCGAAAAAAAATTAAATTAACACACATTTATACAAAAATAACATACGATAACGATTAGTTTATTTCAGAGAACAAAATCGAAACGGTATTATAAACAGATATTAATCAAAAAAACGATTTAAAATGTTATAAAAACTATAATAAGCAGGTGTATAATAAAGCTTGTTCGTAACATGAGCCAATATATTTTACAGTATATATAACAATAGTCAGTAGCTACATTGTTGCAGCCGATCTTTTCTAGTGTAATATTCTCCATTGATATTGTTATATAAAAAGAAAACTTTCACATTTCCTTAAATGTCGGTTAAAGAACAAGACAATGAAAAACACATTATGGAACTGTCTCATTATTCACGACAACACACTTAAAACAACGCCCGAGGGCGTTGTTTATAGGCTACGTAGAAATTTTTTCTAAAAAGAATAGGATAAAATATTTCAATATTTTGTTTTCCATAACTTAATAAAATTTGTATTAAGTTAGCGATACTATACTTAGAGATTATCGTAATTATTTATCACGCTTAAAAATTAAACTGGTATTTAAAAATATATATATTACGTAGATTTCATAAGAAAGCTCTACCTATTGTAATGGGTACCATGATTCGACTTCCAGAAAATTTGAACATATCTTCGCGTTTCACATTCCCCAGACCCCAAAACCACCTCAGTTCAAACTTTTATAAATATATATATATTTTATTTATATATAAATTATATTTAAGATATTTATTATATTATATAATATTATTTTTATATTAAAATAAGAAAGTTATAGCGATATTTTGTTTTTTCGTACAAATTGTCGTAGGCTTCAGAAACATCTATGCACGTTGGGTGCTACACGTCTTAACGGAACGTCACAAAAAAAACCCTCCATTTCTACCACTATGGTTTGATTTTGCTCATTAACGAACTCGACCGAGATTTTGGGTCGTTATACAGAGTTATCATAAAAGAATGGTGCGGTTTCAGTAATTCATAGAAAGATTGTAAGGAAATTTCTAGATGTTATATTGGTATCCCTGAAAGCCTCCAACCCAAAAGTTTGTTTATCAGTAGTTGTAACCACAACGTCAGTTCTTGTATTGTTGTTGCGGTGAGTTTAGTGAGTTACTATGTTCTCGGATAAAGACAAAGCAAAGTGTGTTTTATTGATGGCTGAATTAAAATCCGTAATTTTAGTTCAACGTGCGTTTCGACGTGAATTCGGAAGAGACCCACCACACGAAAATAAAATAACACGTCGGTTCAAACGATTCGAAGAAACTGGATCGGTTAAGAAACAGAAATCAACCGGCAGACCAAGTGTACCAGACGAAACGGTTGAACTAATTAGACAATCGGCAATTAGAAGTCCTGGGAAGTCCATCCCCCGTCGAAGTTGAGTATCGTTTCGACATTTGTCGAGCGACTAAGCGACATATTGAAATTGATTAATTATGTAAAAAAAATGTTTGAGACGACAAATTTGAAAAAAAAAAACTTAAACTGTAAGTAATTCTGTTTTAATTTAAACCATGTTCAAAACCGCACCATTTTTTTATGATAACCCTGTATTTTATGTATCAAATTGAAAGTGATTGGCGCTAAATTACGGCAGTTATCGTCTCCAGAACAAAGTGAAATATATATATAAACTTTTGAAATGGACGTTGGTTTTGGGGTTTGGAGGATGTGAAACGCGAAGATATGTCGAAATTTTCCGGAAGTCGAATCATAGTACTCAATACAGTAGGTAGCTTTCTTATCAAATCTACCAAAAAAAAAGCGTTACCTTCCGCTAAAAATAGTCATTTAAGTTGTATATGAATTAGGGTGTTTTGTGATTTTCAGTCAACTGTATCGGAACCCAAGTCGAACACGTTTTGCAGTTATTCAGCTTATCATAGATAATGGAATGAACAATGCCTATATTCGCACAACAAACTTTAGCGATTTTCCAAAATTTTTCTCGTCTGTTCTTGCGAGTAAGATCATAAATGCGATCTTGGAAAGCGTCAGTCGGCCGGTTTTTCAAAAGAAGAAAATCGGTAACTTGTTCTGTCCTACTTAAACTGTTCAATTCACTTAATTTCATGATTAAAACACCTTTTGCCATACTATTTTAATGTCCGCAAGTGAAGTTCGGTCGGTTTTATACGTTCAGGAAAAAATATCACAGTACGCTGTTCTTCACGGTATACATTTCAAGCGGGGCCGACAATAAATCGATAGAAGAATTTATAATAATGGAATTCTTGTCAAAAACTGATATTTTCTATGTCAGGGATGCCAACTTGAACGTCGGACAATTTCGGTTTATTCTAGTAAATAGGTTTTTTACTGTTGTCATTTATCTCTTAATTGTTGAACGATCTTCGTAGGTTGGCCGGGTGTGACCGTTATAAACTACTGACAAGCTACTACAACTCTAGCGCAACATATAAAAATAATATGGTAAATATCAGGCCGATGAAAATTACATAATGTATTTTACATTCAATCAATATAATCTTCTGTATCATTAGTTACCCGATGCTATAAGTATGAAATTTACAACTTTGTGGAAAAGTATTCTAAAACTACGGAGATTAATTTTCGTATGTGATGTAACCTCCACCGGCCAACTTAAATTATTCCATCTATAAAAACTAAAGGTGTAACGAGGAGTACATACATATATAAATTAACTACGTCAGTGAGCTAAGTAATCAGAAAACCCGTTAATATATGAGTTAATGTAAATGGTAAATTAATATACGAGGTATATCTTTAAAATAAAGATCGCTGGGAAATTTCTCTCCTTAACGTTGGCGAACCTGTATCGTTCATGACCACGCTTGTAATGTACGCACTGCATTGTTGTCTCTAAGTTGTCGCGTTGTAGTATCTTTGATTAAGTGTTAGTTATTACGTTATAAAATGAATAGGAAAATCGATGTTGCCACCGACTATGAAATACGTGGCGTCGTACGGTTTTTAATCTATCAAAACTTTAACGGCTGAAATTCATATGCAGTTGGTTGCTGTATACGGTGATAATGTAATGAATGAATGAAACGTCTGAGAATGGTGTGAAAAGGTTTAAAAATAACAAAATTAACGTGCATGATGAAGAATGTTCTGGGAGGCCATCGATAATCACCGAGGACTTGTTGAAACGCGTCGATGATGAAATCAAACAAGATCAACTATATTTTTCGAGCCAACGATTTTTGACTTGGTCTTTTTTTTCGTGATGTTTCAAGAGCTGTTAATGGTCGCATTGTTCATGACTATTTAGGCTTCAGAAACGTTTGTGCACGTTGGGAGCTACACGTCTTAACGGAACGTCACAAAAAAAATCCGAATGAGATCTGCTTTGCAATTTTTGATGCTCTAAACAGAAAGAGGAGATAAGTACCTTAATTTATTTGTTACCGGCGATGAAACACGGATTTCGTTTTACACGCCAGATAGAATACGGCAGTCAAGTGAATGGCGCCATCCTCAATCAACAACCAGACCGACAAAGGTCAAGAAGCCACAGCCATTTCGACGCAAACCGATGGCCACAGTCTTTTGGGATCGGTTTGGCATTCTGCTGATTGATTTCATGCTACGCGGAATGCAGAAGCCTACTGAGATAGTCTACGTAAGTTACGGTGCCCCTTTCAAAATCGGCGACGTGGGCAGCTGACCGACGGCGTCGACCTGCTGTACGATAATGCACGTCTACATGTTGCGGGTCCGAGACGTGATTTACTGAGAACATTTGGATGAAAACATTTACGATCACCTACCGTATAGTCCCGACTTACCTCCTTCTGATTACGATTTGTTTGGGAGATGGAAAGGATTTTTGAGTGGTAAGGAATTCGCGGGTGACGATGAACTTAAAAATGCTGTTAATCAGTGACTAAATGGACTGGCGGCAGAAAAATAGGACGAGGGTATAGGACTGAAGCTGGTGTATCGCTACTTTAATGTCTTAGTTCATGTGGTAATTATATAGAGAAGTAGTATAATGTATAGTTTAAGAGAAATAAGAAATATTTCTAAAGTTTTCAGAATAAATTTTTTTTTGCAACGAAACGGTCTTTACTTTAGAAATTACCTCTCGTATTTATAACGGGACAGATCTAACAATGAATTTAAAATAATGACTAACAACAAGAAAAAATATGTTTATATAAAATTACATAAAAAACAGATATTATTCGCAACGTGTATTTAAAGTAAACTCGTAAATATGTTATTCTAACTTGAACAGCACAAGAAAGATTAAAATACATAGATGAGTAGAGGTTTCTATGCAATAACTAATTAATTTGGTTTCATTTAACTTATTTAATTTCTTAATTTAAAACTGATTTTTCTAATTATCTAAAAACAAATAATAAATTATTGTTTTTCTAAAAAAAAATCACATAACATTTTTAAAAATTAATTTTCCTAAATTTTTTCTAATTTCATCTAACTGACCTTCTGTATCGTTCAATTTATTAATTTGTGTAACCGTTTGTAGAAAAAGGAGAGTATTAATATAAACTATATACATTTATCGCACTTTGGTTCATTTACATTAAATACGTATAATTAAATTGTGAGCCTTGGCCTAGATAATTTACAAACCAAATTTATTATTGAAAATTCAATAATAGGCAACTATATAACAAATCGGGATAATAATATCGTAATTGTCGTAGATTAAATAAAGGTACAAAATTAATAATTGTACATAAGTGTCAGCCTAAGTCGATTACAGGAATATAAACAAAATTATTTTGCAAAGACTTAAAGAAGAATTTTTAGAAATCTTCGTAGGATCTTTGTAAAATCCCAATGTACTTACTAGGCCTATTACACTGTGTTTTTAGAAATTAAAGATCTTTTAACAAGATTATTGAAAAAATTAGTTTTTCTTAAAATTGATAAATTTCTACAAAATTAATAAACTATTCAAACTATATAATCAATCATATATAATCTATATAGTCCATTGTTTTAATACTTCGTAATTAATTTTTTTATAATTCATTGATATATCGAATAATAAATATCTTCAAATATTGTTACAGCCATTATATTATATTACGTAAGATTATAAAATAAAAAAAATTAATAATATTAATAAAATAAAAATTATTTTAGTAATATTGGACTTCATGATGATCTAGTATTTATCAATTATTGTCAATATTTTTTTGGTACCGCCATGTAAAATGAGTAAATCAAAATCAGTTTAAAAAAAAAAAAAATCCCTTTCTGCACGCCGGAAGGCGGAGGCAGATTTCATCGGTGCTTAATAGGAGATAAAAAAGATTTCCATCTTAAAGTTAAGAAAAACTTCAAATTTACTCAATACGACAATGGTTGCGTATCAAAAAAGTTTCACATGTTTAGCATACGACATGCCCCATCTTCTTACAATTCCAGAAAAAATTTGATCATCCCTTATCGTAAGGTTTGGTCATATCAAAACTTGTTTCAGACAAAAGTTTTAGGTAATGTTTAGAGGACTAACGACCACTTTAAACCGATTAGATACTGTGCCTATTAAGGGAGATAGGATTCTTTTTTGTTTTCGTAACTCCATTTTTTCAACCACCTGGGCCAATGGTTAGTGATATAAAAAAATTTACTTACAAAAGTTTTAGGCCCTTATCTAAAGAATTTAAACGAAACTCGTTCAAAGGAATTTACACGAATTCGTTTAAAGTTCCTTTAAACGAATTCGATGTTTTACTTAATAAGAAAGCTATAGCGATATTTTGTTTTTGTTTTTTCAAAAAAGCCCCCCATGGTCCGATTTTTGGCCGTTAATGAACTCGACCGAGATTTTCAGACCAGTTATTTTTAAGGAACAATTTGAAAGTGATTGGCGCAAAATTACAGCAGTTATCGTGTCCACAAGAAAGTTAAATATATATATGTATGTAATTTTTGAGCCGACAGTGGTTTTTTTTGGGTCTGCGGGATGTGAAACGCGAAGATATGTCGAAATTTTCCGGAAGTCGAATCATGGTACCCATTACAATAGGTAGCTTTCTTATGAAATTACTTAATAGCGCTATATAATTAGATATACACTTTCAAACAATTAGAAACAACCTCGTTTATGGACTCCTTGAGAGCGGTTGTATATATATATATATGCAACCGCTTCAGGGGATCTGGATTATATATATATATATATATGCATTTTTACATACATATATAAATATATATATACACATTTTAATAAATTAACATAAAAAACCGCTTCTCTAAGAAAAAAAAGTGTGCCCAGATAGTTTAGTAATCAATAGAAGTAGCGTACAGTTACTTATATTAAGAGAAGCGTACATCAATGAATTAATAGCAGTTGAGTTGTTTATTTCAATATTCACAAAAAAAAAAAAAAATAAATCCACTAAAACAATTACAAAACGATCATATTCAATAAAAAAAAAACCTTTCGAATTACCAGAATTTATGTTTGTTAAAATGAAAAGCTGATAACTAAGTTTTAATACTTTCTAGCCACTGGTTGTTTACTCTTATATAGTAGAAAAATAATTATACAAAAAATGTCTTAAAACATTAAAAAATCGATATTTTTAAGACTTCGATTGGCTCCCCCCTCCAATATTTCCCCTAAAGTATTTTTTTTCTGGGGCATGAGGAGAGAATTTTGGGGTAAAAATTGTTTTAAAAATGTTAATATAAGCATACACGCATGTACTGAGAATATAAAATGATGTTATGTTTGCAAAATTTTAAAAAATTTTCCCCAAAATTTTATCAACAAATTTCCCAATATACATGAGCCTATGTACAAACTTTCTTCAAAATTGGTTTATCCAGTCAAAAGTTATTAAGTTTCAAACAAGCCAACATTCGCACGTATAGACGTACGTACGAACATTTTTTCCCAGAAATGTTTGAGGTCCCTGATTCATGAAACATCGAGAAATGAAAAAAAACCATATCCTATTTTCTGACTGATTACCAAACTTTCCTTTTTACAGCATAGCTCTAGATCCTATTGATGTCAGAAAGTAAAAATATTATACATAGATATTTTATCTGGAAATTTATCAAAACTTTCGCTATGAAAGCTTTTGATCGAAAATAACTTAATAGCAGTATAAATATATCGTAGAAAAGTAAAGAAATACGAAAATATTACAAAGTATATCAGACAATCGAGCATTAATTGTGGAACAACCTGATCATTTTTAAAATGATCAGTCTTTTATCCTGGTGAAATCGGTTTTCTTCAAAAATTTCAAGAGTTAATTCTACAGAAACTTAATTAGATATTTATTGATCTACCTGTTACAGATATTAAGTACATTTGTTTATCTACTAACTTTTAGATAAGAGGATATTCAATAAAGTTTATAAAGTCGTACATTCATTATTACCTGAAAGGTCAACTTTCTTAAAATGTTGACCGTTAGGTTTATCAAATGTCAGGCTTCAGGATTAGTTGATCTGTGACCGGACAAAAACTGCCGAAGTGAAGTTAGATGTTTAAACGTATAACATATAATCGATGAAAGAACTCATTAAACGGTTTGTGATTTAGTCAGGTCAATGCATCGTCCAAAGATGGATTAGGGCTTTTATTAACGAAGTTTAAACATATTTGTTGATGGATATTTATCTGGTTGAAAAATAATTTTTTGGAATATATATCTGAGCTGATCAGAAGAATAATCGTTGTTAAAAAACATGCTACTCCCATTTTGTGTAAAGATAACCTGATCACCCGAGGATTTGTGAGTGGGAAGAATTCCTATTAGTACATTTGTCTTGAAAGGTCTCCTTCAAAAGAGGCTTGAAGCACTTTTTTGATCTGTTTATTTTATTTCGCTACCTTTTAAAGGATAGGAACAGAAAGGACATAATTTTTCACAATTCACTCTTTTTCTTTTATAACTGATCTATTATTTCCAGGTAATTATCTACGAGTTTTGTTAGACGTTCGTTGAATCCGTTCTAAGAATCTGAAGACCATTAAATGCGATTTGGTAGGATCGGCTCTTCCTAACGGGCCTACCTTCTTTCTTTCTTTTTCCTGTTTAGCCTCCGGTAACTACCGTTTAGATAGTACTTCAGAGGATGAATGAGGATCATGTGTATGAGTGTGAATGAAGTGTAGTCTTGTACATTCTCAGTTCGACCATACCTGAGATGTGTGGTTAATTGAAACCCAACCACCAAAGAACACCGGTATCCACAATCTAGTATTCAAATCCGTGTAAAAATAGCTGGCTTTACTAGGATTTGAACGCTGGAACTCTCGACTTCCAAATCAGCTGATTTGGGAAGACGCGTTCACCACTAGACCAACCCGGTGCTAACGGGCCTGCCTACGGACTCGTGTTTGAACATGTTCATATGATTTCTATCCGATATTTCGGTGAAATCTGCCATCCGAATAATTTTTAATATATAGACGGAACAACATTCTGTCAATCGGTAAAATAATTAACATACCGGTTTTTAGAAAGATTTTCGGCAAGGATCTAGTTTTATTTCATCTTTTGTGTCATTATTTTACCTTCCTTATTAAAATAAGTAGAATATTAATTTATAACAAAGTTGTAGAAGGATAAACAAACACACCAAGAACAGGAAATATAAAGAGAATCAAGTTAACCTAGAAACGTTGCTTAGTTTAATAAATGTCTAATCGGATAATTATTTTTTTCTATAGAGCACATCTTTTGATAAATAATAAATAAATCCGAACTGTTTTTATGGTTTAACGTTATATAATAATACCAAATATTATTCATACACTTTAACATTAACCAACTATTAAATTTTAGTAAAGTAGAAAAAGTTTCAATTTTTTAAACCGTAAATTACAAAACGTTATCGGAATGTTAGTGTGCTGATAAAACTGTTAGCAATTTTTCTATACAAAAATAACTGGTTTCACTTTACATATACATATTACACAACAAAATATATATATATATATATAAAGAAAAAAACCGGATTTCAGTACTTGTTCATTGAAATTTAGCTTAACTAGTTCATAAAATTACTGAAATTAACTTCGTTCATTATTCATATTTAACAGCATCTATTGTCTATTCATATGAAAAATATAAATATAAATACTACATCAACAAGTAATACATTCAATTTTATAACGTGACAATTGTTTTTAAGAATTGTTATTATTACAATCAATATATGAAAATTTTATTTCATTATTATTTTTCTTTTCTTATATGTAAACCTTTATGAGCTGGAAATAATGAAGTAAAATTCTACAAAGTTTAACTTTTCTTTTTTTTTTTTAGTAAAAAGAATTTGAAAGTAACCTGTTTGTTACGTAATACATTATATTATTACTATAAAATGAAGTTCTTTTTTTTATTTAGTTTTTAATAATGCAGTTACACGGTTATTTGTCGGAATTTCTTAATTAGTTTAAGTAACTTACATTAAGTAATTAATCCTGTAGTAATTTGGTTCTTTTATAAGTACAGCCAACTGTATGGGAGTGTGTTACACCCGAATGCATCTGAATGCCAAAGTGGAAGGAGTATCCTCCCATCCTTTACATCAATATATTTTACATAATATCAAAATTAAATTTTTATCAATGGTTTATTCAGGATAAATTTATTCCATAATATCTTTGGGCTTCGTATAAAAAGAGTCCATTATTTTATGTTTCCATTCGTACGTGTCCTTGCATAAAAAAAAAAACAGATCCGATTTCAACAAAATGTAAACGATGAACTTATCTTAATCTAAAGTTTGAAAATTGTAGTTTTGTGTCTATTTAGAAAATGTACAACTTAAGTTCTAAGTTATTTATCCTCCATTTTGATTTCAATTCATAATACTAATAATAATAATTTCTTCATTGCCAGGACATTTTTTGGGCGTTTTCTTAGTAAAGATTTACTAAGCTTGACTCGAGGACAGAAAGGGTATCTATTTAGAAGAGAGCCAAGAGTACAACAAAATATTTTCAAAAACAAAGAATGTAATCTGAACTAAAAAAAAAAGAAAAGAAAATATCTCTCAAATGTATAGAATTGCAGCAATAATTTAAACAAAACTTGAGAAAGTAATAGACAAAGAAATAACAGACAAGAATAAAATAAAAAACCAAACACGAAAAATAAAAAAAATTTTTAAGGAGAGGTGACAAGAAGAAAAAAAAATGGAAATAATCATCCCTCAGTCAAATGCATTCGGCATTGTCACGGTGTACGGAAAAAGCCATGAAACAAGCCCGAGACGATTAACCAAAAATCACAGGACAGTCCAAATGCAAAAAATGCAATGTTTTATATAAAACTAAAATTAAAATAATAAAAGAAAATTTCCAACAGGTCGGTCTAGTGTTAAAACTCGTAATCGTAAATCAGCTGATTTCAAAGTCGAGAGTTCTTGGGTTTAAAACTTCGTAAAAGTAGTTGCTTTTATTCGGATTTGAATATTATTTCGTGGAAACCGGTTTTCTTTGGTGGTTGGGGTTCAATTAACCACACGTCTCAGGATAGTTAGTCTGAGTCTGTTCATGACTACACGTTTATCGGTGCATTTAGTTACACTCCAGCTGCCAATGACTTTAATTGTTGATGCGACTATACAACAAACAAACAACAAACTATAAAATTCTGGCAGAAACAGAATATTTAATAAAAGATTACCGAATAGTTACGATTGTTTGTCAGAAGTGGTAATCCGTTAAGTATAAACTCACCATCAAACAACATAGCCCGTTAGATATATTTATGCATTAAATGTAAGGTTCAAATCTACCTTTAACAGTCTCTCAGGCTGTCTAGGTTTGATAAGAAATAATACTAAATTTCTGATACTCAGAGTATCCCGACACTAATAATAATATTAAAACCAACCGAATAAAAAAATCTGTAAAAGAAATAGAAGAAAATTGGATAAATCAACAAGTAACAGTTTTCTTAGCAATTCCAACAACTGACGTTATACTTATAACATTATCATCAGTATTCATTCAGACATATGCCAACTCATAAATCCAACTCTAGAAACCAATTATTCTCAACAAACGAAATTAAACAAAATATATTATTAGATTATATATTTTCATTTATTATGATGGATTTTCATCAAGAAACGGCTTTATCCATTATTCTCAATGGTTTACAAATCTTTAATCAAAATTAATAATGTAAAAGCAAATTTATGAACGCTGGATTTGTACCTTGCTATTCTAAATACATCAAATTGATGACTGTTCCAAGTGATAAATAGAAGAAACTTTCAATGTAAAGGAGAAACTTGTATTATTTAATGATGACGTGAATCCCATTTCACTAGATTATCTTTTTTTAATTAAATCCCTCAAGAATGTAATATGGAAAAATATTATAAGGATGAAAAGATCTGATGTGGACAACACATGACTTCCTTGTACGCCTGTTAAATTACATTTACACATTTCTTTAAAATGAAAAGAACAAAATTTTATTTCATTAAAAACTTCTGATATTTTTTCAAAATTATTTTTTTCTGTTAATATTGTATTATTATTTACTGTAATCTTTTTTACAATGAGATGCTAATAATTATTAATAAATCAATATATTTAAATTAAAAAAAAGGAGATAAAATCAGGCTCGAACCGATGTGCCTTCCCCTTGTAAGATCCAAATTTTCATTAATTAAAATTTTATTTGGCTATAATTCTGGAACCAATGAAAATACGTACCACTTGTAATATATCGTTGAAAAGCTCTCAATGAGAGCTCAATTTTTTTTGGAATTTTGGGCTTTTTTGTACACTTTTAATTCAGTCGATTGCAATCAAAAGGGGAGGTACACAACTAGATGTTACAACAGTCCTGAATCTAAAATTTCAACATCCTACGGCTAATCGTTTTCTAGTTATGCAAGATACGTACGTACATACATACATACGTACGTACGTACGTACGTAAAGACATCACGCCGAAACTAGTCAAAATGGATTCAAGGATGTCAAGATAGATACTTCCGTTGAAATCTGAAAACGGAAATTTTTCGCGATTACAATACTTCCTTTACTTCGTACAAGGAAGTAAAAAACATAATAAATTTATTTATAACTTCAGGGCCATTATTAAGAAATATTTAAAGGAATGAAAATTAAATAATTTTCACATGAATTTTTTTTCATTCTATGGAAGCAATGTGTATTTCTAATATTTAATTGTTGGTGGTAAATTTAGCAAAAGATTTCTGATATTACAAAAATTAAAATAAATAAAGTTTTAACAAATTTTTTCAGGAAACATCTTATTAAGAGTTCCCTTCTAGGTATTAAGAGATAGCAGTTTACGAAAGAAGGAGTGTCGATGTACTAGTTTTAATTCTGGATAGAGCCGTTTAACCAATCCTTCACGCATTCCTTAAAGTTTCATGAAGGCGATAGTTTAAAAAATACTTGGAATAACTATTTACTCTCAATTATGTAATAATACTTGTTTAATATTATAACAATACAATATAAGAATAATGTAATTATACTGAGTGCAATGCGCTTAGTACCTAATCCTAATTATTCATTGCAAAATGTTAATTATAGTTTGTAGAAGCAAGAACCTTATGATTAATTTCATAAACTCTATAATTCTACTCATTTAAGCACACACACACACACACACACACACACACACACATATATATATATATATATATATATATATATATATATATATATATATATATATATATTAATTATACCGTTTGCAAAACCTAATAGACTCGATTCGCAAAATTAAAGTTTCATATATAATTTAATTCAAATCCAAAAATAATACATATTTAATGTTTAAAATCGTTTTAAAGAAAACCCCGGGTTTGATAGATGTATAAAAATACATCTACCAGTTCTGTTCTCCATCTAAACCGGTACGTTATTTCAGAGTTTCCAAAAACAGCTGACAGGTAAATCCTATAAAACTGTGTTGCCATTTTATTAAAGAACTATTAATTAGTATTGCAGTTTCAATTACAATACAGGCCGACCACACACGAGTAAAGTTTATCACTACTTTTATTGTGAATTTTCTTTTTTTTCTGTTTAGCCTGCGGGAATCATCGTCGGATATTACTTCACAGGATGAATGAGGATGATATATATGAGTGTACGTGAAGTGTAGTCTTGTTCAGTCTCAGGTCGACCATTTCTGACATGTATGGTTAACTGAAACCCAACCACTAAAGAACACCGGTATCCGCGATCTATTACTCAAATCCATATAAAAATAACTGCCTTTACTAGGCCTTTGAACATTGGAACTCTCGACTTCGAAATCAGCTGATTTGCGAAAACGCATTCACCACTAGACCAACCCGATGGGTTTCATGTGAGTTAACTGGCATAAATTATGTTCATTAAGGGAAATACGTAATACAGTTAGTATAGATAATAATTTTATTCCTCCACCTCCCACCTCCCAAAAAATGAAAAGTATGCAGTATAATCAAACGATTAACAGTGGTATGCAATCATCATATTGGACAATTCTATTTTATTTATATTTATACATAATGAGGAGATTCACCTTTTATATGACACTTCAATCATCAGAATTATTTTGTGTATACAAGCAATAAACGTTGGATCGTTGCTGTTCTAAATACATCGAGTGGATGACTTATTTCAAGTGATAAGAGAAAAAAATTCCAACGTAATTTAAAGGAAAATCTCACTTTTTTGTTAATGAGGACTCCGATTCCCGCTAAACAGAAAATAAACCAAAGCTGCAGTGATTCTGACTACAGTTCCTCGCATTATCAGCAAAAATGTAATTAATATACGATATTAATAATTTGTTGGAATCCTAAACAACATAATTTAGGGAAAAAAGGATAAATGATACAGTAAAGGGAAGGACTGAAACAAAGGATCAACTCACAAATAAACCACAGGATGAAACTGGCAACTGCATCCAAACGGAATTTTTTTTTCTTCCTGTTTAGCCTCCGGGAATTACCGTCAGGTATTACTTCAGAGGATGAATAAGGATGATGTGTATGAGTGTAAGTGAAGTGTAGTCTCGTACAGTCTCAGGTCGACTATTTCTGATATGTGTGGTTAATTGAAACTCAACCACCAAAGAACACCGGTTCCACGATCTATTAATCCATATAAAAGTAACTGCCTTTACTAGGCCTTGAACATTGGAACTCTCGACTTCGAAATCAGCAGATTTGCAACGACGCGTTCATCACTAGACCAATCCGGTGGGTTATTCAAACGGAACTTTATTCAGTCACTTGTACAAAGTGGCCGCCTTTCTACCCGTAAATGCCTTGGAAATTAGTGTACCGTTTCCCAGGATAGCCGAAGCAAATTACTATTTCACGTTTTTCCGTTATCAATCCTAGATATATGATGCAAAATAAACTGCATTTTCACTAATAATTGTGGTGACAACTGAGCTTAAAAGGTTAGATTTAAAAGTTGAGCTCAAACTTATTAAAGTTTGAGTTCAAACTTCAGTTCCTTGCTCATCTCCAGAACTATGTAGAGTGGAAAAGTTCAACTGAAATATAAACCTTTCAGCCAGTATCCCAAGACGAAGTTAGTTAGCCAAGTATATTCGAGTGTATATATGTATATATATATATATATATATTAAGATTCCCACCAAACATTTAAGCAAATTCGCTGGAAATTATCATTTAGTATGTTAAAGGAACTGTTATTCCGGATATTCATTATATTAATTACTAATTAATGTAATCTAAATTAGTATATTCTGTAATTATATACTATTTATATGACTAATGCACTAATCAGTGGTACAAAATATACGCTTTTCTGAATTGGAACTAGCCTCTTTTCTATAACCGTTAATTAATATCTTTGTTTATTTTCATTAGGATTTTTAAATCATTTGATAACATAATTAGAACGTCAGAGAATAGGTTTCAAATTAATGTAATACGTAAGGACTAACACGGTATGTGTGTGTGTTTGCGCGCGCGCGCGCGCTCGGCCTCATATTTTTTTATTAAGAGATTACACCATACGTGTGCGGGCGCATACATTCATACACCGTGTTTGAATGCCACGGTGTTTACGAGTATTACTAAAAGTAAAAGTCGTTATGAAAAATAGGCTGTCTTCAATTAAATTGTAAGATAAACTTTGGCTGCTTTAAAATTTCGTCTTTATTTGATGCGAATTTAATTATTTCAAAAATAAAAATTAAGAGATTCTACAACAGATAATTACAAACCTAAAAAACTGTTGTATAAAGTAAATATGCTTAAAGTAAGGTGGAATAATCCGAGTTTACTTCATACGTAGCAGTTACATCCCGTTATTGCAAATACGAATTGCAGTATCTCATACGTTAAAATTATTTATTATTTTTTTAAAATAAAAAGCTGGGTTCTAAAAGAAACCCAGTAAAAAGTAAAATAATAATAACAATAATAGTGAATTTTTTTTATCTTCAACTTTTAGAAGTCGATGACAAATTAAAAATAAACTATTTATTTCCTAAACATTAATTTGGCATCAAATTCTAAAAAGTCGAAATGTGTAGAAGAATTGAATAGTTTTTTACAGGTTTAAAAAAAAAAATATTTTCAATTTACTTATTTTTTTATTAAATTATGGAAATTAAAAAAAATGCCGACCGCATGAAAAAAATTTGCTGATAAGAAAAAAAAAAGGCGAAACTAAGAACCGAACGCAGAGAAATAGAATTAAATTACTACGCAGCGTAAGTTATGGCTGTAATGAGTACTATTTTTTATTTTAGTTTTTTCACCTAATTTTTTTTTAAAAATCACATAAAAATACTTTTAACATCAGACTAAATTATAAATTATTACGTAATAACAACCCATCTTAGGTAAATAAATAAAAAATATCTTCTTCTAATTCTGTACTTAGGAGATAATTGTTCATTTTAAAAAATGTTTCTCTTAAATTACCTAGAAAAAATATTTACGAGACCGCTAGAGAGGGGCTTCCCCCACAAAATAAAAAAGCTCACTGAAATCGACCCATTGCTCGTAATTAAGAAATATATATATAAAATCCTGGTCGAATTGAGAATCACCTCCTTTATTTTGATGTCATACCAGAGCGTGTTGCTAAATTAATAAATAAGATGAAAATCGCAAGAATTATAATTATACATGAAATTATTCGAATTTAATAATTTTGTACAGAATATAATTAAAAAATTATTATGATTTTGAATAAAATTTATAACAATGTTAGGACACGAAAATAAAAAAATTAAGCTTTCTCTAGAAATGTGATATACTGTATAAAGTTAATCTCAAACTAAATCAAGTATAAACGTAAATATATACAGTTAAATATCATTAAATTGAAAATAAATAAATTAATTAAAAACAAAGTTAATAATTAATTTTCGTAATAGAAATTTGTTAGAAGAAAATGATCAAAAGTGCTTCGATATTTTTTATCGAAAAATCCAAAATTTAAAGAAAAAGGATCGTTCTGATGTTATAATCATGTTATATTTATAAATACATTAAATAAGAGAAAACGTATGAAAATTTTATTGGGAAAAATAATGAAAAGATTTCTGTACTGATAAATGTATTACGTGTAGTGACTACCGACGACATGGGAGCTAAATTACTCGTACAAAAGCGCACATTTAAAATTTTGTCTTTACCTAAATTATTATAACTGATTTTTTAACAGTTGATTTATCGAGTTAAAAACCAAATAATTATTTTTTAATCATTATTAAAAGAAAAAACATAAAAAAACCAATTATTTAATATTTAGGCCATAATACGGAAACGAATCTGGTTTCCATATGCTTCTTAATTTTTAAGTACTCACCTAATACAAAGAAATAAGTGACGAGGAAGAAAAACTTAAAGATGCTACGGTAGTTTTCACTAGACATTCTACGGCGGCGTCACTCTTTAATCAAAACTACTACGGTGTATGTTGTTTTTTTTGTCCTATCCTAAAACGACGAAGGACGACGTTAATCAAACGTAATGAATATTCGTATTAGTTTTACGTGTGTACATAGCGGGAACTTCTCTCTTGGTTCTCTTTACACAGACTGACGAGACAACTGGTTCCAGCCAAGCTACAGCCACTTTCTTCCAGCGGCTGAAGGAGCGCGGGTCAAGGAAAAAGAAAAAATCGCTTCATTCGCGTCACAGGTTGAACGATGAATGAAAATTATCCCCACTTTCATTATTATTCTTCATTAGCACTCTTCCTTTTACTTCTTCAACAACCGGTTAAAACTGTTCATATTAACCGGTTATTATTTTTTTTTAATATAAAATATATATATATATATATATATATAAGTGATATTCTAGGAAATGCATTAATAGATAGAGTCTCATACAAAAGCGAATACATTATTTAAAATCGTTTCTTTTATGTTTAAACCAGAGACAGTAAAGAGGTTCGATGATGGGAACCGTAAATTTATAAAGAGAAGTTGTAATTACAACTACATATAACTTTTTAAAAATAATTCAGTTGTTAATTTAATTTCTAATCGATCAATTTCAATTATTAAAAAGTTTTAACTTTTCTTGTATAGGGGATATATTAAAATTAGAGGACAGACTGCCGTTTGATGACTCCAACCGGCATGATCTTATTTTACTGATCTTTCAGTAAAAAGTGTAAAATATTTTCACTATTTTATTAACTGACGTTGTTAAAAACTTACTACCGATTAGGTCGATGCGAATTAATTGAACAAATTTTAAATTTGAATCAGATAAAAAAAGAATTTTACATAGTTTTAGAACATAAAAAATATTAAGAAAATAATAAAAATATTTTTTTTTTTTTTAAATCTGATGTGGACAACACTGGATCTTAAAGGGGAAAGCACATCGGTTCGGATCAGACTTCATCTCTTTTTTTTTAACTTTTTTTTAATTTAAATATATTGATTTATAAATAATTATTAACCTCCGATTGTAAAAAAAAAAATTTACGATAAATAATTCAATAACAATAATAAAAAAAAGAATCAATATCAGAAGTTGTGGTAATCGTAAGCCTGAACGTCCTCAACCTTAATCTTTTTAAAACTGAAGTATGTTGAAAAATGTTATATAATTAATAAAATACAAGTTTCAAGACGGAAGAATGAAATTACCTCATTATTCTTCCTCAGAATCTGTAATGGAAGTAGCGTTGTTAATCAGCTGTTTTGGGCAACTCCATCATATAGTCAGGATACAATGAAGTTGTCTACTGGCATATATATATATAATTTGTGTATTTAACGTTCAGTAGACGAAGTTAGCGAGCGAAGCGAGCGTAGGTAATGTTTGGTTAGGTTATATTGATATAGTGCGCGATACGTCATTACACGGAATCAACATAATCTAATCAAGCATATTCTACGCTCGCTTCGCTCACTAACCGCATCTGATTAACGTTAAAAATAAAAATTATACACAATAAATTATACATAGTATGGGTGATTTTATTTTTATATACGCAAACAACTGGATTTCAGTAGGGGTCCCGTAAAACCGATAAATACCGATATCCTTTATTTGTACGCCCTGTAAATCCAAATTACTGTATCAGATCTTTTTTCCCAAATCAATTTTAACAATTTTTACTTTTAACAATATAATACCTTGTAGAATTAGCTACAACAGCTGTCGTTCAAATGTTCCTCAGTAGGAAATTGTAAGCACCACTTGCACTGGCATCTCGCAGAGTTTTTTTCAAAAGAAAATACAGGGACTACAAGATCCGGGTATATCATTTATGGTCCAGTCTTGCTTCACTGTATCCTGACTATATGATGATGTTGCCCAAAACAGCTGATAACAAGGCTACTGCCATCACAGATTCTGAGGAAGAATCTTCCTCAGGGGAATTCATCAGAGGTAATTTCACTCTTCCGACTTTTGAAACTTGTATTTTTATTTATTATACAGAGCGTTTCATAATGTTCTTCGGATTTTCGAAAATTCATTAAGAATAAAACAAGTACTGCACGAAAGAGTACTTCGAATAGTTTTTTCCACGTATACTAGGCAGTTAGTAAACCATTTGCTCGCTAGGCATCGACAGTAGAGAAAATGGCTGCCACAGGAAGCGAGAAGTCGTTTTGTGTGTTAGAATTTCACTTGTCAGTCAGTAATTTCTATGCAACGTGGGTTTCGGTTGAAATTTCATAAGGAGCCACCAACTGACAATTCAATTCGTGCATGATATAAACAATTCAGTGAAACTGGTTGCTTGTGCAAGCGAAAATCAACTAGTTGTCCATCAACCTCAGAAGTCAATATCGAACGTGTGCGTGCAAGTTTCATTCGCAGCCCGTCAAAATTGACTGCGGCTGCAGGCAGAATTAGGAATTCCGAAAAAAACAGTGTGGAGAGTTCTCCGTAAACGTTTATTATGCAAACCGTACCATCTTCAATTAATCCAGCGTCTTTCTGATGGAGATAAAACACGTAGGCTCGATTTTTGTTTACGGTTACAGGAAAAGATGTTGTTAGATGAAGGTTTTCTAAACAAGATAATTATCAGCGATGAAGCTACTTTCCATATTAACGGCAAAGTAAACCGTCATAACGTGCGGGTTTGGGGAACTGAAAACCCACACGCTTATGTGGAACACATTCGGGATTCTCCGAAAGTAAACGTTTTTTGTGCGATCTCTCGTGAGGCAGTGTATGGGCCGTTATTTTTATGGAAACGACAGTAACTGGCATGATATACCTGGATATGTTACAATTATGGCTTATGCCTCAGCTACTCAACGACTTCATTTTCCCGCAAGATGGTTGTCCTGCCCGTTTTCATAACGAGGTTCGACAGTACCTTAACACAACATTACCTCGGCGCTGGATACGACGTGCGTCTGAAGAAGACCAACACATTATGCTGTGGCCACCAAGATCACCAGACCTCACGCCATGTGATTTCTTTCTCTGGGGTTACGTGAAAGATAAGATGTTTATCCCACCGATGCCGCACGATATCGCTAAGCTAAAGGATCCCATAATCAATGCGATCAACTCTATCGAAAATGACATGTTAGAACGAGTTTGGCAAGAGCTAGACTTTCGTGTTGATGTGTGCCGTGTCACCAGAGGAGCACATATTGAACATTTATAGATTTTAATAAAAACTGTTTGAGTCCCTGCATCATCTCGTACAACTTTCATTTAGGTAAGTGAAATACTTTTTTTGTACTGAATTTTTGTAACTCCTAAGAACATTATAAAACGCCCTGTAACATATTTTTCAACATACTTCAATCTGAAAAAGATTAAGGTTGAGTATGTTCAGGCTCACAATTACCAAATCCGTATACGTAATTTAATAGGCGTACAAGGAAGTCATGCGGTGTCCACATCAGATATTTTTTTTTAGAATACGATGCCATTTGTAAATATAAACACTAGGAAATGTTAGAATTATTAATTTATTAAAAACTGGTTTACACGAATTAAAGGCAACAAAAATTTGACAACTTATTATTATACCCTGAAAACACGTTAACTTTTAAAAGTAGGCTTAAAATGCAATGTTATATTCGTACATTAGACGGGAATAGTATTATTTATCTACGACGCCAAGCTTACAGATTGTTCAAGACACTTCAAATGAAACAGTAAAGTTTGATCTTGTTGCAAATTAAATCAATTTAATTATCAATGAAAATTTATGATCTACAAATAACCCTGAAAATGTTACTATATAAGCAACAGAAACAGTATTATTTATTTTTAATGAGAATTCTTTCAACATAATTATTAAATATGCGTCTACCAGAGAAACAAATTACAGCTGTTTTATTCCAAACTAGCCGGCCCAGCAATCAAGCCAAAACCTGGACACGCGAGGGCCTACCCCAGGGCCGGAGAGCTCGCTTCACTAGCCATTCCGTGTTGCCAGGGGAACTGGTGCCCTGGACACGCTCGCTTCGGTCGTTATTCCCATCCACCAAGAGGGCTCCGCCCCTTGGACCCCCGATCGTTATCCTCATGGTTGAGAGAATAATACTGATAAATAACAACTAAAGTATTCAAGCTTTATAGAAACTTGAAAAAGAAACTAAATTACAAAATACACAATAATATTAACTATGGCAACTGAAGTACAAACACCTTTAACGACGAAAAATTCATAACTTATTTCTTTGTCATAGTGGCATAAATATGATAATGAAGTAAAAAGATTAATCTTTATTTCCTTAATGAATATCTTTTTTCACAACTTCATTCTCGTTGGGGATGAAATAATGAATATTTTTAATTAGTTAACTTTTAAGGGAGCTAAGGCCTCGGTCTACCGCTTAAAACCTTCCCGCGGATAACACGAATGTATCTTGCAGACTTGAAAGAAATCGGTCAGTCGATTCTCGCGTGGTGTGAAAACGAACAGATAAACTTTATATACTCGTATATATACATACAAATGCCCCGTTTGAATTTTGAAAATCGGGGTTGCGAAGAAATAATATTTACGAATAACCGTGATCTGTTAGATGGAGAGTGTTCCTCATGCACACAAAAGTTAGCCTTCAACCTACTAACACAAATACCCCGTTTGAATTTTGAAAATCAGACGATTGTTTGTACAGATATTATAAGAGCACCCCCATTGTACCTCTCAAAAGTCCCAAAGGGAAGCCCATTATTGTTAAATAGAAGTTAAAAAAAATTATTTAACACTAATTTATTTTATTTAACGTAAATTTAATTCTTTTACTTTAGTAATATTATTCATTCGATTGATTTGAATCATTAAGTTCAAACCCAACTAACACAGTGATTAGACTCACAGTTACAGTTCATTAATTCAATTCATTAAAGTTTGTGTTTCAATCGGCAAATTATACGTATAGTAGAAATGTTATATGCAACATAAAAAGCTTGAAATATGAGAGAAAAATGTTTAAAATATCCACGAAAACTGTCAAAATATATAACTTTAAATAATTAAAAAAGTAATCTTTAGTTTTTTTTTATTTTAAAATCAGCATACAATTAGTAAATAGTTGAATAAAGTATCGATAAATTCGATAATTAGCAATTATTTAACATTTTGTTACTTTTGTAAGCGTAAACAATCAGGTATTGTTCCAAATGTTCGGTAGTATGGTTGTGTCTTCGATCACTCAAAATATTTTTATAAGTGGAAAAGAATCGTTCAACATCCACTGAGGTAACTGAGCATATTTGAATCTGGATATTATATTAGCATTTATTGTTTTTGGCGAAAGTTCACCCGTCCCAATAATAAATCTATCAACTTGATACTAAGGTTCAAAGTTTGGATTATTGTTCAAAATGTTTTTCTATAAGTTTAAACGGAAATAATTCTGGTAATGCGGAGTTCATTTGTTACTCATTAACTGAATAGATTCAGTTAACGCCAAACCTTGAGTTTCAAGCTTTTTAATACTCGTACGTTGTGGGAAAAATGAGAGCTAATCACAGTTATGTTTTTTTTTTTTTTTACTAGAATCGTTAAATTCTTCCTTGGACTGACAAACTACCATAGCCTCTGCACTATCAAAGTCGTTACTACATCTTTGATGGCCTCGAAAAGTTCATTGTAAAACAGTACTGCTTAAATCCACGTTCCCCATCAAGTTACCACTGATTCTGGAGGAAAAGGCACATTTAACAGTTTTTATTTATAAGCCTTATTGTAAGCAGGTGCCTGAGAAACATTTTCTTTGTCGATGAAATCAGTTTACTTACATTCCCAAACGTGGATGGTATTTCTTCAGCGAGTCGATGTACTCCATGAGCAAAGCAGGTCACATGAATCAGATTGGGATAAAATGCTTGGAGAGCTTTGGCTGCCTTGATCATGCAGGGAGCAGCATCATAGGAAAATATAAACACTCTTTCATCTAGAAGTTTCAGGAAATATTTTTTTAATACTCTCATTCACAAATCTGACGATCGTAGAATGATTTGTCATTTCAAGGTCTTTGCAGATCACCAAATAGGAAGAAGAAGGCTGATATTTTAATGCACCGACAATTAAATTCGCAATATAACGGCTACACCTGTCGGTAGTTTCGCCAGCTGAAATCCAAATAGTGCTATCCTTGAGTTCAGGTTACGTATTTCTTCCAGAACATGTAGGTAAATTGTTGGTATGTAATTTTTACGCAACGTTGATTCATGTGGTATATTTTTATTCAAACAATATTTTTGCAGAAAATCTTTGAACGTAGGATTTTTTAGTCTGTGAGAAGGAAAATTACTTGTAAGCAATGCTTCACATAAAGCCATACAAAATTTTTTTTGTTTACCTTTGGAAGTGAAATCGCCGATACTTGCCGATGTTTAGCCTTTCTTTAACAGTCCTTCGATATGAAAACTTGTCTTGACATGGTGGTATATTTGAAACTTTTTTGTGCACGAAATATTTTTCTCGCAAACTCGACAATAAAAAACATTTCCGTCGTATGTAAATATTGCAGGATAGTCATACATCAACGAAGACACTCTTTTTTTCGGGAGGCATGGTACATATTAAACTTTGCACAAATAAATAAAAAAACTTAACTGATGCAATGAACGCGTCAACAATAACATGCGTAACTTATTTGTCAATTGGAAATAGTGCTGCATTAGGCGTGTACGACGCAGTAAATTATCGTCCGTCCTTGTCTCGCGTGAGTCTGAATTTTACTTGGCCTCATAATAATATTATCCTACAAAAAAAAAAAACGCGCTGCTGCTAAGTGCGCTTTAAGAGCCGTGCATATAATATGTTTGGCCAGCTACAACGGAAAAATTTCATTTATTAACTTGGTATCCCACTGAAATATATTATAAAAATAGTGAAAATATGCACAATCACCAGATTTTAAGGAAAAGATTCAATAGCCGGTGAGAATGGGCTTAATATGCAAATGCAAATAATCCGGTCTCTAATAATATGTATTCCTGATGAAATATACGAAAAAACTTTCTCAGTTATGCCAAAAAAAAACATTGGTAAAAATTTGTTTGCGATTGATCGAGTAGTTTTTTGTTTATCCCAAACAAACAAAAACCCTTTTCCTCTTTATATAATAGTATAGATTTAAAGTTACGTAGTTAGAATCCATCTAGTGAATGACTTAATTTTAATTTAATTTTTTTTAGATTAATTATTGTTACATTCTTCTTGACTTTTACTTTTACATGTGTAAAAACTTTTTTCCCCATCATTAAAATTTGTGTAATGTTATTTTTTAAATAATTTACATCTGTATGATCAACACTGTGCAATCAACGGCACTGGATAAATAAAATATATATAGCCTATATATATTTTTTTTCTTCTTTTTAATCCACTAAATAAGATATACCGCTTGGAATTAATATCGTTCAAATTTTGAATTATTAGTAAGGTAACCTCTTCAACTAAGAAAAAAGAACAAAAAACCATCAATCATAAATCAAACAACATAACTTTAAATAATATAAAACAAGTACAAAGTTATAAAATGGGCAAACAGAACGAAGCTTAACAAAAATTTAATTTAAGAAAAAAATTATAAAAGAATCCAAAAAAATACATAAAATTGACTGCAAATCGACCAATCATTTTATAAACAAACACATTACAGCTTTTAAAATTACAAAATATACTTGAACAAACACTTAAAAAACTAACAGCTTTATTACAATAATCGAATAGAAATATAAATCACATAATTTCGACTACACTTAAAATGTATTCCTTCGTATAATCAGTATAAAACCGCTAACAATAACTTCCGCTGTAATTTCAAAGAAACATCTCCTGTCACTCGTGAAGGTTACCCGTGCATATCTGAAGAATGATTTGAAGTGATTATAAAACCTCCAATATATTTAAAAAGTTGGATCGATTCGTCCTTAAAAATAATCATTTTAATACCGAAAGTCGGCTTTCGTGCGAAAAAAGTATGAGAAAAACGGAATAAAAGAGAATAGCGAAGTCAAATTAAAGAATTATAAGTAGCAAAGGTTAATAATACCTTAGGTTCTGATGTCAAAGAAGGCACTGAGGTCGGATTAAGAATTTTATTTAAAAGGTAGTTTAAAGCAAAATATAGAATTTTATTAACATTATTGAATTTATTAGCAGGCGTAAATGTAATTTTGGGTCTTACGGGTTATACGGCCACCACTTGCAATACACGCTTTTCAATTCATTTACAGGTTTTTTTTTTAATAGCATGTTTCTTCTCATAATCACTTTTTTCATTTTTTTTTAGGTATTATTTTTTAGTTATTTTTAAAAATCGTACAACTTTTAAATTTCTTATTTTTTATTTATTTTATCAAATAGTATAATTTATTACAAAAACGAACATATATACAAAGCAAAGGTACGACGATTACATGAAAATTTATTCCTGAAAAATCTGCGAAAATAAATCTTCTCCCTTGTGTACTTTTGGCGCTACAAAAACTCAAACAGATAAGACTCTAGAAGGTTATCTGTTACACATTCCTTCTTGTTTCTTCGCTAGTAGCAGCCGTGAGCGATTCAATCCGCTGTGTATGAGTGTGTGTGTGTGTGTGTGTGTGCCCCACTTTGTGGGTCAAGGAAATTTTGCGAATGGTTTAGCTGCAAATGTCTGTAATTTATACTTTCGATTTGCGGTATTCCGTCATATGCTAGCCAACAATCAGAAACTATAGTCGTCCCTGATACAGAATGTTCCATATAAAACGCAACCCATCAATCAGTCATCCATGAAATTTCAATAGTCAAGCTTACTCCCCTACTCGTTACTGAAATGGATTCGTCCAACATCTGAACATCGCGGCGACGCAGTAGAACACTACCGATAGTAACAACAATGCAATCATAACGTTCAGCGTATTGCTTGAGACAAGATGGTGTTTTCGCTAGATGAAGGTGTTTTCATTGTGGAGTCTTACTTCAGTACGAAATCAGTGGTTGCAGTGCAAGATTTGTTTCGCCATAAGTACCCAGATAAACCAGCTCCTAACAAAACATCAGTATTCAGGTTAGTTGCAAAATTTAGAGAGACCGGTTCTGTTAATAACAAGGAACACAAAAGATCTGCGTCAGTGTTGAATACAGATACAGTCACTGAAATCAAAGACCGATTACTCGCCTCGCCAAATAAATCGATCAGACGTTTGTCTGCTGAAATTAATTTGTCTAAATCGACCGTTCATCGGGCGACCAAACAATTACAATTACGACCTTATCGCATTCAAGCGGTTCATCGACTTCAGCCCGACAAAGAAAAACGGCTACAATATTGTCAACGGTTCCGTCGATTTCTGCTTGAGGGAATTAATGTTATGGATTCGTTATTTTTCACAGATGAAGCACGGTTTCATTTGGATGGCTACGTAAACAGCCAAAACAGTAGAATTTGGAGTGCTGAAAATCCCCACGTTTATCACGAAAAACAATTACACCCGCAGAAGTTGGGCGTGAGGTGCGCGATATCGCGGAAGAAAATAATCGGTCCTATTTTTTCTGAGTACACCATTAATGCAGAACGATATCAGGATGTTTTATTTCAGTTCACTGCACTCTTGGAAGAGGAAGACAGACACTGCTGGCTACAACATGACGGTGCGACATCGCGCTACGCAGGTTCAACGTCTGATTTCGTCGAGGAATTCTTTGGTAATCGTGTTATCGTTCAAGGCTTGTGGCCACCACGATCTCCAGATTTGACTGCGGCGGATTTTTTTCTACGGGGTTACCTCAAAGAAAAAGCCTACAGCAACAAACCACGAACAATTGAAAGTCAATATTGAACAAACTTTATTAAATATCCAGCCACAAACTTTGAAAAAAGTTGCAAGAAACGCTGTAAAAAGAATTGAAGCTTGTATTCAAGAAGATGGCAGCCACTTCCAACATTTGCTCTAAATGTAAGGTAGTGGATGGTAATAATAAAAATTACATTTACACATGCCTTTTTATTATTTTAATACCTACTAATATAGGGTTGGGTTGCGTTTTATATGGGACACCCTGTAGTACGTGCTCTTGGAGATCGGCAAGCAAATATTCAACTGCCCGGTTAGGCACCGTTTTCATGAAATATTGGTTTGTTTCGACACCTCCGAAAACCCACTGTGTCGAATAGACTCTCCCGACGTTATATTTTTGGCGAGAAAAACATGACTTGTCTATTTCTACTGTAGTCGCAAGACCTCCAATTTTGACCGGATTAACTAACAAGTTAAATGCGAATACCTCACGCAAATAATTTCGCCAGTCTGTGAGCGCACTGTTCGCAATTCCGATCTCATCAATGCAAAATCTGTTCGAAGAAAATTCCTTTGACCAAGCGTAAATGAAAACAAATAATTTTATCAAATGGAAATTTTCTGTCCTCTAAACGTGTATTTTTTCGGCAACCGATTGATGACCTGCATTCTCTGCGATTACTATTCTCTCAACGTCAACGATCATGCGTGCCCGATAGTTTTAAAACCATTTCGTGGTTGTTCGCACAATAACGATGATTATGCGGTAAGTTATGTTCTTGAAGGAATTGCACTACAGCTTCTTTATCCTTAATCTCGCATACTAGTAGAAGAAAAGACATGTTTAAGCTGTGAATCAACAACATGTTTAAGCTATGAAAGTAAATCAACAGAGATAAGGTAAAATATTATTACTTCTACTTAAAAATAATAATTTATCATTATAAACAATGAAACTGTTATAAACAGTGTATAACGTTGTTTATAAAATAAGGTAATTTTGTGAAATTAATATTTTAATTTGTTACACAAATCTATATATTTTTATTTTACTTTACACATATAGTGGTGGTCGTATAACCCATGACACCCTGTTATTTAAATTTGATGCGATAGACCTAATAAATTAAGGGTACAGTTAATTGAAGGTGGGACTTGAGCCTCTTTTTAAGTTTTAATAGACTGAAAAAAGGATGCCCCCTCCGCGGCGCGAGTGATCGTGTCTCGGCCTTTCGTCCGGAGGTCCCGTGTTCGAATCCCGGTCATGTATGGCATTTTCACCCACACTACAAATCGTTCATCTCATCCTCTGAAGCAATACCTAACGGTGGTCCCGGAGGTTAAACAGGAAAACAAAAAGAATGAAAAAAGGAAAGAACCGATAATGGAACAGCCGGCATCGGAGAGAAGTATTATCACGAAATTATTAACGCCTATGTTCAATTTAATAGCATGTCTGGAATTTGTCTGGTAATCTGGAATTCTCGTCCGTTCACAATTTTTTCATTTCAATAATTTAATCAGTAGCTATTAATAGAGATTTTTAATTTCTGATTTGTTACTTTAATTTTTTTTTAACATTTACTTCCGTTTTTCTCAGACTTTTGTGGGTTTTTAGGAAAGTTTTATAACCGGATTTCTTTTTTTCCATCCATCTATTAGAGAATGTTTTAGCAGAGCAGTTCATTTTGCAAATCGATGGACACCATTCATTTATTAATCATTCCCGATACTTCTTAACTTGGATGGAATTCAAGTTAAGGATGGAAGGATGGAATCATTCTAAGGGAATCGTTTTTATTAAAACAGCTAAGCTACTGACGTTCTAGTTTGTTATATCTTATTTAAATGTAATTTTTAGCGACTCCTTTATTGAAAGTCTAAACGTTTAGATCCCGATCTCTTTCTTACTAGAGAATATAAACGCATCGATTCTTGACGGATGGGGTATCTTAATTTGTTGTTTTATACTATCCTTTTTTTTTCTTTAACCTCCGGGACCACCGTTAGGTATTGCTTCAAAGGATGAGATGAATGACAATTTTTGTAGCGTGTGAAAACGCCATACCTAACCGGGATTCAAACCCGGTACCTCCGGATGAAAGTCCGAGACGTTACCACTCGCGCCACGGAGGCCGGCTGTTTTACACTATTCGTCCAAGTCTTTACTATGGCTGTGACTCGTATAAATCACACTAAAGTATAAGAGACGATCTAGTTAGAGTCGCTTTCTTTGATAGTGATAATTTTTATCGCACACCCAGTCTCTGAGATGAACAGTAAAGGTGTTACTTTTGGGCTTAAGATCTACCGCATTTCAGGGGGGTCGGCATTTTGATGTGCAACGATTCTATATTTAAATCATCCTGACTCCCGTAGGGGAAGACACCCGCCTTGTGACGATCCCGGTCACCACACCATCCCCTCCGTTTCTACCCCTGATGGGCTTCTTTTAGACCCTTATAAACTTGATAACACAACACAGTCATCAATTTGGCCTCTGTCAGGAAACCAACTATGCAAATGCCTCGACAGACGTTTCTATCAGTTTATTTACACTACCTACTATCGCCTTCGGATGGCCTCTTCCAACCACCACCACTACACCACTACTGTAACTTCAGTCCTCAACTATCAAATCAAGCGATTCGCGGAAGCGTGATCCACGCGCCTTCTTCTAACACAAAAACTCGTGAAAAAGGCGATGGAAAACTATTTCATTTTCATTATCCTTGATAAGCTAAAATTGGAATCCTTGTTGATTCAAAAATAGCTGTGCCGATTTCAGGAGAAACTTCTATTTCATGTGAAATCGCTTAAAGATCTTTTGGTTGTATCACCTAATACATATTAGTATTTCCGGTTCTTTAATGGTAAAGTTTTATTACATTTATTATATATAAATAAATACGAAAATAATTTGTAATGTACGAGGTCCGTTAAATAATTGAAGAAACAAATGCCAACACAGGAAAAACTTTAACAGAATAAACTGAAACTGTCTGACATTGAAGTTGACACCCCTGACGTAGAAAATATCAGCTGTTCAAAGAGAATTTACATCACTACAACCTTCTTCGTTTATTTCAAAATGTCGGCTCAGCTTGAAACGTGTACTGAGAAAGAACACCGTACTGCGATAAGATTTTTGAAGGTGTCAAATCGGCCGAAATTCACTCGCCGATGTTAAAAAAGTACGATAAAAAATGTATTAACCTTGAAAATTAGTATAACTGGATCGAACAGTTTAAATCGAGCAGAACAAGTATCAGCGAAAGACAAGAGCTGTTGCCATTCACTTTTGCATAATCGCATTAATGATCTTGCGCGCAAGGACATATGTATAAAAATTTAGAAAATCGCTGAAAGTTGTAGTGTGAGTGTCGGTACAGTCTACTCTATCATTAACGATAAGCTGAATTACCAAAAAACATATTCGAGGTGGGTTCCGAAACGGTCGACTCAAAATTACAAAGGCATCCTAATTCACATTTGTACGGAACTTTTATGACGGTTTTTAGCGAAATGTAATGATTTTTTTTTGGATCGCATAATAGTTTGTGATGAAACTCGGATTCATAATTTTGATCCAATCCAAACTTCCGGGTATGGAATGGTAACGTCCAAATTCGCCCGCCAGGAAAAAATTAAAAACCTACGCGTCGGCCGTAAATTGATGCTAATGATGTTTGGAGGCTATAAATGCCCAATTTATTGCAATTATTTAGAAGAATAACGTACAATCAACAACGAATACTATTGTGGCATGCTGGAAAATAAAAGGAAACCCGCAGTAAGGAGGAAACATTTTGGTTTTCTCTCACAAAATGTAATACTTCGGTATGATAACTTTAGTTGTAATACCGCTTAAACGACACGGTAAGTTATTGAAAAGTCAGATCGTGAGGTGCATCCACTTTACAGTCTCGATTTCGCACCAAATTCTTTTTCTTTTTTTGTCTTCTCAAAGAGTTTTTACGTAACACAGTTCGGCTACTGTGAGCGCGTCAAGGATGAGGTAAAAGAATGGTCCGAACACAGAAGTGAAATCTTTACTATTGGAATATAAAAGCTCACAGATGTAAGAAGTGATTAAATGCAGCCAGGCAATTATATCGAAAAGAACGGTTAGATTCATTGGCATTAAATAAATAATATTTATTTGTTTAATTATTCAAGTAACCTCGTAATTATCGTTCGGATTGTTCGGATCAAACAAGTGGACGCTTAAAAATGCAAACACATCGGGAACATGTTTAAAATTGGCTGTATTGCTTTCATTTAATTCCTAACTTTTCAGTGGCTTAGACACTATTTTTCAGTAGCATTTCATTTATCAAATCGATCGTCAATTGTTAGCTGCGATCAGCGATTTGATTTTTAAACGAAAAGAAATTTCTCCGGCTGAAATTATGCTGTTTGTAGTACGTGTAGAACGTATAGATAATAAAGAAAATATAAAGAAACGTTTCCGTTATTTAACAAAGAAAGAATAAACGAAGATAATAAAAGCAAGATCTGTACATTCATCTGTCATCATCAATATTTTTTACTACCAAAAAGGCAATTATATAACTCTAGTAGAAACCATCACCGCAGAGACTTGCTGCGAAACCAAAGAAAAAGTAAGTTCATTAGCGTTTACTTCACGATAATGTGCTTTTTTATGTTGCTAAAACCAGAGCAGAACAGATGAAAAAGATACTGCTGAACCATCCTCCAAACAAATGCGGATTTAGAGCGATCTACTGTCATGCATTCCCGAAATTAAAGTAAGTTTTGGGCGTAATAAATAATTGAAGTAGTATTTTAATTTCTTAAAAAATAACTCACTTGGGTTAACTGCCACCGATCGTTTTAAGGAACAGACGGTAGAATTTTTCAATGATAAGATAGTTAAGCTCGTCGACCGGTCTCAAAATTACTTTGATGACATTATTTAGAAATGTTTAAATAAAAAAAATAATAAATATTTTCAATTATAATAAATTGTTATAATTTTATAATAGAACTATTCTTATTTCGAAAATTACACTATTATGTTATTCTTAGTTTTCCCTTTATTAAAAGCCATTCTTTGTTCGTACATAACAGACGAGTGTGGTTTTTTTCAGTGTAAAATAAAAATTAGTTAGTCATTTATTGCATAATTTAACACTCGACTAACCAGTATGTAAATTAATAAAGTTACGAAAAAAACAAGGAACTTGTATATTTTACGGATCGTGAGCGCCCTTACTACTCAGTCCTACTACCAGTGCAAGTTTCATTATCAAAAACATAAGCAAAGCAGAATTTATGCGACCTTATATTATTAAATTATTAGAATTATTCATTTTTTCTTATCAAATATAATTTTGCTTTAATCATTTAGTTAATCCGGAAGTTAAATTTTTAAATTGTTTATATATCATAAACACATTTCACCTCAAAAAAAAAAAAAAATGTACAACTGAAAACAATTTACATAATTTATTAAAAGATTAATATTGGGAAGCGATTCAAAGTTAAAATATTTTAAACTGTATTCTTTTAAAAACGAATCCTTATCGTAATAAGTACATACATATATTAAAACATATTTAAAAAATACTTTTTTAGATTTTTCGCACCGGAATTCAACACCTCACGACAATCATTCACTATTTTTTTTTATACAAAGAATCAACATGTGTTCTGTGTTCTTCTTTTAAAAATATTGACAGAATTGTTTACCATTTAACGTTAGTAAGATAATAGATGTTAATTTTTGTTATTAAAGTAATAATAAACAGGTACGTAAATAGTATTAATTATACATATATATTATTTTAACGTAAAATAAATAATTTAAGTAGTATTTTTATTTCTTAAAAAATAACCCACTTGGGTTTTTTGTAATACCACATCAACTATTTATTAATCTATTAACCTTTCTGACAAAAAAATAGTTATAGGATATTTTGATTTCTTTATTTATTGTTTTTTTAAATATATTTTTAATGGGTAACACACACAATTTATATTTCTGTAAAAAATTTTATTACGAACTTTATCAAACTGTTTTAATTTTTCACTTGAGAAAATTTTTAAAAAACCTTTCACACTTTAACCGTAAATAATAATAATTTTTGTATAAGTGAATATGTTGGTTTGCTTGGCATTTCTCCCGCCACCACCCCATTCGGTCGCCTTAAAGCATAAGACCGAATGTCTGTGCCACAAACGGCTACTGAGTCTCGAAACAGTTTAGCGACCAGTGTACTAAATAGTTCCTAGAGCTTACCTTACAGCGTGAACGCACTAAGCGCGGTGCCAAACACCATCGGCCTACGTGTCCCAACCGCTCACTTGTCATATATTTACTAAAATTGGTAGGCGCATTCCGTCAACTACTAAAAATATATATGACACCCATAAATTAAAATTTACTTCGTCGAGACAGCAATTCGCTGCCACGCCTAGGTCGCTGAATGCCAGCAAGTACCTGTCCACCATATTAAAGCGTTTGGAGCCTTAATTGGCCGGTGGTCAGCCACATATATCTCTAGGTTAGCTTTACACAGCAGTGCGGTAGGAGTCTTTTCCCTTAGGTAAACTACTGATCACGGTTGAACATAGCAATCTCATCAAGGAACTCCCACACGGTCCGATAATGCGGCTCTCGCCACATTGACTTATCGCTTTTGAGTGGCTCATTTTTCCTCTTGACCTCTAAGTTTCAGGGTGGTCCGGTCTCTAGTCCCCCGTTGAGCAGGGCAGTCAAACATCAGGTGTTAATTTGACTGGACCTCCCCGCAGACGTACAGCTCATCAGCTGCCAGGCGGAACCGAAACAGATATTGGTTTAAATTAACGTGGTTGGTGAGCACCCAGGCACCCGTGGCCCTTAAAAATGAAATCGAGGCATACCGTCCCGCCAGATCCTGTATAAACTTACACAAGGATTTTCTCTTAGTCGTGGTGTCCCGTTCCAGCTGCCATGCTAGCATCGCGAGGCTCTCCAGCCTCTTACGCAGGCGGGAGATGGGCAACTGAACGAAATTAGATCCCGTGCATTGCGATCACCGTTCCGCTCCGGTACTGGCCCGGCTCGAAACCGCGTGTATAAGTGAAAATCAATAGTAGTAATGCTCAAAAAATACTACATTATTACTTTATTTACTTATTCTTTATTCTTATTCGGATGAAAGTCAGAATATGAATAAAAAATTATATTAGTTTGCTAATAACATGTTTGTGTTAGTTGCTAATTAACAAGTGAATGTAAATAGTGTAATAAAAATGATGAGGTCTGTTCAGAAAATAACCGAACATTTTTAATTACGCGCCAATAGATAAGATATTGATACAGATAGAGATGTTGGCGAGCATTGTGATCCGCATAACCTTCTCTAAAACCACATGTTCTTGAATTGTTGGTATCTCGTTTAGTCTTCGGGTTATTGTTATTTGAGAGCAATATGTTTGTGTTAATAGCGATTTTTGTAATATGCGATATTCGGGACCAAAAATACAACGTCAAATTTTGCGTGAAACTGGGGAAAACTTTCACAGAAACTTTTCAACTTTTGAAAAAAGCTTACGGAGATGATTCTCTGGTCGGACGCAATATTAAGAATGGTTTTTCACGATTTAAAAGTGGTCCTCAGTCGACTGAAGATGATTCTCAACCAGAAAGCCCTTCGACTTACTGATGACACCCGCGTTCAGAAAAGCGATCTGGTGCGTGCTAATCGCCGATTGACTGTCAGAAAACTTGCAGGACTGGCTAGCATCTCGATTGGATCATTCCATGACATTTTGACTGAAAAATTGGATATGCATCGAGTTGCAGTAAAGTTTGTTCCTCGTCGATGGCCGAACAGCAGAAAAAACATCGAATGGACGTTTGTCGGCAACTTCTTGAACAAGCTAATGACAATGAAACATTTACGCAAAGGATCATAACGGGAGATTAAATCTGGGTTTACGGACACGATATCGAGACAAAAGTTCAATCATCACAATGGATCGGAAAGGATCTCAACGTCCCAAGAAAGCACGACAGTCTCGATCCAACATCAAAGTGATTCTCTTTGTTTTTTTCGATTTTAATGAAATTCTGCATTTTGAATTCTTACCTCAAAGTGATACTGTGTACTATCAAGGCGTTTTACAACGGTTACGTGAAATAATCCGCAAAAAAAAGATCAAAGTTGTTGCGACACACCTCATGGTTCCTTCACAAAGACAATGCGCTCGCACACTCAGCTTTGTCAATTCGTCAGTTTTGTGCAAAAAAACCAATGACTGTCCTCCCTACTCGCCAGAACTGGCTCTTTGCGATATTTTCTTATTTACGAAATTAAAATCATTGATGAAAGGACACAGTTTTGAAACTATTTATGACATTAAAGCAAATCCGTCACGGACCTTAAAGGCCATTTCAAATTAAGCTGTCCAGGTGAAGCTACCCAGCGGTGTGTGAATAGGGGAGGGAAGTACTTTGAAGGTGACAAGGATTAATAATACGTAAAATTAACAGTAAAGATTAAAAAAATAAAGTTCGATTATTTTCTCAACAGACCTCGTAGAGTATATTTGAATCGATATTTAATTAAAATTATTAATATTTGTCTCATTAAGTAACAGAAGTTAAAGGCCGTAAAATAATCCCTTTTTTATAATTCAGTGCGCTGTATACATTACGGGTAATTGTGAACATTTAAAGACTCTCCTGATTTTTATGAAATTTGGAACATACTTTATTTAGAGCCTAATTAAGTATTACATACTTAATGTAGTATCTAGAACATACTTTATTTGTCGTTATTAATTACAAATTAAATTATACGACGAAAATGCCTTTCACCCGAGTTAAATCTCTCGTAAGTTACACAGAACCCTCACAGAAAATTTCGTAATCTAATAGATATAAATTTCAAACTAAATAATTTGGTTTCAATGAAATAAAGTTAAGAATGAATTAAATTCCCTTAAGACTAAATTAAGTTAACCTTAAGGTGTGGGTTTTGCAATAAACATGTGGAAATGTTTACGATAAACGTGTGGAAATGTGCAATATACTTTATTTACAAAGTGAATACCTTGATTTACGTGAAATTTGAGTTTAGTTAGGTTTAGATCAAGGTTAAAGTTAGTTTGGTTTATAAGAAACTTATAAATTTGACAGAAACTTACTGTCATTTATCTGATGAATTATCAATTTAAAATTTCTGCTCAACTTAACCTTCAGCAAATTTAACTTTATTTTTAACCAAATTATTTAGTCAGAAAACGTGTGCAGTGAAAAATAACAAAAATTTTGGGCGCAGGTATTGTGTAACTTACGAGGTACATAGGAGTGAAAGGCGTTTGCGGCGAATAATTTCAATTTTAACGAATAACTTAGGTTCTAAATAAGATATATTACATATTTCATCAAGATCACAAGGTGTGTTTGTAACTGTGCAAAGAGAGTCAAAAGTATGGAAACCTTCAACAACTTTAAAATCGTTCCAGTTAGAATACGGTAATCTTCAGGATAAGACATCGGTCAATTACTTTACCTTTTGACGAGAAATAGATTTTCAACTCCTTCTATGAGGGTGTCTCCGGGGTTGTAACTAAAATATTAAAAAGGTCTCTTAAGACAATAAAAATGGTATAAATAAAAATTTGGTACGATGTCTGTACCCAAAACGACGGCGGAATAATTTTTTTATTTTGAAAATTACTATAATTAGTTAAGATCAAGTAATAAATTAATTGATTAATTAAATTGAAGAGAATGGTCGACCTAAGGCTGTAAAAGACTACACTTCATTTATATTCACACATATCATCCTCATTCATTCTCTGAAGTAATACCTTACGGTGGTTCTGGAAACTAAACAGAAAAAAGGTATTGTTGGTGGACAATTGACAGAGCCTATATTTATTGATGGGAACCTAAACACAGTGAAATATAAGGTTTTGCTTCTCGGCCGTATAATTCTAAACATCCAAAACGCGTTGTTGGTCCCAACTTCCAAAACATTTGGTTTCAACAAGACTCCTCATTTCAGACTTCATCTACGCGGAATTTTAAATGCATTTTTTCCTGGAAGATGGATTGACCGAAGGAGTCAAACAGAATGGCCAGCGAGATCACCCGACTTGTCACCACTGGATTACTTTCTATTGAGCCACTTAAAAAGTATTGT
Source organism: Lycorma delicatula (assembly GCF_047948215.1). NCBI lineage: Eukaryota > Metazoa > Arthropoda > Insecta > Hemiptera > Fulgoridae > Lycorma > Lycorma delicatula. The sequence goes on from NC_134460.1 coordinate 51,918,101, forward strand.
TTATCATAATAACCCCCAAAATACCGGTGATTTAGAATTCGGAAATTAACACAGAATAGTCAAACGTGACAAACAACAGGACGACGTTTCGAAGTTTTATTAAAATATAACTACATAAGCAAACGTTAAGCTTAATAATTTTTTTTTTTATTTATGTTGATAAATTATGACCCCAAAATTGTTATACCTAACTGAAAGATTTTACAAAAATTAAAAAAAATCTTTTAATTATTAATGAGTTTTAAAATGAAAAATTCCACACGTTTTTTTTTTTTAATTATATTTTTAATATTTTTTTTTTATTCTAAATTTATTTTATACTTAAAATAGAAATAATCTACTTAACCATCATAACTATTTACAGGCATTGATTTTAGTCATGAAAAAATCACCAAAAGGAAAAGGTGGAAGTAAATCAAAAGAGACACCGATTGAAGAAACAACACCAAAGGAAATAAATGATATAATTCGTCTTTCTGTACATAGCCTAAACGCTGGTGTAAGTGAAAATTATATATACTATACAAATAACTTGAATTACTTGATAAAGCGAAGCGTTTAATCGAATAAGCTAGCAAAATCGAATAAAATAATAACTATACTTTAATGTTATTTATAGCAAACTAGCATCCCGTCGCAGCTTCGCTAGCCCTATATGCTACTTGTTTTGCCGTAGCGGTCAATCTTTTTATTTTATGTTTTATTAGTCAAGTAACCGGAGGCAGATTCAGCAAATCACACAAACAATAACGGTGGCACTGGCTGTGGTAGTTGAGCCACAGCGCCGAATACCTTCGCATCCTTTAAAAAACCCAAAAATGGTTTTTAAATATTTACCTATAAATATTTAATATTAATATTATTTTTTATATTAAATATTTACATCTTTTTTATAAATATTTTAATATTTACCTAATATTATTTACAAGCCCAACTCTACTGAATATCTTGTTTACTACAGTCGGGGTTGGGAAAATTTACAATCGTTATTTAAAAAATATTTTACCTTTATTCATCCCCTTTCAAGGCCGAATTTCAAAAATCTAGTTGTTTAGTGACATGAAGATTACATTCAACAAGAATGAAATTGATTTCTTCATTTGATACCGAGCAATTAATAAAATAAAAGGGTTTCAAAAAAAAATTCAAAAATCAATTTTACCCCTAGAAACTCGGAATGAAACTGAAACACTCAGTTCACAAATCATTAAAGTTTGCGCTTCAACCGGCAAATCTCTATTATTTAGATATATACAGAGTGTTTCTAAAATAGTGGCCTGGCTATACTTTTTCGGATTCTACTTGTAAAACTAAAAAAAAAATATCGTAGGAAAATTGGAAATTTCTTCTTCGTTCTCCCACTGTTCTCAATTTTGTTATTTTTATATAATAATTTATATCTCAAGTTCGGATCGACAAATTACATTAATATTTGGTAAGCTCTTGGTAACGAAGTTTTCAAATTATGAAAAAAATCAGAACTTTAAATACCTTCACAAATTACAAAATGGCGGCCATATTTATTTTTCAATCCTTTATATCTCCATAAATATTAGTTTTATCAAAATTTATGGATTTGCTAAAATATTAAGGCTTTTATTTTGAACATAATGACATTTTATTTCTTAAAATCGGTTAACAAATAGTCGAGTTACGGGAGAAAATTGATGTTGTAATTTTGTATCATAATTATTAGGTTTATTATTGTGAGAAAATTATTACTTAATTTGATAATAATTTACAATACTAGAATTAACAGTAAATAAAAACAATTAATATTTAATCGAATTGAATGTAAAGTGAAGGACATAAAAACAGACACAGAATTAAAACATCAATTTTCTGCCACAATTCGGCTATTTGTTAACCAATTTCAAAAAATAAAATTTCATTTTGTTAAAAATAAAAGGCTTAATGTTTTAGCAACATACATTTTGATAAAACTTGTATTTATGGAGATATAACGGATTGAAAAATAAAAATGGTTGCCATTTTGTAAATTGCGAAGGTATTTAAGTCCTGATTTTTTGCTATTTTTAAACCTTTATTACCATGACGCTTACCAAATATTAATTTGATTCGTCTATCCGAACTTGAAATGTAAATTGTTATACAGAGTCATTCACGGGAACCGGATGTTTTTGAAGTGGGTTGTACTCGGGCGTTCGTGGTAGGAGGGGCACGTGGCTGGTGTCTGACGTTTCCTTTGTTCATAACATTTACATTTTAGTCGTTGAGATGGAGCCGTGGACGGTAGATCAACGCCTGTACACGTACGACAGTTTTGTGCGAAATGACGAATCCGTAACTGCTGTTCGGCGTGATTTCCGCCGTCAGTTTAATATCCATCGTAATGCAAGTGTCCCTTCTCGTAACACAATATTGCGATGGGTAAACAACCTTCAAACAAGCGGTTCAATATTGAAGAATAAACCATCGGGTCCCCGACGAACTGTAGCACTCCGGAGAACATCGAACGAGAAAGGGAAGCCATTGTCAGAAGCCCACGCCGCTCTATTCAGAGGCATTCAGCAGCGCTTCAAATGAGCACAAGTACGGTAAGACGAATTCTGCATACAGACCTGCATTTCCATCCTTACAAGATAGCCGTCGTGCAGCAGTTAATCGAGCAAGATTTTACGCAGCAATTACAATTTTGTCGACAAATGCTTACCGTTTTTGAAGAAAATGAAAATTTGTTATCGTTAATGAGTGACAAACAGCAACAAACAGAATTGCCGGTATCGGGCAGAAAGAAACCCACATCGGCTTCACGAGCGACCACTTCATAGCCCAAAGGTGACTGTCTGGTGTGCAATAGGAAAGGTCGGTGTTATTGGACCATATTTTTTTGAAGAAAATGACGCTGCCGTAACTGTAACAGCTGATGGTTACATTGCGATGTTGAATACGTTTTTCATCCCTGAGTTACGAAACCGGGGAATCGATTTTCAAAATGTGTTATTCCAGCAGGATGGAGCTACAGCGCATACAGCGAGGGCAACGATGGCTGTTCACCGTAACTTGTTTCCGGGACGGATCGTTTCCAGATTCGGCGACATTCCTTGGCCCCCTCGGTCCCCCGACTTGAGTAGTTGTGATTTTTTTGTGTAGGGATTTCTGAAATTGCGTGTGTACGTCAATAAACCGCGTACATTGGAGGACCTGAAGATCGCAATTCGTCATCACGTCACGCCAGATTGATGTAGACATGCTGCAAAGAATTGAGGCCAGTTACCGTGAAAGGCTACAACAATGTATTGCCCAAAATGGACATCACTTGCCGGACATAATTTTTCGTTCATGAATAAGTAACAAATGCTTTGATTTAACAAGTGTTTCAGTACCAATAAAACTTTTTTAAAGTAAATATTCAATTTTTTATGATTATTTTAAAAATATCCGGTTCCCGTGAATGGCCCTGTATAAAAATAACAAAATGGCGAACAGCGGAAGAACGAAGGAGAAATTTTTCCTAAGGATATATTTTGTTTAGTTTTACAAGTAGAATCCGAAAAAGTATAACCAGCCCACCATTTTAAAACTATATATAATATATATTTCAGATATTTTTCGAGAAGATACATCCAAAAACCTTTTCAGTTATGCCAAGAAACATGGGTAAAAATTTAGTAGCGATAGACGGGTAGTTTTTTGTTCATCACGAACAAAAAAAATCCCTCTTCTTCTTTATATAATAATACAGATAGATTACTTTATTTAATGTAAATTTAATGATATTGTTATGTAATATTATTCATTCGATTGTTTCGAATCATTCAGTTTATTAATTCAATTCATTACAGTTTTTGTTTCAACCGGCAAACCTCCTCTACTACATATTTTTTTCGAGATGAAATATATCCAAAAACCTTCTCAGTTATGCCGCCAAGAATAAACGTGCAGATTCTGCGCTAAAGAGCATGTAATCAATCATGCTTAATAACTCGTATTACTAGATCCGACTTTATTAACTATATGAAACTTACTCTTTGCACAAAGTGGCAAGATGACCGGACAGATACAATAGATAACAAAACAAACTCGGCACATTAAAGGTTCTGTGTTGCCGTTGGACTCCTCATACAGGAAAATTAGTCGTGCGGAAGTGGTCCTCTGTCGATTGCGGACAGGACATACGAAAGCTACTCACGGGTATCTGATATCAGCAGTAAACGCTTGATTGTGCACCACATTCTTGTGGAATGTATACTTTATGCGGCCTTGCTTCGTAAATTTAAATTGCCCAGGAATTTTCGTCAAATCCTGGGCAACAATAAAGAAGTTTTGGATCAGGTTTTTTAGTTTCTCCGAGGTGCTAATGTTTTACACACCTTTTAATAGTTTTTATATATTTTTTTAGATTAATTATATGTTTTTGTGTGTAACATTTTAGTTTAAACTTTGTTTTTAATATTTTAGATTTTGATTTTGTTTTTAAATTTTTACTTTAAATTTTTATTTTGTTTTAATCTTTGTTATTCCATTACATTTTATACTTTGTATTTATATTTCATATTTTCTTTTCCGGGCGATGATAACATAAAATTTTTTTTCACCAAAAAAAATTACGCAAACAAACATGGGTAAAAATTTATTAGCGATAGATCGGCTAGTTTTTTCGTTTACCCCAACCAAAAAAAAAACTTCTTCCTCTTTATATAATGGTATAGATACATGAGTTGGAGATTAAAATAAAAAAGAAAGAATAAATCATTTTTTTAAGTTCGTATATAGATCTAGAAAGCAAATTGAACAGTAGATTTTTAATGTTATTTTTAAACGCTACATTATAAAAATACGAGTAGAATTTTGGAATGGATTTTCAAAAAAGTAGAAAATTAAACTTAAACAATAAAGTTTCTGGGAGAGAAATGCACAAAAACAATATTTTTAACGTCTAGTTTCTTTAATAGTTGTACAAAAAATTCAATCAATAATATATTTTTGTTAGGTTTTATTTTTATGACCGACTGTTCACTTTATTTTTAATAACGAATTCAATTATACCTTTCAAAGAGCAATTTCAAGTGCAACCACAATTCTGTTTTATTTATCCAAATTAAGTGTAATAAAAGATAAATATTATTCAAGTTAATATTTATGAAAATCATTAAATTTTAGCTTTATGATGGTTCTTTTTACACTTGTCTCCTAAAGGAGGATTTCAGGACAAGTAAACCCCGTGGACTTTAAGGATATTAATCTTATTATTTTTTAGTTTTATTAATTCATAGCCTATTTTCATTTTTTAAATTCTACTTTATAAAAGTAAGAAATTATGCATGCATATTGTAAGTTTATTTTACAGAACTTAAAATATTTTAAGAAAAATTACACAAAGACATAACAAAAATTGTGATGGCATTTTACAAAACAGAAGGATAAACCTAACGTTAATAGAAAAAAAATCATACCGCATGAACACTTAGCCTGAAGAAAGATTGAAAAAAAGATTTGCACATTGGACTAAGCAGTATAGAAATTTTGGAAATAAGTGAACTGAAAAGAGAGGTAAAAACAGTTTAAAAACTGGATAAAAAATCTCATCAGTATTTCGAAAAACCAGGGTTAAGATAATAAAATCAAATGATCAATTTGAACAAAATCTAACGTACAACATTTTATAATGTACATCTGGATTAAGAAACGATTCAAGTGTTTGAAACAAATTCACTGATTGATTATATAATCAGCAGTGGTGGCTCGCGTATAGGCACTGTGGAACTGCAGCACCACCTACTTCCACTTGATATTACCGATAACATTTAATATGAGTCCTTTTTTCTTTAATTGTTACTTTATACTTGTACAATACATAATCCTTAAGATTAATGCCAATAACCATCCTCCAGTTTATGAAAAAGATGCAAAAATCTTTGTATGGAACTGTCCGCTTCACAGTTCCTGCGGCGTGGTGTTTGGCTGTTGTACGCATGCGCACATAGGAAGCTGCACGCGAGGCTGCGAGGGAGAAAGAACACTGTCGCTCCCGCAGTGCCAACCCTGGTGGAAGGTAATTTTTTTTACTACGCGTTTCGTACGAAACGTTCCTTGTTCGCTCCCTTTTTTAGTTTAATCGGTGGAAGGAATATGAAAAAGTGGTTTAGTTGTTTTTTCAGTAGTGATCAGAATATGGCGGAAAGGGAGGGCTGTTTGATTGCCAAATCTCTCCAAAAACACGCTGGAAGGGCGAAAGAGAAGTTAATTAATAAAAACTAATTATGTATTTGTTTCTGTGCACATAGAAATTTAAATTAAGCATTATTAGAGTGCTTTCAAGCGAATATATTAAGTTATTATCTAATAATACTAAAAAATATTATCTGTATTGACATTTTATTATTTATTCGGTTAAATCGAATACGGTGTTTAAGCATGGCTTAAAAATCATATTTTTCTTGAAAATAATAATAATTTTATGTTGGCCGAATTTTCATCGCCAACTGACACGTACAATAAAATCGTAATTTTTATTTACTAATTAAAATGTTAATGAAACTTTTTGGTAGATCTGTTAAAATATAAAAAAATGTATGAAAAACTACGGTAATAGAAACGAAAACATACAGTACATGCATGACTAAAATTTCAAAACTTGAGTAGATTTTTAAATTGTTTTAAAAAAAGTAAACTATATAATGTCATTCTGATCAATTAATTAAAAAAAAAAAAAAACTTAAAACGTTTTATCATAAAGTATTCTTTACAAAACAAATGCCTACCCCCATATTCGTAAAATCTATAACTTCAACCCAATTAGTCTGAAACGTCTAATCATGAAAGCCGTGTACTATCGAAGATTAAAAGATTCTTTTCTTAATCTACGTTATTTCCCATGAATCTACTTCGGAGTTTACTGTTTATTTTTAGTTAACTTTTGAGGTGTATTCTTCAACTTTCCCTTTCTTGTGTAATATTTCATGTTACTTAGGTAGAGGTCTTTATTGATTCTAACAACTTTCTCTTTGTAATTCTTCCCATCTTTTTTTCAAAATTATTTATATTTAGAAAATATAATACTTTACAGTATTATTTTAATTCTCGATAATAAAGTATGATGTATTTCTACTAAATATATTTTAAACCATCCGTTTTGTTATTTTAATTGAGGTTAGGATTTTTGTCAGATTTAAAAATAATAAATTTAAAAAAAAAAGAATATTTACTTTAAGATAATATCTGATTAAACGATCAGAAAAAAATTAATTCAAAACAGGGAGTCGTTTTGTACAAAGTCGCCTGTGTTCGTGGCAATACCAACTTTCAATCAGGTCCTGTAGTACAACGGGAATTATCCCATTCATTTGTCATGAAATTAGTTGAATTCATTCACAATTTCGCAAAAAGACATTAGGTACCCGAGGGGGAAACAGAGATAAATTTTTGACAAAATTTAAATTTACCGTTAAAACATTAGGCTAAAAGTGCAGAACTATTAATTAAATGCACCTGTCTTTATTATACAGATCACAGAATAACCAAGTTTACCTGAAAAAATATCTCTCTAATCTAGTGGAATAAAACCTAATTGGATTTGGTACAGACAGAAATATCTCTCACCACCCATAAGAAAAAAATCTTCTTGAACGCCACCGTTAATAATCCAACGATAAAACCGCTAATAGAATCGTTAGTGAATGACGGCACGAAGCGATAAATGTTTCACATGCAACAGTGACACATCGATGCCAAACGCAAGATCACTCCACAAATCAGTAATTGTAACAAATCCTTTATTAAACAAATTTCCCACAGTTTTTACTGAACCCTTCATTGTTCCACTATGTGGTATTAACCACAAACGAAAAACAAGCTATTCATACGTTTAAAAAAATACGTTAAAAAAAAAATAAAGATCACTTCTAACACCGTATCTATGATCTATGTAACTTCACTTTTCTCGTTACACAGGAATGCGTAACCTGTAAAAAAAAAAAATCCAAAACACTGTCTGATGAATTTTCCATATAAGGTGTAAATGGTTAATTTCTTTGCTTATTCTATTAATTGCCATTTCGCTTACCTGTTATTGACCCACAATTTTTACAGAAAACTCCTGTTTTGTGGAGAACAATGTAATCAATCCACTTAACTAACGCAACTTAGAATTCATTAACTCATTTATAATCATGTTTAATATCGATCTTATTTGATCTATTTAATCGTTGAATTAGTCTATCGACTATCAGTTTGTTAACCAAAATGTTCAGTCTAGGTTATGTTTGCATGTTTATGCGGTGGACACATTAGAAATAAGCATAATGATTGTGAAGTATTAATACTTTCTTGACATGTACATAATTTACTACTTCTCGAATAATTTTTGAAAATATTTTGTTTTAAAAATGAACTCTTTATTAAATATTTTTGGGCAACAATCGTATTTTTTACCCCTGAATATTACTATTATGTTTAAAATACTTGCCGCCATCGCAGAGTAAAAAAACTATACTAGATCGGATTTAAATTTCCCATTGTTTCGAGAAAATTGTCATGCTTTACAAACCTTGAGATTAATAATTTATTGATTTCATGATCTCCATTATTTTTCCACCTCACGAAATACATGGTATTAAGAAAAAAACTTGTAACTGTTAACTTCTTATAACCAGTACTTATCTATATAACTTTGATATCAAGATGGGTAGGACAACTAACAATAATTAAAAATAGTTAGAGAATAATGATTATGAAAATGTGAATGAATTATTACAGAGAATGTAATATGTTCTCCTACATAGCGTAAGTATTTACCACAAATATTTATTTTTTATGGAAAAATATTTTGTTTACCATACCAGTAGCAGAGTATTTCATTGATACGTATATAATTCAACTTAAAAAAGATGTTATTTAACTTCTCATTGTACATTAGATGTTGCTGAGATGTTTTTATATACCCTTTATTAAGTATGTTTAATTTCTTTTTTTTTGCCATTGTAGTTGACATCATTTTCTTCAATAAAATTTATGTTCGATCAGGACAAAATCAAAGACTGAACTAGACCAATTGAATTCAAATTTATTAAACCTAATTATAATAACATCAATTAAGTTCTACTGTAAAATTATGTTTTATTTCAGAAAGTTATTGAGTTTCCATTTGATGTAAAGATTAAGCTTATGTTTGCTGGGGAACTTGTTGGTGAAACAGATTTATTCAAAGTAGAAAATGAAAATGATATTATACTAGATTCTAAATTTATTTATGGAACTGAACTAACTAGTTTTGTATTATATCAGAAGTTACTGAACAATCCATTTTTCTGTAAGTAATTATGTTAATTCAATTCTATCAGTTGAGCAGTTATTTATAAATAAGTAATTTTTTGGTAGTTTATTAATTTTATATAAAAAAATTACTAACTCTTTCCTTGATAATTAAAATGTACATTTCAATGGACTTTTTTATTTACATCAAAATGCTTTCAGTTGCTCTTTATTTCAGTTTTTAATAACTTACAACAGTTCCACCATTATTTAAAGTACAGTTAGAAGATATTCTTTTACATTACTCTGCTATAGATTTTTTTATAATACTATTTAAAAATTGGGGGAAATCCTTAATTTCCTTTATCCTATTCAACTTGTACATAAATATATCCTCAAGTAACTTTCATTGTCACCTTCTGAATTGAGAATTATTTTGTAGTTATTTTTTATATTAACATGATTTACATTATTAACATTATTTCACCTATTTATATTTTAAATAATTAATTTAGATTTTAATCTGTTTATTTTTTATATTGTAATTAATTGTATATTTTGTGATACTGGTCTGATCAAGATTTTGTCATGGTTTCTCCCCATAGATTTTATCATATTATATCCATTCAGGCAAATATTGGAGGAATTCACTTTCTTACCTGTAGAGTAATGTCACACATTTGTGACATGATCTACATGACATTATTCTGCACCAATCAGATTAAAAGGTTTATTTATAATAGCATTTCATGGTGTTTGTACAAGTTTATCATTTCATTTTAATTTTGTATTGTTTAAAAATAAAATTTATCACTAAATATGTGGTTAGTTAGTATATTGATCACCATGCTGACTACAACTAAATCATTTATTTAGTTAGCTAGGAAGCTAACAAGGATAAGTATATTTAAAAATTCATAATTATTAAAAAGAAAAAAAAACCTCATGGTTTAACTTTTATTTTAAGTTTCAGTTTAATAAGATAATTATATATGCTTTATTTAAGTATTTATATTTGGTTTCTTAAAAACAAATTTATTATTATAGTAATGGCATCTTTTAAATTAAAATCAGATATTTTCCATTAAATTTTTTAAGTTTATTTTCATCTATTATGAACCACTGTTTTTTTTTTGTATTAAATTGGGATTATGTTAGGGTACCATTTTTGTACCATTTTTATCATATATTTTCATTATAAACATAATTATTAAAAAAAAAAAAATAATGGAATTAGATTTAAGATTAATGTAACTAATTAATAAATAAAATAATATTGGTTTGTATAATTAATTAGTTTTCTATGTATTTAATTGAAATTATTAATTGTTTTTAGTTACTGTAATTGTATTAAATATGTCAACATCTACAGTTGCTAGCAAGAAAGGTAGTGAAAAATCTAAAGGTACAGCCGCATCCAAAGGAAAAATTAAAAATGGTGAAGTCTTGTTAGGTTCTGCTACACTTGATATTTTTCCAATTCTTCTTGGTAGGTATCTAATATCTAAATATATATACATACACACAATTTTTTTTAAAATTAATGTTGAATATTAGTTGATTAAACCAAAATATGTGGATAAGTGATACTTATAAATGTAAGAAATGACTGAGTCATTTGAGAAAATTTGAGACTACACTGTAGAAATTTGATTTATTGTTTAGAGAAGTAGAAAAACAAAACAAAAAATTTACACATTTTCCTTTAGGAAAAATTAAGAAGATAATGTTATACTTTATTGGATTGCATGCTACTCTTAGATTCATAAACTTAGCTTATGTTTGAAAAATATTAAGATATTTATAGTTGATTAACTAGATTGGGCAGATGTCTTGATCCACAGGTAACGCGGAGATTAAGTTCAGATTACTGCTAGAAAAAGATGAATTTGTTGAGGGATCTCATGTCATATCGTGGCCTAATCTTCCATCATTATGTGTATCTGCTGCTGTAGTGGGTGATATTTTGATGAAAGATGAAGCTAGACCATTTAATGTGCTTTATATTACATTGGAATCTTTATACAATTTTCCAGCATCAGTTACTAATCTTTCTGTCGCACTTATGTTTCCTCTTTTTGAAAACGAGGTGAGCTTTATAAAATTAATAATTTTTATAAAATTATGGTTTTTGTTTTATTTATTTAATTTATAAGCTACTCACTTTCAAATTCATAAAACTTATTTTTTCAAAAATTTTGCAAAATTAGTTATCTTCTAAATGAAGCTTCTGATAGCAGTTTGTAAATGGCATCCATCTTTATAGGATTAGAAAGCTTACCTATGTAATCTAATAAATATATGATCTATTTTATTTTTAATAGCTGCATTTTTTTTTGTCGGAATTGATAGTAAATACGTTTTATTTAAGTTTTTATTAAACACATCTTATATAAAAAATATTGTGGTTATATATAAGCATGCCCTGTTCCTATGATGTAATTTGATTGAGTCTATTATTATTATTTTATTTTTTTTAATGCATCTGTATGTATTCTTCATACCTATAGGGTGATTATGACTGAAAGCATAATAACCCTATAGTTATAGCTAATCAGCTATAATCTCTCTATAGGACCATTGAAGAATTTATTGCAATTATTGCAGTTTAACATGTAAATAAATAAATTACTGCAAAATTCTCCTCAACGCCTATGTGAGTCTTGTGTAAACTTAGGTAGGTTGTAACACATCTTCCCTACTTCATAGTTTGTACCTTAAACCTCTATCTTTTGTAATTGAGAACTTACATTAAAATTAAAGAATAAAAAAAATTTTTTATTATAGTTTTAATTTAATCATAAATTTTTTCTTAAAGAATTATGAAACAATCAGATTTGAAGATTGTCAGTTCAAAGAAACTCCTTATGGTGATCAGAAGAAGAGATGGGCAACATTATCAAAAATTACTGGTCGCTCAGCACTGTCTAGTTATATGTAAGTTAGACAAGCAAAGATTATTCCAAAGTAATATAATTTTATACAAAGTTTACAAATCTCAAGCATTTTTAATAAAGATTTTTTTAAGTTTGCTCTTAAACATTTAACAAATAAAAAGTGCCAAGTGCACAGCAACTCAAAAGAATTCCGCCACAACTTTAGCTTAGATCCAATGGATATGTAATTAAAATCCACTTACAATTGTGGGAAAAGAGATAAAAAATTAAGAAAACTGGTCTGGTAGATGTTGTAAAATGAATGCAATATTATCTATTCTATAAGACTTGCAGTGGGATTTGTTTTACTACAGTTAGTTACAGTTTCAAGAAACAAGAAGAATTATTTTAGAAATTTAGGAAAGATAAATTTTTTACATTTATCTGACTTCAGCGCCCGTAAAACTGAAAAAAGTCATTCATTATATGTGTGGTATATTTGTAATATACAGATTGTTTCATCTGCTGCCACATCTGATATTTTGGAAAATGTATTGTTTAATAGTAAAATACAGTAAGTATCATTTAGTGGCATCGGACACAGTGACCGAAAAATTGCCTCTTGGTTGGTTTGGTATGCTGTTTTGGTCTGTAAATTAAGTAATGAGACTGGTTCAGAAAAAAACTTTTATTTACAATTGAATTATACATTGACTCTTATTATTTTTGAAATAGTTACTTTGGGAAGCCATGCAATAATTCAAATGGTTTTCCCACTCTTCATAGCAGTGTTGGAACTCAGAAACCAGAATATTCTTCAGATGGTCGGTTACATTTTTTTTTTATGTTTCTGCTGTTCCAAAACAGCAGTGTCCTTTGAGGTGTTTTTTAAAATCCAGAACAGGAAAAAGTCGCAGGAACTCAAGTCAGGTGAATAACGTGGTTGAGGAACTACAGGAATGTTTGTTAATTGAGAATGCAGTGTGACAAGGTGCATTGTCATGATGCAGCATCAAGTTGTCTTTAATGGCTGGTCTCATGCGAGAAACTCTTTTGATTTACAGTCTGTCGTGCAGGAAAAGACTCCGTATGGACAATGCCATTACTATTGAAGAAACAAGTTAGCATGGTTTTGATTTCCTCATTTTTGCTTTTTTTGAGACATGGTGAGTTTGAAGAGGTGCCACTCCTTGCTCTGGCGTTCTAAATCCAAAATCTCAACATCCTACGGCTAATCATTTTTGAGTTATGTGAGATATATACGTACATTGTACGTACGTACAGAAATCACACCAAAACTAGTCAAAACGGGTTCAAGGATGGTCAAAATGGATATTTTCATTGAAATCTGTAAACCAAATTTTTTGCGATCATAATACTTCCTTTACTTCGTACAAGGATGTAAAAAGGCGTCTAGTAAAGAGGTCTAGAGCCCACTCCGGAAATGTTACATTACACATGATTTTATTAAATGCCAATTGTAACTAAATAACGTTCTTGAGTTTAGCATACAACAATGAAAGTTTAAAAATTCATAACATTTTTAACTCTTTTGTGATTTTTTAACAGCTGTAACCTCAATGGTTTCCTTTTTTATACCCAAAATACAGATATAATTTTACATAAATCGTTCATATCAAGAAGTATAATCATTCGAACAATGAGCGTTTGAATGAGTGAATAGTTCATGTGCTGCACACAGCCGGCCGGCGCACCACCACTCTTTGCCAATAGCAGCTAAAATAAAAAAGTGACCACATAAACAAGAAACAAACCCTACTCACCAACGTTTTTTTTTTTGGAGAGTGATATAAAACATTAATTTATATGGGATTCAGGTGTGGATTTTATGTTTGCTGAATTCGTCTGAACAGGTCATAGGAAATTCGTAATAATTTTTTGAACACAGTAAGAAATAGGTATAGCAATTCTTTTATTTACTCATTAAACAATGAAACACCAGTGTTTTTACACAATGTGACGTGATACCCGAGAGTGTAAAATGCATTTTATGAAAAAATAACATTGTGTATTTCTATATAAATAATGCTGCTCTACTGCCCTTGAGACCAGTTTAATGTGGATTAAGAATAAATAAATTTAATTTCTATTTTAAATTTTGTTTAAATAGCCAGTCAAGAAACCAAGATAGTTTGAAGATTGATTATTATAACTGTTAATAAAAACTGGGACATAAATATATTTTCTGATGATTCCAAACTTTAATTGATCTCAAACAAATGCAGCCTCATTAAGTTTTGAGTAATCCCATAAAACTGTTGTGATCCCATGCAATAATAATATGTGTAAACAATAGTAATAATTATTTAATTAGGGTTGAAAGCTGATAATTTCCTTAGTTTAACAAATTCATTTTAGCATTAGAATATTCTAATCTTTATTAAAATTAATTAAAAAGTAATTGCTTACTATTTTTTTCTTTTTTGTCCCCATTAAGTATTTTTGTAGTGATTTCTGCTTCTTCAGAGTAGATTATTCTTTAATATGATAGAGTAATAAAAATATTTTATGTATTGTTTAACTGTTTAATATTTTATTCCTTGAAATAAAGTGAATTATTCTATTGCTATTATAATTATCATACATTATTTAAATGTAAATTATTGATTCTGTATAATTTAAATTAAATCATATATAATTTATTCAAATTATTAATTACTAAGTGTGATAAAAAGAGGATTTTTTTTAATTTTGCAAGCTATGTCTTTTTGACAGAGTTTGTTTTTCCACATGATGATTTTCCACACTTTCTGTAATGCAAATCAGTATTTTCAGCCACATTAGATGCAAGTGTGGCAGCAAAGGTTTTCAGATTTGACAGCCGAGTAATTAGAAAGTATTTTTTATTTTGTTTGGAAAAAACAGAATAAAGAATTTGCATTAAATTTTGTGTTAAAAATAAAATAAAGTACAGTGAATGGGTGAAAATGTTACAGAAGGTTTTGGCAAGTTTATTATGTTGATACCAATGGTTTATGAATAATACAAATGGTTTTAAGAAAGCCATAAAAGACATTGAAGACGACAAAAAGATTAGTTACACTAATACATCATCAATTGATGAAAATATTGGAAAAAATAAAGGACATTGTTACAAATAATCACATCAAATCATTATTAGAAAAGTTTGTAAAGAGGTAAGACCCTCTTATAGTTTATGTGAAACAGTTTTAAATTAAATTTTGGATATGAAACAAACAGGTGCAAAGTTTGTTCCAAAACTATTGAATTTTCAACAACACCAATCTCGCAGAACAATCGTTAGCTGACATCACTAATGACTGGGAATGTATCATAACAGGAAACGAAACATAGATTTTCGGTATGATATTGAAACAAAGGTTATACGATTGAAAATTTTTCTTGATTGCATTTTTTACTGATTTTTTTTTGTTAATGTATGATTTTAAAAAATAAAATCCATTCTAAAAAAGTAGAGGTCTTTGCAAAAGTATTTAATAGGATAAGAAAAATAAAAAGAAGAAAACAATAAGTTGTAAGTTTTTAATTGATTTTCTTTATTAATTTCTATATCATGAATTGAATTGGTTGCATCTGGATTGAGAATAATATTATTTTTGTCAGGTTAAGTGATAATTCTGTTGAGATACTTAATGAAGCAAAAGTAGACAAACAACTATTAAACAATTTGTCAAATTATCCAAGACTAGAATGGAATGCTATCCATAGGTGCTGGATGCTACAATCTAGTCAAGAGATGATTATTGAAAGGCTAACAAAGTATGTAATCATTATTTTATTTTTTAAATATTAAAATAGATTACTTATTCTTTTATTGATATGAGGGTCGTTCAGATATAAACTGCAATTTGTTTACATAGCTTTATTAATATTAGATAAAATTACAAATAAATTACCTTATATTTTTACACCTGTTTCCTTTGGCTGAAACTCATTTTCTCCACTGGATAGGTAGCTTCCTGATCTTCTCATCATAAAATAACATGGTATTCCCAGCAGCCAGCATTTGAGCAGTTGTCATGTTCAAATGCTCAACTGCGGCATCGTCTTCGAATCTTTCCTCTCCTAAAGCTTTTTTCAGCAAACTAAGCACTTGGAAATCACATGGTGACAAGTGTGGACTGTACAGTAGGTGTTCAAGAGCTGTGTAGTGAATTTTAGCAAGTTTATCACAAGTCTAAGCTGCTGTGTACGACCTTGTGTCATGGAGAAGGAGGTTGTTGCAAATCAGCGTTGTTTGTTGTGATAAGTAGCCCTGACATCATCCAACAACTATCAGCAGTATTCTACATTTATCATCCTCAAGCAGGAATTCAATCAGCAGTCACTTAAATCCCAAAACACAATTGCTAGAAGTTTTCCAGTTGACAAGTGTTTCTTGACCTTGATCGGTGTCCTCTCCCAACTTTCCTCAGCACCATACTTCTCTTTCTTTCTGGGGTGTAGTCATGGATCCTCATTTCATCAAGGTCACAATACAGACAAAAAATGCCTCTACTTATTTCTCAAAGTGATTCAGAAGCCTGTGACTGTTGTCTTTTTGAACATTTCTCTATGTCCAGTGAGAAGATATGGAACCCACCTCATCAACACTTTACTGTATTGAAGATTGTCCAAAAACATTATATGCACACTCCCAACACTTATACCCACCTCTGATGTAATTTCAGTGATGGTTGTGCAGCGTCACCTTCCACAAGATCACAAACGGCCTGAATGTTCTCATCATTGACGTTGGTTCGCAGACAATGTTAGGAACTTTTTCTCCACTGTACCATGGTCACTTCAAAGGTTTTTGGCTCAATCAAACACTTGAGTTTTTGACTGGTTAGCATCTCTGAACTGTGCCTGGAGTCAAGTAAAATTTTAGAGGATTTGACACCTTTGTTGGCAAAAAATCAGAATACTCATATAATTTTTTGCGGAACAGATAATGGTACCTCCTCCTCAGACATTTTGTTACTGAAATGGGAACTAACCTATGAATGAGGTTGGCCAATTACTTCCTTCCATACATATTTAACTACCTGCAGCACCCCACCACATTGACTATTCTTCCTCAGTCTGCTCAGCAAAATTCCAATTTATATTTGAATGACCGTTGTATTATAAAGTAGTGTATGCTACTATAGCAAGAAGAAAATCTATGGTAGCATAAATTTATGTGTAGAAGATCTTAATTTATGAGATAAAGAATATCCCAACTAGTAATTAGGTTTATTGTACAGCCTGAGAGATTCTTGTAATTATCCAACAAAGACAGGATCAAGAAGAATAAGAAATAATTTATGAAAGAGAACAATTAATCTTTTGGATGGTACTAATATAAGACAAATCCTACCATCCAAAGAATCCATATAGAGAAAATGAGAACAAGAAATCCTTCTTTTAGGCATAAAATGACCATCCACTTGCACAGGAATTATAATGAATTTAGAACCCCAAAAATGGGATAAGCATATTGATAGAAAATTATATTTGTATAGCTGGTTCCACAGAAAAATAATTTTCGATCAATATTATATGGTTCTTTATTTTATATCTAAAGGAAGCATTCTTGTTCTCATGTGCTTTTTTTTTAAATAAAGAGCAGAAAACCTAAGAACATGCTTCTGTTTTTTTTGGAGGAACAGTCTTACCCATCTCTGGTACAACAGTATGCTGAACCGATTGAAATACAAAAAGTTGACAGTGGAGAGTTAGTAATAATTTTAAAACAACATAATTGCATTATATAAAAAAAAATAATACACTGAATAATGTTATTTATTGTTTATATAATTTATTTCATAAGTAGTTATGAAAACAACTGGATGATCTTACTTAAATGTATGATCTGTTATAAGGTCACATTAACTGTCACAATTAACAACCATGTTTACAAAAATTCCTTTTGGCTTAGATCCGCTTTAAATTATTGTGTAAAATATTATTTATATAACACATTAAAATGATTAAAAATTGTAGATTTATGGAAATTGCTCTTCCAAAGGACCTTTCAGAGCTAATCATGTAGTTCCTCCATCAGTGGATTTACCAATGGTATTGTTAATGATGCTCTTTTTAAGAATGTTAAAATAGTTGTTTGGAATACATTCAAATTATGTACTTGCTCTATGATGTATGATGTGTGTTTATTTAATATGTACATTTGTCAGATTCAATACAGCTGTTAATTTCATCTTTTTTAATATGTTTTGTTTTTATGACTGTAAATTTGCTTGATATGATTAATGTGTGTTTGTCCTGAGTACATATATGTGATGACGTAATCTGTAGAAGTCGCTTCTGGTGGGTGAAGTATCATTGTCTGTAATTTTTTTCATTTTACCTTCTACAGCTAATTAAACAATCTTATAAGCCATGTATAAATTTTACAGGGTAAATTAGTAGTGGCTGCAAAACAGACAATATTATATTTTTGTAAACAATTAAATTTTTTAATTGTATTGTTTGTTCCTCGCTTAAAATAACTATTGTTGAAGAAAAAGGCTATTTTGGGTTAAATGTAATTTTAAAAATCATTTTATTGCATTTTAATCATTGACTGTCAAATCTGAGTTATATTTGTGAAGTTGCACAACTTAAAGTTTTAAGTTTTACAGTAAACTACCACCTTATACAGTAATTTACCTGCATAAGTAAAGTTAAAGAAAGTTATAGTTTCAATGCCAAATCTAAAATGTTTAAGTTTAATATTAAAGATTAATCATGTTAAAAGTTAATTTCTCGAATATTAAAAGAATTTTCTTTCATGATTTTTACATTATTCAAGTAAGAATTTTCTGTTAATAATGTCGAGTATCCAAAAATAATCAGTGATTTTAAATTAAATTTAATTTATTACAATTAGTAACATATACGTATGTGTTTTATTAAATGAAATATAAAATTTATCTGTGTATATCAATATGAGCATTTACAATCCCTCAGACATCAAACCAATAAACCTTATTCTACACTCTGATAAGCATGTCTGCAGGAATTGGTTCCACAGCTGCTGTTATTCTGGTTGTCTGGAAATTATCATTGAGCACAATTCATAAAACTTCTGCATGATGGGGAGAGGTTCCATCTTATTGGAAAATTAGGCTCTCCATCTTTTTATTCTGTAGAAATACAAAGTTCTCTAACATGTGAGAGTACATTATGCCCATTATAGTCTGCTCACAGAAAAAATGGCCAAAAATTTTGTTATCCATGATACCAAACCAGACGTTCACTTTTGGACAGTTATGGATGAATCCTACTGATGCGTGTGGATTTTTTAAGCCCTTACTTAACAATTGTGATTCATGAATCCGTGAGCATGAAATGTTGCTTCAGCAGAAATTAAATTTAACGTAGTTTACAAATTGAACTCTTTGTGACTTATTGTATGATTTCATTTCATAGAGAAGCTACAGTTTATAAGCTTGAAGTTTCAATTGCTTATGAACAACATTATGGACAGTATTTTTAGGAATGTTTAGTTAACTCCTATCACTACGAACTGAAAGTTTTGTACTTCATTGGAAAGGCAGTTGAATTCTTTTTGCATTTCAGCACTTTTTTTTTAGGCCCATCTGGAGAGTTCCTTTCAGAATTCTTTTGGTTTCCAAAAACTGTTCACACCTCTTAATGAATGTTTTTGTCGCTAAGAGAATTTCTATGAAAGACTCTTGTATAATTTCTTTGTACGAAAGTCACAGATTTTGTTTTTGCGAACCAGTACAAGCACTGCTTTCAGTTGTGGTGACACCATGGTACTGCAGCCCAGGCTGATAGCATCCTATTCAGTACAACAGTCTAATGGAGAATGTGTAAACTAAAACTTTATTATTGTAGCCTCAAGATTACGCATAAAATACTATTGAGTGCTAGAAAGTAAAAGTATATTAGTTCTTGAAACCTTGTAGTTTTTTTCCAAACACCCAGTATATTAAAAAGAATTCGTTTAGAAAAACCCTATGATTATTTCTATATTTTTAATAAAATAAATATACTTAACCAAGTTAGATTAAAGCTGATATCTACTAAAATTATTACTTTAACTAGTCAAAAATTTTACTCTGGGAGAAATTTATTTAAAAGCTTAAAGCTTTTAAAGGTAGGTTAGACAATTCTTTTGTTATAAATAAGGTCCATTGCAAATTCACACATCTATTCATATACATTTAGGGTTTTTTAATCAAAATTTCAATACTACTGAATGTAAAACGTCAAGAAATACCACTTGCACAATGGGTCATTTTTAACATAAATGAATACGTACCATTTGCATGCAATAGTTTCTGAGAAAGTGTAAGGTTGGTCTTATCTGAATTACTTCTGTATTTTATTAATATACAATATTAGTGAAAACATTTGTTAAGATTCTAATTTAATTTTTCCTCATTCTTTAAGTGAATTGTTTCAGAGATTATAAAAAACTTTTAAAACCCTCTTGTATACTGTTTAATCACTATTTAACATTTTACTTTTTATAAATTTCACTTTTCTACACACATTTTTTTTAATAGGTATAGATGCTGGCCTTTAGAATTATATATTAATGAAGATGTTGGTAAAATTTCTAAAACTAAAGAGAAGAATGTAAAAGATGCTAATATAACTATGTCTAAGGTTCATTTTGTGGCATATCTTAATTTAACAAAGTTACTATATCCTGGAGGTAATTAAAAAATTAATTGTATTTACAATTGTAGCTTGTTTTCTGCTTCTGCCAGTCATAGATTTAAATTCTCAGAGAAGTTTGTAGTTATGAATTTTTATGACAATTTTTTCTGATTTTTTTTTTTTTTTTTACTTAGAAATTTTTTACAGAATGGTTTTTATATAATTTTCTTATTACATCAAATATCATAATTAAAACTTAGAACAATGTAGAGTCCCTAGAAAATGTTTTAGCATATTAGAATTAATGCTTTGTAGTAAAACAGTTCCCCTCAATTTAAACTTATGCCATGTAATAATAATAATGTCTTCAGTCATTTGACTGGTTTGATGCAGCTCTCCAAGATTCCCTATCTAGTGCTAGTCGTTTCATTTCAGTATACCCTCTACATCCTACATCCCCAACAATTTGTTTTACATACTCCAAACGTGGCCTGCCTACACAATTTTTCCCTTCTACCTGTCCTTCCAATATTAAAGCGACTATTCCAGGATGCCTTAGTATGTGGCCTATAAGTCTGTCTCTTCTTTTAACTATATTTTTCCAAATGCTTCTTTCTTCATCTATTTTCCGCAATACCTCTTCATTTGTCACTTTATCCACCCATCTGATTTTTAACATTCTCCTATAGCACCACATTTCAAAAGCTTCTAATCTTTTCTTCTCAGATACTCCGATTGTCCAAGTTTCACTTCCATATAAAGCGACACTCACAACATACACTTTCAAAAATCTTTTCCTGAGATTTAAATTAATTTTTGATGTAAACAAATTATATTTCTTACTGAAGGCTCGTTTAGCTTGTGCTATTCGGCATTTTATATCGCTCCTGCTTCGTCCATCTTTAGTAATTTTACTTCCCAAATAACAAAATTCTTCTACCTCCATAATCTTTTCTCCTCCTATTTTCACATTCAGTGGTCCATCTTTGTTATTTCTACTACATTTCATTACTTTTGTTTTGTTCTTGTTTATTTTCATGCGATAGTTCTTGCGTAGGACTTCATCTATGCCGTTCATTGTTTCTTCTAAATCCTTTTTACTTTCGGCTAGAATTACTATATCATCAGCAAATCGTAGCATCTTTATCTTTTCACCTTGTACTGTTACTCCGAATCTAAATTGTTCTTTAACATCATTAACTGCTAGTTCCATGTAAAGATTAAAAAGTAACGGAGATAGGGAACATCCTTGTCGGACTCCCTTTCTTATTAGGGCTTCTTTCTTATGTTCTTCAATTGTTATTGTTTGCTGTTTGGTTCCTGTACATGCTAGCAATTGTTCTTCTATCTCTGTATTTGAACCCTAATTTTTTTAAAATGCTGAACATTTTATTCCAATCTACGTTATCGAAAGCCTTTTCTAGGTCTATAAACGCCAAGTATGTTGGTTTGTTTTTCTTTAATCTTTCTTCTACTATTAATCTGAGGCCTAAAATTCCTTCCCTTGTCCCTATACTTTTCCTGAAACCAAATTGGTCTTCTCCTAACACTTCTTCCACTCTCCTCTCAATTCTTCTGTATAAAATTCTAGTTAAGATTTTTGATGCATGACTAGTTAAACTAATTGTTCTATATTCTTCACATTTATCTGCCCCTGCTTTCTTTGGTATCATAACTATAACACTTTTTTTGAAGTCTGACGGAAATTCCCCTTTTTCATAAATATTACACACCAGTTTGTATAATCTATCAATCGCTTCCTCACCTGCACTGCGCAGTAATTCTACAGGTATTCCGTCTATTCCAGGAGCCTTTCTGCCATTTAAATCTTTTAATGCTCTCTTAAATTCAGATCTCAGTATTGTTTCTCCCATTTCATCCTCCTCAACTTCCTCTAGAACACCATTTTCTAATTCATTTCCTCCGTATAACTCTTCAATATATTCCACCCATCTATCGACTTTACCTTTCGTATTATATATTGGTGTACCATCTTTGTTTAACACATTATTAGATTTTAATTTATGTACCCCAAAATTTTCATTAACTTTCCTGTATGCTCCGTCTATTTTACCAATGTTCATTTCTCTTTCCACTTCTGAACACTTTTCTTTAATCCACTCTTCTTTCGCCAGTTTGCACTTCCTATTTATAGCATTTCTTAATTGCCGATAGTTCCTTTTACTTTCTTCATCATTAGCATTCTTATATTTTCTACGTTCATCCATCAGCTGCAATATATCGTCTGAAACCCAAGGTTTTCTACCAGTTCTCTTTATTCCGCCTAAGTTTGCTTCTGCTGATCTAAGAATTTCCTTTTTAACATTCTCCCATTCTTCTTCTACATTTTCTACCTTATCTTTTTTACTCAGACCTCTTGCGATGTCCTCCTCAAAAATCTTCTTTACCTCCTCTTCCTCAAGCTTCTCTAAATTCCACCGATTCATCTGACAACTTTTCTTCAGGTTTTTAAACCCCAATCTACATTTCATTATCACCAAATTATGGTCGCTATCAATGTCTGCTCCAGGGTAAGTTTTGCAGTCAACGAGTTGATTTCTAAATCTTTGCTTAACCATGATATAATCTATCTGATACCTTGCAGTATCGCCTGGCTTTTTCCAAGTGTATATTCTTCTATTATGATTTTTAAATTGGGTGTTGGCACTAACTTATACTTCGTGCAAAACTCTATAAGTCGGTCCCCTCTTTCATTCCTTTTGCCCAGCCCGTATTCACCCACTATATTTCCTTCCTTGCCTTTTCCAATGCTTGCATTCCAATCTCCAACTATTATTAAATTTTCATCTCCTTTTCCGTGTTTAATTGCTTCATCAATCTGTTCGTATACACACTCTACCTCATCATCATCATGGGCGCTTGTAGGCATATAAACGTTAACAATCGTTGTCGGTTTAGGTTTTGATTTTATCCTTATTACAATGATTCTATCGCTATGCGTTTTGAAATACTCCACTCTCCTCCCTATCTTCTTGTTCATCACGAAACCTACTCCTGCCTGCCCATTATTTGACGCTGAGTTAATTACTGTAAAATCCCCTGACCAAAAGTCGCCTTCCTCTTCCCACCGAACCTCACTAATTCCTACTATATCCACATTCACCCTATCCATTTCCCTTTTTAAATTTTCTAGCCTACCAACCTTTTTTAAGCTTCTAACATTCCATGCACCGACTCGTAGAATGTTATTTTTTAATTTTCTGGTGACCCCTTCCTTAGTAGTCCCCACCCGGAGATCCGAACGGGGGACTATTTTACCTCCGGAATATTTTACCAAGGAAGGCGCCTCCATTATTGCTATGTGAAAATGCAGAGAGCCACATTTTCTTGGAAAAAAAGGAGCTGTAGTTTTCCATTGCTTTCAGCTGCGCAGTACTCAGAGGATTGAGTGATGTTGATACGGCTGTTTAAGTCATTGTGACTCACGCCCCTAACAACTACTGAAAGAGCTGCTGCCCTCTTTCAGGAATCATTCCTTAGTCTGGCTCTCAACAGATACCTCTCCGATATGGTTGCACCTTCGGTCCAGCTACTCTGTATCCCTGAGCACTCAAGCCCCCTCACCAACGGCAAGGTCTCATGATTCATAGAGGAGGTAATATATGTTAACATAATAATTTTAAATTATGCAATGTGGTTGGTTACAGTGATTACTTAGCTCATTTTTAATATTAATTTTTAAATATTGCTGTGTAATTTTTAAATTGTTTATTGTTTATTCATACCATTTACTATTAATAAAAGTAAGATTACACTAAAAAACCATTTTGATTGTTAAATATAATCAGTGAACACTAAGAAAAGTTTATAAGAAAATAAGTAAATTGAAAAAATAAGGAAATAATAAAAATATTAATTGATACAGTATTTAGAAAATCATAATAGAAGAACTTTTAGCACTGGTTTTACTATAATTGTAAAAAATTTAGACTACTGTTGCATTTTTGTAAACCCCCAATGTTTGGATTACCAAAAATCACCAGTAAAAAAAAATGTGTACTCTTCTAAAAATGCTTATTTTATAATTTTTTTGACAGTTAAATATTTTTATTATTAAACCTTTTTATTTACTAATTTTTTTACATTGTATTCTTCTGTTCATCTATATATTTATTATATTTTCCTCATTGTTTTCTGATTCTTTAATAATTTGAAATTGCTGTCTAGTTTTTGATCTAAATGGTTTTGAGAATGTTTTTGTTTCCAGTTTACCAATTAGAATAGATCTTTGTCTATTCATAATAATTATTTAAATAAATACAATTTTTTTATAACATCTGTACTCTTTTTTTTTTCTTTTTTTTTAAATTTCATTAAATTTACATTAATTTTCTTTGATGGTAAATAATTTTTGTCATGTTATATATTAACATGATTCTCAGAAATCACCTCATGTTTTCTCATCTGTGGCTGAGTACATTAATTGCAATTAGTGATAAAACTAAACAATATACAAAACTCTTTATTTTAATAAGTAAATAGCGCATAACTTTCTTTAATATTTCAATTTTATGGTTGATCAATTTTATACAACTTTTCATGGTAGATAACAACCGCCATTTTGCCATTTATAAAAATAAAAAATGTGTCTAAAAAAATACACTTTCAATTTTTATTTTTATTTTAGAATGTTTATTTTAAAAATAAATAAATTTATTTTCTAAGTGTGACGAAAAATAATTAGTTCTTCAAATAAGAAATGGTCACTAGTTTCTTTTTTTATCCATGTTAAAACTGCATTTTTAATTTTAACTAACTTGATTTTTAAATTTTTTTTCTATAATACCAAATTTTCTTGTTATCAAAGTGACTGAAATGTAAGTCATTTGTGTTCATCAAGAGATGGTAATAACTTCCTAGTTGTGGTGCCTACCTAGTTTTGGAATCTATCCAGGCTGATCAAATACTTATTTCAAAACAAAGTTCAAATATGCTTAGCAGTACGCAGGGATATTTGTTCTGACTGGCCCTTCTGAACCTTCTTAACATCTTGCAGTACACTTCTGAATCGACTGACATGCTACATTTCAAGAGATAAATTTACAGAAGTTCTTTTCTACACCAAAAAAGTCTGTTGCTATGATTCCCCGATTGAAAAAGTTGCTGAAATTTTATTTTTTATTTTTTTTTTGGTACATCTGGCCCTTACTTCATAAATTAATTTTTTTTAACTGTTTTTATGTACAAAAACCGTCTCCATTGTCCATATGCCTATTTGATAACGTAAACTGGAATAAAATTTTCTGTATTTAAAAAATCTATGGTTCAAGTATAGAACCCTAAAAAAGGGTTAGCAAAGAGCAATTGTTAAAATTTACAGGAATCAAATTGCAACAGTAATAATCAAAGAGCACAAGAAAGAAGCAGTAATAAAAAACGAAGTCAGACAAGAATGTTCGCTATCCCTGTTACGTTTTAATCTTTACACTTTACATAGAACTAGCAGTTAATGATGTTAAAGAACAGTTTAGATAGGAGTAACAGTGCAAAGTGAAAAGATAAAGATGTTATGATTTGCTGATGATATATTAATTCAAGATGAGAATAAAAAAGATTTAGAAGAAACAATGAATGGCATGGATGAAGTCCTATAAAAGAACTACTTACTACATGAAAATAACCAAGAAAAAATCAAAAGTAATGAAATGTAGCAGAAATAAAGCAGATGAACCACTAAACACAGTAGTACAAAAAAACATTATGGAGGTAGAAGAATTTTGTTATTTGGGAAGTAGAATTACTTAAGATGGACAAAGCAGGAGTGATATAAAATTCCTAATAGCACAGGCAAAACAAGCTTTCAGTCAGAAATATAATTTACTTATATCAAGAATTAATTTAAACATCAGGAAAGCATTTTTGAAAGTATTTGTTTGGATCGTAGCTTTATATGGAAGTGAAACTTGGACGATCACAGTACTTGAGAAGAAACGATTAGAAGCTTTTGAAATATGGCGCTATTGGAGAATGTTAAAAATCAGATGGGTAGATAAATGAAGAGGTGTTGTGGTAAATTGATGAAGAAAGAAGCATTCGGATTAATATAGCTAAAAGAAGAGAGAGACTTATAGGCCACATCTTAAGGCATCCTGGAATAGTCACTTTGAAGGGTCAGTTAGATGGGAAAAATTGTGTAGGAAGGTTTGGAATATGTAAAACAAATTGTTAGGGATGTAGGATGTTAGGAGGGGGTATACTGAAATAAAACAATTGACACTAGATAGAGAATCTTGGAGAGCTGCATCAAACAAGGTAATAATTGAAGACAAAGAAATATATATTTTATGAATGAATCAAGCTCTCAGGAAAATTGCTTATAAAAATATGATTTTTAATAGTTTTTAGAATTCAATGATTTTTTTTTTTTTTTGCTCAGTGGAAGAAGTTCATGTTACCAGTCAATTATACACATACGTTAAAAAAGATATGATTACTACTTCTGGACAGGAGAAGTCTGTGTTTGATACCTCTGAACCTGTTCCTGATGAAACACCTGCAACTGCAACTGCTCCAGTTGCAGCAAAACCACCAAAGCCCTCCAAAGTCCCTACAAAAAAAAAACCTAAGGTAACTTTTTGCAATTCACTTCTTTGTTCCTACTCCTGAATTCAGAATTAATACTCATTTATTTTACTGCCTGTTTTTTCTTACCTAATTTTGTATTTGAATATAGAATAGAAAAATGTTATACATAAAGTAGAAAAATCCAAGTAAATTATGAATTGGTTTAAAGGTACTGGGATTTGCTTTGAAGATGTGATTGATTGCATCTGTCACTTGTTAGAAAACTTTTGTTTTTTACCTATTTATCACAGACTCTGAAAAGACATAAACAGGTGATTATGCTTTGATTATATGATTGTATTATATGTTTATATGATTACAAACAGGTGATTATGCTGCAAATGAATCATTTGATAAATTTATTTTCTGTGATAAGGATTGAATACTTTCAATATTCTCTGTAGCTTTCTTGAATGTACATTTATTAAAAAAATTAATTTAATTTTACTTTCACTTTAATTTTTGAAAACTTTCAAATTATATAGCATTTTCTTCAAGATTAGTTGCTTATGACCTTCCAGGTCTTTGTAAATATTCATCATTTTTGATCGATTAAAAATTAATGTTTAATAAATGTTGCCAAATAATGTATTAATAAAATTAAAAATACACTATTATTAAAATTTGTAATGGGATTCCAAATTATGTTGGTCATCATAGATGCTTCCATCAAAGATGATACATAATAATGATAATTGTGTCTCAGCTTAATTTATTATTTTCCTTTACTTTTTAATTTTCATCAGTAACATACGAGGTGCGACAATAAAGTAATGAGACTGATGTGAAAAAAAATGTTGCTTACCGTTTTAGTCATGTTTAGTGTTGTCTCCTTCAAAGTAGTTCCCCTCTGATTGCACACACTTATTCCAGCGCTTCTGCCATTGATGGTAACATTTCTGGAACTCATCTTCTGTAATATCCTCCAAGACCCTCATCACAGCTTTTTGGACATCTTGTCTTGTTTGAAAATGGTGTTCCTTGACTGCCATTTTGACTCTTGGAAATAGAAAAAAGGCGCACGGAGCGATATCTGGTGAATAAAAGGTGGCTGTGGAAGTACTGAAATTTGTTTTGAGGTTAAAAATTGCTGTACTGACAGAGCAGTATGGGATGGCACATTATCGTGATGCAGAATCCAATTATCAGCAATGTTGGCACGGACACGAAGAACTCGTTTACGAAGTCTTTCTAAAATTTCTTTGTAGAAATATTGGTTAACTGTTTGTCCAGGAGGCACCCACTCTTTATGAACGATTCCCTTGGAATCGAAGAAGCACACAAGCGTGCATTTCACTTTTGACTTTGAAATGCGAGCTTTTTTTGGTCTGGGTGATCCCTTTGAGCACCATTGCCAACTTTGGCGTTTTATCTCTGGATCGTATTGAAAAAACCAACCTTCATCACCAGTGACAACACCGCTCAACAAATCTGGATTGATTTCCGTTTGCTCTAACAGATCGGCTGCCACATTTTTCCATGTTTCTCGCTGTTGTTGTGTGAGATTTTTGGGAACCATTTTTGCACAAATCTTTCTCATACCAAGATCTTCTGTTAATATTAGACGAACCGTTTCTCGATTGATGTTGAGTTCTTCTGCAATCATTTTCACGGATAATCTTTGATCAGATCTTATGATTTCACGCACCCTGGTCAGGTTGACATCTGTCCACTGCGGTCTTCATCTTCAACATTCGTTCTGCCTTCACTAAAAATTTTATGCCACCGAAAAACTTGAGCTCTTGACATAACCTCCTCTCCAAAAGCCTTCTGAAGCTTACCATATGTTGTCGCGTTTTCACCCAATTTAATGCAAAAAGAAATGGCATACTGTTGCACAATATTTTGCACTTTCATTTCTGTGACGAGAGACACAAACACGTGTTCACTTATTACAGCACAACTCACGACTGAGCAGTTGCATCAATGTGCTGCTTGTACTAGAAATAGCTTATAGACCAAGGTCAAAGATGGTGTGCCTACGCAAGCTGCAGGGTTGCCATATCTTGCAAAGAAAAATCAGTCTCATTACTTTATTGTCGCACCTTGTATATAATGTAAATTAAGGACTAATATTGAGTGCGACATATTATAATGAACAGTTCCAAAAGAAAATTGACTGTTCCTAATGTTATCTATATAACTATGTATAAATTAATCATATTGTGATCTAAATTAAGAATCTACTTATTTATTTTACAGCACTAATTTAATTTTAGGCAAATTGTGACTGTTACATTAAATGTCGTTTGATATAATTCTGTTAATCAATTTTTGATAATGCTTTGTATGAAGTTTGTTGATGCATTGTTATAGATTTGTTTTCTGAATCTAATTTTTAATTAATCTAGAGAAAATTGGAATAAAGCTTAATGGGTTTATAATTCTCATTTGAATTTTTATCCCTTTTTTAGATGAGAAGAGATCAGCCTCAATTTTTTTATTTATTGTATTGTTCCAATCACATTGATAGGAGGGTAATTCAAATATAAAGCAGAATTTGTTTACATAGCTTTATTAAATTAGACAAAATTAAAATAAATTATCTTATTTTTCTACATAGTTTTCTTAAACAGAAATACATTTTCTCCACTGGATAGGTAGCTTCCTGATGCCCTCATCAAAAAACACAAGATGGTATCCCCAACAACCAGTTGCACACATAATACTAGACTGTGGCAAGTCTTCAAACTTCCCCCCGTCTAAAAATTATTTCAGCAAACCAAACCTTTTTAAAGAACATGGTGTCAAGTCTGAACTGTGCAGTGGCTGTTCAAGAATTAGCAAGTTTATCATGAGTCTGAGCTGCTGTATGATGCATTGTCATGAGGAATGTTGCAAATCGTGCCAACACTGTTGTATAAGCAGCCCTGACCTCATTCACCCACTGGCATTTATATGACACATTTAACATCATTTTTTCATGCAGGAAATCAATCAGCAGCACATCCTTAGAGTCCCAAAACACAGTTTCTGGGAGTTTTTCAGCTGACAAGTGTATTTCTTGACCATGATGGGTGCCCCTCCCTATAGAGTCCCAAAACACAGTTTCTGGGAGTTTTCCAGCTGACAAGTGTATTTTTTGGCCTTGATGGGTGCCCCTCCCTATTTTTCCACTTCCCCCTCCATACATGTTCTCTTGCTTTCCGGAGTGTAGTGGTGGTCCTACATTTCATTGCAGGTCACAATATGGTCCAAAAATGTCTTTTCTTCCTTAATGCAAATCAGAAGCCACTGACAGATGTCTTTCCAGACATTTTTCTGTGCTTCAGTGAGAAGACACGGAAACACCCTGCCGACACGACACTTTTCTGTATCCAAGAGTGTGTGATAAAATTTTATGTATGTACATTCCCAACACTTATGCCATCTCTGATGGAATTTTATTGACGATTATATGGTGGTAAATTTCCAAAAGGTCACAAACGGCCTCAATATTGTCATCATTGATGCTTGTCCACAGACAACGTTCATGACTTTTGTTCTCTACTGCATCATGCCCACTTCAAAAATTTTTGGCCCAACCAAAAAAATTGAATCTTTGACAGGATAGCATCTCTGAACTGTGCCTGTAGTCAAGTCAAACTTTAGAGGAATTGACACTTTCATTGGTGAGAAATCTGATTATAGTTTGTTGCACAACAGATGATAGTACCTCCTGTTCAGCTATTCTGCTACTAATGTGGGAATGTTACCTATGAGGGTGCTGGTTGCTCCCCTCCACATATATCCAACTAACTACCCGCAGCGGTAGTTATTTGGATATATGGATGTGTTAGTTGATGGAACGCAGAAAAATCCCAGTTTATATTTGAATGACACCCTTGTAACTGTTAAGACTTACATCAGTCGCCTAAATGAAAACTGATTATTGTACTACTCAGAATTCTAGTATATTACCAAAAGTAATCTTTTTATTTACATTTGGATTGCTACATAAATGCATATTGATGCAGTTGGTAGGTTGCAATGCATAGAGAGTTTTCAAAAAAAAATTTTAAGTTTAATATAATAGTTGGATTTATTCGTTTTAAGAAATTTATAATTTTTTTATTTTTTTTACTGTTGGTATGTTAGAGTGATGTTGAAGAAAAAATAGAAGATGAAATAAGTTTGCCAATTTTTACTGAAGATGGAGAACCAGTTTTTGTTACTGTTCAAGTACAAGTAATGAAACCATTTTTCCAAAAAAGAACTCCTGATTATTTAGAAAATAGGTATTTTAAAATATATTTTAATTAGATTAACCATTTAAAGAAATCATATAAAAGATGATTTTTTTCTATTGTTTCTAAACTTATAAAGTAGAATTATTTATTAAAAAATAAGTATTTATTAAATAAATGATTTATGTAAAATAAATGTAATTCAACCTGAATAATTTTTCTTTAATATATTAAATCATGCTGTTAGTTAGTATCTCCAACAAACAATCAACTGGGAAAAAATTTTACACTTGAAAATTTACAGGTTTACGAAAAACCTACAATGACAAACACAACTACTCATAGCACCTTCTATGAACCATGATTGTCAAAGGTTTGATGAACCACAATCACATTTTAAGTTTTTAAAACCATGATTGACTAATTAATCAAAATACCTCTGTTACAGAATTTTCAATTAATGAATTTAGTGCTTAAAAATGTTTAACATACAAAGGTGCAAATAACATGTTCATTAGCTCACTTCTGCTCTTAATTAAAAAATATTCATTGACCAAGATAAAAAAACATTACTATTTATAATCATAGTTTTGGAAAAAATAATGTTAAGAATTAATAAAGCAGATCAACTTTTTCCTTTTTTTTTTTAGTAAAAAGAAAAT
The DNA here is from genome assembly GCF_047948215.1 of Lycorma delicatula. Lineage (NCBI taxonomy): Eukaryota > Metazoa > Arthropoda > Insecta > Hemiptera > Fulgoridae > Lycorma > Lycorma delicatula. Next base: position 51,950,204 of record NC_134460.1, read on the forward strand.
CACTAAATGTTATATTCCAGAACTATACAGACTAAACTGAATAAAGTTTTACTCTAGAGAAGTTGCCGCTTGAAGTAAATATACACCCATACATAAGTCATAAAAAAAGAATAAGTACAGACAGGATTAATCAGTTCTCATAGAAATAGATTACAGATCCAGTAATCTATACCAAACTTTGAATATATTTCAAAGAAAGAGTAAAGGACATTATTGAGCATTTTCTAACAATATACAATACTTTTTTAAATAGACAAACTTCATTTATTTCTCTCTGTTAATGTGGTACTTAAACTTTGTTTTTAGTTTTCCTTTAAAACAATCATATAGACACATTACTTCTTTTTTAAGCTCACTATATATGTGATATATTTGCATCATTATAAGCATTCCTGTTCTGTAGATTCTTCTTTGATAAATCTGTCTTTGAACAGGTTTTAACTGAATCTGCTCAATTTTATTCAGTCATGAGATCACCTTCCTTCCTGTAAGTTTCTTCCCTTTCTAATATCTATAAGCATCATAACCTTTTTTCACTCCCTTCTATTTTCTCCTCATATGATTTACTGAAGACAATTTCTACATAAGACTTACCCCAATTAAAATGTTCTTTCTTTTTTATCATCAATGCTGCTTCTCTCTGATTGTTCTCAATACTTCCTTATTTAAGACAATGTTCAGTCTTTAATAATTTTCCATCAATAGACAGTGTCATATCTATTGCACTTATGACTGGACTTGTTATTTTTCAATACTTCTACAAACAGCACTCTTCAAAACGACCTACAAAAAACAGCATTTTTTAATAACAAATCAAAATGCTTCAACTGGAATCGACATGCGTACAGAGGGGTCCAAAAACAAAATCGGGTGGGGCTGTGTCTGGACGCACAGCCATTGGTTTAACGTAAAATGTTACAGACCTTGGATGAAGTTCCTCCAAGCTACAAACCAACCAACATATCTGTAAAATTAAATGGCATACCCACCATTATTATTTTTTTTAACAAAACTGAAAGTCTCCAATGAAAAATTTTAGTTCCTTCATTTGGCCAACTCGACAGATAAATTGGTCGGTCTGCATGTCAGCGAGTCAGTTTTGGTTTTGGATTGAAATAAAAATGAGACATTGACTGCATATCAAATTTCCAAATTTAATTTTAACATAAAACAGACACTAAATGGTACATGATCTTTATTTGGACTAATATTCGATGACAATTTTGTTCAATATTGGTCTGTGATATGAGAAATAAGAGAAAAAAGTCATAATTAGCAGAGGTGCTTTTGCCGTTGGCATCGTTCACTGAGCACACTATGCCAGGTTTGAGACGCTCCTGAAACAGTCTCGCTTGCTCGGCACCGGACATTGGGGTACCTGTGCGTGGCCCATAACCACCTCCCTTTCCAAGATATGTGTAATTTATATTTCCGGCTGGATTTTGCGCAGGCTGAGGCTGACATTGAATTTTTATACTCTTTTCTTGTTTACTTTAATTTTTTACACAAATATTGTCCAAAATACACTTATTACTACTTAAATCGATGTATCTCGACAAACTCTAAACACAAACACACAAATCATTGCACTGTCACATCTTAAGATGGGAGCTACACTGGATGGAAATGAGGGAAAGCGCCAGATCTGGCTGATCTGCGTTGTGCCCACTCCCCGCCAACCCACTCACCAGTGACGCAAACTCAAATTTGTGTTGGCGAGCTGACCATGTAATGTATTAAATGACACTGCTTTTACGTCTCTGAGCCTTAGTTTGGGAGTTATTAAGGCAGGACGATATAAAATTTTCGTTACACTACAAATTTCTGTTCTGGTACCTGGTGTGATCTTAGTTGTTTCATGTCAAAAATGTACTCATTGTTGGCTAGTCCATATCTTGTGACAATTTGACTTGATATGACAATTTCTGGAGCTTATCAGCAGCTTATATTCAATGCCCATGGCACCGAACTACTGCTGTTAATGTATCTGTGGTAATGGCAGCACATCACTACATTTTTTCACACAGCTTGTCGATTGTTGCTGATTTTTGTGGATACACTTTAAACAAATTGCATATTTGAAAGATTTTCATACTTCTGATGAGCCCTTAATTCATTCAATGCATGTGAAGAGCAGTAAGTGGACTGATAAATCTACTGATAGTTACAAGAAAAAACTTTCAAAAGAATCAAAGTTAATAACAACAGTCCAAGCTCACAGTGAGGAAGGATTGATTTTTAAATCAGGTCACAAAGCAGGGGTCTGTAATGAAATGAACATGGAAAATTAATTAAAAATTCAATTGATCAGAAATTTTTCTGGAAATTCAATTTTGATGGCAGATGATGCCATTAAAACAAAACAATTTCATTAAACAAAAAACCTGCATCCTACTCCAAATTTGAGTAGTAAAAAGCACCACATGATTAAGAGAAAGGAATATTTCATGCTCTGAACTTTATGAACTGGTGAAAGTAAGCAAATCATATGAAGAGAAATATTATTTCATTTTGACACAAATAAGAAGATCATAAAATACTGAGATTGCCTCCCTACCACCTCGAGCCTAACCTGATTGAATTAATTTGGGTATAAAACTAAAAAAAACTTGACATCCCTACAAACAATGTAACAAATGGTATTAATGATCAGGCAGAAATTTAGAGAACAGAATACTGAATTTTGTAAAAACTGCTGTGTGATCACATTTTACTGAAAAATATTATGAGGCGGAACAGGGCTATGGACCTGGGTGTAGTGAAGCTGTGGGCACTTCGTTTTGTTGCCTGATAGCTTGCTCAAGAACATCAGAACCATATTGGTAAGTACTGTTTTGTGTCGTTTTCGTTGGGTGTGCTTGTCTGTAAGTTGTGCAATGTGTGCGTGTGTGTGTGCTGATTGGCTGTGTCTGCTGTAAGTGTTTATTGTGACTGGTGGGTTGTTATGTTGTGTTCTTCTTGATGAGCTGCATTGTGTGTTGGATTTGAGGTGTTGGAGCTGGTGTGCGTGTTTTGTTGTGCTTATTTGTGGGCATTGTGCCTTTGTTTGTCTTGTGTGTTGCGATGCATTGTTCTTCAGGTGTGTGCATATTTGGTGCTACTTTATTGTTAGTGGTGTCTGATTGTGTGTGTGGTATGGGCGTTTACCCCCTTCTGAAATAATGCCACTTTAGTGGTTTCCAGGAGGGATGGTTAGCCTGAGATGGAGGTTTAGTCGGTAGTGCGCAGGTACACATATGCACTTATGCACATCTTGCGGAACCTATTAGCGAGCCCAACACTGTCTTGGCAATTGTAAATGGGGTTCCTTCACCTCATTTCTCCTCCTCAAGTCAAAAGAAAATAATTTCAATTGATTGTGACAGTAATGATAAAGAATCTGAATAATCTGAGAGTGAAATTGAGGGATCTGATGGGATTGATCTGTTATAATAATTTATTTATACATTTAACTTTTTAATTGTTTCACATATATAATTGTTATTGTAAATAATCAAGTATACATGTAAGCTATATTTGAAATATCTATATAAATAAATAAAAATGAAATATACAAAAAAAAAGAATAATTAAATAGAATTTTTAAAAAATAGAGTAAAAAAATTAAACTAATAAAAAATCTTAAAGTGATCTCAGAAAGATAAGAAGCCACATGTCCGGAAACAGGCCCTGCTGCTTCCTGAAAAACACATGAACATGCTCACGTGCACACACACAATGCACAATCTCTCCCTCTCTCTCTCTCTCTATATATATATCAGATGAGCATACATGTGTGTTTCACCCCACTCTGGTGTTGCAGTAATGTAGGTCCTTGATGCCATCATCAAATGGGATTACCCTAATTATTTTATCTTTAAAAATGCTATTTACTTTAGTTGGCGTGTCATTGTGCCAGTAGTATAAATTTAAAATAGTCATGGAAAATGTAAATTAACCCAGTGTAGCCCATTCATTCATTTGATTCCTAAAAAATAATGAATAAATCAAATGATAATAATAATAAATTGTCTAATCTGAAATGATGTGTAAAAATGATGGCAACTCACATCTGGATCAGTGTCTATCAGCATTCATTGATACCTACTGTAAAAAAGACCTGAAAAAAATTGTATTGCATTACTTAAAATAAATTTTGTGGAATGTTTACATGAAAATTCTCTCTATCACATATTAATATCATTCTACATATTGCTCTTCTCATGCAGTATTACAGACCAAATGGAAAGTTCTGACTAGTCCTTTGCAAAGCCCAGATCTATACAAACTGGCTATGCTTGTTTACTAAGTAGAAAGAACTTATGGCTGGAAATGCTTTTCATGACAATGACGAGAGGTTCAATCCATAGTGATGATGTCATTAGAATAGGTGAGAAAGAAATTTTTCCTTTCCAAATTCACTGAGGTTTGTGGTGACCATATTGAAAAATGAAATATAAATCGATCCCAAAATGAAATACTCTAAAAACATTTTCTGGTTTTGATCTTTATTCTTTATTTATAAATGTAAACATGTCACTATTTTTAATTTTTCACATATTTTCCAATGAATATATCGTATGTTTTCATATTACTTTAGTTATTAATAACTAAAGTTATAAGTTTTTATAAGTGTATTGTGTTAGTTGTTATTAAATAACCCTTTTACTGCTCAAAAATTGGTACAAAATAAAATTATCAAGATTTTTAAACATTTCAATTTCAGAAATTATTCTGGTACTTTTTGTTTTACCATGATATTTATTTTAGACAAACAGAATTGTATTACTCTATGTATATTTTATTTAAATTTTATAATTTTTTTTCAGCATTCTAGAATTAATACCCAAAAGACCTGAACCAAATACAGCACTAGTTAACTCTGAAAAAGCTGTTAAAGATTTAACTGACTGCTTAGAAATATTATCATCTCTTCTTGATAGAAATTACCAGGTATATTCTTTAATTTAAAATTTATTTTACTCTTCATTTAAATTTCAATCAACCTGTGCATCAGCAAGAAAATGCTTTCAAATTCCTTGATGTACAAGATTATTTTTGTAAACACATACATATGTCCTTTTAAAAATAATTAGCTTGCTTCATCAGCTTTATTAAATGAAATGTAATGTATGTAGATTATTTTAATTAATAACATTTTTTGATAGTTTAATTTTAATGTAAAAGTTGAGTTGATCAATTTGTTCAAAAGTAAAAACACTGTGTAATAATTTAATAGATTAGCTCATTGGTTTTTAGAAATAAGTAAAGCAACTAAAGACATAATTACATCTGTGTGTGTGTGTGTGTGCATGCACGTGCACACGCATACGCCTACACATATGCACATTTGATTAAATAATATTTCATATGGTAAATCAGTAACTTAAATTATTGATATATAAAATTGATGAGATAATTTATCAGTAAGGAAATCTGTTCACTTTAAAAGTTAGAAGTAACAGGGAAAAATGTATCTATAAATCAATCAGCCAGTTGTTGATTAACAGCTTGTAGAAATAGGATTTCAAATGAAGGGTTACTGACTGACATGCCAGATCATATGGTCAAGACTGAATTTGAGTAATTTTATCAAGACTTGATTAATTAGAGTGGCCCTAGGCGATGGATGCTTTTGTCTTGGAGGTCCCTGAATAGAAAAAAACATTAAAATTTGTTTATGTATGTCAGGGTTTTTTTGGCTTTATGAAATTGACTTCTGAAATTGAGAGTGTTAAGATTTGATTTTATTAAATTTTTGACAAAAATTGGATGAAACGGAGCTATATTTTGAAGTAGATTGGAATTTATGATGATTTTACTCATATTTGGCTTTGTTTGCTTACTTTCTTAACTGAGCTAACTGCTGTAATTTTGTTCACAGTCACTAGCTTCCATGTTCTATTCTCAACGAGCTTTTTCAAGTTATTAGTACCAGGTATTAAAATATATAATTAACTAAATCTTTTACAGAGTAATTAACTTTTTTATACCTGTTATTGCAATCTCTCCCATCTTCTCCCTCTAAAACACAGAAAGTTTATTCTAAAGTAAATGCCTATGCCTTCTTGAAAAAATAAACTGATCAGTTAGTTGGTCTTATAAATGGAGAATTATTATTCCAGCAGGAAACTTATGAATAGATTTCTGTGTGAGTTTTCCAGGAACAGAAATAGTGTGACAATACTGACAAGATTTTGCTGAATTGAAGTCCATCTAGTGTGTTAAGCATGATCAATCATTGAACATTCACAAGTTATTCTTTGGGTGCAGTGTTCTCCAGTTTCTTTTGAGTTGTTGCAGTATCTATTAGTACATCTATAGACTTTTTCTTCCCACATGAAATTTCAGTCAAAGTACCGGCTCTCTCCAAACTTTCTTTGTGGTAAAGACACTTCTCATGTTCTGAAAATCACTCGACAGCATCCTTCCAGTGGTCAAATTTCTCACTATAAAGTTGGCCTAAGCGTTGCTTGCAAGATCTAACACAATTTCTTGGAGCAAAAAGTGCACAAAATTTACAAAAACTCTCTCCCTTAAATTCAGAATGTGAAAGCTACTTCCAGTAGTAAAGCCATTTAAACTGAAATCATAGATTTCTCTTTGCTTTTGTTGGAAAAACAAACTCTGGATTTGGTTCCCACATATTGTTCAAGACATCCAGTTTTTTTTCATTAGAAAGTCTTTTCTTACATAAACACCAATATCATAAGCTTCATAATGTTGAAGTTTCCGGAACCAGAATAATATACTTATCACTTCTAAATGATTCAGCGAGTATGTCAACATTACTGAATGATGTCCATTCAGTAAGTTGTTGTTGAAACAACATTTGTGACAGTATCGTCATGTTGCGGCAGCGAAGGAATATTTAGCAATGTGAAATTTTCACTAACGTTACAAGAATCAATACTGGCATGCATAATTTTGTTAAAAAATTGTAAAATTGAACTTTGAGGTCGCTTAGACATACAGAACACAGAATGATAATGTGAAATTTGTATTTAAAAATATGAACTACGAAATGCACAAAATGTTAAACATACATTCCACAACAAAATCTGAACTCAGACTAACGAGTGAATACTGCTCGACATTGTACAATATCTCACATATGCATTGTTGTCACTGCACAGCTGTCCTGATATGTTTCACAACAAGTAAGTTTATATGGTGTCGGCCTTATTTTATTACAATATTTTATTATTTATTCAGTATTTTATTACAGTGTTCGTACCTTCTTAATAATAACCGGCACAGCTTTGATGGTCTTTCCTCTCCTAGAAGAGGAGGGGTATAGGCTTTGACACCACCACGTCAGTGAGAGCACTGCCACCTTCTCAGAATGCTGAATGACCGGCTACTGCGTGGCACGTTGATTGATGTACTGTAAGTGCCACAGCTCAGAGGACGGGGATTAAATTATTGAAGAAGGAAGGATGGCAGACTGGATCTTATGTCGATAGATTTTGTTACTCTGACAGTGAGAAATTAGAGGAGAGAATACAATAGATTTTTAAAAAAATATTCAAATATAATGTGTAAATTTATAGTTTGTTTATTTTTTATAGGCTTTATATTAAAAAGTACTTAAAACTTCAAGAGGAGGGTTCAAACCCACCTGGTTGGTCTAGTGGTGAACGCGTCTTCCCAATTTGATTTGGAAGTTGAGAGTTCCAGCGTTCAAGTCCTAGTAAAGGCAGTTACTCTTATACAGATTTGAATACTAGATCGTAGATACTGGTGTTCTTTGATAGTTGGGTTTTAATTAACCACACATCTCAGGAATGGTTGAATTAAGACTGTACAATACTACACTTCATTTACACTCATACATATCATCCTCATTCATCCTGTGAATTAATATCTGAACGGTAATTCCCAGAGGCTAAACAGAAAAAGAAAGAGGGGAAGTTCAAAGCCAGTAACCCACTCCCTTGCGTACACTCCTGGTATACGGTTTTGTAACATTTAAGTATTGAGCAATGTTAAAAAAATCAATACTTTACTGAAGTCAAGCAAAATAAGTATTTATTTTTAACTTGATTTTTTTTGTTATACACTATAAATAGACTTACGTCTGGGACTAGCCCAATATTTTAACACCCTTAAAGAATGGGGAGTCAAGGACTGTATGCTTGCATTTATCAAGGGTTTCGTAAATGACCGAACTTTCCGTGTTCGAGTTAGAGATTTCTTATTGGGTAAACCCACCTTGGAGAATAGAGTGCCTCAAGGAAGTGATTTAAGTATCAACTATTTTCTATAGCCATCAACAGTACACGATGTTGGTGTTTTGAGCTTCAAATTTATCAGTATCTTTAATGCTCAAGTTTAAATGATATTCAAATTTTTTATAAACTGAAACTCGATAATGCCTTCTGCTATCGAATAGGTGGGCTAAAATGCACCATAAGAAACAATCATGATCACCATTCTTTATATTGATTACAACCTTTTTCTTGTTTAAAGCATTTGGTAACGGTGAATATGAACCTTTTCCACTATAAAGCGGATCGAATTCGGTCACCGAAAGATCCAATCTAATATTTTATTCATCATCCAACCACTACCCATTTGATTAAACCTTTCGAAAGATTTTTTAATTTTATTATATGCTTCTAAATATTGTTAGTTCAAGTCTGATTGTTACAAACATTAAACACATACATGGTACTGATATTAAAACATACAACAAAGAAATCGCATTTATTACTTACGCAGTTCTTCATTTCGACACCAACAACAATATAATATTTAAAATTGTTTACTTAATATTTTTTTTGCTTGAAATCTTATAATATTTATTTTATCACTAATATGTTCTGTGCATGCGCAAAAGATTACTTGATTGTGCTACAAAAATAAACTGTTTCATCCATAAATTTACTTTATTTTCTTGCTTTATATGAAATATTTTGCCATTAATCTCATATAAAGCCACGCCTCAGATGTGAGCTTCAGCTTTAAAGTGATACTTAAAGAATGAGATTGATAGCTGGAGAATCCCTGACTAATGATGACATCATCGACAGTCAATAATAGATGTTATAAATAAAATACATTAAATACATGAGTATGAGTTGATTACTACTTTTTTTAACTATTTCTTAGAATAAGTTGTAAAATGACTTTTCCTGCTTATTTTATAATGAGAAAAATGTGACACATATTATAAACATTTCAGGAGTTTAGTAAAACATACAACTGCCAAAATCAAGAAAATATTAAAAAAGATTTTGTAGCTTATATTGAAGACTCAGGAATTGGTACTACCATAATGAATACTTTACGAGATAAAGTTGTTAATTACATCAAATTTAAAATTGGTCTTCCTCAAAAAATTGAATACCATTTACCATTTCAGGTTAGTAATTAAATTCTGATAATTTTATTAATTATAATACAGTAACAATGATTATATTAATGAAACACAGGTTTTCAATGACATCCAAGTATCTGATTCACTATTGCTTTCTGATCAAGGTTTTATCATGAATTTCCTTGATCCATCCAGGCAGCTACTGGGACAGTGCCTTTTTTTGGAGTACCTTATCTACCCTATTCCTGATGTGATCTATATAATGTATTTTCATGTACCAATTGAAAGATTTATTTAAATTCCAATACAGTTGGATTCATGTAGCATAAAGGTTTGCATGTAGTCAAGCAGTGCAAGGAATACAGTTCATTGTACAATATATTATAGTAAAGGACATGAATGTTGAAGCGTATCACTGTGTCAATACTCTGTGTCAACTGGACCTGCTCCAGCTAATGTTCCATTACCTGTTTAGTGTAACATACAGTTTGCTACAGAACCGTTGGTATGTTTATACACTACATAAAACTAGTACTACTAATATTTTGTATTATTATAATTATTATTTCATTCATGTTAATATTAATATTAATCATGTGAAGAATTATTATTATTATTATTTAATTAAATAATAAATTTAATAATATTATTAATTTATTTTTAATTGATAATGTACAATTAAACTAATAAAAAAATTGTGTGTTTCAATTAATCCAGTGATGAATTATATGAAATGCAATTAACTAAAGTTATTTAAATTGTTGAACAGATCTTTAGAAAAATAAAACGCTAAGCTGCTGCATGTTTTACACAAATTTAAAAATAAGTCTACGCAAACCAGTCCTGCATTTCTTGTATTGGATTTGGATAATATTTCTTACAATGTTCTCTGATAAGATCCTTATCTAAAATTATTACAGAATTTTCAGAAAGATTTTTCATTAATTTTTCTTCAGCCTTTTTAAGTAATTATTTGCATTCAAAGAATTGTGATAGTCGTCTGTTGCACTTGCTTTGCTGTTAATAATGTGTCCAAAATAAATCCTATTTCACCCCAACATGTACAATAATCAATTTACTGCCTTTAGAAATGAAAGTTTGAAGTCCTTCACTTGAAAAATTCTTCTATGATTTCACTGAGGTATAATTTGACAAAATATACATTATCCGCCACATAACTGCAAGCTTGGATCATCAACCCACACATCATTGCTGTACTATTGTTCTCTGAAAAATTGGCACACCATGATTAGTCATCTCTTAGTAGCATAAGCATGATGCAACTTACATTGGGTAGTAATCATCACCTGTATGTTTCATTAAGTTATACAAACCACCAATTTTTTGATCACGTTTACTTCCTGTATTTGTTCAATTCTAATATTCAGTAACAAGTTTGCTATTGCTTTCAGTTTTTTCCCGTTTGAAACCCAATTGTTGTAGTGCTCTCCTTAAGCTTCTTTTACTTCTTGAGAATTCTATTGAATCTTTCAAACCAGCAATTTTGAAATGGTGGGCAACTGTTTTTCTTTGAGATGAAATTCATTTTCGATCCTTCTCACTATGCATATGTGAAATTATCTGTGCCTGTTAATGGTTTGTCATGGATTTTATATTTTCTTGGTGTACTGAAAGAAGTAGAAGCCTCTGATGGGTTACCTGTAACTTTTTTAATAACTCCCTTTTCTATTTCCTTACTCTTTGAACATGCAATCTATATTTTACACACAGCTGCTGTTCTTTCTTCACACTTTTGAATTGGAATAATATACTTTTTTATCATTTTCTTACTTTTCAAATTTACTTGCTTCTTCTTTTATGAATCCATACACATTATTATTGATTAACTGCTGAGCTTGCCATACTAACTTTTTATGAGTCACAGCGGAATTAAGTTCATTGACTCTGCTTGAAAATACAGTTCAAATAAAAATTTAACTTATACTATATACACACTACTATAAATCAAGAAAAGCAAAAATGCGGCACTGGCAAAATGCACTTAACAGATGAACAAAAATGACTGAACATTATTGTTATGCAAAGCTTTCAACTTTAATGTATCCTATAAATAGAATAAATGTAATACTTGTTTTTATTTTGTATATGATGCCTGCTATCGATCCATGTCTTTACTGTTAGTCAGCTTATTAGAATGATTTATTTATCACAATAACTGATACTTAAAATCATTTAAAAGTGTTGAAATGAAGTGTTGACTTTACATTTATCAATTTTGTCAACATATGCATCATTTGTATTCTTTAATCGCTGGGCAATAAATTATCAAAATTTAGATTTAGAAATATCTACAAGATTTTCAAGTTAGGTAACTACAATGAATTAATTCAGAATAATTTTATTTTAATTGTAATTAATATTATAAAGTAAATTACACTTAACATTGATTTAGGATAACAATTTCTTTGTTAAATAAGATTTACTTTTAATGCAAATAGTAAAATGATTGAGATTGAATCGTGAATAGATTTAGTTTTCCGTTGTGTAAACATTGATATGAGAAATATTAAGAATTATTGATACACAGCAATATTAGCTGCTTGACCACAAGCTTCAGACTTCATGCCTCCTACAACACTTGAAATAAAATATAAATTTACTAACTGAAAGTTGTGCTTCGTTCTGCAATGTTTAAACTGTGTTTTAAATCCATTATTACCAATGGGTTTGTTTTATTTTCATGCACCAAAGCTGTGCTGCTTCATGTTTCCTGTGTGTTCTTAACCCAAGACTAAATGTGTGAGAAAAAATCTGTGGAGACAGTGCTGCCAAAAAGGTTGGCAGCAACCTTTTTATAAAAATAAAATAAATATTTTCTATCAGGAAAATATTTAAACTGCAGATGAAAACCAGCATACTTTTTTTGTATTTTTATGGTTATGAAGTTTTTTTCATTTTAGAACTATCCTCTTTTGATATTTATGGATCTTTATTTTTAAAGTGGAATTTACAATGTTTTCCATAAGTAAAATAATTATATAGTTTCGTTTACTTGTAATCATTTTCCCACCTCAAATAAACTAACAGAAAATAGAAAAATTGTATAAATTAATTTCTAAGCAAGTAAATTCATATGTTAACAAAAGAATTACTAAGCCAGATTAAGAAAGTTATTATGAATTAAAGTAAAAAAATTATGTAAATCAAGTGAGTCATTAAAAATAGCAGATATTCTGGTATAAAACATTCTGAAAAAACCTAAATTAATTAATTGATTATGTAATAGTGAAAATGGTTGCATAAAATAGTATGAACTGCAAAACAGTATTGTTTTGAGCTGTAAACAAACTCAATTTGTCATCTAATAAGATTTCATTTTTATGAGCAACAAAAATTTTATCATTAATGGGAATTCTATCTGTGTGATTAGCAATGTTACATTTGCCTGAGAAACAAAATACAATGATGGTTTTATTCATATTTAAGTTTGAGAGCTAGCTGAAATGTAACGCACACTGGAGTGTAGTGGTAGAACAAAATGTTTCACTAAGTGATGGTACTGCCATCTTGTAGTTTCATTCACTTACTCCAAAAACTCATTAACTCACACACTCTCTTTTTCTGTCAAGTCACCATTGTTATGGACTTACTATAATAAAGCACCTATAACAATGTACAATGACTGAATTTTGAACAGCGGAAAAAGAAAAATCTAGTGACATTCATTCATTATGTAAAAGCTATGTAGGAAATGAAACTGTGATTGAAATATTGTAAGTAAGTGTAAAGTGTAAGTAAATTTTGCAATTATGGCATGCTCCAATTTTCACTTCTTTCTGCAATTAAAGAGGGCTTATTAAAGAGAGGGCAGTTAAAGAGGGCTCTGCAATTAAAGGATTTTCATTTCACCATGGATAATGAACTGAAATACAGACATGAGATCATGGATCAAGGAAAGATTGCCAGCATTCTTCAATGATGGAATAAGAAAACTAGTTCAGTGCTGGAAAAAATGTACAGCTGCAAATGACTACATGGAAAAATAAATGTAAGTTTTGTAGCAAACATTTGTCATATTTGTTTCATTTGACTGTATCTTTTCATTTTCAAGTTATAAAAATGTTTGCATAGTATTTAGCTGCCCTCATAGATGGTTACAATCCATCCAGTAAATTAATCTTTTGTACTCCTTATATAGCATTTTCAAGTTCTTAGAAATAATTATCTTTAGATGTAGATACAGTTGTCATCTGCTAAGAGAGTGGAATTAATAAAAATGAATAAATAACTTGTTCCTTCAAAGAAATGTTTGTTACTTTTGGATCCTGGTAGTCCAGATGAATACATAATTTGAACTTGAATGACATTCAAGAAATACGCAATAGAACTGGCTAAAATATTTTAGTCTGCTGTTAAGCCTATGTTTTTCTCATCAGTGATCCAGTTTAAAAAAGGATTAGTGATTAAAGGAATAAAAAACAAAAAAATTAACTAATAATATAAATATTGTTTTAAAACCTAGGGCTGAAATTTTATTCATTAATAGATTAATGTAGACAGTTTATAGTTAAAATAAATATTAATAGCTATAGTAGCATGTAATAATTAAATTAATTTCTTTCTTGTTGATTCCAGAACTTTCTTTGTGATACTTATACCAAAATTGTTGAACACATGTATAAAACAGTTAACAGTTTAACAGATGGACACCTTACTGCTGAAAGAGCTTCATTGGATCCTTTACCACTTCAAGTTAAAACTACTGATTTGTATTATTTTGCTTTGGAAGCTCTTGAGGAAGGATTTTTTAAGAGAGCTAAAATTTATTTACTAAAGGTTTAAAACTATACATTGTGATTATTATACCTGATTTTACTTAATTTATAATATCTAAATGTTATACAGGGTCATTCACAGGAACTGGATGTTTTTAAAATAATCATAAAAAATTTAATATTTACTTTAAAAAAGTTTTATTGGTACTGAAACACTTGTTAAATCAAAGCATTTGTTACTTACTCATGAACAAAAAATTATGTCCGGCAAGTGATGTCCATTTTGGGCAATACATTGTTGTAGCCTTTCATGGTAACTGGCCTCAATTCTTTGCAGCATGTCTACATCAATCTGGGTGACGTGATGACATTGCGATCTTCAGGTCCTCCAATGTACGCGGTTTATTGACGTACACACGCGATTTCAGAAACCCCTACACAAAAAAATCACAACTACTCAAGTCGGGGGACCGAGGGGGCCAAGGAATGTCGCCGAATCTGGAAACGATCCATCCCGGAAACAAGTTACGGAGAACAGCCATCGTTGCCCTCGCTGTGTGCGCTGTAGCTCCATCCTGCTGGAATGACATATTTTGAAAATCGATTCCCCGGTTTCGTAACTCAGGGATGAAAAACGTATTCAACATCGCAATGTAACGATCAGCTGTTACAGTTACGGCAGCGTCATTTTCTTCAAAAAAATATGGTCCAATAACACCGACCTTTCCTATTGCACACCAGACAGTCACCTTTGGGCTATGAAGTGGTCTCTCGTGAAGCTGATGTGGGTTTCTTTCTGCCCAATAGTGGGAATTCTGTTTGTTGACAAAGCCATTCAGATGAAAATTGGCTTCGTCGTTCATTAACAATAACAAATTTTCATTTTCTTCAAAAATGGTAAGCATTTGTCGACAAAATTGTAATCGCTGCATGAAATCTTGGTCATTTAACTGCTGCACGACAGCTATCTTGTAAGGATGGAAATGCAGGTCTATATGCAGAATTCGTCTTAGTGTACTTGTGCTCATTTGAAGCGCTGCTGAATGCCTCTGAATAGAGCAGTGTGGGCTTCTGACAATTGCTTCCCTTACTCGTTCGATGTTCTCCAGAGTGCTAGCAGTTCGTCGGGGACCCGGTGGTTTTTTCTTCAATATTGAACCGCTTGTTCGAAGGTTGTTTACCCGTCGCAATATTGTGTTACGAGAAGGGACACTTGCATTACGATGTATATTAAACTGACAGCGGAAATCTCGCTGAACAGCAGTTACGGATTCGTCATTTCGCACAAAACTGTCATACGCGTACAGACGTTGGTCTAGCGTCCACAGCTCCATCTCAACGACTAAAATGTAAATGCTATGAACAAAGGAAACGTCAGACACCAGCCATGTGCCCCTCCCACCACGAATGCCCGAGTACAACCCACTTCAAAAACATCCAGTTCCCGTGAATGACC
The DNA here is from genome assembly GCF_047948215.1 of Lycorma delicatula. Lineage (NCBI taxonomy): Eukaryota > Metazoa > Arthropoda > Insecta > Hemiptera > Fulgoridae > Lycorma > Lycorma delicatula. The sequence continues at coordinate 51,965,697 of NC_134460.1, forward strand.
CTGTATATGAGCTCACAGTAAAAATAATTGTCAATGTACTATAAACGAAATGAAATGACACAAAAGAGTTGACTAATTGTATCATTCATTATTCTTCTATAGAAAAGGTTTATTCACACAGATTACACCCGGTCTACAAATAAATTTTTCTGTTGTATTCATTTAATAAGGTATGTTTTACTGATTTAAAAACTGAAAACCAAAATTAAATGCAGGACAGGGCTATTTAGTAACATAGATTCAAAGAAAATCCGTTTTTTTGTTTTTTTTGAAGAATTAAATATCCTTTTAAACATATTATGTTATCTAATGTCAGGTTTTTTTTTTAGTATTCCGCTTTTCTTAGTATTTTCTCCTGTATTCAGCCTCTGGAAAGTCTGTTTTCAGTCTCTCGCAGTAATCGACAAACATATTCAGGATTCATTCTCTCTGGTATTTCTACCTTTGATTTATCCTGGTGAAAACATTTCACCATGCTCATTGCTTATAGTGAATAACAAAAAATACTTTCATGGAGGTTGTGGAAGTATTTTCATTTTGAAAGGGTTTTTCCCTATCTTTGAAATATGAAAATATTTTTCTATTTTTAATTGTAATCCAACTGTAAAATATTATTAGAAAAAAATAAGTGTAATGATAAGAATTTTTTATCTGTTACATTTGTAATTTCTTAATTTCAGTTTTTGTCATGTCATCTATGTAAAAAAAAAAAATAATAAGAAATTACAAAATATTAATATTTTTAATGAATTATGAGACTAAATGATTTTTAGTTATTGTATAGAAATCAAACTAATAACTGTGATTAGATTCAAACAAGCCTTTATAAATATAATAAAATTAAATCATATAAAATTTAAATGAGTCTAATAAAAATTAATCTGGTGAGATACCCAAAAAAGTTCTACATTCAAACACCATTGTGATTGTGGGAATTTCAATCATAATTGATAAGAATTTTATTTATTACTTTTTTTTTATTCAATAGTACATTGTAAATTGTTTGTAATTTACGTATTTCTATGATGTCTACTCATTCAAATTTCTGTTATATAATATTTAAATAGTTTTAAAACATATAATAATTATTTTTATTTTTATTCTTTATATTACAGAGATTAAATTTTGATAAGGGAAATTCTGGATTTTGGTTAGATCTGGCAATTTTTATGTTGGGAAATGGAGATGTTTCAAGTTCCATTGAATATGTTAAAGAAGTTATCATTTTGGAAACGAGAGACAAGCTGGGGTAAATTAATTAACAAAGAACAGATTTTGTTTATATTATTTATTCATTGTAATTTAAGTACTCCGGATTATTTTATCTTAATCTATAGAATATTAATCCAGTTTTATTTTACAATTAAATTTGATTTAATTTTTGTCATTAAGGTTGTTGTTGTATGGAATTCTTTTATTTATGAAGGAAGAATACACTGAAGCAGAACTTTTCTTTAATGCAGTTACCACATTTTATCCTGATTTTATTGAAGGCTGGATAACTTTTCATTTATTTTATGTACATCTCCAAAGACCAGAAGCTTCTGATGCAACCTATATGATAGGTATTTTTTCATTTTTAAGATTTATCTCATATGAATGTTAAAATAATTAATTATTATTAATCATATAGATTAGTATAATTTATGCACCTTAACGCTTAGAACATTTTGGTAATATTCATCATTCAAGATATTAGTTGTTTCAGACCTGAATCAGATATTTTTTTAAAAATAATTACAAAAATAAAAACACGATCTCAGTAACTTTTTTATAAACACTGTAGGCAACAGTCACAACCCGTCTGCCAGAGGATCTGAATTGTAGTAATTTATTGTATGTGACAGTTCTATCATGTTAATGATACTGTTAATGAGTACACTATTACACATTTTGAAAAGTTTTATCCTAATAACCAACCTGTTGCACAATAAAAAGTCAGCAGTATGTGTTAATCCTAATTTTATTTTTATTTTTAATTTCCTGGCTGCAGTGATATATGCTGCTTTAGGTATAATGGGAAAGTATATATAAATTGGTAAAAAAAAGCGAGTATTTTTAAATTGGTCTTTTTTTTTTTAATTTTGGGCTTAAGGAGACCATTTAAATTTTTTTTTAAATATATTTAAATAGATCATAAATAATCGTTAAAAACGTTTTTATTCCAATGTTCCCATGTCCAAAAAAACAAAAAAAATCTATTTTTATCAGATTGACATTTGTGCATATGTATATTTGGTCATATAACTCTGAACCCGTTGGCAGATTTTCTTCAAATTTGATAAGACAAGTAATACCTTCAAGAAGAAGAATATATTAAATTGCAAATGTTGGAAAAATGGGGGGGGGGATGTTTTGACCAAAATAAAATTTCAAATCTTCACTGAGGGACTTTAGCAAAAGGTTTTCTTACCAAATTTGAAGTTTTATCAAGATCACAAATTACCAAAACTTGTAATTTAATATTAACCCCCTCCTAAAAAATTACTATATATTTTTCTAGGCCTTCAAACCACTCTAAGAATTTTTTTGCCCATGTCGCTCCAATGGTCTGTGATCTTGTAAGTTACTCATTAAATTTAAAATGTAAAAATCTGAATTTTTTCATAGCCCTTACTTTCTAGTATTTCTTGAAAAATAAATTAGCCAAAAATTTTTACCCCTCCTAGAAAATGTCTTTATTTAGAATATGGGTGCATCTTTGTATTTTTTTTTTTTTTTTTAAATTAAAAAGTTATTTTTTAAATTTATTACCACCCAGTTTGGAATTATTTTCTTAAAAATTAATTTTACCGGTGGTTGCACAAATTGGAAAGTTGCATAACTTTGGAAATTCATAGTCAGCTTTTTTAAAATAATTGTTTCATTGTTAGTGAAATTTAATGTAATGTTTATTTAAAGCAGCTGGATTAAATTGTTAAATTAAATTAAATTTTTCATCATTATTAAGAAGTATTTTAAAAGCTTGTGAAGTAAAATATGGTTTATCATATTTTTAATTTAATTTGATGTATTTATTTTATCTTCAGTAACAATCCTTTCTCAGAAAAAAATTAAAGCATTTTCTTAATATTATCCTTCTGCTATTCAAATTAGGGGTTAGTATGAGTTATTTTATTGAGTAAGTATTTATTGTATTTTTGTAAGATTAAGTAATTAAAATTGTTTTTAAACATATATTTAATAATAATATTGCCCTGAGGTAGGTAATCCCCATGTCCGGAACACAACATCTACGTTCCACGTCCAGGGCGGAACAGCTGTACCTTCGTACATTACATATAGCTGGCTAACGGGGTTCCGAGTAAATTCCTCGGTTATGCTTTGTTAAGTTTGACCTGGTTCCAACTTCAGGTCACTAAACGGACTGGATTTTTGGCTACCTGCAGGAAATGGAATAACAAACGATTTTGGAAATGGATTCATACCACTCTTAGAGCTGGCGATGTGGCGGCCAGGGTCAATGTTATTGCAGGTGTAACGGAGACCCTTCCGTTGTCCACATGCCCCCTGCGATGGCAAGCATGTAGCAATGGTGCCCATGTATGTCGGTGCATGGGAGCTCTGAAAGCTTCGGTGAGTAGGAGCCTGGAGTCAGTGCAGAGACTGCGCATCCGCTCTCTGCCAGAACATATGACGGTTCCACCGGAGTACCGGATCGGACCTCCAAGGTTAGTAGCTCTAAAGTGGGGGTGTACCCCGGCGGCTAGCCTTGCTACAGAAGGGATCCACTGTTCATGAATATTCACTGTTCATGAATCAAACGTGGCAGAGGGAAACATCCTCGTTTAGAAACCTCCGATTCGTCTCAAGTGAAGAGGAAAAAAGTAAAGAATCTGATAGGATAAAGAAAGATGCTGATAGAATCAGTAAAGAATTAAAGAAAAGTCTATTTGGCTATAGCGCACCTAAGCCAAGATTTTTAATTATTACAAGGGAGAATGGAAACTTTCAAAAAGTTAGTCCATTTCTTATCGCAAGAGAAATTACAAATTGTGCTGGTGGTCCTGTCAAGGAAATTCGTAAAACTTTTAATGGATTGCATGTCGAAACCATCAACGACATGCAAAGCCAGAAAGTTTTTGCGTTGAAGATCTGTGAATTTGCGGTTTCTGTCCAACCGCATAGCACACTGAACTCATCCAGAGGAGTTATTGTTTGTCGCGATCTTCTTAATTGTACAGAAGAAGAAATTGTACAAGAAATGTCGAGTCAGGGAGTAACTCAATGTCGCAGACTTACTATGAGAAGAAATGGTGAGATTCTTCCTTCGGCCTCGCATGTTTTGACATTTAATAGGCCGAATCTTCCTGAAAAGGTACGAGCTGGCATCCATCGGCTTGATGTACAAGCTTTCATCCTGCAGCCGATGAGATGTTTTAAGTGTCAACGATTCGGACACACAGCAGCAAGATGTGAAGCGCAGGAAATATGTATATGTGGAGAGAAAACACATGAGGGTTACCCATGTAAAGACCCTCCAACCTGCGTTAACTGTAAAGGGCATCACAATTGTCATTCAAGAAACTGCCCTACATATAAATTAGAAACAGCAATTCAGGAAGTTAAAACGCTTCAGAAGGTAAGCTATCCTGAAGCATAGAAGATTGTTAATAAGCGTACACCACGACCATCGACTTCTTATGCAGAAGCAGCGGCTGCCCCTTCCACATCTAAAATTAATGTGGAGCAGTTGCTTAACACGATGGCACCAAGTCTTACGACGATGATTGAAAGAACCATTGATTCAAAGATTGAGTCGACTCATCAGAGAAAACAAAGTAAAGATGAGAAGGCTCATCCCCCAACTGACGCCGTTGACATGAGAGACACACCAGCGCCGTTTAAAAAACCAGCTAAATCTGCGATTGTAAAGTCACCAACTTGTGTAAGAATTAAAAATCTTGATTTATCTGACAAAGAGAAACAGATCGCTCCGTCGTGTAGTCACAAATCTAAAGAAATTGTGACAAGAAAACCTGAATCTGCGGAAATGGAGGTGCAAGTTGTTATAGAAAAAGCACCAGGCGCAGATGAAATAAAACCTGTACCAATAGAGCCTCCAAAAGCGCAAAGATCAGCTTCGGTGAGAGCATCTATTTCAGCTGGACCCAGTACTGCAGTAGAGATAGAGTCCGGCTCATCTGCCGCGGAGACATCATCGCACATTAATTTAGATTCTTTAGCAAAGATGCTAACAGCGCCGGCAAAAGTTTCATCAACTGACGTCAGCCGAAGAACGTCACTGGCATCCGAAATAGAGGAAGACGATGCCATGTCTGAGGCCTCAGATACGCTGTCATCAGAGGTTGAGGCCGTCAGAAGAATGGAGAAACGTAAAAAAGGATGGCCGAAAGGAAAGCCTAGAAAGTAATTTTATTGGATCAGAAGTTATAAGAAAAGTAAAATTTTGATCATTTTTTTTGACACATGAAATTGTGAAATATTGAACCCTTTTTTTATTTATTTATTTTTTTTTTTTTGAAGTGGGATGGGGCTAATGACCAAAGTAGTCGATGCCCCTAAAAACCTCAAAAAAAAAAAAATAATAATAATAATATTTTATTAGTTAATATATGTTTTTTGACAATCAAAACAGTGATAGCTATAAAAATATCTACTTAAATTATTGCAACACATTAAATTCAAATTTGATGTTAGCACTGTTGTTTATTTCAACTTATTTATATGCTCCAGTAACTGTTACAGTTATACATTGGTTTTGAAAATTTGAGAGAAGGTTTAGGTGTTACTTAACACCTAATGCTGCTGATAAAATTTCCCATGATAATTTTTGTTTTTACGTTTTCTTTTATGTATAGTGAAATTTGTTTTCTTGTTTTTGTTTAGCAGATACCAAAGTTAAAATTGAATAATGATGTACATAGATTATTTTATTCCATTGTATTAATTTTTTTTTTGCATATATTCTGCTATCAAAATAATTACATTCTCCATTATAATCTCTGTTCAACTAACACTTGTACCTTATAAAGTACTAATACTGCTGTATAAAAAAAAATAAATATATCAGTAAACAAAACATAATATGAAAAATATCTATATGATAATTTTTTTAATGTCCTTAAAAGTAAATAATATCAGTACACTTACATAAATGTACATATCACAGTCGTGGTTTTATTCATGTCAGAATAGGAAATGTAAAGCTGGTAATATCAGAATAATAACTTAATTTATATTTTAAAGTGTGAGAGTTGTATTATGTAATTTATATTCTTTATAATATATAATATAAAAAACCTAAATTACATAATAGGATAAGAAGCTATGCCACAATGTAGTAGTTAATCTTTTATAAGAAAAATTACTATCTTGTGAATTTTATGCATTGAAAAATATATTTCAAATGAAACAAGTTCATATAATTTTTTACTTATCTATATATTTTATTTAAACTAATTTCTTGTAAATTTTTGTTTTTTAGCTAAAAAAAGAGAACAATATGGACCTACTTCGTGGCCAGGAAATGAACAGGAAAAATCACTTTTGTCTTGGTGTCCAGATGTAATTAGTCAATCCCCTAGTCTGTACCTAATGACTGCTGTTTTATTATTACGATTTAACTGTTTTATGGTAAAAAATAATTTTTTATTTTAATTTATTTTTGATAATTGTTTATTTTCAGATACCTATAGTGTAAAATTCTATTATACTCATTACCATTAATATCTGTGGGTTATGTGCATGCAGCATACAGTCCCCGGTGTAGGATCTCAGTTCATACACATATATTCTCTCTCACACACAGACTGTTTAAAACTGTAAGCAATGTTTTGCTCACTGTGTAATTTCTGTATAGTTCATAGCGTACACGTACCCTGCACAGCACTGTTTTCACGGTCACATGGAGTAGAAGAGTTGTCATAATGTACTGGAGGGGGGGGGCGGCAAGGCAAGTAGATGCTACTGACAGGTGGTGGAGAAAACCACCAATATAAATGGTAATGAATATAGTGTTTATATACACCCTCTTAGGAGACAAAACTTAATAAATAAAAGTTACACAAATTTGTTTGCCAAACTTAACTGTGAAGAACTAATTGAAGTCATGTTTTGATTATTTAACGATCATTATCATCATGATTATCTGGAGTAGTAACTTGGTTATTATATAGATCTAGATAGAAAAATTAAAACAAAAAACATACAAAAAATACCTCCATATAAAGTATAAAACAAAAACTCTAAATATTGTATAAACTACAATCTAGCAGAAAGAAAGAAGAAAGTTTATCAATATATTGCTTGTGTATTTAAAGTGATAATAAAACCTGTACAAAAGAAAAAAAAAGTTAATTTATTGAAATAGCCTGTTTCATCTTAACTCTTACTAGAATGGCAACCATGACCTGTAAAACTTCTTACATAAAGCAGGAAAAGGCTTCATCTTAAGGATTATGATATGATTAACAGCAAAATCTGCCAATCATAAAATGTGTTTTTCTCAAATTAATGCCTGCTGAACACGTGAAGTGTTTTCTTGGACATTTTATAAAGTAATGAAAAAATGAATAAATTTAGATAACATTTATTTTTTTTTTTAATTGATTCTTCCTTGTTTATCAGTCTGCTGATTTCTGTGCTGTGGTTTTTCATTCACTACTGCGAGATTATCTGGTGATTTATAGTTCATTAGACTACTTCCACTAACCATAAAATTCTGAAAACAGGCAAGGTCCTTAAAAAAGCCTTAATCGTTTTTAAATGGCTGTTTAATATCAGGAAAAAAATTACTTAGTTGTATTAATACTTGAACTGGAAAATATAACATGAACTCTAATATGCCGTTCCTATGCTAGGTAAAGACACTGATCTCCCAAAAGATTTTGAGCTTGATGAATGCCTATTGCCTATAGTTAGCATCCATAAGTAGGATTTTTTGCTTTTTTAACAGTCTCCATACATGTTGAGCATTGCTTTGTCATCAGTCACTTCTTCGTCCCTAATCATGTTCTGTGGCTTTTGACTAAATGTTCACTGGAATCACACTAAAGAAGGGGAGTTTCTCCTGTGAAATTAGTTTGTCAGTGAGCCGCAGATATCTTCACAACATTATTCCTATCGGTACATATAAAGAAATATTTGTAAGATAAGTAAAGGATTGTTAAATTTTCATTAAATATCACTACAATTGCTGAAAAAGATATTTGTGTTCATTGATTCTATTAGAAAGTCAGAAAATCCTGATTACAGTTAATTTAACAAATTAAGGAACTTCATGGAATAGAGGTAATGAAGAATAAGGTAGCTAAGACAAAAATAATTGAATTGAATTATGATTCGTTCAGTTCAGTTAAATAAATACTAAAAATAATTTACTCATCTAAGATATGAAATTCAATATTTTCTTCTATAATATTTTTAATCAAAATTTTTCCTTCTTTGACTAAGAACTCCCTCATTCATTAATTTAATCAACCCATTTTAACTTTTTATATTTTTGTTCCACACTTCAACATAAATCTCTCCAGCTTTCTTTATGTCCATTCTTCTGACCTGTAATCCTGATCATATACTTGTAGCATACTTGTATTTTATCTTAGCTGCTTTGGCTTTTACCTCAGATCTTAACTGCTTTGGCTTTTAAATTTAATAAAAAAAACAGTATTTTATTTACTTGAAACTGTACAATTGGATATACTTACCAATAAATTTACAGCAATTATTTTTTCTTAATCAGTCAAACTAACATGCCTGAAAATTATGAATTTATATGTGAACGATTGCATAAATATGTTTTGTATAGAAAATGTTTTTTTTTCTTATCAAGTGATTTATTTTTCTTTCATTTAGTTTTATTAATTTACAGTTTGCTGAAATGTGTTTTGCTAAGGAGTTGGAATTAAGCAAAGATCATCAAAATAATAATCAAACTGAAGTTTCTATTTTGTATTACATGGCAGTTTGTGACTATAAGCAAGAGCGGTTTCAACAAGCAATATCTCATTTAGATAATGCTCTACATATTAATTGGCAGGTATAATTATTACAATTCATTAATATCACTTACAAATTACAATATCAGGTTCAGTAGACAACATATGTTTTTTTAACAAACCTCACAAAAAGAGTACATTTACAGATCAACAAAGTTTTTTATGTGTATTCAAGACTTATTCATCTTTACCAAGTAAGCTTACATTGATAATTAGTTTGTTTTTTTTTTTTTTTTAGGAGTTAGTTTCTTTTGTTTCTAGTGATCCTGTTATAAATTTTACCCAAAAACAATGAATATTTTTGAAATGAAAAATTATATTGACTGCATAGACAATTTAAAATATTTTTAAGCATTCTCATTACTAATGTAATAAATTAATCATTTACACTAGAATGATGCGATAATTTTTTTTTATGCAATGATAATAAACTGATGTCATTTGATATTTAAAACATTTTTATTTGAAAATACAACATAATTGTAGATGAAATTAAAATAAGAAAAAGTATTAAATATTCTGTCTTACAGGGTATATTTTACTCTTCCTTGGTACTACTACTGTCTTTTCACATTTATGTACAGAAAACTTAATTCTTTGTACTAAATTATTTTCTTTAATTTTATTCAGACACAGGTTTCTTACCTACATGTTTTTTTTTTTTTGTATGCAACATGGTTTTATTTTTAGAAAGATGCTGCTATAGAAAAATAAAAGTAAAAATTAAGAAAAAGTTTAAAATAGAAAAATCTTTAAAAGCACAACTAAAAAAAAAAATTAAAAGTAATGGTTCTTCTTTGATATTTTTTTTTTTTTAACTGACTGCCAAATTAAGGTTCAATAGATGATTGTTGGATTGTTTATAATTTGGTGCTCACTTAAAAAAATAAAATTTAGGAAATTGAAAGGCATACTTTTAGTATGATTATGAAGTGTTTTTAGAAAAAGTTTATATAATAATGAATGTTATAATCACACATGTTAGGGACTTATAATGTATACTCTGAGTTTGATGCATTCAAATTTTATAATTGTATTATTGAATTCCCTTTCTTCCAATTGATAGTAACTTAAGTAACAAGTATTACTTTATCTAAAGTTATTGTCTGTGAAGTTTATACAATATTTAGATATGATATAATACTGAACCTTATTCTGTTGGTCTGATCTCCAGAATCGCAATGGCTACCCTGATAAATTGCTATCAGATGTATGGAAGCCAAAAGCTGTAATTTTAAATTAATTATATCTTATACCAAGAAATAAAAATCTCATTGAGTCTTGAATAAAACTTCATCCCTTGAAACCCAGTAATTCTATTCCACCTGAATATTTTAGAAAGCATTCTGAAAATTTAAAGAGTGAAGTAAGGATAAATCAAGTCTTAAGAGTTACCCACTGGATTGGTCTAGTGGTGAACACAGTCTTCTCAAATCAGCTGATTTGGAAGTCGAGAGTTCCAGCATTCAAGTCCTAGTAAAGTAAGTTATTTTTACACGGATTTGAATACTAGATCATGGATACTGGTGTTCTTTGGTGGTTGGGTTTCAATTAATCGCACATCTCAATGGAATGGTCGAACTGAGACTGTACAAGACTACACTTCACTTGCACTCATACATCCTCATTCATCCTCTGAAGTAATATCTGAATGGTAATTACACCAGAGGCTAAACAAAAAAAAATAAAAAAGATCTTAAGAGTTACTTTTAATAATAAATTGACTCTCCATAGCTCACTGATATTGGATTCTAGATGCAGGTTTTCTACGAGTAAGCAAGTTTTAATGATTAATAAGCATAGCAATTAATACTATTTAAAAAAAAGATATGTACTTAAATAAATAATAAATAAACATTACTTTTTTCAGAAGCAAAATAAAATTTAAAATTAATAAATTAGAAAGCATTGTATCCATTTATTTTATTATTAAGTAGTGTATCAATTACCAGAATATTACTCACAATAGGTTTGTTTTGTTACAATCACCTCATACAACCAATATTTTTAAAGTGTATTTTGGGTAAAATTTATTTCTGTATTTTTTAGTACTATTTAGATATTCAAAACTGCACTTCAAAATTATGGAGTAATTAATGAACCTGGGGGATTTTTTTCCCAAAACATATGTCATTAAGAGACAAAAGTAGAAGAGCAAGAAATTAAAAAATTTTTAATTCCCACCCACATCGCTACATAAGGCAGAATACATGGAATGTGCATGCTATTTTTATTTAAAATTTTTGACATTTCATATAAATGAGCAATATGATTTTAAAAAAAAGTCTGTCCTCCAGTTCAACTTTTATAAATTTAGACGTACAGATAAATGTTAAGTAACTTGAATTAATATGAATATTATTATTTTTTAACAGAATCTTATTTTCATTACAGATACCACAACTGCATTGTTTAAAGGGATATTGTTATTATAAATTGTTTGAATTTGACTCTTCTTTAGAATCATTAAATATAGTAATTCATTCAGAAAATGTACAGATAGATGTACATTTAACATACTTAAGGTGAGTTAAGTTTTTGTTATCCGTGGACTTCTACTATTTTCTAATAAACTTTATCTTTTAATTTGAAAAGTATTAGTTCCAAAACTCTCCTATAGAAATTGATAAAGAGTAGATTTAGTTTCCTCACAATTTTGTTGAAGAAATACTCTAGAATTAATAAAGTTATTCCAAAGTACACAGGTGTAATTGTGGCTTTCATTGAATTTTCAAATTCATTATTTTATCCACTTTTGTGTTATTATACTTTTCATACTAGTTGTATACATTTTACTCCAATTGATGCAACAATTTAGTTTCTATTTCAGCACTTAACTATCAGAAAAAATGTACTGTTTATTCTGGAAAGTTAATAAAATTGTTTTTATGCTATTACAGTTTTTCTCCATATACAATATTATATTGCTATTCATTAATCTGGATCATCTGTTATTAAATATACATTATTATCCATTTATTAAAAGGTAAGTGTAGCAAAAATTGTTCAATAAAAATCATGAACTGGGAAAATAGTGAAATGGCAGTTTCTTTGTTTATAAAATGTTATTGCTAATATTTTTTTGCTTGTGCACTTAAATTCTTATTTTTGTGAATTTTCAGAGGGGCTATCATTAATATAAATAAAGGTGTTTACAAAGAAGCCAAAGATATACTTATTTTAGCCTGCAAATATTTTCCTACCCCTTTAACATGGCTTAATTTGGGAATTGCTTGTTACAAAGTAAGTTAATTATTTTTCTGTTGAGTTAAATTTATTGAATTATTAATTTACTTTGTTATTAGTTCCAAAAATTATACAACATTCACAGATGAAATGGTCTTTTTATGATTTGAAGTGCAGGACGTTTAACAAATGATTTCAAAATTAGATGTTATGACAGAATTAGTGTGCAAATGAATATTATAAAAACCAAACTAATGAAGATAAAAACAAGCTATTGCATATTAAAATGTAAGATATAAGAATTATACTATTAAAATAATAAAAGCACTTAGAAAGCATAATAACAGAAATTGGAAAAATGAAACGGAAATAAAAATTAGAATAACAATGAATAAAGAAGCATTTAATGGAAAAACACAGTTTTTATGTAATGACATGGAGTTTGACTTAAGCATCTTGACGGCCCTATTTTAGCTCAGGAGCTCGAGAGACCCCGCACTTATCATAGCCGTGAAGGTGCCGTAAAGCACGTCCGAACGGCAGCACCGTACGGAGCTGTCCTTCATCCCCTTGGTACCCGATATTTTAGTTGTAGTATTCCCGACACTAACCTCGCCACAGTATCTAAGTGCACCGAACTTCGTAATATCGTTCAAACGATGATCCCCACCTCGAGTTGCCCAGATACGGCAGTACAGTAGTGGCGTTCCTCGTCCCAACGCGGACACCGGAATATCACATGTTCCGGCGTGTCTAACTCCTGACAGTAGGGGCAGAAGGGGGTCTTCAGCTCTTCTTCGTCCAGACAGGTATGAATGAAAGATCCCATGGCCGGTCAGGAATTGTCAGCCAGAATTCCAGTTCGCCAAACTTCCTCGGGCCACGGCTCAATGAGCGCGATCAAACGATGCGTCCACCTCCCTTTCGTGGACGCATGCCACCTGGCTTTGCCAATCCCTGTAGGTAGTTCTGTTGGCATCGTTCTTAGATACACCCTGATAAATTTGAGCACAAGTGGCGGCATCCCAGTCACCATCAGCACCGCCTCAGTCGAGACAGAGGCCTATTCCTTAAGAGCCATACGGCGCTGTACTCCCTCAACAGTGTTCTGTTACGCCCTACCGCCATGGCTCTTCCACACTGGCGCGCCGTAAAGAAGAATTGAGTTCGCCACATGCGCGTACAGCCTACTCTTCGGCGTACGAGGCCCTCCAACGTTCGATAATAACTTAACTAAGTTCTTGACAGTCTGCCCAGATTTCTCACTCACCGCCTGCACGTGACGAGTGAATGACCGCCTATGGTCCAACCACACTCCAAGACACTTGGCGGCCTCTCGTGATTGGATCATCGCTCCCTCCATCGAAATCGGGAAAGGCATCAGTCGCCGCCTTCCCCCCATTGGGACAAATAGAGATTTATCGCAGGACAGATGGAGTCCCACCTCGGCCATCCACTCACTGACCATCGCGATAGCGGCATTCGCGGGACGTGTCACCTACTCTTCGGTCTTAGCCAACACCACCAGAGCTAAATCATCAGCGTAGGCGATCGGGGTGACACCCCACGGGTATTGCAACCCGTGGGGTGCAACGACTTCATCGTACGATATTCCATAGAGGACTCAAAACGGAACTATTGGCACCGGAACCAGAGATCAGCGTCAACAAGCTTGTATACCAGCTTCCTATCGTTAAGATAATCTTCCAACATCCTCCTAAGATATCGGCTCACACCCCACCCCTTCAGCGCCCGGAAGATGGAGTCTGAGGGAGTTAAAGGCATTTCGGACGTCGAGAAGTATCACCACCGGAATCCTGCGTGTCCTCCGAGTGCCAGCCGCTGCTGCATCCACAATCTTCACCACTGCGGCAACTGCATCGACCGTCGACCGTCCTGTTCGAAAGCCATGTTGCCTCAAGTGCAGCCCTCCGTTTACCATAATCTCCTCACGGAGCCTGGCATCGAGCATCCTCTCGAAATGCTTCGTAAGATTATTAATAAGGCAGATGGGCCTGTACGAAGTGGGCGCCTCCACCGTAGCAGGTTTCTTTACCAGGACTAACCTTGACCACTTCCAATCTTCCGGAAACGAACCACCGCGCAGCATAGTATTAAATACTCGGAGGACCCCCGCCGATTCTCCTTCACTAAGGTGCGGACTACTTCGACCGTATGCCATCCGGGCCAGGACTCTTATATAGTCTCTTTCGTCTACTGGCCCTGACTAGCTCCTCGACCCGAAAGGGCGGAATGTCATCAACCACTATCTCTTTCCGCAGGAGATCTTCACCATTAGGCAACAGCGCTGTCACACTGGCCCGCACCTGCTCCTCTGTCATAACCGGCAGCGATTAGCCAAACCTCCCAGTCGCAACCCGGTATCCCCGGCCCCACGGGTCTCCGTCAACGCTGTCCCACAGTTTCCTCCAACACCTGCTCTTCGCCTGTTTAATATGTATGTCGCCTGTATGGCATATCTGAGAGCAGCCCTGGCCATTAAGTACTGTCGTCATAAATCCTCGGAGCGTTCAAGGTCCTGTCCTCTATTACGCTGGTAATAGAGAACGGCCCTCTTCTTGGCCCATGAACGCTTGTGCAACCTGTCAATTTCCACACTCCACCAATAAACGTGCCGTCGCCTCGGTCGGTCACTCGAGAAAGTCTACACTGTCCTCTACTACCTCTGTAAACTTCTCAGGAGACTCGACTCCGATCAGGCGGCCTCCAATCCTCCGGGAGAACTCGATGCAGCCTACCTTGGAGGTAATCATTCTGTGACTTGGGTCAATTCTGTGACTTGTCAGCGAAACAAACATGATGAGCGTATGATCTCACCTATGATCCCATTCACTCAGGTGAATGGCCCCTAATCGACGTTACTCGACCAGCAACTTTGGGGGCACTTGTTCTTTAAAGTCCCCCACCACCAGTGTACTCCTGCTCCTATTCCTGGTGACTTCTTCATTCAAATCGTCCAAGAATGTAAGGAAATCCTCTATGTCGGTGTTGGGCGAGTGGTAGCAGCTGTACACCACCAAGCCAGCAAGGTCAGTCCATACAAAGCCTCTCTCTGATCCCCAGCCGACCACTGGCACACTAGCCGATGGGAGCCCAATAGCCGTTCCGGAAGCCTGATCCACCATCCACCAAGGTCCCCTTACTATCGCCTTGTTCGGCTCAGATACCAGGATCATGTCTACTGCTTCTCGCCGAGCCACCTCCTAGCACAAGTCCATCGCCTGTTTACATTGAATTGGAGGAACCTCATTTCGTTGTCGGACATCCTCTGGCTCGGTGGCCCTCCACACCACCCAGCACACAACATGCCACTTCCGTGCATCGCTCCTGACAGTGACCCGGTTTCCCACAGGTGAAGCACAAATCAGTTCTATCCCGGCTCGAGCAACGAGACGCGACATGCCCCATCCCCCCAGCACCGAAAACACCAGTCTTCCCCCTCCCTGATGTACACACGACAGTGGACCCAGCCGATCTTGATGCGTTATCAAGATCAGCTTAGTAGCCGCATGTTAGTTAATAATGGCCGTGGCGTTTTTTGTGTGTCCGTATGCCGACCTGAAGTTAAAGTTATCTTGAACTCCTCTGAGTCTCCAATTACTTGCTACACCGCATACCGTACCTCCTGTTCAGAGGAGTCGTGTTCTATGTCCTGAATATGTACGACCGACCTTCTACCACCCCTCGATTTGTAAGTAACATGAAGATCAGCCGCCTTACTACACAGTCTCTTTCAACTCCTCTGCTTTCTTCAACCCTTTAATCCGGATGCAGAGCTCTTCCATAGTCCCCTTCCGGATTGAGAGAACCTCACCGGCCTCCCCCTTCGATATGGTCTCCTTCATTGTTTTCAGCAGTTCAGCGTGTCTTACCGGCGGCCTTAACTACTATCGTGCGGCTCTCAGTTACTACCAGGGTTCTTGATCCCCAGGACCTTAACGTCTGAAGCAGCAGCAGCACTCTGTTGGGGAGGGAGAAGAATGCTGACCGGGTCCCCTGCTCTTCCAAAGACGTACAAGACCAGCTGTTCAATGCAGTGTCCTACTTTATCCTCCGGCAGTTAAAACACGGGAGCCGACGACTCCCTTTGAATATTCCGCAGGGACCGCAGAATAATTCTTAGCGAGGCCTGCTTCTCAGCAGCCGAATCGAAGTATATGCAAAACGTCCGCCTCGCTGGTGACTCATCGTCTCGCCATAGAATCTTCGAGGTATCCTTGATAACATCACCGGGCCCCGGATCCCTTTCTTTAACAGCGACAGATTCTTGGAGGACCGACAAGTCAGTAAAACGGCATAAGTCAGTCGAAACAGATGACAGATCCGTTATACGGCGTACTTTGATCATAACCTCGGTCGGCCAGTTCACTGTCGCCGTCTCAATCAGTTCATCCTGTCAACGTCTGGGGCAGTATCGCTTTTAAGTCGCGACCTCTTCTCAAAGTCTTCTTTGACACCTCTGCTTGCTCCAACGACATGGTTGTACAAGTAGTGCAGGGCGGACTACTCCCGCCACCTGTCCTGCTAACTTAGTCAAGATATCGGCACTACTTAATCTCTCGATGATGTTTCGACTGCTCGTCACCAGCGACTGTAACGTCGAAATCGGTGAAACCATAAGCTGGAAACCGATCCAAAGTCCAAATAAGTCGCTCGTCCAGTACCGTTATCTCCGTACACGGTGCTCTTTTCATAATTGACATCTGGTGAGTCCACGTTCGAACCCTCTCTTAAAATCCGGGAATGCTACTCGCGCAGGACCTCTTCGTAGACTCCTGATTTTGTGGTGATAAAGGCTTCCGCCTCTTAAGTTTGGGCCTAGGTGCCGATACGGTACCGCCCTCACCCATATTCACTTAGTAACCTAGTTGCATGCTCTCATCCTCAGAAGAACTGCATGACCTCGGGGATTCAACTGCAGACGACGCCTGTCGGTTACTTTCAAGTATATTGCTCTGTGCAGACTCGCGTCCACTCACTACCGGCGACGGATGAATGACTCGACCGGATTCCACATCAACGGCCGCTGCGAGATACGAACTACGGGTCTTCGACTTGGGTAAACCAGTGCCTCGCACAGGCTGCCCAGATTCATCGGCGCTGAGTGGAAAATCATGGGACGATTCATCTCCTACCGGCCGGCCCCTCGCCACTCACAAGGGCCAAATGACAACCCCTATCAGATTCAATGTTCTCAAGATCAGACATCATAACAGTTCAGGTACAAAAATTTCAGTCGAAATGTAAACAAACAAAATTTCAAAGTCCGGAAACGAAGCCGAACTCAATCCAGGTAAATGTTAACGGACCCAAAAATGTCAAAAATCCACTATATAATGCTATACACGAAAAATTGTCCTCAGCGCACCATTGCTATGGTCGTTTTTATGTTTAAAAACAACCATAATAGGCCCTAGCAACGGAGAACTAAGATAATTTAAAATAGAAAATTCAACGAAATGATAAAGAGCATAACAAAATGGAAAACAAAATAACACAAAATCAGTAACAATAACAAAATGAGTGAATAAACAGTAAAACTGATATGTCACGTGAAGAGATTAACTACGTCCGTCCGCGTCAGATGCACAACTCGAACTATCTTTATTAAACAATTTGATTTTTTGTATCATTACAAAGGATTAAATTGTAACTATAATAATAATAATAATTTATATTTCATATCTATTGTTAAATTAGTTGGAAAATTATGAAGATGCAGAGAGTGCTTTAAATGAAGCAAATATACTGGACTGCGAGTTGGAAATGATATGGGCTTATCTCGCCTTGGTAAATTTGAAGTTGAACAGACCCAACTTTTATTTAGATTGTTACTATCAAGCAGTACGTGTAAGTAAACATATAACTATTAATAAATAATTATTAATATTTTTGTTTCAATTATAAAAATGCTTTTTGTAAATAATTAAACCAGCACAAAATCAAAAATGATATTGGAGGTTTTTCCACTATGGGCATTAACCTTGCTCATAGTAAGCCTTGATTCATTCTGCGAATCAAGCTGATTTGTTAATTAACAAGTTCTAATTTTCCTCACTAAGTTTTTTACTCTATATTCCACTGAGAAAAATTTGCACACAGTACATTTATTACCACATTGTTTTTACATCCTGACCCCTGCAGGGGAAGCACCTGCCTTGTGACAGTCCCAATCATCACACCACTCCCTTTGTTTCTAGCCCTGATGGGCTTTACCTGAGGTCATCTTTTAGACCCTCCAAACTTGATAACACATCACGTCATCAGTTTGGCATTTGTAAGAATACCACTAATGCAATGCCTCAGCACACATTTCATCAGTCGGACGATGATAACGTGGAAGTGTTTTTTGCCCAAAAAATAAAGAAAATAATTTCCATCAGTGTATTTACACAACCTATCGCCTTCATACAACCTCTTTCAACCATGACCACCTACCATAACTTACAACCATCAACTAATAAATTAATCAATTTACGGAAGCGAGATCCCTGCACCTTCCTCTAACACCGAAGGTTAAACACAAAAACTCTTCTTATATCTCTAACTTCAATTTGACTATGCACTCATATCATTACTTGATTGAGTCTTTAAAATACTATTCTCATACCAACAAAACTAGTGTTGATCACAACAACAGTTCTGTTCTACAATTCAATATTCAAATGTTTTAAAATCTTCAAGGGAATTCTACAGTGTTTGTTTTCTGTAATGTATGTTTTATATCTTCAGAAAATCTTATCACAGTTCTGTTTTTCTACGGTACACATTTTAAGCAGAGCCAACATTTTTAAATAAACAAAAGTGGTTGTAATAATAAAAATTCTTTTCTAACAGCTGGTATTTTCTATGTCAGGGGTGCCAACCTCAGAGTTTCAATTTATTTTATTAATTAGTTTTTTCCACTGTTGTCACTGGTTTTTTTTTTTGTTGAAATTATGGTACTTTGAATAAAAGGAATCTAATTTGTTTAACAAACAAAAACTTAATTAAAATCAAAAAAAAAGTGAGGGAAAATAAAATGTTCCATACACTTAATATCAAAGTCATAAACATTAATTTTCTTAAATTAAGTTTAATTAAGATTATTATTATTTTATTAATGTATATATATATATATATTTTTGTAGTTTGGGTTGGATAATAAAGAAGTAATTGAAGAAATTAATTCTCTGAAGCAGCTAGTGATAAAAGAAGATATTTAAAACACTCGTCATTTACAATCAATTCCACTTTTCTCATTTTTTTTATTTTAAAACCAAAAGATTTTTTTATTCTGTATTGTTTTTATTTTATGGACTTTTGTAACTTTCTCATAACAATTAATTTTTTTAGTTATTCACTTTTTTACTTTTGATAAAATAATGCAATAAATATTTTTTTAAGTAAATTGTAGAGAAATTCAGTTTTTTTGTACTTATGATTAGTTTTTTTAACAGTAAAATAATTTCTTGAATGACAAGGTTGATTTTTCTCTGATAAAAGTAAAAAATTTGTTGTTTTATTTTTAAAAAGTTAGAAAATATATATATAGTAAACTCATATTAATAGTATTTGAACACAGATTGATTAAAATGTTATAGAGATATTATTGTCAAGTTATTAAATATTAATTCTTTATTTTTAACTTTCATTATTATTTTTTTAATTATGAAAACAAAATGATAAAGTTAATAATTTCAGTCAACAGCTTTATAAAAAATGTTCCACCCATATTATTAAAACTTTAATTTAAATCTTATTAATTTGTACCATTATGGAGAAGTACCATTACGAATCAATGAAACTTACAAATTTTTGGACCAATTTCATCCAAAACATAAAAGAATAACTGGCACTATTAACATGTTAAGCAGAGCAAGTATGATTTCCTCGTCTGATTAAACTGTAAAATTCCTTTCGAGTTTTCCTCAAATGTTACAGGAAATTGTTACTCAACTGATTTACCACAATACGTTCATTTTCATTATTATTTTACAGTATTTTATGAATGTTAGAATGAAATGAATCTATAATTTCATTAAGATTCCAAGACACTTGAACAAAGCATGGCAGAAAGGCACAACATACCATTCATTTAAACCAGTAAAAAAGTATTATATAATGAATTCTATTTTTATTACAGTTACTGTACAAAAGAATATTTCAGGTATGACTTAATTGTAGGTATGATTATGTAATTTATAGAAAGTTTTGTGAAAAATGTTTAGGTATTTATTACTGTTTATTTATCAGTAGTATTTTACTCTGGAGGAGTATTGAAATAAATTATCCTAAAGGTTTTTAGCCTATGATTAAAGAAATCCCAGTAATTAAAATTAGGTCTTTTTTTATATGAAGAAAACAGTGAAATTTTTACATTTCTGTTAATCTTAATATCAAATGTTTCACTAATTCAAACTCCAGACCAAATTAAGAAGTTAAAGTGAGAGGATAAAGAATTTTGTCCAGAAGTAATAAAAATTTTAAATTGAGTCTGAAATAGTGCAATTTTATTGTAATTATACAAATTCAAGTTTTTTTTATTAATTTATTAACCATTTATAAAATAACAGCATAATATTAACTTTATTTACTTATATACTGTACCATTTAGGTGTTTAGTTCTAAAATATTTTACTTATTCTGTCAATATGACATAGATGAATGAGCGATTATGATTGGTGATCATCAAATAAGTAATGACAGATAGCAAGTAATTAATAATTAAATTACTACACTTAAAAAATGTGAAGAAGAAAGTTTTGGTAAATGTATCTTGCATTAGGTAATACAGGGTTAAAGTTATAAAAAATAAAATTTGTTACTTGAATGATGTCAACAAGTATCCTGATGTGTCAGAGTTGGCAGCAGCTATACTCACTGGAACCTCTTACAATATTAATGCTGTGGGCAAAAACAGTTCATGAAGTTCTGTAGAAAACTTTATAATATTCATAACATTGTATTGAGAAATTCACAATATCTCATTGAGGTTGGTTTCTGAGACTTGTTTCAATGAGACGTTTTATCTCAGTGGTGTAATAAATTACTTTTTATGTTCTTCATATAAGTGTGTAGATTTGCATCCTGTTTGCCTTATCTAGAACTAAATATGTGGGAAGTCAAGTTTTTATCTCAAAGGTAAATCAAATTTGTTGTTTGATTATTATGTAAATTTTTGTCTGATAATGTATATTTTATTTTATGTGTGCATCTGTATGGAAGTATAATAAAACTAGCTGAATATATATATATATAAAACTAGTATCTTATTCATTAATAATGTTTAAAAAAAATTTACATTTATTCTCATAGTAGCTTTAAAATAAAGGCAACAGATTTATATTTTTGCTTTTTTCATGAATTGTCTAAATATAAAAGCTGACATTGTAAAACAGAAAAGGACAGTTTTTACAAAAAAAAAAAAAATATATTTTTTATTGTTTCTGTAAGTGCAGCAGTTATTTTACTAACCTGCAGTTAGATAAGATGAATTCCCTAAAAAAGCTAAACTAAGAATAAAAAATTTAGATTTTTGTAGATAATATTATATTTAATGTAGCGTAATTGCTTTACAAGATTTATTTACAGAAACAAAGGAAATACCACTTCAAAGAGGAGAGTCTGGCTTTGAAATTATATATCATATTTTTAATTTTTTTTAATTTTAGAAAAAATTATTGTAGAAAATTTAAATAAAGGTGTAAATAGAATAAAGGGTAAATTCCATATTTTAAGTTTATTTTAATAGAATTCTGTTTTGGTGATGAAGTAAGTATTTTGGTAAATACTAGATGATTGTAGTTTATTTTAATAATTACAGCAGTTTACATATGCACTAAACGTTTTGGAATTTCTTAATTAAAACTTTTATTAAATATGATAAAGAAAAAGCAAGAATTCATCAACACATGATTTTATATGTAGCGCTGCAAAATATAGAAAACACGATATATAGATGTTATTAATTTTGAAATATTCAACTTATACTGAAGAAGTAGTATATGTAAGCATTATTTCACAACAGAAAATATCATTAATTTATTATTTTACACTATTTGCTCCAGTATTTCTTTTGGTTTCCAGAGGTACAAAGAACATCAACTAGAATTGCCTTATGTTAAAGGAATGATGTTTAGTTCATTTCTGTGCTGAACATTGTAAAGGTGTCTCACTTGTTTGTCTGAGTATTGCCTGCATTTCCATGGACTTGACAGGCCAAATAAAATATCTTATATTAATCTCTGTAAAGAAGACAAAGGGAAATCCTTTCATTTCTCATGTTTTCTCAGCCTGTTATGGCAATTTGTTATTTTTTAAAGTGGCTATTTCATTTTCAAGAGTTTTGTGACTCTTATCACGTCACTTAACAATTATGATAGTTTTCACGTGTATCATAAAATTATAATATGTAACTAATGTTACATAGATAAAATATCTGTAGTCTGTAACTTTTTGTCAGTATATTAAACATATCGTCCATTTATAAAAAAGATAAATCTTTCATTCAACACCACTTTGGAACGATGTCATCAGGATTAATTTGAATAGCGTATTTGGTAATTATTAATATCACTGATATTTATCCCTACATTCTTTTTAGTACTAATTAAAACAAAAATGTTATTAAAAAAGTTGGGAAAAAAGCAACTAAAAAGCTGCCTTTGAGCAATTTATTTTTACAATTCATTAAATTGTACAGTTCTCTTTATGGTGCACTCATTTAATAATAATTAAAATAAATCTAAATTAATCATTAATGTAAATGAATGTTCTGGAAAAACTTAAAATACATTTGTATCATTTTGCATATAGTACCACAAAAATTTGACTGTGATAACTACAGATACACCTGAGAAAACAGTTTTAAAAGAATGCCCATACCAACTTGACTCTCTCTGACAAAACAATATTTTTATAAAATTATAAATTTTTACCTACGTCCCAAAACATCAGAAGCACTTGATTTGTATCTGCCTTCCAGTAGATGGAAGTTGTTTTGAGAGTAATAACTTAAGAACAACAAACCAACTTAAGAAAATACAGTACAATAGTATATCAATTCAGTTCATTCATACATAACTGTAAAATACTTTTTAGTTGTAGATATATATAATAATAGCCTCCTGTGCAGAAACAGCTGAAGTGGTTATTTATTACATAAATTTAATGAGTAATAAAAAGTGGTAATGGGCAATTCTACTTCTGATATTAGTTTTCCCCCACATTTATGAAGCAACTGTAATACTAATTTTAATGTGGCTAAAATATTTCAGACTTATTGGACCAATATTAAACAAATTTTTAAACATACAACAATTTAAACTTTCTCTCCTATACTGAAAAATCATGGAACCACAAACTACATTATACTTCACTATGATGTCCACAATTTAGTTTTAATTACATTAACATCATCTTACATAAAAACAATCTTATGTTATGACTGATCATAAATTAATTATTTTGCATACTATGAAATAATTCAAAATGGTTTTATTAACTCAGTTTCATAATTGTTTTTCAAATTAAGAACTAATGACAAATGTAAAAAGTAAATTACATCTGATAATACTCACAGTAAAGTTTACAGACAAAATTTTAAAATTTCAATGTTGCCGTTCACATCTAAGTGGTAACTGAACTCATCCTGCGTGCAAGGAACTCTATTTTGTGTTACTAAGTTCACCACAGCTTATGTTTCCACAGATCAGCTAGATTTGTTTCTAGCGGTAGTACATAAACTGTATCTTAGGCAAACTCCCACAAGAAAAATTCACATCACTTGAGATCAGGTAATCTTGAAGGCTAAAACTAAAGAGCTATTCATTATCAATGCATTCTATCCATTGTTGAAGTAGAAATTCATTCAGCTAGCATCAAACATCTAGGTGCCAATGGGGTGGAGCTGCGTCTTGTTGAAAAATGAAGTATTGTTCAGTTATTGTGGGGAAAAAGTTTTCCAGCATGTCCTGATACATTATCCCAATAACAGTGTTATTGGGATAAAAAAGAATAGTCACAAACCTTTGTTTGCGATAGTATGCTAAACACATAAACCTTGGGGGGTGGAAGGGGGTCTCTCTCATGTTGCAGTGAGTCATGGAAATTTTATAGACCCAGTATGTGAACATTGTGTTTATTCATTTTTCCACTGAGGTGAAACATCGCTTCATTGTTAAAAATTAAACGTGGAGGAAAAGTGTCATCCTTTGTGTTTTCAAGCATTTGATCACAAAATTCAACATGCTTTGGTTTGTCACCTTCATGAAGAGCCTTTAAAAGTTGTAGGTGTTATAGTTTGAAAAGTAAATGGTACCTCAAAACATGCCGGACAGTTAGTTGAGGTATTCCAAGTTCTCTGCTTGCTCTACTAATTAGTAAATAAGCTTCGTACAAAACTTTATCCAATTCATCTCATGTTCCTCTCTGCCACATGCAGTCAGGCCATGCTCTTGCCATTACAGACCACCCTATTTATACAAACTGGTGAAACCAGCAACATATGTTATTTCTTGTTGGAGGGTCAATGTTAAATCAGAGATGAAACACATGTTACACTACTGCCTGTACCATTCATATATTCCTTCCAACTTTTATTCTGATTACTGTAATCAGGACATTACATTTGTTATTTGCATTACCTCAGAAACAAGTTGATGTTTTGCTTACATCTTGTACAATCTTGACAGAATTATTTCCTAATGTATTCAATGATTTTATTTGAGTAAAATTTTTATTTAAAGGGAGAAATGTATTGATCTCAAAATATTGGCATGCACATTTAGAGAGTGTAATAAGGTTTATATAATCAGCAAATAGAACTCCTGAAATTACATTATGGGTAGTATCCATAAAATAATAAGAATAAAATTAAATCAAGTATTGATTACAGTACTCTTAACCAAAAAAAAAATCTCCATCCATTGATTGTAGAACTAAACACATTTGATTTTATGCAAATGTTTCTTATGACGCTATGTTTGCAGTTCGATACATAACTTTGAATAAATGCTATTAACTCATGTTATAATTTTTTAATAATATTTTTCCTGAATTAAAAATGAATTTAATAGCTTTTGTCACTGCTGTGCAATTCACTTGCCATATTTTCAGTGTATTTTATTAAAGCAAACTCAGTTAATGTATTAACTTGAGGCTTAAAACCATACTGTGGTGAGTTCACTTCCAAAACAACATAGCCATTGTCAAAAATTTAAAAAAAAAACCATCCCATGCCATGCTTTAAGGAATATGAGTAACAAAGTGGTTTCATATTGCTTTCTTCACTGAATTGACAAGTATTGCACATCAGCATACTGAACCCACCAAAATGTAAGTCAACCCTACAAGTCACACTTTTATTTTGTTTGCCACAGAGGTTGCTATATAATAATTTATAAGACAGATGAGGCAGATGGTATAAGGCAACAAAAAATATTCTGCCAATACTACTTTCTAGAACATATTACATCTTTAGACCAATTTCAAAGGCTAGACAAACTATGATAAAACATGGGGTGTCTTTTTTTATTTGGTGAAGCTAGATAATAATTGTTGTGTTGATTGACTTTGAAAATTTATAAATTCTAATAATTCCAATATGTATGCTACTTTTTTACTAAGGAAGAAAAACCACACTAGCTAACAGAATCATTCTCATGTCATAATGCTTCAGTCTATGAGAATAGACCTACTAAGGCCTTTTTTTAATAAAATCTCTACATAAAAATATATATATACTAGTATATTTGAGATTGAATTAAAAGATCTTGTTTTACAGAACCAATATTACTTTGATGATGAATGATTAAATAATATTATTTAGATACACCTTAATTTAATGGATAATCATTTTATTTCTACATAGTTTCATCTTACTTCATATGTATTGTTTATGTAATTTTATGGATCATAACTACTCTTCTCATTATTTTCATTAACTTTATGTTTATGATGTGCTGATTAAGGATTTTCATGTTCATTAAAGACATGCTTGAACAGATCCTTCTTTTTTTTAATTTTGAATAATAAGGTACAGTCAGTGACGTGATTTAATTTATATGCACTGATCTGAATAAATTTTTTTATTAGAAATAAGCATCACAATACTATGAAAATATATTTTAATACTATGAAACAAATGGATGCTTTACTTAAAAGTAAACAAAAGTATAGGGGAAATACATAAGTATTAAAAAAATTCGCATATTCCTAGATATTAATTTGGTAGTTGCAGCTGACAGTACAGTTAAAATGAAATATATCCGTTTTGCATTCTTTTAAAATTATCACTGCGAATGACAGTAGACCAAAAAAAATCAATAATGTATAAATACACAGTTAAAACACCACTCGGTAAAGTGAAAAATATCGATTATCTTAAAAGAAAACGTTGATTGGCAGCAATTAAGTAATAATAGTAGAAACGTTGTTTTACATCAATAGTGATATCACATCCTAGTCACAGATAAAACACGTGATTGACTGTACAGTCGTTGCGAGCTTCACTGCATGGATTTCAAAAATAAGTTTTAACATTTTTTCCACGTAACCATTTTTGTAGTTTTTAGCCTTGCGCGATAGTATTGTTTTTTCTGTGAAAAAGATTTACTTTCCATCTATTTTTATTAAAAATACATCTTATAAAAATTAAGTGTTCGTATTTTAGAAGTTTCCGGGAACTCTATTCTTCCTTTGTTCAGTATCAATAACGTAGTTTTTCGTAAACCGACTGTATGTTATGGTAGGTCGCGATTGCGCCTGTGTGGTCAGACAAGGTCAGTTGATCTTCAGCTGTAACCGGTGTAGCGTGGTTTTAGTCTGGTGTTGTATTTTAGAGATTAATTTGCGGTCGTTTTCGTTGCAATTTTAATTTGTTCTTTTAATGCGATTCATTATTAGATTATATTAAAGGAAATACCATTTAATTCAATTTTATTAATCATTTATACATTATTTGAACCTTAACCTATAAAATTTATCAAGAATTGCACTTTTTGATAACAAAGTTCATTTGCGTCACTTAACCGGTTTTATTTACAAGCACTGGTAGTAATCGTTGAATCTACATTATTTCGAGTAAATCATTCGGGAGCTTTATTAATGACATAATTAGTTAAGTGTCATGTACTAACTTCAGTTGAATTGCCACTATTCTGTTTATTATTTTAATAGCTTCAAAATGACGGACAGACCTGAATCTCACACTCAGTCTACTCAGACTTCTAATCAATCGCTAAGCAATAGAAGTTTTACCTTAGATGCTGCTGGTAAACTTATTGTTGTTTCTAATCGTTTACCTTTTGTACTTAAAAAAAACGCCGAAGGAAAACTGGTGAGAATTGCCAGGTAAGAGAATTATAAAATTGTTTCTTAAGTTGTAATACTAGAAATAAACAAGTGTTTTTTATCTGTATGGTTTTATGTAGATTTAGGTTGTTGGTTTTGACACCAATTTGAATTTGAGACCCTTGCAACATATTTATTTATTTTTTACAAAACTGTTTAATGACAGACCAATTTTTTTATATCTACAGTTGCTGTGGTTAAGACACTGTAACCTAAGGTGCAGTTTCTAATAGATAAATCAATCCATATCAATGATTTGCGATTTTCAGAAATTGTGATTGAACAAAGAATGATACCATTTTTCTGTAAATGCACAGGTCTCATTGTAAATGGCCATTTGTAATTATATTTTTTAATTTAAACTAATTGCATGTAAATTTCTGAAGTTATTTCTATATTTAAATGTTAGTTTTTAATTACATGTTTTTGTAATTTATAATTTTACAAAAAGAGATTATTTATAAAACTGAATTTTTTAAAATTCTGGTTTTGTTTATAAGTGCTTTGAAAAATTAATAACATGAACAAAAACTGATAGCAGTAGAAAAATTTCCCATGGTAAGACATCAGCTATACTTAAATAGCAATTTCCTACTGAAAAATTGAATATTACAAATAAATTGAGATATTAGCAGTTAACCACAATTACAAATCTTTAAGTATTCTTTATTTTTCAAAAACTGACATTTTGAAGTATAAGTAATGTATAAAACTGGATTAAACGTTCTGAAATATAAATGTACACATTGTTTGGTTGTAAGTTTTTGTTGGTAATGTATAAAAGTATAATTTGATTAATAGTAAATCAATCTGATGTGTACAAGGTACTTCTTTATTCATTTGTATGTTGTATCAAATTGGTTTTATATATTATAAAATTTGATTTTTTCTTCCCTATGTTCAATATATTGGACTGAATAATTATTTTTATGAAATGCTGCTATCCGACCTTGGTCTACTTTTTTCTGTCTGGAGTCAATTAATTAATTATTCAATGAAAAACCTATTCCAAGGGAATTGTGTAGCTACTGTAAAAGAAAGTGGTTAATTTGATATTAAGTGAAATTGTTGGCCTTTACAATAGATTAAAAACTAGCTGTTGTTACTTTGAATCTAATTTATTAGGTATTTGTGAAATTGAGAATTAAATACCCTTCATTTATTTGAAATGCTGTATTATAATTTGTTATCCT
The DNA here is from genome assembly GCF_047948215.1 of Lycorma delicatula. Classification (NCBI taxonomy): domain Eukaryota; kingdom Metazoa; phylum Arthropoda; class Insecta; order Hemiptera; family Fulgoridae; genus Lycorma; species Lycorma delicatula. The sequence goes on from NC_134460.1 coordinate 51,994,390, forward strand.
TGAAGAATTTTTTCAAATTAAAAAAAACTTCCGTAAGTAATAAATGGTCTTTGTTAAATAGTGAAAAATCTGTGTAAAAGATAATTATTGATGGAATTATTTAATTTAAACTGTTATATTTGTGATAAATATTGAACTTAATGCTTTAGCTTAAAGAAAAGTTTTGTGTAGCTCTGTAAATTTGCTATAAAATAAGATGATTGGTTTTTAAATATGGTTCACTGATTTAAAACAGTAGATTCAGTATAATTATTATTGTGTTTATTTTTAACTTTCACTTTCATAATAGGGAATAGATTATATTTAATTGCACTAAATATTATAACCATTTTTTTTTTTTTATTACAAAAATGAAATTTACATATAATCATTATACATAAAAATTTACAAAAATTAAACATTCTGTTTTTATTGTTTTCTTTATCTTGTACAATAAAGATTATTTTTATTAGTAAATTACTGACTATTTAACTCATCAGTCATAAAATTATACATTTAATTTTTGAAATTTTTTTTTTGTAATAAAAAATAAAAACTATTGAAAAACGTTTTGAAGGTAATCTTGTGGTTAGCTTTTCAGCTGCTTCTGTTCTGATTGTGATACATGTATGGTTTCATGATAGGTTTCCTTATTTAATTTCATGTGTATCATTTGTTCTCTGTATCATTTTACTGATTAAAGCAAGAAACGATGATTTTTTTTTCTTTTATTAACAGTAATTAAGTGTATAATTTGTTTTTGATATATTTATAAAATATAATAGATTGTATTTTATTTTTGAGCCTTTATCTATTTATTTTTATACTGGCCATTCATTAGTACTTATCTTAATTTTTAAATGCCGACGAAAAACGTGTGAAGAAATACCGTTACTTACGTATTAGCCCGTCGATCAATAAACTGCAAAATTTTGGGTTATTGTTATATCACCCGATATAACCATTATATTACCATTTTTTAACCATTTATATTTTTTATTTTATAAATATAATTTAACCAAACGTAAGCTACGCACGCTTCGATCGCTAGCGAGCGTAGGTTAAGTTAGATTATATTTGTAATCTAAAAATATAATTTTAAGCAATAATGCTTATACTTTAGTATGTATAATATGTTAATGATTTCAAAGTTACGGGTTATGTTTAACGGGCTAATACGTAAAGTACCGAAATACCAAATAGATTTCTTTGTAAGAAGCATTTTGATTATGGTAAATAATATTTAAGCACCTGTTTGCATTCGCTTATGCAATTTTCTATTTTTTTGTTCAATAATAAAGTGATATTAATTTATTTTGTCAAAAGTTATTAGATATTTGTAATGAATAGATGCTTACTAATACATTTATTTTATCATTATTATCCCTTGATATTTTTTTGTAATCTAAATATTTACAGATTCATTTATTTTATTATTATAAGCATTATTTTCCTTAGAATTTGAATTAATATAACAAAGTGAAGTAAATTTTTTTTTTTTAAGCAAGTCAAGATCCACCCCTAAGAAGGGTTGGTTTTATAGCCGTTTTATTTAGCATGAATTTGTTTTTGTTAATAGTAAAATAATAAAAAAATCTAGATACAACCAGAGATATGTACAGGAAAAAATCCTTCTTTGGCTGCATATACCATAATTGGTAAACAGCCAGAGTGGTTGTAACCATTTTGGTTGCTCTTCTTGATTATTCCCTTAAGCTTTAAATCAACTATTATAATGTTATTTCAACTCTTTATATTCTCTCATTGAACCCCTTCCTGTGTTAATACAAATTGTACAATTAAGGCATTAGTCTAAATTTCTAATATCTTAGTCGAAGAATACCTCAGCCATTCACTGTTTATTATTGCGTTCGAACAGTATTGTGTTCTCTAATAAATAATCTGTGCAGGAAACTACTAAAATAGCTGGTAGCAGGAGTGCAACCACCTCTTTATTTACTTTTTTCTTTTCAACTACAGTTTTATCTTACAAGTTTACAAATTATTTTTATTTGATTGTCTAAATATGATTTTAAAGAGCATGTATAATCATTTTCTTGTTTTATAGTGCTTCTCATTGACCCACACAAAATGTGAGTTTAGCCATTCATTTTTATACTGATCTCTGTGATTTTTAATAATAATCGTTAGATTTAAGGTTGTTTTTTAATCAACTAACTTGTGTCGTGTAGCTTTGTTATATTCTTCCTTGTCATTTGCATTATGTACTATTCCTAATTTTAAATTTATTTATTTTCTTTAAAAAGGATGCCCCTCAAAGATTCTACTATTAATTATTGTGTTCTATTGAATGACCAAGTTATTGTTACTATCAGTCATTTAATTTTTTTGATTCACATCTCAATTCATTTATGACAAATAATATATTATTATGAATATTAATGAGTTGTACATTAGATTTTTCTGTAATATAAAGTCTGAAACTTATAATTATAGTTATGAATGGACATTTGTAGAAATACTAACAACCATTTATTTGTTGCTACCTTATGAATATTAAGTAATTCAAACTGGGAATCTAAATATTTGGAGCTCAGATCTAATTTAGCACCCTCGAACATAATGTATTGAGTAATTGTGGTAACAAATGAACAATTTAAGCTTATGTAAAGTCTAGTCCTAAACCAGTTTACCTCATTCTGACTAAACTTAAGTGTCGGCCTGTGTGCTTTACCTTATACTTTTTCTTAAAACAATTTATCTATTCTCAGCTGTACCCCTTAATTCATTGAGTTGGTTTAGTGGTGAACTCTGAAATAGCTGATCTGCAATGATGAGTTATAGTTATTCTGCAAGTCGAGAGTTATAAGGTTGAAATCCTAATAAAGGCAGTTACTTTTATACGGATTTGAATACTAGATTGTGGATACTGGTGTGTTCTTTGGTGGTTAAGTTTCAATTAACCACACATTTCAGCAATGGTTGACCTGAGACTGTATAAGACTACTACATTGATACATAGGCTTACCATATTTTTTTGTATCCAACCCAGGATATTTTAGAAATTACTTAAAAGTCTTAACAGTTTACTGAAACATTAAACTTTATTCAGATGTATTTTTCACTAGACAAGACTTTTTTCCGAAATGGTTTGTTTGCTTTAATTACATCATAAAATTTACAACAAGAAAGTTTTGAATTAATTTTAACATTTAACAGATGTTTAACAGTAGATACTGAAAGGCCTGTTCAGAATACCAAATGTTCCCTGTAATTGAAAAAAACTCAACTGAAACAGATGTTCCAGGCAAATATATCATAAACTCAACCACTTTAGAATTATTGCAACATGAAATATTGGTCTTTTGAAACACCTTAAAAATTGCTTTTCACTTCTCTTTCAATAGTATCTGGTAATTTTTCAGAACTTGAACCACAACTTACCCTCTGGTTTTGAATTACCTGGTTCAACAATGTTCAAACAATACCTGGTTCAACAATAGGTCATCAGTATTTATGGAATCCTTTATAATTTCATTAATAACTTGTGCACTCGCTTCTAAATCAGACCAAGCAATTTCAGTTCATAAATTTATCCACTGAAACTTACTGACGTTATCAGAACTGTTTCTCCACAACTCTTAAGGATAGTATCAGTACTGTTGCTGTGTTAGAATTAGCTTCGAATTTCTGAAGTACATTATTAAATTATTGTAGAGTGCTATATAAAAATTAAAAAAACATTTCACTTTCTAGATTTTCAAAAAAATCAAATAATAATTTTGGGCATTTGTCAAGATAAGAATATGATATTAGGCCATCAAAAATGGAAAAAATTCTTTCTGTTGCAGGTAACAAAGTAAGGAACCTTGTGCTGCTATGAGATAATCCTTTTTTTAATCTGTTTCCAAAAATTCACAGAACTCTTTTAAGTTTTGTTACTCTTACTGAATATATGTGAAAATATTTATAACAATAACTTCTACGTCCACGGGTAGAGAATCACTGCTGTTTATACTGAATTGTGTACAATGTAGGCAGAACAACCAATTCCTAAAACAGGTCTACCTAAATCACTTTGAACTTTTCTTAACATAATTTCATTCCCCTTTCCCTTTACACCACCAGAATTACTGTTACGTGCTATCAGCAGAATGACAAACCATTTTTTCTTCAAGTTTGTATTTTTTCACACACTGCAATAGATACTGAGTCAAAATTTGAGCAGTTTCACCTGATACTTCATCGAAATTTAAAAGTTTAACTTGAATTCCCTCTTCCAAACTGAAATATCTTACAACGATCGGAACAAGTTTTACTTCACTTCTGTTTGAGCTATCCATCGTTACTGTTACATAATTAATGTTTTCCAAAGAACTCGAATATAAATGGCAAAATAATGTTAGCAATAATTGCCTCGGTTTTGGTTCTAGCAGATGAAAATTTTGGGTCATATAATTTTTTAATCAGTTTAGATGTGCAGTCTGATGTTTTGAAACCGAGTGTCTAGCAGCGTGGTATGAAAATATAGCTTCATTAGCAGCACACTGCAGATCACTGTTATTGCTATTCCTATCTTTGGTTTTAAAAAAAGTCTCATACGTTTGTTGAAGCAATAGCATTAATAGCACTCTTATGCTTAGCAGTTTTCACGTGGTCTTTCCTTTATGTGCAACAGAAAATTCTCCTGTACATAGTGTGCAATAAACGTGTTCATTGTTACTGTCATTACACATTTTCAAAAATTTTCCTGTTGCAGGTTAACATTAAACACACATTTTCTTTTGCCCATTGCTAAACGATGAGACAAAAAATGAATAGAGATAAAATGATCAAAAACATGAATACAAGTTACTTCACACACAAAAACAACTTAAGCACATTGCTTCCGTTATGTTGCCAAATGGCTAAGTAAAAATTTGTGGCAAGATCGGTAGCCATGTCTATTAAAACGACGTCAGCACATGCTCCAAGGTCGGCTGAGAGCACGGCCATAAGAAAATGTTAAAAAACGTGATGTCTAATAAATTAAGAAAAATTAAGAGTGTCCTCACCAATCATAAAATTCTCAAACCCCGGACAACACCAAAAAATCAGGACTGTTAGGGCTAATTCCAGATGTACGCTAAGCCTATTTATACAAATCCTCATTCATCCTCTGAAGTAATACCTTACGATGGTTCTGGAGACTACAGAAAAAAAAAAGAAAAGCTATATCTCTTGCTAATAATAGTTATTGTGTAAATAATTGTTTTTATTGAGTTATCAACACCATAAGCATATTTGATAGTTTTTTGTAACATTTTATTAAGAATATATTATTTTGAAAAAAGTTTGAAAACTATTTTCACCCCTTTTTCAATTTCTTTCCTCTTCTTCAGTTTTGAATTTTTACAATTTTAAAAAAAGATCAGTTTAGTTCATTATAATAGTATTATTCTACAAGATTTCAGGTTCATATATGTTCATTCCCATTTTCCTTTCTATGCTTTTTTTTCTGTATTACTCTTTTACTGGTTCCTTCCAACTTCATGTGTTTTTTACTTATTTTTATATTCAGTCCACTGCGCTGTTATGGTATTTGTATTATGTAACCTGCTTCTAACTCAACAATTAATTTGTATTAAAAATCTTGCTGGTATCAAAATATAATCTGTAATATGAAATATTGTGCAGTTATGCGCTGTTAGAAATATTGTGTGAAAAAATTAATTTAATTAAGCTGTGAATGTGTCTGTAAAATAACATTTTATTTTATAATAATTTTTTAGTTATACTAAACATATTCAGTAATATTTACTTCCAATAATGCTGCTAAGTAAATTTTATAAAAATATAGGTTATTTCATATTAATTAATATTTATTTTAGTGCTGATATCATTTAATATTTGCGTAAACAGAATTGTATATAGCATACTATCATTCATTAAAATATAGTTAGAAAAAATGTGTAGAGGTTATGTATTGATTGGTAGAGTAACCATTTTGATTTATTACTGTTTAATTTTATTGTATTATAAATATTATTTTACAATAAATCCATTTTAAGGTTATATTGTCAGCAAGATAATAATTATATTTTAACTCTGTATTTTTATTTATCTTTATCTTTTCAAGATGGACAAAACATATTTTCTTTATTTACAGGAGTATATTTTATTAAAATTTCCCAATATTTTTAGGTTTTTTATTTTTTATTTGAATTGATGGTATAACTAATTTTATATTTATTGTGCCATTATATGATTTAATAACCTTTTGTTTATTTTTATCACTGTTACAGTATTATTTTGAGAACATGTTATTATTGTAAATGCTTTATTTATTATTTTGAGATTCATTTTTATTCTCATGTGTTTTAAAATAAATTGGTTTGTTCTTATTGATAGAATGACCTGGAAAGAACATTAAGGTGTATATATTGTTTACGTGCTGAATTTTTGGTCTGTTGCCAGCAGTTTTAATGTCTTATGAATTTGGCATTTTTCCAAAATAGGAAGTGTTAAAAATAATCTCACTTCCTTCCTTAATATTAAATTAGTATTATTTTTAGATAGTTGTTAAGGTATAGAAAAAGTAAAGAAACAGTTTTTTCCTACATTGAAGTTTTTATTTTACAAAAACAAATTAAAAAGTAGGTTAGCATGTATTTTGCATTTATGAAATGCAGGTTATATGTACTTGTTTTCATCCATGGGATTCAGGAAGTGTGTTATAAACTTTTACAAAACTTTCCATATATGTAAACTGTACCTACAAAACAACCTGTCCTGACTGACTGACTTCATCAATGCCCAGCAAAAACTACTTGAGATAAATTGATGAAAATTTGTATACGTGTTCTTACAGTGTAAGTTCACATTAAGAAAGGGTTTTTTGTAATTCCTATTTAAAGAGAAAATGGATTTTGAATATTTTTTTAAACCCAGTTATTTTTTTTTAATTTCTCCGTACAAATCAAGACATCAACTTGATTTTTGGTGTGTGTAATTTTAATGCTTATCTTAAAACCAATGTCTAAATTTCTCGAAATTCTACCTTAAAAGGGGTGAAGAAAGGTTAAAAAATTTGAACACTGATTGCAAATTTTCCATATTTCAGACCATACTAAACGAGATATTCACTGGATTGGGGCTTGCAAATACTCCTCAGATAAATATCTACGAGGGATATCTCTAAAGTAAAGACCGCTGGAAAATTTCTTTCCTTAAGGTTGGCGAACCTGTGTTCATGGCCACACTAGTAATGTACACGCTGCATTGTTGTCTGGAAGTTGCCGCGTTGTAGTATCTTTGATTACGTGTGAGTTATTACGTTATAAAATGTATAGGAAAAGTAGATGTTGCCGCTGAAATACGTGGAGTCATACGTTTTTTAAATCATCAAAACGTTAAGCCGGCTGAAATTCATAGGCAGTTCGTTGCTGTGTAACCAACAGCTTGATTGAAAGAAGTGTCCGAAAATGGTGTGAAAGTTTTAGAAATAATTAATATGCTCGATGAAGAAAGTTCGGGGAGGCCCTCGATAAACACCGAGGACTTGCTCAATGATGAAATCATAAAAGATCGTCGCTCAACGATTTTCGACCTGACCCTTTTAGCTGATGTTTCAAGAGCTGTTATCGGTCGCATTGTTCATGACAATTTAGGCATCAGAAAGGTTTGTGTACGTCGGGTGCCGCACATCTTAACGGAACGTCATAAAAAAAACGAATGGGATCTGCTTTGGAATTTTTGATGCGCTACACGAAAAAAGGTGATGAGTTCCTTAATTTGATTGTTACCGGCGATGAAATGTATTTTTTATTACACGCCAGAGAGAAAACTGCAGTCAAATGAATGGCGTCATCCTCAATCACAAACTAAACCTACAGACGTCAAGCCACAATCATTTGGACGCAAATTGATGGCCAGTCTTTCGGGATCGGTTTTTCATGCTGCCGATTGATTTCACGCCGCGGTGGAACTACTATAAATGCAAAGCCTACTGCGAAACTGTACGTAAGTTACGGCGCGGCATTCAAAATTCGCGACGTGGGCGGCTGACGGACGGCGTCAACCTGCTGCACGATAATGCACGTCTACATGATCGTAAATTTCCCATCCAAATGGGAATCGATCACCCAGTATATAGCCCGGACTAGCTCCTTCTGATTGCCTTATTTGTTTGGGAAGTTGAAAGAATTTTTGAGTGGTAAGCGATTCGCGCGGGTGACGATCTACTAAAAAATGCTGTTAATCAGTGGCCAAATGGAGCGGCGGCAGAAGAGTACGACGAGGGTATATTGAAGTTGGTGTATCGCTACGATAAATGTCTTAATTCGTGTGACGATTTTATAGAGAAGTAGTATAAGTTATGTAGTTAAAGAGAAAAAATATTTTATAAAGTTTTCAGAATAATTTTTTTACAATGAAACGATCTTTACTTTAGAGATAACCTCTCGTAAAAACATTTTCGGGTTTTTTTGAATTTTCGATTTTGTAAGGGATGCGACGTTGGTTCAACCAACACTGTCACTGTTTCTGTATATACGACGTGACTGGCTGCCCCACCACCGGTTATTTGACTAAAAAACATAAAAGTGATTAAAAAATTAAAAACAAAAGGCAAACGAAGTACGATGACATCCTAGTGGTGTTGGTCGGGTAACACTAAGAACCGGACAAAATACATTTTAACCCTACTTCGTACGGGTAACCAGTTAACGGAACGGAACGCAAGAATGGCGGGAATTTCAATATTTATTCCTACAGTTCGCAGAGCCTGGACAATGTCCCTTGTTCTATTATCGGGCGGATTTCATGGGTTATTTAGTGGCGGTTATAAATTTTAAGTTTTATTTATGGACAGATTTGGTAATTTGCGTTCCTATCCGTATGGACCATCGTGAAATTTATTTATTGGTTCTGACCGTGAGAGACTAAGCTTTTGAGCCTAGTATTCCCGGCGTGATTCCCCTTCAGTCCATCCGCTGAAGTCCTTTCGGTACCAGCACCTATGGGCTAGTAGGAGGGCGCCTAACGGAGCCCTAGTTATTTGTAGGTTAAGAAGGAATTTATTAAAGGGAATTAAACTATAAATATAAGTATTTTTAAATTTTGTATTAATAAATACACCTAATACTAAATATATATATATATTTGTGTGTGTGGTAAGCTTAAATCGTTTTTATACTTTTGATGCTAAATAATGGCTTATTAAACTGAGAGTAAATAAACTGATTTTGAAATATTTTTTACATTTGCAAATTGTCAGCCTTTTTATTTATTTGATTAAATTTAAACATTATTTATTAATAAAATAGTTTTCTGCCATTTTATCCCCACGTTGCTCTTAATTGTGACTGAATGAAGATTATTTATCATTTTAAGAAAATAGTAAGATTTAATATATTCTACATAATGAAAATAAGCAGCAGATTAATTTAAATTTGAATAGTATTTAAACAATACAAACATTAAATATACATAAATAATTACATACCAGTTTAACTTTCAATTTTCCTTGAGCAAATATCTATAGTGACCTCCATCAGTGGTAATAGTCTGTACAAGCCTGTTTGTTATTTAATGATTTTCTCCTTTAAAATTCTCAAAAGAATCTCTGATGTAGTTTCGATACGATGAAAACTTTCTTTAATACTTTCATGAAAATTTTCAATGCTTGATTTGTTTATACTGTAAACAAACAATGACAAGGCAACTTATTGTTGTTACGTGCAACAACTTATTTCAGAATTCCTCTTATTCTTTAGATATCTGCAAAGCAAGAAATCTTTTCGGTTCAGATCAGACAATCTAGCGGGCCAAGCTGTTGGTCCAGCATGACCAATCTAGTTTTCAGGGAAGTAATGGTCCAAGTACTGGTAGATATTTATATTGAAGTTTAATGGGACACTATTATACATGAATTGTGTGTTATTCCTAGTTACCATAGGAATTTTACCCAAATAGTTCAGTAGGAGGTTTTCTAGGAAGGGGTAATAATTCTCATTCAATCATGCTGGCAGGAAGTATGAGCTGATCAGTGAATATCCAATGATTCAAGCCCAAACATTGCCTCTGTGATACAAGCTAGCCTCCATGGCGAGTGGTAGCATCTCGGTCTTCAATCCAAGGTCTTGGGTTCAAATCCCAGTCAGGCATAGAATTTTCACATGTTACATTCATTTCATTCTGTGAAGCAGTACTCTGTGACCACCGTTATGGTGGTCACAGAGATTAAAATAAAGCCCAAATATTTATTGAAAAGATTGTTTAAATTTTAATTGCATAATGAAATATGGATTTCTTGTTGCCCAACATAATGAAAATTGGTAATTTCATTTTGGTTGAATCCAGCTCTTCATCAGCGATTATAATTTTGATGTGAGTTGATGGTTGACAGTTATTGTAAAATCCTCACAAAATGATCATTTTGTCAAATTATCATTTTTATTATTAACTTGCACTCTTTGAACATGATATAGATAGATCTGTTGGCTTTGCAGAAATTTTCCAAGAGGGTCAATCCATTTGTAGTGTCCCAAAAAAACTGGTTGCTTGACCTATTCAAAAAAAAAATTGAAACTTATCACTTGTTTCCTACATGCTTTAGACCGTAAAACAATTTTTTATTTAAGCAGTTTACTTGTGGTGGTCATTTTTGTTATGATGCGCACACCTATTCTTGTGACTGTAAGGATTTATGGAAAAAAATCATAAATAAAAAACTGCTGGTCCTAGAAGGATGAAACAAAAAGCAGTTTAATCGTATTTTCTGAAGGTAAAAGATTGGTCCATAGTTTATTTACCTATCTCTTTTCTATAAGAAAACTACCAATAAATTTGAACATGAAAAACCATGAAATTTCACTTTTGATAATTTTTTTCAAGAGGCAGGGATGGCATACACAATTTGAATTTTTTTTTTATGTAGGTATATGTTAGTAGTTTTACCATAAATAATATTAATGGCGATATACTTACCCCTAAATTTTTATGAATTTTTAAAACTATTTTTTTTTTAATTCATATTTTGGCTTCAAGTATCTTTGATGGGGCTAGTGATAAAAATCTCAAATTTTCACAACTTACACTGTTTTTGTAGATGTTTATGGCAAATAAAAACGTTTCTTATGTATTGTACTAATAAAAACATTGTAACCTCTCAAAAATCATGAAAAACCTCTTACAATACCATTTTGGCTCATTAAATAATTGCTCCAAGAGAGTTTCTTGTCTTTTTTGCACTTTATATTTTTTATATTTACCCCTATGTTGTTGAAGTTGAGGTTTTCAATATTTTTAGAATAGTTTTTTAAATTATTTATGGTAGGTCGTAATTTAATGATAACTTAACCAATACCACTAACCTAATACAATTTTGATTCAAAAATGCTTGTAAAACTTACACAAACTGAAATTTCAATGAGTAGCCTACATCTTTTTTCAAGAATTCATATTTACTTTTATATTGGTCTATTTTTGTCAACACTATCGAGCAAAAAATAAATTGTAGCAAAATTTTAATTATTCAATGAAATAGCTTGTTTTTGTAGCAATGAAATTTTATTATTTAGTTTGGTTAACCAACTGCTGTGATATCTCTTCTGATAATTCTCTTGAAATTGTGTTAGAACGACCTGTCACTATAGTTAGTTCAAGCGATGGTCTTTGATCCATGCTTCATTTTTTTCAATTTTGATGGAGAAAAAATACTTTTGAAATAGTTAACACAAAGAGATCTTTCAGGAACTAAATTTAAATTTGGAAAAATGTGTTCTTTAAGAGTTTGATCTAATGTTATTTGTTGTAAGTTTTTCATAACTGTGTTTTTTGTGAGTTCTCAAAGGGTCACAACAGAACTGTCCATACAAGTGACTGAATTCTGACAAAAACATTTTTCATGATATTTACAAACACTAGTGACATCTGAATTAACATGTAAAAAAAAGGTTGTTGGTTTTCATCACTAAATTCAAAAATTTTAATGAGTTCTTTTGGCACTGTACCATACACTGTTTTACGACACTCTTCATTCACATAAATTCCTATTGAACATTGTTCTTCCATTTAACTGATTTTAATATTTGTAAGTATAATATTATTAAGTAAAACTTATTTATTTAAAAAACACTGACTAATGTCAGTTGACCAGTCTGTAACTGCGAAGCTAAATGATGTAACAAGCATAAATGAGCATGAATTTTCCTGATGACTGGAAATGATTCTTCAAGCCTGTTATAACATGAACACTGCAGTTGAATGGTTCAAACAAGTCTATTTCAACTGCAGTAATAAGTACAAAAGTATTAAAGTGCTAATTAGACTAGAAACTTCTATGGGGCACTTAATTAGTGAGTCAAAATGGTATCACTTTTAATGGTTTTTCATGATTTTTGAGAGGTTATAACTTTTTAGTAGTACAATACACAAGAAATATTTTTATTTGCCATAAACACCTACAAATCATTTCAATGATTTGTAGATGATTTATGTTGTGAATATTTGCGATTTTTATTACTAGCCCCATCAAAGTTATTTGAAGCCAAAATTTGAATTTAAAAAAAATAATTAGTTTTCAAAAATTCATAAAATTTTAGGGGTAAGTTCATCACCATTATCATGTATGGTAAAACTAGTAACATATACCTACACATAAAAAATAATTCAAACTGTGTATACTATCCCTGCCTCCTAAAAAAATTACCAAAAGTGAAATTTCACTGTTTTTCATATTCAAATTTATTGGTAATTTTCTCATAGAAAGAAGAGAGGTAGGTAAGTAAACCACTGAACCAGTCTTTTACCTTGAGAAAATATGAATAAATTGGTTTTTGTTTCATTCTTCCAGGACCAATAATTTTTTAGTTATGATTTTTTCCATAAACCATTGAAATCACAAAAATAGGTGTGCACACATAACAAAAATGGCAGCTGCCAACAAGCTAAAATAAAATATTTTTAAAAGTTAGTTTTAAGGTCGTGAGACATGTAGGAAACAAATGGGTAAGTTTCAATTTTTTTTGAATTGGTCGAACAACCAACACCTCAAATGGATTGAGCCAAGAGTAATATGTTTAACTTGTTCATGTAATGCATTCTTTCTTGTAATAACCACTGGATTTTCTCTGTATCTTAATATCTGTTCTTCATTCTTGTATTCTTTGATGATTGTCTTTCTTGATTATGAGCTCTTTGAGAAAAGTAAAAATTTCTCTTAAATTTTTTCATAATTACAAAAAACCTTCTGTACAAAAAAGCAAAGCTCCTGCTCAATTGCAGTACAATATGATCATAAAATGAATGTCTGCCATTTCAGTTTTAAACTAAAATTTTATTTTCAAAGTGTCAAACATACTCAAGAAAAATTGTTAATAAAACAATTTTAATAATAATTTCCAAAAAAAAAAAAAATTGATAATCAAAATAAAAATGAAACAGATTACTAGGAAAAAAACTAATTTTTATTACTAATAATACTGCTATAAGATATTCAGTTTGACAACTGTATTACTGTTGTTGCTAAATTTAATTAAAATTTTTTTATTAATTAAATTTATTAATAACAAATTACTATCATTAATATTTAATTATTTAAATCTATTACTCATAATTTTATTTATTTTACTTCAAATAATTTTTTATTATTGGTGGAGATAAAATTCAGTTGACAATTATGTCATCCATTTGCTGCAATAACTCTGTTATTTGTTGACAGATTTTTAATAAATATGGTGTCATTTTATTTACAATGAAAGGCTTAAAATTTAGCTATTCAAATTTGTTTTAATAAAACTAACAATTACAGAGTTATAAAATATTAAAAAATTGGCATTGCTGCCATTTTGAAATTTGTGTATGCTTACACTAATTTTTTACTTATTAGAAAAATTTTATACAAACATATATACAAAATTATAATTATTTATCAAACCATTTAAGAGATATACGTTTTTCTTTTGAAAATAAAGTGGCGGACGGTTGGAAAGTGCTATTTTTTTTTTCAATGATATCTTTAGTTCATTTTGATATATGTAATCCAAACAGCCAAGAAGACTTTTTTATTACACTCTCTATATCTTTTGAACACTATATTATTTTGTATCAATTTCTTGAATTTTTTTTATGTTTATTGATTTTTGTTAATTTCATCATGTAATAATTTATTTCGTATAATAATCTACCTTCACCAGCATTAGTGAAAGTGATTCATTTTTTGAATTTTTTATTTTTACAATAATATTAATAAAATATGTTTTTAGACCACACAAAAAAAAAGGATTAAAAGGGGTTTGCTAGATCAAGACTATAATAACATTACATATTACTGATAAAGCTAGAATTTTGAGTTTCAGTTTAAAGCTACGTTAATGGTAAATATGATTCAATTTTTTATTTAATTAGATTCAGCCTTCAGGGAAATTAGCATACAAACCTCTATTTTATTACATTTGATTGTTTGTTAGGTTTCCATAATCATAAAGGTTGTATGCAGTCTTCAGTTAAACACAATACAGCAGTTCTCAAGAACAAAAAATATCCCATACAAGCCTTAGTCGGTAAAAGTAAGGAATAAAGTGGTTTTCTGTTGCTTTCTTCACTAAACTGAATTATATATGCTGCACATCAGCATGTCAAGCCCTTGAAATGCAGTGATACTGCATTTCAAGGGCATTTCAAGCACTACAAACAATACCTTCATTCTATTTATCTCAAGAAATAGCTGTATACTGATACATAAATTTTGAAAAAAACATCTCTGATTGATGTCTCTTGTTCCTCATACGCTTTGTCTATATGAAAGCCATAACAAAGATGAGGACAGATTTTATAAACAATAAATTAATACACCTTTCTGACCTTACATAATAAACTATATGTAATAACTTAACTCAGTAATAGAATATAATATCAAATTTTTTATGTATTTAAAAAAAAAACAATCTATGTTTTTATTAAAAATTGTTTAATGTGCTTTTCAGTTCCAAATACAACTTAAAAAAAATAAATTTCCCTTATTTCAAATAAACTAACTCTTTATTGTTTTTAGAATAAACATTCAATAGTCTTTATTTTTAAGGAAAGTTACATTTTTATCACATCAGTTTTCTAATAGGTTTTGTAGCAACAATTTGTAATAATTGCAAGTTAATTAATTGTAAAATAATAAATTATTGACTAAAAGAAAAATGTTGTTGAGTTAATGTTAGTGTGTAAGATTGAGTTAAATCAGATTTTTATATACCACTTAGGAATTCCTCTTATTAAATAAAATCGTGTAAGTATTTATTTATAAAGTTTGTGTACTTGACCTTCAGCTTTCTTTAATTTGAAGTGTTTTATGTAAAATATGTTTGACAAGATCTGTCATGTTATTAAATAAATGCTACTAATGAAGAGGTTAAGAATTTAATTTTTTTTTTTTAGTACTTAAATTTTCTGATAATAAACTTAACTTTATTTTATTTCTATTCGATTTATTATTAACACTTATAATCACCTAAAATTGCTCTTTTATTACATTTTATTGAAATTTGATGCCATGCTCCAATTAAAATTTCTTCTATTTTGATATTATGTTGTATGTGTTGACATGAACTTTTAAAAAAATACTATACTTAGCATAATTAAGGAGACATTAACACAGGTCTACAGGTGGTTTTGTAGATTTACTGTAAGTTATTGAAGAAATTCTAGCCTTACATATCACAGAATAAAAAAATTCAGGACTTCCTAGAGCTAATAAATTTATCTTAAGGAAGATGAAACTGAAAGAGCCACTTGAAAAAATGTTTAAAAAAAGTATGTGCACAGCTTTTCACTTTGCTGATGAAGCATTGAGTATTTTATCAAAAAATTCTAATTGATGGTGAAAGTATAAACTAGAAAAGGTGTTCAGAGAGTGCTTAAGATGTGGCTGTGTACTTGTAGAGAAAAAGTTAAGAAATATCCCAACACCACAATTACTTAAAAAATCTGATGTGCACACCACATGACTTCCTTGTAGGCCTATTAAATTACATACATGTACACATTTTTTTAAAATGAAAAGTACTTAAAATTTTATTTCATTAATAACTTCTGGTAGTATTTTATATTGTTATTATTGTAAAAACTTCTTTACAATCAAAGGTTAATAATTATTAATAAATCAAGGTATTTAAATTTAAAAAAAAAGGAGATGAAGTCTGATTCAAACAGTTTTGCTGTCCCCTTGTTACATCGAAATATTTCATTAATTAAAATTTTATTTGGTTATAACTCTAGAACCAATGAAAATAAGTACCACTTATGATATATCGTTAAAAACCTCTCAATAAGGCCTTATTACTGCAGTTAAGAAAAAGTCCAAAATCCAATTGTTTTGGATTTTGGGCTTTTTTGGACACTTTTGATTCAGTCGATTGCAATCAAAAGGGGAGGTGCACTAGATGTTAGAACACACCTAAATCCAAAATTTCAACATCCTATGGCTAATCATTTTTGAATCATGGGAGATACATACGTATGTACATATAAATGTCACACTAAAACTAGTCAAAATGGATTCAGGGAATGGATATTTCCGTTGAAATCTGAAAACTGAAATTTTTTGCGATCACAATACTTCCTTAACTTTGTACAAGAAGTAAAAACAATCACATCCTAATAAACATTTTTAATAGGTTCTTTGTGTAATTGATGTATCATAATGAAGAATAAATTTCAAAAACAATGCATTTCATTTAATTAGCTACTTAATTTTTTTAATCTTCTATTAAGCAATTTGTTAATTAACTTGATTATAAAGTACTTAGCTGACAAAGTATGATTGTTTTATAATTGATAAACCTGGTTTGAATAACTTGTTTTCTGGAACCTGTCTAACTCTAATATAAAAAGGGGCGTAATAATTTATATATTGAATATAAAATGTAAAATAATTAAGTTGAACTTGAATCTTTAAGTTGTTCTTTTTGAATCTTTACCTCGTTTTTCCAAACCATTGTAGAACGAGACACATTTTTTTTTAAATTCAGTTATTTGTGTGAATAAATAAATTATCTGTGTGTGTTTGTTTGTAAATACATCCATGTGAAAGAAACTGGTGGAAATTAAAAATGATAAACTGCATTAGAATTAATCTCCTTATTGCTTAAAATTTCTTACTTTCTCATGTATGAAGATAAATGAGATAAAGTATTGTGATTGTGGAAAAATAATTCTCTTTTCCAATTTGTCAACCTCTACAATTGAGTGGAAGTGTCTTTGTTTTTACTTAGAGGCTATGAGTTTGAATCCCAGATAGGCATGGTATTTTTCTATATGCAGCAGATTTTTATACCACATTAACTCATGTTGGTAACTGTCAGGAAGGGCATCCAATTACGAGGGTTCTTTTTTTGAAGATCCGATCGGTCGCAAAATAAAAACCCGCGCAAAAATCGGATGAACCTTTGCGCATATGTGTTGCGCAGTGTCTAGTATGGCCTTCAATCACGCCGCGTCACTTCGTTTAGTTCTGAACACGCAGCTAGCACGTAAATATGTCTACAACAATAGCATCTCCCGCCAAGTGTCAAGTGCGTGCGGTAATTCGATTTCTTCAGGCTGAGGGATGTAATGCAGCTGAAATTCATCGACGAATAAGTAATGTGTACGGTGAAACTTCAATTAGTTACAGCAAAGTGCGACAATGGTGCAGGAACTACTACAGATGTTCATGATGCAGGCGGTCAGGGAAGGAAGCGAGTGTCAACCGATGAGCGAGTGGATGAGGCAATTCGAGAAAATCGTCGGTTCACAATTTCTGTATTGAGTGATTCGTTTCCTGAAATTTCAAGGTCAGCTCTCTACACCATTGTGAGTGAGAGACTTCAGTACCGCAAACTGTGTGCGAGATGGGTTCCCAAGATGCTGTCCGACCATCACAAAACAATGAGAATGGACGCCTCCCCAACGTTTCTCCAGCGCTACCACAGTGAAGGAGAAGATTTTTTGAAAAAGATTGTCACAGGTGACGAGACATGGGTCCATTTATAAACTGAAGAAACAAAAGAACAATCCAAACAGTGGATGCATTCTCATTCTCCCAGTAAACCAAAGAAGTTCAAGCGAACCTTCTCCAACAGAAAGTGTATGGCTACTACGCTCTGGGACCGGAATGGAGTTCTCTTGGTGGAATTCATGGAACGTGGCACAACCATCACTGCAGCCTCATACTGCGTGACTCTTCAACGTCTACGAAGGGCAATTCAGAATAAGCGGAGAGGAATGTTGTCATCAGGCATTGTCTTTCTCCATGACAATGCTAGGCCGCACACTGCCGCTATAACAAAGAAGCTCCTGCAGCGTTTTCGTTGGGAAGTGTTTGATTACCCACCATACAGCCCGGACTTGGCTCCATCCGATTTTCACCTCTTTACTCACATGAAACGCTGGCTAGGAGGACAACATTTGGCACAGATATCGAGCTGCAGACTAGTGCAGAAACATGGCTGAAAACACAGGCGGCTCCGTTCTATGACGAGGGTATTGGAAGGTTGGTACCACGCTACGACAAATTTCTAAATCGGAGTGGGGACTATGTATAGAAATAGCGTAACTATGTAAGTACTTGTTACAAATAAAAAATGTTTTATTTTCACTGTGGTTTTAATTTCGTGACCGATCGGACCTTGAAAAAAAATAACCCTCTTATAAAAGGTTTTTAAAATTTCATTTGTCTAATACCAGAAAATTGGGAAAAATAGGCATTGAAAGAACAAAAAAAATTCTCTTTCCTGATTTCAGTACATCTAAAATAAAAATTTGCAATCTAAAAAAATCATATATATGTATTTAACAATTTCTTTTATTTTGGCAATAACTATTTGATCTTTGTAAAGTTAAACTTTTCATATTGTTTACTTTGTGAATTGGTTTGATTAATAAAATTTCAAGGAGTCTTGTCTAAAACATAGTCATAATCTTTGTTTTATAATTTGATTTTGTTATTGGTAAAAATAGTAAACAATTCATCTTGGATTTGGTTAACCAAATGGAATGTTGTACATAGAAATTTGTATAAAATATTTATTAAAGTAGATGCCCTTCAATTTTAAGGTTCAGTTATTTATTATTATTATTATTTTATTTTTTTTACATAATTGTTTCTAATCTACAGCATTTGGTGAAAAACATTGTCTATCTAAAACTGTTTACAAAACTTTCTTTACTTTAGATAAGTTATTGTGGAATTTTTGTGTTAAAAAAATAATTTTTAACGCTTAGGTTAAGTGTCACTTTACATTAATTAGATCACTTAAAACTGAAAATTGTGATATAGTACTTATTAATATAGATTTTTTTTCTATATAATTACAATATAATTTTATTATTTTTTTTAATGTGTCTTGTACTATATAACATAATTCTATTGTTATCTTTAGACAGTTTCTTTATTTAATTTTTTTTAAACGTTTTTCATTAATAGTCTGTTGTCTCTTATCAGTTGTAATTACTTAATATCCACTAATTAATGCTGTGAATGAGTTCATTATTACTGATATAAATTCATTATTGTTGTGTACATTAGGTTTATCTATGCGTTTGATATTTAAAGTTTATTTTATTGTATTTATTATTGTTTGTGTCTGTATTTAATATAAACACGTGTGCATAAGTACATTTATATGTTAATTGTACTGATTCTTAAGGATACATGTACTGAACTGAAGTTTCAAGAAACATCAGTTAGAGTTGCTTTCCATATAAGTAATGCTATTTATTATATATCCAGTTCCTTTGATACATTTTGTGAAGGTGCCACTGGCAGCGCCAAATATCACTCCTGTGTCAATGGGCTTAGGATACTAATGTGTAACAATGTATTCAATTCAGTGAAGAAGGCAGTCAGACAAAAACCACTGTTATCTCTCATTCTCCCTTGTAATCCTGTATTAGATGTTTTGGTTCATGAAATGATATTGCCATTTTTGCGATAGATTTCATTGCTGTGATGTAAGTTTTTTGTGAGAAAAAGTGCTTTCTTTCTATAAATTTTTCTTCAGTTGTCTTACATGACTTATGCTGTTATTTTATTAGTATAGAATATCTGTATCTCTAGTCATGAATCTTAACACATCTTTTTTTTAATAGAGAATTTCTTATAAAGATAATTGCCAGTAAGCAAGATGGATTATATTATTTTTTTCTGGCAGTTATTTATAATCTAGAATAGTAATAGTTGCTTTTATATGGATTTGAATATTACATCATGGATACTGGTGTTCTTTTGTGGTTGGGTTTCAATTAACTACACTTCTCAGGAATGGTTGGCATGAGACTGTACAAGATGATACTTCATTTACATTCATATATATCATCCTCATTTATCCTCTGAAGTAATATCTATGGTGATTCCAGAGGCTAAACAGAAAAGATAGAGAATAGTAATGCACAGATACTCATTAGTGCTTTAATTGGGAACTTTAGCTTTGATTTGAATAGTTAGTAAAAAAAAAAAAAAAAAAACTGATTTATTTGTACCAAAAAATCAGAAATTTTGTCTACTTCAAATAGAACTTAAAAGAAATGGTTTCTATCGTAACTTAATTGTATATCTAATATTTGATAAGTTCTTAACATAGTAGCAATTTTTTTTTATTCATTACATCACCATTACTTGTAAAGCAAAAGAAAGTATTAAAATTCCTCTGCTTTTAGAGATGTAAGTAATGTAAATTACATTGTTATTGTTTTGTAATAGATTTGTTGATGCATTTAAAATGCAGCTGATCACTTGCGCTTTCTAACATTAATGATATTAGATGTATAGTTGTACAACTAAGTAACTTGGTATTTTAGATTGATGTACAAGGTTTTACTTTCTAAACAATTGCTGTTATCTAGCAATTGAGGTGAATGTTATGGTCAGCTTGTGATTCTGACAGTATTATATTGGATTCGTAGAAGAATGCGATGGGAAACCATGTAACTTTTGAATTTTTATTATAAGCCAGGCATGAGAAGGGTATTGTTTGCAAGCATGATTATGACATTTTTGTGTGACTTGAGCCTTTTATTTCATTTATATTTGATTTTGATACCTTTATAAAAAAATTAGTCATTCAACTTTGTAAAAAAAATAAAAATACTCTCTTTTATTTTACCAGACAACAAAATTATTTATATGTTGTCAACATATTAATTTGATCTGTAAAAAAGTGATTTATTATACTTCTTCTGCCATTTTTATTATTTTACTTAAGAATCTGACCAATTTATTTAAAATTAAATTTAAAAAAAAGAAAATTAAAAGACTACTGGAGCAAAATATATAATGTATTATTATATTTTGATCTGGAAATAGAATATAATTAATATTTTCAGAATATTGTCTGAGTACTGTAATCAGAATATATTATCAGAAATGTAATTAGTATTTTCAGAATGTGATCAGATTGCATTGATATTTAAAAAATCTAATCTGCTATAAGGTATCTTACATTTATTGATTTACCTATTACGTTTCTTACAATATTATGTTAAATTCTTAAATTGTTGTTTTGTGGTAATATTAATGTAAAGCTCCGTTGCTATAATATATTGAAATTGTATAATATATTGTAAATAACTGTGATGTGAAAAAAAAATTACTTTTAAAGTTTGAGTAGGTTTGGATACTGGAACAAGACCTTGTGTGATAATTTTAGTAAAATCTTTTCTTGTTAACAATTAATGGCATTAATTGTTGTGTATTAATTGCACACAATTTGGCATACAATGTTGTTCATTTGCTCTTGAATTGTGATTGTGATTAATATTCTCATATTCATGTTTATAAGTTTTGTTATTTATTATTTTTTTTATAATTTCAGTGGCCAAATATTTTTATTTTTTTTGTCTACGTTATGGATACTTATTAATTTAACTTATTACCAAAATATATACACAGTATATAAGATTATACATGAACTTACCTGATTAAAAAAGCATCTTCAATTACAATTTATCAGTTTTTAAAACATTATAATTTTTGTCGGATGATAGTTTTGATAATATTATAGTTTGTCTAGATGTGGATTGCAGAATTAATTGAATATATCCAACAAAAATTTTGTTGTTTATTATAAGAAAGTTGAAATTTCTGTGTTCATTGTTACAACGTAAAGCTATGTTTTATGACATCTGTTTAAAGAATTACGTAAAATTTGTTATACAGAGTCATAAATATTCGTATGGATTTATTTATTTTTGTTATTCAGTAATTTTTATCTTCCTCAGATAATTTTATTTATAATCCTTAATTATTTAAATTATGTTTAAAAGACAATGTCAGTTTGTTTTTAGTAATGAGATTCATAGTTTTTGCCTAGTATTCATTTTAAATTATATAAATTCATATTTAAAAACTATCTTTCAAATTATGCGAATTCATATTTAAAAGATGTATTTTATCATATAAATATTATTTTTACCTGTTTAATTAAAATGTATGTTGCAATCAATGTAATTAGTTAAGAAAATAATATGAACATAAAATTACTTTTCATTATCTTTGTGCTAATTATAGTCATTAATTATAAATTGTTTTAATTGTATGCAGTCTGTGTTTGTGGGCATTTCACTAAATTGTTAAATTTTTTTCTTTTTAAGATAATATATATATATATATATATATATATATATATATATATATATATAAGTAAAATAATTTGTGCTTGTACATTTAATATATACACAAGTGCATAAATACATTTGTATGGACAGTTGTACGGATTCTTAAGGATACCTGTAATGAACTGGAGTTAACAAGAGATATCAGAGTTGATCACAAAGGATCGATCACTTTAGTCAGTCCATTATCCAGGTCTCTTTGATGGGACTGTTTGGACATTGCAGTCCTCCCAGTACTTTTTCATACATTCGATCTTTGTGCCCTTTCTAGTGCTGAAAATGTTTGTGTTGTGAGTTTTTTTTGTGAGTGTGAAGAGAGAAAGAGGAATAAATTCAATTACATAATTAGATACATAAGTTTAATAATTAGTTACATAAGTGTATATATAATAGATAATACTGATTTATAGTGACTTTTAACTATTCAGCTGATGCCAAATGAAATTAACAGGAAAAGTAATAAGTTTTATCTTCATATTTAACAGCTGTATGTATATGTGTGTGTATGTGTGTACATAAACAAGGTCTGTAAATAAAGTAGTGAGACTGGTTCACAAAAACTTTTTATTTGCAATCCAATTATACATGGACTCTATCACCTTCAAAATAGTTCCCTTGGGAAGCCATGCAACGCTTCAAATGGTTTTCCCACTCTTCATTCTAGTTTTGGAACTCAGAAATCGGAATATCCTTCTGATGATCGTTACATTTTTAAAAATGTTTTCTACTGTTACAAAATGGTGTCCTTTGAGGTGTTTTTTTAAAGTCGGGAACAGGAAAAAGTCGCAGGGACTCAAATCAGATGAATAAGTTTGTTGAGGAACTACAGGAATGTTTTTTTTTTTGCCAAAAACTTACTGAGAGTGCATTATGACCAGATGCATTGTCATGATGCAGCATCCAGTTTTTTTTTATGGCTGGTCTCATGCAGACAACTCATTTCCGCAGTCTTTCAAGAATTTCTTGGTAAACATATTGTTTTACAGTCTGTCCTGTAGGAAAAAACTCCTTATGAACAATGCCATTACTATCGAAGAAACAAATTAGCATGGTTTTGATTTGTTCATTTTTGCATTTTTGGGTAGTGGTGAGTTTGAAGTGTGCCCTCCTTGCTCTGGCATTTTGTTTCTGGGTCATACTCAAATATCCAAGATTCATCACTAGTAACAACATTTTTTAGAAAATCAGGATCAGTTTCAATTCGCCCTAGATCACGGCACACTTCCACCCTGTTATTTTTTTGTTCAACAGTGAAGTTTTTTGGGACCAATTTTGCACAAACTTCATATGAAATTGTTCTGCAATCATCTTGACAGTTAATCGCCAGTCATACTGTATTAAGTTTATGATTCACTCAACATTGTTGTCACGTTTTGACGTTAACAGTCTTCTGGAGCGTGGATCATCCGCAACTGTTTCCTGGCCATCTGAAAATGTTTTAAATTACCTAAAAGCTTGGGCTTGTGACAGAGCATCATCTCCATACGCCCTTTTTCAATTTTGAAAAAGTTTCAATAGCATTCTTACAAAGTTGATTGTAAGAAACACAAAACTTGATTGTAATGAATATTTTTTTTAGAGTGAGAACCTTTGATAGATGTAGGTGTCATTTGTTTTGTTTTGATGACATTTTGTTTTGTCATTACACATCAGTGAGCATTGGCAAATGATCATGGTAAAAGTGGCGCCGCAACAACATCTACATATTGTTGAAATATATTTCCAATCAACGTTCTGTTTGCCAAATGTATAGAGCACTTAGTAATTTTTATGGTGCTCATAATCATTCGTCAGAACAACTTATTCATTGAACTATAGATACAATTTCAAAAAACATCTACTCTATTCAGTGAAAAGCCAATAACAAGACAAAGATACAGACGAAAATATCGGTGCTGTCAGTGATAGCGTTGAAGAAGATCTGAATGTGTCTATTTATCATCATTCTCAACAACTTGAACTTTATCCATCCACTACATAGAAATTTGTATGTAAAGATCTTGGTCTACACCCATACAAGATGCAATTAGTGCAAGAACTGAAGCCCACAACTTGATTTTAATAAACATTGTTTGTTTGGTGAATTGTGCCTAATTCAATTGGAAACTGAAACACTTTATTATCAAAAAATTTTGTTTAGTGATGAAGCTCATTTCTGATTAAATTGTTATGTGAACAAGCACAATTACCGTATATTGCGTAAGACCAATCCTCAGGAAATTTATGAATCTCCATTGCATCCTGAAAAATGCACTTTATGGTGTGGATTACATGCTGGAGGCATCGTTGGTCCTTATTTCTTTAAAAATGAGGCCAAAGCACATGTTACTGTCAATGGAGATCGTTACAAATCAATGATCACTGATTATTTCTTTCCAAATTTGAATGACATCAACCTGTAACAGTTTTGGTTACAACAGGATGGTAATACACCTCATACTGCTACCTAAACAATCAGTTTATTGAAATAACAATTTAGTGACAAAATTATTTCATGAAAAGGTCCGGTGAATTGGCCTCCAAGATCATGTGACCTAACGCCAGTGGATTACTTTCTTTAGAGATATGTGAAGTCTCTGGTTTATGCTGATAAATCAGCTACAATTGACGCTTTGGAAGCAAGCATAACTCGTGTTATTAACGAAATACTTCCCCAATTACTAGAAAATGTGGTACAAAATTGGACTGATCGAATCTGATTCATCAAAGCTAGTCATGGTGAACATATGCCGGAAATTATTTTCAAAAATTAAATGTCAGAAAGTTATCTTTGAGGTAAAATCAATTGGCTTCAAACTTACCTTCTTATATGTTTTATTTAAATTCAAAGTTCTATCACTCTAAAAAAAATCACCCTATACAACCCTTGCTCATAATTAGTACCACTCATTTTTGTAACGCACAACAAAAACTCGTTCCATGAAAAGTTTGTAGCAACAATAGACCAAAAATATTAATACCTAATATAAATCAGCTGTTCATATAACCATATGTTTACTGGTAACTTTACAGTGTTGCCACTTTGACTGCCAAAAAAAAACTAGTCTCATTACTTTATTTACAGACCCGTGTGTGAGTAATTGTTTTTTGTAAAATATATTTAATGCTTGGGATGATAATAAAGATAATGTATAATTTGTGTATTACATCCCTTAGAATCTCCTAGTTTCTCCAAAGCCAGAATGTGTTAAGGAGTGTTATTTTGAAAAATAATTAAGGATTAAATTGCTATAGTTAAATTTACATTGTAAACTAATTCCCATAGATCACCAGAATTAAGCAACAACATTTAATGACATTTCTTTTTTAATGGGTGATGTATGATCTTTATTTTTTCCTGAAAGTTAGTTTGACTCATCCTTACCGGTGCACAATCAGAATTAACTATTAAACAAGGTCTGAGCAGTGATGAAAGAAGTGTTAGCTTTACGTGTCAGTTGTATGTTTGTGTTAGTTTTTCTCGTAAGTATCTTTATTCATTATGTTTACGAATAAGGAGTGATATGTTAGTTTATTACCATCATATACTGACAAATGACCTCTGTGGGGTAGTTGTAGCATTTCTGCTCCAAATGCTGTTCAGGCATGGCATTTTTTTTACATACTATAAAAAATATTCCTATAATCCACACAAAAAAGGAATATGTTAACTGTAGCTGAGCATAGGCTAATTATCAGAGAGAGTGAGAGAGAGAGAGAGAGAGAATGAATTTTAAACAGTTACTGATTGGCCATAAGCATATTTACAATAAATAATACTGATTTATAGTTTCAACTATTCAGTTGATGCCAAATGAAATTAACAGGAAAAAGTAATAAGTTTCATCTTGATATTTAAATTTCTAGAACAACTGTTGTGAAGTTATTGTAATTTAATTTCTGTTGCAGGTATAGCATACCTTTTTTCACTCTTGTTTTTTTTGGACAAGTTTAACATTGTATCATCCATCAGAAACCATAACATAAAACAATATGTTGGTTTAAGCTTTTTCCGGGTCAAGATTATTTGTTTTGAATTCTATTTCCTATTTGAATAAATTGTCCTTTCTTACCATCCAATCCTATTTTGTTTATCGGTTCCTTCTTTCCCATTTTAGAATTGGCGTGCTAGAACTAGGGTAATGGTACTAGAACGTATAGTACCAGTGCATCCTTGGTATGATCTAAAATCAAAATTAATAAGTTTTGTGAAGTGGTTGTTAGTGTAAGCTAACTCAATACTGAAAATAACAATAGCAAAAATTTACAATTTCCTTCTGCCGCTTATGAATTTGTCAATATTTTGATACTAACTTGGAAAGTAATGTTTTTTAACACATTGATAAGTTATGAGTAAATTGATTTGTTGAAAATATGATATTGAAGGTCGAGTGAAAAATAGAAAATGGTTTGTTAAGAAAAAAAATTGCCATAGATAAAAAAAATCATAAAGTTGAATAACTTTCCATATAAGTATAAATATGTAAGTATAATTCCATAATATGGCATTTTTACAGCATTAGTGTACTATATTATACATTTTATTAATGATGCATTCATTTCACATATACTCTCTTTTTATCTTCGGTTATTTCACTCTTTTTGTTACTTCTCTTTTCTTTAGTACAAAATTTGATTAACAAGAAAAATTATCTCTCTTTCATTTTATGATAAATAAATAAATACATATATATATTTATTTATATTAACTTTTTTAACAACATTTTTTATCATGTGGTATAGATATATATATATATATATATATATATTTTATTTTTTTATTAAAAACACATATAATTTTAATTAACATTGATGAAGCTAAACATGTAGGACATTCCTATGATAAATATATGGTAAGACAACAATTAAAATTATTATATCTGATCAACCTAAGTACAGAATTAATAAATTAAATAAAGTAGAATGACTTTTACCTTATTCCATTATGCATGCAAGAGCACTTTCACAAATTACTCGCATCATCAGTTGCTCCACATAATGTTTTACAAATATATGTATCAAATTACATATTAAAATCACAGCTAAAATTGAAATTAAGAATCATTTTATATTATATTTAAGATTTAAAATTTAAAAATTCTTAAAATTACTTCTTCAAAATTGTAGTAAAAGTATAACAATAAAATACCCAAATATTTTTGATTTTATAATAATTTAACATATCACTCTAGATTGTATCCTTTTGAACTAAGTGCACTTGTATTAACTGGACTTCCAAAAATACATAATACTGGTATACCTATGCGACCAATTAATTTCACTACCACTCCTTCGTACATCATATCCAGAATAAAAGATAAAATACTTAGGATTAAAATGAATGCAGATTACAAATACAATATAAAGAATAAATACAAACTTGTAAATAAATTAAAAGACTTAAAAATTGGGGTTAACTCCAGGATAGTTAATTATGATATTAGTAATACGCACCCTAGTACACCCATAGATGAAACAATCAACATAATAAAAAATAAATTAATACTCGGTCACAGAGACCCTTTATTCATTGATAATATTGTTGTTGTTATTTGAAATAATTGCCATCAGAATTATTTAAGTTTGATGATAAATTTTATACTCAAGGAACTACCTTACCGATGGGTTTTCCATTTTCAGCCATCATGTGAGATTTATTTATAAAATTCTGAAAAAAAATTGTTTATAGCATTACTCACATTCATGATATTTTACTTTGGACTAGGTTTGTTGATTTGTGGTCTATAATCCTGTTACATATAATGAACATCTAATAATTTTGAACAAGTTAAATTCTTAACGTAATGAATTGAAATTTACTTTTGAAATTGATAAAAAAAAAGAATAAATTACTTAGATGTTGGTATCAAAATAGATAATAGGAATAAAAATAATCGATTCATAACTTCAATATATAGGAAACCCACAACCAACAAAACCACCATACTTAGATATTTAAATCATCCGTGGTCACACAAAGATAATACATATACAAACATGGTTATAAGAGCAATTGATTACACAAAGTATAATGGAAATAATAATAAATTAAATAAAGAAATAGATATTATAAAACAAATAACTATAATCGTTAAAATGAATTTTTAGTAGATAATATATACAAAAAAGAAATGTCAAAAATTAATAATACATATTTAATACCAATAAATAATACACAAAAAATTGACAATGTATATTTAAAATATGTACATACTGATAACGTTGTTGAAAATACAAGGGTTTCTAATAAAAATTTATTTAAACCTGCATACCAGACAAATAACCATTAATAAAACATTTAAAAAATAATACTCGTACTGATTCATATGGTTTGTACAATTTGTGTAGTATTTATAAAATAAAATGCAATGAATGTGACCATATTTATGTAGGTAAAACTACTAGGTCTTTTAAAATTAGTTTCAATAAACACTATAACATAAAAGTAGAAAATTGGGTTTCTCTGTTTCTGATCATCTTATTAATAATACATATTTAGTATCTGATATTCACAAAAATTTAGAAATACTGGAAATTAAGAAATACAAATTATAAGGGTTTAGATATTTTAGAAAGATTATATATATACGAGGTGCTACCCAAACGTTCGGGAAATTTTACCATAACTAATAATTTCCACCGTCTCCTTCAAAGTAATCCCCTTGGGCATTGATACAGTGATCCCGGCGTTTGTC
This sequence comes from Lycorma delicatula, assembly GCF_047948215.1. Lineage (NCBI taxonomy): Eukaryota > Metazoa > Arthropoda > Insecta > Hemiptera > Fulgoridae > Lycorma > Lycorma delicatula. The sequence continues at coordinate 52,023,627 of NC_134460.1, forward strand.
TGCAGGTGTAAGTGTTCGAAGCACGTTCTGCGTTTCTTCCTGAATCTCCTCAATTGTGTTAAAACGATGGTCTTTCAATTGAAATTTTATTTTCGGAAAGAGAACAAAGTCGCACGGGACAAAGTCAGGCGAATAGGGTGGGTGGGGAATCACTACCGTCTTTTTGGACGTCAAGAAATTCCGAACGGCTAGCGATGTGTACGCGGGCGCGTTGTCATGGTGCAGAACCATCTGTTGCGTTACCCCACAGATCTGAACGTTTGCGCCTAATGCTTTCACGTAACCGCTTCAAAACTTCACAATAGAACATCCCATTGACAGTTTGACCAAGAGGAACAAATTCCTTATGGATAATGCCTTTGATGTCGAAAAAAACAATCATCGTGGACTTCACGTTGCTGCGAACTTGGCGACTTCCACTGCGACGACTGCTGCTTAGTTACAGGGTCATACCCGTAACTAGATCGTGGATACCGGTGTTCTTTGGTGGTTGGGTTTCAATTAACCACACATCTCAGGAATGGTTGAACTGAGAATGTACAAGTCTACACTTCATTTACACTCATTACATATCCTCATTCATCCTCTGAAGAATTATCTTAACGGTAGTTACCGGATGCTAAACAGGAAAAGAGAGGGTCATACCCGTACACCCATGTCTCATCACCGGTTATGGTGTTGGAGATGAAGTTAGGGTCATCTCTTGCTGAATTTTTCAATTCACTACAGACAGCTACGCGATTTTGTTTCTGGTCGCTGTTGAACAGTCTCTGTACGAATTTTGCAGTAATGCGTCTCATGTTCAAATTGTCCGACAAGATGCGTTGCATGGGCCCATATGCCATTTGTACGATTGCACAAACATCATGGATTGTTTGTCTACGATCTGCAACAATAGCCTCTCTCACTTTCGCGATGTTTTCCGGTGTTGCGCTTGTTGATGGTATTCCTGAACGCTCATCGTCATCGACTGTCGTTCGTCCATCTTTGAATCGTTTGTACCACAAAAAAGTTTTACTTTTACTAATAGCATTGTCACTAAATGTTTCCACAAGCACACGATGGGTTTCTGCACCAGTTTATTTAAGCATGAAGCAAAATTTGATGCAGGTTCTTTGCTCTTTAAAATCTGCCATTTAGAATTTCGGCGAAGCTGTAAAACAATGTTACACAGCCGCACGAAAGTCAATAATGCAGCCTCTCACCGTCACAGCTGTTGGACAAATTCACTGATCCACAAAGAGTACCGTTAGCCATCTAGCGGCATCAAGTCGTACCAGCAATTGTTCGCGCGCGAAATTCAAATTCCACGAACTTTTGGGTAGCACCTCGTGTATATATATAAATGTAAAAGTAAATTAGATTTGATTAACCTACATACATAGTATGCGGATGACACTTCTCATACAGTGTGAGATAGCAGCACGTCTTAAGACATTGATAATTTATAATTCTTCAACTTTGTACAGATTACTATAAATACATCATCATATACACATAATCATAGTCATATAATTTTGGCTAGCTAGTCCACATGGATTTCTATTTTGTTATATTATTTATTTAATTTCAGTAAATAACTTCATATTTCTATATATGCTATTTTTAATTTAAAAAAAAAAACATTTTTGATTTTAATTTCAATTTGGAAGAAGTAATTTTAAGAATTTTTAAACTTTGGATCTTTTTCGGAATTTTCCCCCCCAAAAAAAACAATTAATTTTTTAACCAATCTGCCAAAAATCGACATATTTCTAATATCCAATAAGAATTAGGTGAGAATATGCATGTTTCAAAATAAAATTGATATTTTTTCGTTTCTCTCCCCCCAAGAGTTTGCAAGTTTTTCACCTGAAGATAACTGAGAATAGCAAGAAATATTGATATTAACAGTAACCAGATTAGAGAAATAACCCAATAACTAGATACAAATATATTACCATCTTTATAACCATTTATATTTAATTTTATATATATAATCTAACAAAACTCAACCTTCGCTCGCTAACAGTAATGTTAATTACAGCTAATTAACAGTAATTCGGCTAATTAACAGTAATGTTTAGAATATTTAAATAATAAATTCAGTAATTATTTATTATTTAAATAATCAAAACATTACTGTTAATTAGACGAAGTTAGCGAGCGTAGGTTAAGTTTGGTTAGCTTTTAATATGTAAAACTTGTTAATATGGAGAATGTTTAAAATGACCGGTATCAAAGAGTATGTTAGTGTGTTACCGGGTTATTTCTCCAACCGGGTTGTTGTTAATATCAGTATTTCCTGCTATTTTGAAACATGTATATTCCCACCTAATTCTTATTAGATATTAAAAATTCATCAATTTTTGGCCGATTGGTTAAAAAATTAAGTGTTTTTGGGAGGGGGGAATTATGAAAATGATCCTGATTTTTAATTGTGATTTTATATGTAATTTGATATGTATATTTGTAAAATGTTTTGTGGAGCAACTGATGATGCGAGTAATTCGTGAAAGCGCTCTTGTATGCATAATGGAATAAGGTAAATCTCATCCTACTTTATTTTATTTATTAATTACTTAGGTGATCAGATAATACAGAGGAATATGATTCCTCAAAGCAATTAACTTTAGAAAAATTTAAATTATGTATGTGATTTTAGTAAAAAGTAGAAAAATAAATAAACGAGTATATATATATATATATAAAGTAAAACTCTATGAAAATTCAAATAATTCATAACTGATTATGAATACATAATTTATGCAACATACTGACCTGTGCCATATAACCTCAAATAACCACCAAACATACTGTCAGAACCTAAAAAATTAATACCAAAAGTCGACTTTCGCGGGATCTCGTATCATCAGTCGGTACAGAATTCCAAAATTGCATCAAATAAAAACTAAACATTTAGAAAACATAACCCTAATAACTATAAAACTTGAGCAACACAACTCAATATCAAATTGTATAAGTTGTAATATCAACTTATATATATAACATAGCTTGTTCAACATGAAAATGGCTTCTATTGGTACATTTTTTATTGCAACTAGAAACTGTCTTTCAGATTTTGGTTAATTGATAAAAAGATGTAATTGTTTGTTTGTTTGAAAAGTAATATCCATTGCCCATGGCAATTCATGGATTAATCATAGGACACCTAATCCAATAATTAATTGTCAGTTTGAAATGTAACTAAAAGTGACAGATACTTGAATTAAACGAAATTGTTTGTTTACACTTCTGTATTGTTATGAGCTCATGAGTTTAACAATAGCGTAACCATAGAGGATTGTGAATCATGTTTATTGTGCATTATTTTTGCATTCATAGGCTGTTCAGCATTATCAAAGGCAGGAAAGGATTTGATTGTTAAACTTCCATTTTGATTTTTGTGTTAGTTGTACTGTAGAGTTTTAATATTTGATTACCTTATACAGAAAAGCATTTTATGTATATAGATATTTGAAAATGTTTTCTTTTTTACAAAAACATAGATTTAGTGTAGATTAATTCTGCACTACAATTATTTTCTTTTAAGAACTTTACACATTTTTTTTATTGTACTACAGTGCTGGTGGTCTCGTTACGGCTGTTGCTCCAGTGGTTGTCCAAGGACAAGGAATCTGGATTGGATGGCCTGGTCTTCATCTTTCTGACAAAAATGTACAGATACCAGAATCTGATCCAAATGATAAAACACCGACCGCAGGTCTTCTTTCCAGCAAGGTATTCACTTCTGTAATTTGTTAAATTGTTATTTTTGTCTGTCCTTTAAAGCCTAATATACGAGGGATATCTCTAAAGACCGATGGGAAATTCTCTTAAGGTTAGCGAGCCTGTGTCGTTCAAGGCCATACTAGTAATGTACACACTGCATTGTTGTCTGTAAGTTACCGCGTTGTAGTATCTTTAATTACGTGTGAGTTTTTACGTTATAAAATGAATAGGAAAATCGATGTTGCCGCCCTGTGAAATACGTGGAGTCATACGATTTTTAAACCATCAAAACGTTAAGCCGGCTGAAATTCATAGGCAGTTGGTTGCTGTGTACGGTGATAATGTAATGAATGAAAGAAACGTCCAAAAAATGGTGTGAAAATTTCAGAAATAACAATTAATATGCTCGATGAAGAACGTTCGGTGAGGCCCTCAGTAATCACCGAGGACTTGTTGAAACACGTGGATGATGAAATCAGAAAAGATCGTCGCTCGGATGGCCCTTATTTTTCCTGACATTTCAAGAGCTGTACTGTTGGTCGCATTGTTAATGACCATTTAGGCTGCAGAAGGTTTGTGCACGTTGGGTGCCGCACGTCTTAACGGAACGTAAAACAAAATCCGAATGGGATCTGCTTTGAAATTTTTGATGCACTACGCAAAAAATGTGATTCCTTAATTCAGTTGATTCCGGCGATGAAACATGGATTTCGTATTACACGCCAGAGAGAAAACGGCAGTCAAGTGAATGGCGTCATCCTCAGTCACCAACCAGACTGAAAAGGTCAAGTCACAGGCTTTTGGGAACTTGGCTAGAAACATCCAAGATTGTAAAGTACATTTCATTACCCATTGTTAGTTCTACAACATCTTAAATGAGTGTAGCATCTTAGAAAATAAAAGAATGTTATATAAGGCAAAGATGCCAAATTACTGTTTCTAAGTTGAAGAACCCAGTTAGTTATGTTTTCGCTTTATCTCTTCTTTGAGTGCATGGGAAAATTTTCGCAAATTATTCCTGACTGAACTTGGTTTACTCAAGAATTGTTTAAAGCTACGGTTATTTTATATTAAAAAACCAATTAAATTACTTTTTCAAGTAATGTATCTAAAAATTCAACTAGACCATTAGGCACTTGCTCCTGGAATGTGAAATCTTTAAAATTGAGAAAATTTAATTTTGACAGATTAATAACTAGTTTCTAATTTGCTTTCACATGACAGTGCACAATTTAAAGATGTTGAACTGAGCTAAAAGTATCTGAAGAATAGAACTGTCCAAAAAACCTTTCAAACTGAGACATTTAGGGCTTGATCGCTCCTGACCTCCACTTTGTTAAACAGCTCTGTATTGAATTTCCCTTTAAATGGGTGAATATGTAACAGTGATGCTATTTAAAATTAAGAAAAGTGTAAACCAGTGTACGTAAGCTAATTGTTGAAACAAAATTGTTCAGAGATTAAGAGAATAAGTTAACTTTAATTTAAATAAATTTTTTATCTGACTGCAAGTTCTGTAATTAATGTAAAGTTAAATTTTTTAATAAGACTACCACATATGCATTGTTTGGATTTTTAAAAAAATCTTTGATTTACTTTACCCCAACTATTATTCTGTTATGAAAGACTTATTGTTGTTACAGATGTACTGTTTATATAAGAGAATAAAGAGTTCAAATCAAAGTATATAGTAATACATAACTGTAATATTCCACTCTCTCTACTTGCATGTGCCTGTGTATATATGTATGTTATTAGATAATAAAAACATAGAAATAAATCTTGTCTTTGACCTATTATAATAATGTAATCTTAATTATTTCTTCCTTTAAATATTATCTCTACATAGTTATTGATTGTTAATAAAACATAATGACTAATGGAAAAATATATAACAGTCCATGAAAAATGCTGATTAATTAATTAGCTGATATTATTTAAAGATTTATGTGTATATGTTTTAAAGTTATTATGTCAGTAGTAGTTAATTAGATTTATATATTACATCTTAACCACGACCTAATGTATCCCATCTTCATTTTGATTATTATTTAAAATAATACTATTTTGTTAAGTTTATAGAGAACATGTTTTTTTATTATCTTTGTACTCATAATCAATGGTTTTTATATTTTGAAATTAAAAATTACATTTACTGGCTTTAAAAAATTTTTTTTTTTATTTGCAGTACTTCTACATAGCCATACAGTATATTTAAGGTAGTTATATTATATAAGGGAAGTATGCCAATTGGGTCAATTTTTTCAGATCTTGACATTTCATGACTTTTGGAAACCAAAAAACACAATTTTAGCATTGAAAACTTCTAGATGTATGTACATATGTTGGGCTGTTATTTTGCTTGATATCTGTAGTCTGAGTGGGCAGAGTTGGATGAAATTTTGCATGATGATTTGTGTATATGAGGTCTGTTCAAAAATAACCAAACATTTTTAATTGTGCGCCAACGGATATGTCTAGTGATGTCCATTTGGTAGTATGTGTTTTGCGTAACCTTCTCTGTAACCACATGTTCTTGGATTGTTGATATCTTTTTTAGTATTTGTGTTACTATTATTGAGTACAACGTATTTTAAGTGCCGTTTGTAATGATTTTTGTAATGTTTGATGTTCGGGAGCAACGATATAATATAAAATTTTGCGTGAAACTAGGGAAAACTTTCACAGAAACATTTGAACTTTTGAAACAAGCTTACGGAGTTGATGCTCTGGATCATATACAATATTACGAGTGGTTTTCATGATTTAAAAGTGGTCGTCAGTCTATTGAAGATGACGCGGAAGGCCTTCAACTTCAACTGATGACACCTGTGTTTAGAAAATGAACAATCTGGTGCGTGCAAATCACTGATTGACTGTCAGAGAACTTGCAAAAGAACTTAGCATCTCAATTGGATCATGCTGTGATATTTAGACTGAAAAATTGAACATGCACCTAGTTACAGTAAAGTTTGTTCCGCCTTTGATAACCGAAAAGTAAGTATCAAGTAACTTACTATATCGAGTAGACGTTTGTTGACAACTTCTTGAACAAGCTGTTGATGAAATATTCAAGCAAAGTATCATAACGGGAGATGAAAGCTGGGTTTACGGCTATGACATTGAAACAAAAGTTTAATCATCACATTTGATTGGGAAAGAATCTCCACACCCCAAGAAAGCATGTCAGTCTCGATCCAACATCAAAGTGATGCACTCTATTTTTTTGATTTTAATGGAATTGTGCCTTTTGAATTCTTGCCTCATGGTGAAACAGTGAACCGTGCATACTATCAAGGCATTTTACAATGGTTACGTGAAAAAATCTACAAAAAGAGACCAGAGTTGTGGCAAAACAACTCATGGTTCCTTACCGTGCTTTTCAATTACTCAGCTTTTCAATTTGTCTGTTTTATGTCAAAAATCAGATGATTGTCCTCTCTTTCCGACTCATCATACCTGGCTCCTTGTGATTTTTTCTTATTTCTGAAATTAAAATCAGTGATGAATGTTTTGAGATTATTCAAAATCACTGTTTTGAGGTTATTGTTGACATGAAAGCAAATTTGTCACGGATTTAAAGGCCATTTCAGATGAAGCTTCTCGGGACTGCTTTGTGAAGTGGAAATACCATTGGGAAAAATGTTGAATAGAGTAGAGGAGTACTTTAAAGGAGAAAAGGACCAATAATCTGTAAAATTAATAATAAGAATTAAAAAACTGAGGTTTGGTTATTTTCTGAACAGAGCTTGTATGGGCATTTATTGTCATTCAATTTTGACCACAGTTGGTCAAAAGAGCAGGAAGTACAGACATTATGGGGTCCCATATCTCAAAATTTTATTTAAAGGGTAGGTAAATTTTTTACATAATTTAATGGCCTGTAGGTAGTTACGATACTTTCTCTTTGTGTAAGTTATATTTAGTTCCACAAAAAACTCGTATTTTTCATTTCTGGTTTTCAAAAGTCATATTCTTATTAATATGTCACTATGGATAAGTGATTGTAAGCCTAACTTTTTGTTAGCTATCATTTTTCTTGATATCTTCAGACAGGATTAACCAATTTTTATGAAATTTTGTATGATGACTTCTGAAAATTGATGCATTTAATTTTGGTTGCAATTGGGAGAGATGTGATCCCCATCGATCCCATTTCTAAATTTTACTTAGAATAGAATTTTTTATACTATTCTTTACATGCATACTTACATACCATTAAGTGCTCTTAAGTTAAAGTTACATAATTATGTAATTATAAATTAGATATACTTGATTTTAAATGTTTATTTTTAACAGATTTCATTAAATGGAGGAAATTGTCAATTCTATTCTTTTTAATTAGATAACTTGGATAACATGGTTTTTCTAGAGATAATTTAAGATGACATTCTTTAGATGATGCCATTGCCTACATAGCTGATTAATAGATAACTTTCATTTCTTGACAATGTTGTTGGATTGTTGTACCGTAATGTTATATAGTAGTGTAATACTTTCTAATGTCCTAAGAATTTTCACATGAAAATTAAAAAAAACAGAAAGATTAAATAATAATTTAATAATAAATAATAATAATTTGCATTCCCGTATTCTAAAGACCCCTCTCTCATGTTCAATAGCAATCTATATTTTTGGTTTACTATATTCCATTTTGTATTTGTATCAGAAGCAGGTTTATCATGTTTGTTTTTCTGGAAAGTGTAAATGAATATTTTTCATATGGGTAATAACAATAAAAAATACAAAATTAATTTACAAAAACAATACTTTTCAATTCATCTTTAATTTGTTACTTTTTGTAGTAAAGTCCGTATTAAGAATTAATAAACTGTTGGTAGATTTTGATGCTGGTTCAAAACAAGAAATGAAAAATTTTTTTATTTTTGTTACATTGGTGTAAACCAATGGTATAAAATAAACCAAAAAATAGAAATGTAAATTTCTATTTTTTCCAGCTGAACAATTACCAACCATAGTGTTATTAAAATTAGCTGCTAACCTTGAATGTGTAACTTACTTGTAAAAAATCTGTTACATCTCCCTCCTCCAAAAAAATGAACAACTTTAAAAAAAAAGAAAATAAATGGATATATATAATTATATATATGTTTTATTACTGTGTTGTGTAATTTATTATCATTGCGTTTCAGGTGATCGCAGTTCACACTGATCCAGAAATTTTTGATAGCTATTACAATGGTTGCTGTAATGGAATGTTTTGGCCTCTTTTTCACTCAATGCCTGATCGAGCAAATTTTGAAGCAAAACACTGGCAAGTAAGTATATCTATATGTCTTTATTTTCTTTAGATTTGGAATTAATTTGAATAGAATATCAAAAATTAGGTCAAGCGGTTTTGATCTATTACCTGACCCATGGTAATGATAAAGAAATTAATAAAAATTCTTATTTTATGTATAATCTCCTGTTGCATATACTGCTATTCAGTTATTTGCTTTATTATAAAAAAAAAAACAAAAAAAACTGCCAATATCAATGACAGAGTGGTAGCATCTCTCCCTTTCATCTGGATTTCTGGGTTTGAGTCTTGATCAGATGTGGCATTTTTCAAATCCTACAAATTCATTATTACCCATCATAGTGACTATTACTAGGTACTTTCATAGCATTAGGCCCTCCAAGCGTAATTCCTGGCGCTCCATTCAGGAGCAAGGGAATAGAGACCCTTGGGGCGTTGTGTATAGAACCCTTGAACATAAGTGCAGGAAAGAGTCCTCCTGTCAACTTTGTCGACTTATGAGGGTGTGGTAATTGATAAGGACCGTGTCCTTAATATTTTACTGAATGATTTGCTCCCAGATGACTCTACGGTGGATGAAGTTTCATATCACTGGCATGTCAGGCAGGAAGTCGCGATTTTCGAGACTGACATACAATTTTCTGAGATCACTGAGGCGGAAGTGCGTCAAGTGATCTGTAGCATGGCACCACACAAGGCCCCTGGATATGGGATATGATTGTATCACAGTGGAGCTCCTCATCCGAGCGCTTCCAGTGGTTCTTAGTCCTCTAACTAGAATATATAATAGGTTGCTCTTTGCCAGCCACTTTCTGGCATGGAGACTTTGTAATAAATACTTTTTCTTAATTTAGAAATTTTAATTTATTTAAGCTTTACTGCTCACCTGTTAGTTTTTGCTCAAAATTATTCTAAAATTTAATTAAAAATATTGGCATTTTGTTTGGCTTAGTGGTTCTTAACTGAAAATCAGTACAAGCTGACTTACACAAAAACATTCTAATCTATATGTAAACAGCTATATAATTAGGCACAGATCATTACCAAAGATCAGATCGTTGATTAGATTTAGAAATGACAACAGGATGATTGCATATCTAGTGTTGGTGTGAAAGTGGTTTCTTTAAGTTAAAATTAATTTAAAGAAAAAATTAACAAGAGATCATCACTGAAGTGGCATTTATTTTTAATCTTATCATGATGAAGATATACTTCTTATCAAAGAATGAAAGGACTGAAGTAAAATGAGAATATGGAAATAGCATATAACATTCTAATGAAAATAAAAAATGAAATGATAAAATGAATGGTAGAAGAGTTTCTTGTATTTTTTGAACGTGTGATAGACATTTTAACCAGGGAGTAATAAGATTTCTTAAATATCAATTAGGTGTTTAATATAGTCAGTTAAATCATTCATTATCACAGTGTAGTATCTGATTAAACATAATTTAATGTGTAGCAATGTAGAGTGTTTCAAAACCAAGCAATGTTTATGTGATAGGTTGTTTCAGAAATTGTATTGCAACACAGAAATTAATTATAATGTGCAGCGATAAGTTCTATTTACTGATAATGTATTGAAATTTATGACCTATCACATTTACTGATTGTTAATGAGTAAACAAATCTAATGTATGTTTTATAACCATTATAATAAAAATTCCTTTAATATTTATTTCTTTATGCTCATTAATAACATAATCAAAGTGTATGATATGACTTTTGGCCTTGAAGCAGGGCATATGTAGTCAAGTAATCAATTATATCATTGAGAAATTATGAAAGATGATAGAAAAACAATTATTTATGATTTGTAGAATAAAATTTTAGTTATCTGTTTCTTTAGAGTAATTTCTGTATATGACTGTGAATAATTATCTCATACATATTGAACTGATCAAGAAGCTTACTGTATTGAGTTTTTAATATAATGAACTGGCATTTGATGAAAAATTGTTTTTATATTGTAATAAACCTCAATTAAGCCTTAAAAAACTAAGGAATAGAATGACAAGGCATAAAAACTAGTTTATTCGGAAAGTCGCTGTGCAATATGCTTTAGAATTATGTGGTACATTCTATTCTTTCAGCATTAGATTGGTTGCCCAGGGGGTTCATTGGGCATTGCTCGTAATAAACCAAAGACGTCAGTTGTTGAGATATGATTGAATGTACTTAGTTTTGTTTCCTGCTGTTTTGTTGAATCAATATTTGCAAGAAATGTAAAGGTTCTTTTGGTAGAGGCACGCATTGCTGATCGAAGTGGAAGACCACCTAAAATACACAAACAGAAGCAGCTTAATATTTCAGTTGCTATGGCTGAAGGTTCATCAAAATCAATACATAAGTTAGTACGGCAGCAAGATATCAGATTTGGCTACCGCGCACAAACTTGGAACCACACATAAATAGAAAGTATTCCGTTCCGTGTTTTGCAGTTTACTAAATGTGAATCTGTTGTTACAGTTCAACGTGTGTTCTGTAGAAAGTTAAAGTTTAATTGTGATCCTTCAAGAAACAATAACATTTCTTGATGGCATGACTGACAATATCTTTGTAAATGGAAAAATATGGTTGATCAAGAGAGTCGGTTAAATGTGTCAGGGAGTTTCTCTTGCATAGTCCTAAAAAAACCGTTAGAAATGCCGGCCACAAACTAGCAATGCCAATAATGATGCATGGAATGTTTTAAGGAAGTACTTAAATGTATACACTTTAATTTGCACATCCTTACCATTTACAGCTATTACAGGCTTTGAAGTCTACAGACTATGCTGTGTGTGCTGCTTTACAATTATAATGTTGCAGCATGAAGATGATGACTTTTTTTATAGTATTGTTTTTAATAATGAGGGCATTTCTTCTTATTGGAAAAGTTAATGCATATAATGTCCATATATGCGGGGGGGGGGGGTGAAAAAATTCCTATGAACTCTTATAATCTGAAAGGGCTTCCCAAAATTAATTGTTTTTTCTGTGATATCAAGTTTCAGGGCCGTTATTTTTCTCTGAACCAAAGGCAACAGGAATTACTTATTTGGATATGCTGTTACGTCGCTCTTTCCTAAACTGCAAGATGGACCAGAAAAGTTTATTTATATGCCAGTGCCTACCCACTGGCATAACTCTTTATGAGATCAGTTGAGTGACATTTTCCCCAACCACTGGTTAGCATAAGCCTGATGACAACTTATTTGCATTGGCTTCCAAAATCACCTGATCTGACCTCATGTTATTTTTTAAGTTGGGATTTTATAAAGGATCTTGTGTATATGCGTGTGAGTCTGCATGTGTGCGCCTTTGCTACCTACTGATCTATCCGATTTGAGACAAAAGATTGAAATGGCTGTTAATTCCATTATTCCAGTTATGGTGTTAAAAAATGAACTCTTAGGGGTTGCATGTGTGCCATGTGACAAAAGGTGCTTACATTGAACATTTGTAGGGAAAATTTTAAGAGTTACTTTTCATTCTATTATGGTTCATTACTGTTGAGAGATATTAAATAGCTTTAAAATACCAGTGTTCTTTTCTGTAAACCATGTCTAATACAACACTTTTAAATATTATCTTAAAAATTCTAAAACTGTAAAGCCTTGAAAACTGTAATTTTGTTAAATGATATGAAATTGGATAGAACAATAAAAAAATAATTTTTTTTCTCCCTTTCATAAAAATTGCACATGATGTTCCAAGTTGTACATTTATGTAGCTGTTAGCAGTTTAAGATCAGAACAGATTTTTGAACACTCAGTTTTTGTAGCCTGTACTGCTGAATAGTAAATAATTTTGTTATAAAACAACTACTTGAATGTATAATTTAGGTATTGTATTTCTATGTGAAGCATTTTGTAATTTTATTCCACATACCTGTGTGTCATGTCATTTTATGTAAGGAATTTTTAACTTTTTAATTCTGTATTTGTCAAATTGTAAGATGTAAAAAATGTGTAAAGAGCTAAATATATATTTGTTCTGGAGAGGAGATCAAATTTACAGATTGATTTAAGATTTTAATTTTGTTGTTATGAATATCACAAAAATGTATTTTAATACTGGTTTTTAAAAATAAATATTTTTTTTTAGTCATATTGTACAATCAACCAGATTTTTGCAGAAAGTGCAGTTGAAGCATTGCAAAAACTTTCTGTTGAGAAAGAAGATTCAGATGATGGACCACCAATAATTTGGCTACATGATTACCATCTAATGATAGCAGCTAATAGTATTCGTACTGTGAGTACATTATTATCATTGTATTTACTTATTAAAATAATTAACTACTTATCGCTTATAGAAATTTTGTTGTATGTATTGAGAAAATTTATTAATTTACTATTTTGTTATTATTGATATTATGAATTACATTGCTACCTTTGTGTTTATGCAAGCTGTTACAGTTTTTTTAGATTTTTATTTGTCACTGATTACCGAATCCAATGGAGTTACATAATGAGGAGTTTGGGACTTAATAGAGAAGTAAAAATTGAACAAAAAGATGATCTTGTTTAATTTATTAAAATTAATAAATCGTACCAACATTTACTTTAAATCTGGATTTACTGAATATATAAATAAAACAAGTTATTTATGTGTGTTCTATTACAATTAAAAAAGGGAATGTAGGTCACTCTGAGTAAGATAAAAAGAATAAAATAAAAGTAAGTAAAGTTTAAGATTGGATTTAAAAAAAGATTACATTAAATTTCTTTCTGTTATATAAGAGGTGGATCAAAATATGAAAATATTTTTTTTCCTAAAATAATTTACCTATTCTATTTTGATTTGGCCCCTTGAAATTAGTGTCTCTGAGTTGTGACCCACTAATTCACCTGTTTCTTCCAGTCCTCAAAACATTTATAAAAAGTATTTTTGATATAGGTTTTAAGTTAGTCACTTGGCAATTGTTTCTTTATATTATCTATCATCGAAAATTGTTGTTCTTTTAATGTTTTGTTAATAAGTGGGAACAAGAGCAATCACATAGTGCCAAATCCAGAGATTGTGGTATTAGTATTGTGATATTTTTGGCTGAATAATATGAACGACTAGTGAATTGTTAGCGAGAGTGTTATCTTGGTGTAAAATCTAAGAATTGTTTGCCCACGTTTGTGATTGTTTTCTTTGGATTGTCTTATGTAAATGGCATAAAACTGCTAAGTAACACTGTTCATTGATTGTACAACCTTGTAGTAAGAATCAGCACCATTGTATTAGAAAAAAAAAAAATGGTTAGGAAAGTCTTAACATTCAACCAAACTATGCATTTTTTTCTGTCTTGGTTCTTCAGAAAGTTTACATCGGATTGATTGGACCTTCTTTTCAATATCCTAATCATATACCCATGTTTTGTCACCTGTTATAACATTTTTAAACAATACTAAGTCATCAGCGATGTTAGGTAACAATTTTTGCATGATGTTACTTTTGTCAAAAATTCAACAGTTTGGAGCAAATTTTGCTGCTACTAGTTTCACACCCAAAATGTCAGTGAAAATTGTTTTACATGAGCCACATTTTTAAAGGCTTTAAAACCTGCTTTATATCTCTTGAAGAGATTGGAGTCTCTTTAAGAAATGTTGTAATTAAGTGTTCTAATAAAATTAATATTATTTATTCTATTTTTGTAGAGATTTTCATACCTTCAGGAACTTTGCTTAGAGTGATTCGACAATTATTTATCATAATGTCTGGTTTTTTGTTGATATTTTCTTCAGTTATTGTGTTAATGATGTTCAACCATTTTATTATCATCTTCACAACCATCTAGATACTTAGAACTAATAAACTCTTGGTGTTGTCATAATATCTTCACCATTTCACTGCACTTTACTCCATTTTTAACATTAAATTTAATGCAAATCCTTTGTTCTGTCATTTTCAACCAAAATAAATTGCCACTCTTTATAAAATACATCCTAATTACTCTGCTCTAATAATCTAATATGACTGAAAACATTGATATACATTATAGATGGTCCTGCCATTGTGTGAGAAAAGGCAAACTCTGTCAAAAAGACATTACATTAAAAATTAAAAAATTCTTGTTATTTATTTTTTCATGCCTCATACATGTACTATAACGATTCATTTTTTTTATATATAATGAGATTGATTTAAAATACCGACCACATTTTTTGCCCAAAACAAAATTCATTTACTAACCATTACATTGTTGTCCTTTATAACATGTTTATATACATACATAAAACAAAGAAAAGGAAGCGATTGTCTTGGAAAAGGAAGTTGGTTGTCTTCTTTTTTTATGAGTGTGTTTTGTAATTAAATTACTACTTTATATTGTTCAGTAATTTGTTTTCTGCCCATATAAAGATATAAAGTGTCAGCATCAATGGCCTGGTACCTGAACTACCATTTGCACTGAGAAATAAAGAAACTCGTGATTGATTTTAGCAGTAGAGTTGAAAAACTGCTATTATTATTAGTGTATATATATATATATATATATATATATATATATATAATATATTTTTATTTAAACATTATTTTTTTTGCAGAATGATAACCTTTAAATTGAATACTTCAGTATAAAAGTATACTTTACCCAGTAAATAATAAAATTACCCAGTAATAATGAAATCATTATTACAACATTGTAAATAGTAAAATATAAACAAACATTAATTTTTTTTTATTATTAGCCAGTAAAATTTCTCTTATTCAAGACCATAAATCAGTGGATCATATAAACTAATAATATATTTGTTATTTAAAAAATTGATTATACTCGTAATTGTGACATGAATGTATGAATTCATGCATAAATCTCATTTTGGTTACAAGAATGGTATAGAAATAACTACTTTGTTAAAAATTATTGACTCTATTTTGTAATTTACTGATAATAATTATTTGTCACCTTTAATTTTTTCAGAATGCTGATGCAAAAAAATTTAAGTATAAATTGGGATTCTTCTTGCATATACCGTTTCCACCATGGGATATCTTTCGTTTATTCCCGTGGGATGATGAAGTTCTGCAAGGAATGTTAGGTAAATATGATTCTATTTTAAACAGTTCTGACTAATCGTGGTATGTTATTATTTTTAATGCCAGTCAATAATTAAGAATAAGCTAAAAAATATTGAGAATTTTTATCTTATATGCTGACATAGATATCAAAATTGTATTAATGCCATATTAAATTTTGCACTTACCACAATTTTTCTCTGTTATTATTGTATTCATATTCTTTTCTTATTAAAAAGTTCACCAACATTTTGTATTTGAAAAATTTTAAAGTTCTGCTGTTAGAAATTTTGATAAACTGGTGAAAATAAAATATTACTTTTTTTTAACTGGTTTATGGAGGTGACTTGTTATGGTACATATTCAGAACCAAGTTAATGTTTGAAATCAATTCAGTCTGATAGTAATGTAAAGTATAACATTTTCCTAATAAAGTGGAAAAGATAAAAATTATTTACTTTTTATATTGTATGTTTGTTTAAATGTATATATTATTGTAGATATTGCTGGCAATTTGAGACACTAGTCACTTCATTTAAAATATAAGTCATCCTAATTCAAGGTTATTACAGAAAATTGAAGAGTGATTTGTTTTCTCTTTTGCCTTTTTTACCTAGCTAAGTATTTTGTTACATAACAGCATGCCAA
Source organism: Lycorma delicatula (assembly GCF_047948215.1). Taxonomy (NCBI): domain Eukaryota; kingdom Metazoa; phylum Arthropoda; class Insecta; order Hemiptera; family Fulgoridae; genus Lycorma; species Lycorma delicatula. The sequence goes on from NC_134460.1 coordinate 52,040,242, forward strand.
GCCCACCAAAATTTGGGTAATTTTCACCTTACATCAAGTGATATAACACTACAAACAATACCTCAACTTTGACTGTATGGAGGTAAAGACTGGTATACATGACTGTAAGACTGTATGTATGATGTAAGTCATTGCTCTTAGAGAAACTACTTCTTAATCATTGTTACTTGTAACTCAGTTGTCTGTATTGTAATTTTTTTTTGTTTAAATTCAGTTTATTAAATATTAAAAATCTGTATGGTTGTTTGGTTGTTAATAATAGACTAACAAATAGCTCTTCTGCTAAACACTTTGAAAACTTACAGTTGGTAAGAGCTTACATGCTTTCTTGTAGAAGCGTAGTTGATAAAAAGATTTGCAGTAATACTGAGAAATAATTCTTAAAAGGGGGTAGCAGCCCTTTCAAAAGCATTAACACAATCAATTAAGAGCCTAAACTTCTGAGAAAAATAGTTTATGTGTTTTTTTAGTTGTATCGAGCTCATTGATTTGCCTGCCAGATGTATTTCTTTACAACTATCTAAAATTCTTGTTAATCCTCAACATTTTATAAAAATATGAAATTTTACTGTAGCTCTCGGATATTAGAATATGTAATTAACTTTATTAAGTAATATAAACAGGGAAATCATTCAAATATATTATTGTATAAAAGTTTACTTTAAAAAGTTTAAAAGTCAACTTTTGTGAGATTTTGAGTTCTGTTGATCTGAAAGCAATGACTTAAGTTCAATAGAAAATTAAAAATTTCTGGAAAATTCTGCTACTGGAGAATAAGATAACTTTCAGTGTAGGCTTAATGATGAAAAATAAGCAAAATGAAACCGTTAATCAAAATAACTAATCACTTTTTAAAAATTTATTTAGAAATGTATATAATTTTTTATTTATTTTTAATGTTAATCAAATATATTTTTTTTCAGCATGTGATATGATTGGATTCCACATAGAAGATTATTGCCTTAACTTTGTGGATTGTTGTCAAAGACGCCTTGGTTGTCGTGTTGATCGTAAATATTTGCTAGTTGAACACGGTGGACGGACTGTTAGAGTTAGACCATTACCTATCGGTATACCATACGATAGATTTGTTCACTTGGCAGAAACTGCTTCCCCTGTGATGAATTTGACTCAAAATTATAAAGTTGTTCTTGGGGTAGATAGACTTGATTATACAAAAGGTATTGTGCAAAGGCTCAGGGCATTTGAAATTCTTCTTGAATGTCATCCAGAACATAGGGAAAAGGTATAGCAATTATTTCTAATATCTATTTTTTTAAATAATTTAAGTTTTTATTTGCAAAATTACTTTTTGATGATGTAATTACATTATAAATGGCCTCAGATTTTTTGTACATCCAGATTTTTTTTTCACAGCAAAATGAGCTTAGATATCAAGCACCTTGTCATACACTTAAGTAATCATCAGACTTAGATATTTGCTTCTACTGAGTCTCACCAACAACCTGGCTTCAAATTCTTTAACTGCAGCAGGAGCTAAATTCACCTTCCCAAGGTATAGATTACTTGTAAGAGGCATTTGGACATTCTGAAATGATGTGTTCTGCTTCCCACAGTATTTGCATATTTATGCGTTGTATCCAAGAGGTTTGAGATGGTAATGAATGGCCCAGATGATTTGAATTTTAAAATAGCTAAAAGTTTAGCAGATCCACCGTGGAAGAATGGAATTAGTATTCTTATTCTGTGGAATGCTCTTTTAAACTTTTTTGGTATCAGTCTATTACTCAATTTTTTGGCATTATTAAATGTCATCAGCATTCGCAGAACTGATGTATCTTTTATAATTTTGGTGTTAAATGATCCATGTAATTTAATTTATGTGAGTAATCTTGCTTTGTGGTGTCTCCCTGTTTACATTGATTTTCCACCGATGTAAAGATTGTTTTTATCGTTAACTTACTCATAGAACACAATTCATTGAAATTGATGCAGTCAGATTTAAAGTAAAGACTGTTTAATTGTAATAACATTTATTCTGAAAACTTTATAAATATTTTTTATTTCTCTTAAACTACATATCTTACACTACTTTTATATAATCGCCACGTGAATTAAGAATTTATCATAGCAATACACCAGCTTCAATATACCCTCGTATTCTTCTGCCACCAATCCAGTTAACTACTGATTAACAGCATTTTTAAAAGTTCATCATAACCCGTGAATCGCTTACCACTCAAAAATTCCTTGAATTTCCCAAACAAATGGTAATTAGAAGGAGCTAAGTCCAGACTGTATGGTGGGTGATCACTGATTACTGGTACAGCCGCTTGGAAAGCACCTATATTACCTGGTATGCCCATATACATAGAAACACTGTGGGTGCTGACCCGATTCCATGATCTGAGAAAAGAGATAAAAACAACCTTTTCAGAAAAAGGTAGTGTTGAGGAAAGGAATGATGATCAAGCTCCCAAGGGCTGCTACATCTTGGGAGATAAAGGGTCTTACCTAAAACGATACATATGGCTGTTTAATTTATATGCAGTAGTTAACAAAAGTTTTAGTTTTAAGTCGCTTTAGTTCAGTTACTTTATTAACTTTTTGTTTATGCAGTATTTTCTTTTCAGACATGTAATATTTGTATTTACCTTTTTGGGATAAACAGGTTATATTAATGCAGATAGCTGTGCCGTCACGAACTGATGTAAAAGAGTATCAGGATCTGAAAGAAGAAATCGACCAGTTAGTCGGTCGTATAAATGGAAGATTTACTACTCCAAATTGGTCTCCTATTAGATATATATATGGCTGTGTTAGTCAAGATGAATTAGCTGCTTTTTATAGAGATGCTGCAGTTGCTCTAGTCACACCTCTTCGTGACGGTTAGTATTTTTTCCTTGTATTGAGAATAAAAGTACAATGATGTCATGATTATATGAGATTCCAGATTAACCAAGAATGAAATTTTATTATCTTTAAAAAAATGTTAAATCTTGAACAGTAAAAGAATACTGCATCAAACAAAAACGTGTTTTTATGGTGATGATGATTACTACAACACAAAAAAAAATAAGTAATTAAAAGCTTCAATAAAAAAAATAAAGGATTTTAAGGTTTTCTTTTTTTAATAATGACCATATAAAACCATTTACTATGTATAAATCTTATATTATTGTATGTAATTATGATGTTCAGAAACCAAAATGTCAGTTTCTATTCAGTGATTTTTAACTATCACTTTGTAATATTTAATTGCACATTTATGTGTATCATTTAAAGTTATGAACACCAGGTATCAGGAGTGTTTTAGGTATATGAAAGGAAATAAAGCGGTTTAATATAACTTCTAAAATATAATTTTTCATTTGCATTAAAAAGAAAATGAAATAAGTTAATTTTATTACATTTGCTAAATTATATTTATTAAATTAAAAAAAGGTAGATTAACTATGATCAATAATTTGGAGATTGTTGTGATGTAACTTAGCTGAATGCAGTAAAAATGGGAAGTGGCACTATTTACTCTTTCTTCTTGACCGTAGTAGTAGCAAATTTTCTTTTCATATAAAATTAGTAATAAAGTATAAACATGAGCAGTGTTGCATTGCCATGTATACTGTAGCCACTGCCGAATTCAGTATTGTTCAATTGTCACCGATATACGAAATAGGTTTTTTTTATATTCTTTTATTTGTGGTCTTTTTACTTGCTTTATTTTAACTTGCAATGTTTTTTCAATTTTCTTTTCATGTTTATCCTCAAATCTTGCATCCTTAATTTAACATACTTCCTGACATTGCCTATTGATGAAATTTTGCACAGTTACTAAGGTCAGGTGACAATGCAATATTCCACCATTATTTTTGCAAACATCCTCCCGTATGGGGGTAAATTAAGGGTGCAGGTGTAATAATTTAATATACTTCCTGACATTGCCTGTTGATGAAATTTTGCACAGTTACTAAAGTCAAGTGGCAATACAATATTCTACCACTACTTTTGCAAACACCCTGTGCAGGGGTAAATTAAGGGTGCAAGTGTAAAAATTGCAAAAGCTGCAAAACAGCTGTGCAGGGTTTTAAATCGAAATTAACCTATTAATAAAACATATACAATATATGACTAAAAAGTATAAATTTGTATAAACAATATATTTCCACTTACCAACAATGTTTTCAATGTATTATCCAATTGCTTTCAAAAAGTATAAAGCAAGTTTTTAAACATCTTTAAACATTTTTGTAATGTTTTTTCTGTACAGGTTTGTTACCTTAGTTTAAAAGAAATGAAACACTAAACATCTGTTTAAAATATTTATTTCATATTAAAGTTTCATTTACACCACATATGTAAATTTATGGAATCATTTACTTACATTAAAACTTTTTAATTGATTCCCTTCTTATTTACATCCCAAATTAATTTCCTGCATTAATCTGTTTGGACATTGGAAAGAACATACAAGAATTGATTTAGAAAAAATATGATTTGTTCAATGACAATGAGACTTTCACTACTTTTCAACATAGCCTCTGGCAACATTTAAACATTTGCCTTACCGTTCTATGAGCTTTCTGATTCCTGCAGCACAGAAGACTTTATCTTGCTGTTTGAACCATTCATGTACCGCTTTTTGACTGCTTCGTTGTCGTCAAACTTCTTACCATGTAAAAAGCCGTTAAGTGGGCCGAACAAATGAAAATGAGACACAGCAAAGGATCTGGGCTGTAAGAAGGATTTGATGACACTTCCCACCAAACTTCTCAAGTGTTACTCCCATTCTCTGAGCAATGTGGGGGTATGCATTATCATGCAAGAGAATAACATCTTTTGAGAGAACACCTTGATGTTTTCACCTTACCATTGGTCTCACTTTCTGTTGGAGCATGTTATGTTAGTACTCACTGTTCACAGTACATTGTTATTCTAAACAGTGACTAAAATTAGGCCTTGCAAGTCCCAGAAGGCCATCAACATCACTTTACCGGCTGACTCATGAGTTTTTTATTTTTTTTGGTGGGTGAAATCAGGTGTTTCCACTCAAGACTTTGCCATTTGGATTCGAGCTCAAAATAGTGTATCCACATTTCATCACAGGTTATTATACAATCTAGAAAGTCACCTTCCACTTCAAACTGTTCTTTGAGCTCAGAACAAATGTAAATTCAGGTGTCTATGGGCTTGAGTCAACTGTCTTGGAACCCATCTCAAACACGTTTTGCAATAATTCAATGTGTAGTTCTAACACTAATATTTAACAAACTAGCAATTTGGGAAATTTTTATTTGTTGTCTTCACGAGTAAGATCATTTTTGCAATTTTGCAGCATGATATTCGAAACTTCAACTGGTCTTCCACAGTGATGGAGATCATTCACACTTACTCTGATCAAATTAAACTGTTCCCCCCACTTATACACATTACTACAGTTTAAACACTTTTCACCATACTGTTTCCTCATTTTTGAGTAAATTTCCGTCAGTTTCTTACCTTCTGATAGCAAAAATCTTTCACTGAACGTTACTGTTCCAGTATACATGTTTCAAACGGAACAGATATTCTGAAATCAACAAAAGTGGTTATGTTTTATTAATTTGGATTGAACAGCTGATTAAATTTGTTCCCAAGGTTGCCAACTTGACCACAAAAAGTTTCATTGTCATTTAATGAACCGTTTTTTCTCTACATCATTCTTTCTCATTAAGTATGAAACATCCCTTGTATATTTTTCTTTGTAATGTCTTTGTTTTTTCATTACTAAAAAATGTTGTTGGAAATGCTAGTTATATTCATCACTTGCTGTTTGATGGAAGAAATTAGAAGAGTGAAAGCAGGAAATGAACTTTTTGCAGTATATTGTAGTGTGTTCACAGTTTGATATGGATATTAAGAGATAGCATACGTAAGAATTCTTACAAATACAATTACACTTAAATAACTCAATGTACAAAATAGGTCAGTTATAAATAGCAAACTACAATTCTGATTAACTTACACCTTACAATAGTTAACAGTAATTAATACTGAATTAACAAGAAATTATAACAATCTCAAAATCAGAAGTTCATTTATACAAGAATTATTTACTTTTAATGTTTACGAAAATAACTAGCTGATACTTCTATAAATGAATATTGTCATTTTGACCCCTGTTCATGAAAACTCACCGAATGGCTTCTTGAACTTAATCACTGTCTAAAGTTACTTGTGATGCACTCTTCACTCGTTTGTTACTGCACACTCACTCTGAATGCTCTCACATTGTGGTCGCATTTATCATATACTCAATGGAAACTGAAACTCCACTGGTCTCAGCTGCATTTATATCTCCAGGCTTAGAGCCTGACCTTCTTCTTTTTCTGTTTAGCCTCCAGAACTACTGTAAGGTATAACTTTAGAGGATGATGTGTATGAACGTAAATGAAGTGTAGTCTTGTACAGTCTCAGTTCCTGAGGTGTATAGTTAATTGAAACCCAACCACCTAAGAACACCTGTATCCGTGTTCTAGTATTCAAATTCATGTAAAAATAACTGCCTTTACTGATCTGTAGTACCATAGTATCCGACTCACTCTTCTGTTTGTTCAAGCGTAATGATTTCTGTTGTCTGGACCTTCTATGCTTCTATAAATTTTTTCTAGAAAGAATTCCTTTGTCCTTTATTCTAGTCTTTAAGAAAAAGATTTTCTCTCTCTTCTGGAATTTTCTTTATGTGTTAAAGTATTATACCAATGCTGTGTATGAATTAGTAAGTTATCCATATTATCTTGATAATTTTTGATTTATTGACAAAAAAAATGTCACATGTGACAAAAATGTCCTAACAACAGTTTCTTTTATCATGTAGTTGGACTTGACCCAGTTCTCCATTGCCCAGTTACCCATTCTCAATACTCAGTTACCCAGTTCTCTTTGCCCAGTTACCCATTTGTCAACTGATGAATATCCCTTCTTTCATTTTTCCTTTACTTATATGAGGCTCGGCTGATAAATTTTGCACATATATGCATAGCATGTGAATGAAAAGAGATATTGGAATGAAATAAAAAATGAATAAAAGTACAAAAGCTATAAAATGCAGTATTTATTTTTCAGTATGATCTCTGTTTACACTGATACATCTTTCCCAACGTGTGACAAGCTTTTGCAATTGGTCACTGAAAAATTCTGGCAGTCTTTCTCGGATCCAGGTGGCCACAGCTTCTCCTCGTTGTTGGTGGTGTAATGATTACCTTTGAAATTGTTCTTGAGATGAGGGAAGAAGTGGAAGTCGCACAGAGCCAAATCCAGCGAGTACGGCAGATATGGAATAGGCTTAAACTTCAGCTTGCAAAGAGCCATCAGAGAGTTTGCATGGTATCCATTAAGCACAGATTTTACGGTAACCCAATTGCTCAATAATATGACCTACTTGTTCTTTAGATATGCCTAACTGAATAGCAGTGCATTGCTGGGTGATTTGTCAGTCACTTTGAAGCAAATCATCCATCTCCTTTCATTGTTTCTCGTCAGTCACAGAAACTGGTCATCTGCTGCGAGGTGTGTCCTGAATTGTCGCTTTAACAGCTTCATATTTGTGAAATTTCAATGGCCACCTATTCACAGTACCCTTTCAACAGTTTCGCTATCGTAAACTGCTTTTAAATGATAAAAATGTTCATAGTATTCGCATTTTCTGCTGTTAAAAATTTGATCACTGCGCACTGTTTTAACTGTGTTGAGATATTGGCTGTAATCAACTCCATTTTTACTGCTACCGGAAACAAACTGGGAAATGGATTTCAACACACTATTGCAGGTTTGTAGAGGGGGATTTTAGCTATCATGTTCTGCCACGCCCAACTCGATTGTACCTTTGTCTTCATGTAGCGTGCTAGTGTGCAAAATTTATCAGCCAAGCCTCTTATTTGAAAATTTTACCTTATATATATAGAAACTGTCCTTCATTGTTTTTATAAAAATTTTATTTTAGTTAAGTTTTGTAAATTATTGCCACAGTTTACATATCTGTAGTTAACAATGTAATTAATTATACTGTTAAAAAATTTATGAATTTTCTTCTCTATGTTTAATGCATAAGTCATGTGCATTGTTGTATAAACTAGAATTACTGTGTGTTGTGTTGTACTAAACCTTTGTGTTGTGTTTAGTAAATTGATTTGAACCTTAACCAGTTTCATAGAATTTTTATAATTGGGTATTTTATATTTACAGTAATAACTCATCTTATTGAATTTTTTTTGACAGGTATGAATCTGGTTGCTAAAGAATTTGTTGCCTGTCAAATTAAAACTCCACCTGGAGTTTTGATTGTTTCTCCATTTGCTGGTGCTGGTGAAATGATGCATGAAGCTCTCTTATGTAATCCATATGAAATAAAAGATACTGCAGATATACTTCACAGGTAACTAACTGATTATTAATACTGTATTTGGTTCAGCTATATTTTTCAGTCATAATATAATGAAATCCAAGCGAGTTGGTTTCTTTTTTATACAAACTTTGCATCTTGGTCTCACAAAATCTGTCACAGTGTAATTAATTATTGCATATGTATAAATCATATTGCATTCTAGTAAGCATGTATAATTTACCTGAAGTATGTTCTTCTGGGCTTTTTATTGTTGATATATTTACTTGTACTTGCCTTTACTTGTTTACTTGTAATAAAATAAATTGTTTGAAATTTACCTTCTTAATTAATGCATCTTCTTATTAATATAAATACAGGACAGGATGTTCAACTTAAAAGAGGCCTTATCACTTAGTTTAGTTTATCAATAATAGTTTATTGGCAACCCTTAAATAATAATTTAAGATGTTGAAAATGATGTCCATCCACTTCTATGCACTTAACACATTTGATCATGTTCCTGGTTACTCCACCGTGTCTATTTCCTGAATGGTATTGGTAATGTTTGTCTTCAATTACTGCAGGATGTGTGAATCACTCCTATAAACAATTTCTTTTAAGTAACCCCACAGGAAGAAGTCTGGGCTAGTCAGATCAGGGAATCTTGGTAGCCACAATCCTTTAGAAATGACTCTTCCACCAAAAGAAAAATTTTGTAACATCTCCATGGTAGGGCAAGCTCTATGGCAAGTGGTGCTGTCCTATTGCAACCAGCAGTCGTGCTCATCCTCTTTCAGTAAGGCTATGAACTGTTGGATAATTCCTTGGTAGACGGCAGCATCCACAGTTTATTTCAAATAACAAGGATCTTGCTGTTTGTCGCCTTGAAACCGCACACCATACGCCTATTTTTTGTGTATGTAGGGTAGATTAAAAAAAAATGTGCAGGTTTTCATTACCTCAGGTCCCTGGCATTTCTGACTATTAACATGCAAGGTGAAATTACGCTTCATCTGTAAAAACACTTAATCTAAAATGCCAATGTTGCTTCTAATGAAGTTCTTTTGATGAACCGTTGACAGTATTGAACCCTTTTAGCATAATCAGCATTAGTTATCTCATACAAAACCTGAATTCAATGCAGATAACATTTCAGCATTCTCTTCACTGCTATGTGGGTGGAACCTAGTTACATGTTCTTTTCCCTGCTTAGTCCTCCGCAAAGATTTATGATGAGATCTTGTAACTGTCACTTTAATATCCTGTATGGCCTGTGTCATTAAAACTGACCTGACTTGGACACGTTTCTGGTCTAACACCAAACCTATTCACAAAATTTTTTAACTAACTTTTCACTGGTGCTTCCTTTTCAGACTTCTCCCTGAACTTTACACGCAACATGAGATTTTATCTTTAAGTAAGTTTCCATCATGAATTCAATTCTTTAACAGTTGACAGCATTTTAATAAACAACACATGATTATGCAATCTTGTTCAAAAGCCAGTGCTTGACACAGACTGGCAATACTCAAATGTGCAGGCAATATACAGTCCTCCTCACTCCAGTTCCAGTCATACCAACATTTTCCACATTATTTTACCCTCTCACACCAGTACATGCATTTAGTAGATACTACCTAGTTTTGGGGCCTCTTTTAAATTGAGTGATGGGGTCTCTTTTAGTTAAAACAAAAATGATTCTATGGTAACTATAAAAACTAATGTGGTTCTGTTGAACTCATTTTTAACTATCTAGTTGACAGCAGTTTTTTACTTCCAGAATAGCAAACTTGTTCTAAAGCATTTCTATGTCTTACCTGTTGTATCTGTGACTGGAGTGTTTCAACAAACCACATGGATTCATTATATTATTCACACAAACTGACATTATAATGTTATTTGTATTTCTTGGAAAATTTACTGCAGCATTCTGTTATTTGCGTTTATTATTTCATTTTAGATAAAGCAAGGATGATATTTTCAGTGGAGATATTCAGAATTTTTTTTCTTTTATCTTTCAATAGAATTGTTAATATAATCATATAGAAAGTCAACATATATTCAGCATAATCTTATTATTCCAAACTAATTAGTGATCTTCAGGTCAGTTCACACTTTTGGTCATACAGTTTCAGTAGTTTTAATGTATAGATTTTTCTTTAGCACTGGCACATGTATTTAGCATATGCACATTCACACAGTCCAGCTGTTAACTATATATGGCAAAATCAACATGTACGGTGAAATCAATATTCGGTTTTGCCAACAAAAACTATTCAACAATTCAGTGAAATAACTGAAACAGTTGTTAGTAGCCCTTGTATTGTAGTGGTACCATTCAGACGATTCACAGTTTTTGTACTGCACAGACCAGTCGGTGTTCTGCATTGCATTGATTCAGTATTGATCACTCCTGTTCAAATTGTTGCTTGAATGCAGTTTTGAATAAAATCCGTTATATGCTATGGCAGATATTAATAATATGAAAACAGAACTTTTGATTGATCTGGTACGACCCACAATGTGGGAAATCTTTAGAATCCTATAAAGAACAAACATATTAAACAATCTGTGTCAAATGAAAGATTCCACGTTCTAGAGCAACAACAAAGATAACAATATTGTAAGTTAAAATTTTTATATTTTTTATTAAACTATAACTGTTTTACAGAAGTATTTATAGTATTAAATTAATTTTTCTACAAGAAATAGTTGAAGTTACATGTAAAGTAGTGACTATAGTGTTTTATTTATACATGTAAACTATATAGTAAATATAATTATATCAAACTCTTGTGATTATTACAAATAATATTAGTGACAGACAGCTTCATATTCTCGTGGAAGTGACTCAGCCTCAGAAATAAAATAGTCAGAAAATATTGCCTTTAGTGAATTAGCATCTTTGTCTTCCCATCTAGTTTCTGCGATTGGTAAATTAGCAAGATGATTTTTCTCTAGTTTTGGAGAGGAGGAGCTATTTGAATCAAAACCATATTTTTCTCAAAGTTATGCAATACTGTGCAAGCTTTAACATTCCAAACAGCTGTTTCAACATCCACGTCTCAAAGCCTATGAAATATATTCCGATAATTGGCTAAGATTCCGATTGTGCATTCTTGCTCTTGTAAGGCAGTAAAATTGAACACCCTTTTTTTTCTCGTCTAAATGTGTTCCACCATAAGGTTCCAGTAAATATTTTTATAATACAAAACCCTCATCTCCAACAAGCACATAAGGAACATCACTTTTTGAATGTTCACTCAAAGTCCTAGGAGTCGTTTTAAAGATTTAAGAATCACAGACTGTGCCATACGCTTTGACATTTGTATGTATAAAATTATATTCTAAATCTACAACCGCTGACAATATAATTGAGAGATTTTTTTTGTAATTAAAGTACATTGAGCCACTGAACGGTGGTTTTTTAATCCTGATATATTTCTCGTCAATGGCACCAAAACAATGAGAAAAACTTGCTTTTGTCCAAAAGCCATTTGATATTTTCTCCCATAAGTCAGATGTGTCTGATACTCTGACTCATTATAATAATAATAAAAATCTCTAAATGAACATCCAGACGCTAAATATCTGCAACAAATAAAACTATCGAACTGCATATAATATGTTCAAAATTGTATTACCCCAAACTAAAACACCTTAATATTGTTTTGACTACACATATTTTAACCTATATGTTGCAGGTAAGCTAATTATCAAAAAAGTGGACACAAACAAGAAATTCTTGGATGAAATCCATGAAAAAACAAAATGAACAAATAACAGGTTCTGCTTCAAAACCCTTACGACTGTATTTATATCGTGAACAAATGAATTTTTTGAAAAAAATTATTACGATTACAGCAGACACCCATAAAATTACAGACAATAAAAAGAAAGTAGTGAAGTGAACGAATATCCTGTAAACGAAAAAAACCATGAAACTGACCAGCAATCAGAAATTTTGAAAACTGTTCCATCCGATGTAACAAAGAAACAGAGGACGATGCTGAACTATGAATTGGATTCTGAAGTGATAAAATTCATGGAACATCAAATGAATCTTTCAACCAAAACTATAATTAATATGCAAAATGATTGCTATTTATCATTTTTTTCAAGCCTTTTACCTTTCTTGTTGTCTCTTACTGATGACCAGACCTGGGAATTTCAGTCAGGTGTTATAAATTTGTTACAAAGAATTAAGAGAAATGCAATGTCACAATCAAACATTTTTACACCACAAGCTTTTACATAACCCCACCCTTAATTACCACCACAATCTTCTACACAATAAAATATGAACTATTACGGTTGGCAAAATGCAGGTTGTCTTACTCAGCCAAGTGCCCAGTGTTTTACTCAGCCAAATACAGCAATGGTCGATAGTCATAAATCGCTGTCAATGCCATTACCAATGTTTAGCACACAAGTTAAGACACTAATTATACTGATATTGGTTTATCTGCATTGTAATTTTTTTCATATGGTTGTCAAATTTACATTTGCCAATTTATCTAAATGATTACATTTATCTTTATTTTTTAATTTAAATTAATTTTGTTTTTTCTTATCATAGAGTTGTTACATTTCAGTTATCAAACAGATAAAGAGAAATAAGATTTGTATTGATTAAGAGATTAATAAAACAATCTTACCTTAAGCGTATTAACAATCTTCTGCAGATATGCTCCCTCTCATAGTTGTATCCTTTCTCATTAAACCCTTCCCACTCTACTTAACAGGTAATCAAATGAAACCTGAGACATTTGGAAATAGTTAAAAAATTCTGACTCATCATTTCTAAGTCTACACACTACTAATGTTCAGAAATCGCCAAAACTGTACCTTTCCTTCAAAATTTATTTTTATTTCTTAACCTTTTTTGCAGCGATGATAGCAATACAAAAGAAGAAACATATTTTTATTAACATCCGTCTTCCATGATCTTAAAACCTTAAGTGATAAATGCATGAAGGAAAACAATCTTGATTTTTCTGATGAAAAATGCATGAAGGAAAAACGATCATGTGAGAACACACCATTCCATTTCCCAAAATCAACAATATTTCAAAAAACCAAACTGAAACCGTATCATGTGAATTGATCCTTAGTTGTTTAGATATAAATAATATGCGAAATAATGCACGAGATATGCTAAAATCACTTAAACGTTAGAACATAATGTATTTTATTTTTAAAGTAGTACAAATCACAAATAAGCAAATAGAAAATAAAAAAGAGAGTTACTTAATAATTGTGCATAGAAATAATCATAAAGTTCAACATTTTAATCAGATTGTTTTAATCATAAAGGTCCTTTGGTTGATTCACATCACCTTGATCAACTATTTTGAAAAAATGCATAATCTTTTCTTTTCCATTAGAAATCATTTATGTCACTAATAGTTCATGTAAATGTCTTAAATGTTTATAGCATGCATCATATATGTTTTTATTTTTGATTTTCTCCACAAAATTATTAATAGAATTGAGTTTTTTTAACTTAACTAAGATTTGGTGTGGATGACAATTACCACGTGGTTCTTCTTCCCTTATATCAGCTCTCACCATATTACCTATAATTACTTCATGTTAAACATGAACAATTTAATTCTTCTTTACAACATCTGATTCCTCATCCTCCGAAACTTCAAATGTACTCTTTTTCCTATTACTTTAGTCTTGTAAATGACGAGTCGATCTGTTGGCTGAATCAAAAATGTGACAGATGGCAGGTAATTACACATAATCTTTTCATAAATTTCACACAGCTTTTCAACATTGGATGAGATGGTGCTTGGCCAAGTAAAATGATGGTCTTTATCTTCAGTTATTTTTAGATTAGGTCACTGACCAAACCTTGCATCTCTTTCCATAAGGTTTTGTAAAATAGAATTTGTTTTGGAGCCTGTATGTAATCCATTCTTTATAAAAAAGTTAAAAATAGATATAAATCTATTTTGTCATGATATAAAAAATATTTAAACCCTTTCTGATACCTTCATTCCTCCCTCTTTCATCATGTTAATCCCTTCAAGCTTCTTGAAAAACAACTCTTGATTACCTAAACGTAACTTTATCTTGGTTTCAATACCCAAGCTTTGCTTCCATAAAAAAGATTTGGTACTGTCATGTGTTATACAGTTTTAGCTGACTCTCAATTCTTGTCTTTTATTTCAGATTATATTTAATTATTCCACACAGCACCCTAAATTTGTTTCTTTTGTAATTTATCTTTATCTTGGTCTAGTGAAAGTTATAAATATTGAATAGTCAAGATTAAATAATGTAGGTGCATTTTTAAAACTTCTGTTTGATATCTTATGTACTTGGGCTGTTCCTCCTTCAAGTACACTTCTCCAGGCATCATTTTTTTCCAGTGTGCTGTCAGTGAATGTGACACAACATCTGCTATTTTTGGGCAAGGCAAAACCAAATGTATATACCATTCTCCACAAAAAGCCTGAATTAAACGCACTACTTTCTATTTTCTCAGAACAAGACATGTACTGTAGATATTCCCTCTGCAAGAGAGAAGTTTCTTGTTTATTGTCTTTATATGGAGGGGACATGAACCTACAAAATTTGGATAGCCTTCATTACTAGTCCTTTATCAAGGCTGCTGCGAAAACCACCAAATTAAATCTTGCACGGCTGCCCCTAACACGAGACACTACTGGATACCATTCCTACTGGACATACCACACAATCCAGAAGTGGTTGGAGTTTGAAATGCCACCAACCGACAGGTTGGATGCACAAAGAAAAGGGCTCGCACCAATTCAAGGTACTCGAGATCCTGCTCCTCAAACTTATTAAAGTTTACATCTTGTCACTGCAAGAAACAGTACTATGGGGCTTACAGCTGTCAGAAAGCTGGCCTAAAATGATCAAACATGTGCCCTTGTTGTCTATGCCAGTATGTCAGAATACTCCTACTATTGCTTTGGAAGAGAATGACCAGGAAGAAGATGAGGTCCTCGATGCTCTTTCCTGCATGAGGAGCTTGCCACTGACCCTCTCCACATTCCTTCAGCAGCCAATTCAACGAGTAGTGAAGAGGATTATGCAACACCTGGTCCTTCGAAGCAAATCAGGTTTTAAAAACTGCTTAAACAAATGAATAACAATATATGTATGTACACTTTCACAATATAATGTTAGTTTTATAACAACAGTACGTGTATTTGTAAAGTAATGAAAGGAATGCTCAAAAGTAATAAATGCATCAGTAATTCAGAAAAATGTTTTTATTCATTTAACAGAAATTATCCCACCTTCAAAGCTTTGTAGCTCAGAAAGTATTGTATGTATCAAAAGTCAAAGAACTTGTTTTTTTGGAAAATCATACTTGGTGTTTTACTCTTCTTTTTGGTCCTAAGATCATATCCATAAAGTACAAATACTCGACCTTTTGTAAGATAGCATGTATAATTTCACTGGACTAATAACTACAGCTGATTTTGGGTATCATTAATTGTTTTGTAGGGATTCCAAGATTAATAAGGGTTTACTGTAAATTCATGTATACAGATTGATATTAATTCACTTCCACATAATATATATTTTATCAAACAACTTTTAAAATGATAAGCAATTTTAAAAATATAAAACTCATTTAACATGAAGAATTCAAAATAAATCCAGCAATGAACTCAATTTATTTTTAAACATTATAATTGTAATATTTAATTCATGTATTTAATACTATATTAAATTACTGTTTTATTTAATTACACAATACTAAATTTATTATAATTTTAATCTACTTTCATTGTGACTTCATCTTAAACTAATTACCAGATTTAATTTTTTTTAGATTCATTGTTTCAAATTTTAGTTTATTATTCTACTTATTTTCTGCAGTCTTATTTTTTTTAGTAAATGATGGTATTTATTTTATTATCTAATTTTATCCTAGTTTAACTACATTCTGTTTTTATTCTATCATATAACATAACTCACTAGCGTAAAATTGTCACTTATGTTAAAGATTTGTCGTACCAGAAGTGCCACATATGACAATTAATTTACCTATATTCCAACAGATTTTAAGGAACTTATTTATATCTTGAAATGCTGTATTGTAATTTTCAGTTTTTGGTATATTGAACAGTTTATTATTGCTTTCAGTTTATTTCTTATGATTTTTTTTTTTCTTTAAGAGCACTTACAATGCCAGAAGATGAAAGGACATTGCGTATGAATTGTTTACGCAAAAGAGAAAGGCTTCATGATGTTAATTACTGGATGCGTTGCTTCCTAAAGGCCATGGGTACACTTATAACAGAAGAAGGTGAAGATTCTTTACCTACAAAAATGCAGCCAGTTACAACATCAGATTTTGATGAATATCTTTCAAAGTAAGATAAAATACCTATACTTAACTTGTGTATATTAGGTGTTGTGTGCGTTAGGTGCCATTAACATAATAGGTATAGGTGATCTTACAAGAGATAAATTCATTCCAAAAAATGACATAGCCACTTCTAAGAGTAACAGCCATCTCATTCTAGATTTAAGAAAAAGAGTTAGCAGTAAAGTGGTTTTCTTTACATTGTTCACTTAACTAATATGCTGTTGCATATTTATATGCCAAACTCACTAAAATCATGGTGACCATATTTCCTGAATCGAATTTGAGACAGCACATTATACTGATTTATATAAACAAGGACTTCGACCTTTAGCCATTCCCCCCGTACAGTCCGATCTTATGAACATTACACATTTCTTACCTGATTTTGTTGTTTTTCTACAAGAATACTTTCGCGGGATCCTGCATCATCAGTTGTATGTAAAAAACTTTTTGTATAATTACATATTAAATATAAAAAATAGTAAAAGATTAAAAATCATTGTATTTGGCTGGCATATTACCAAATTGACTCCATATGCTTTGCATATGTTTGTATTTTAATCTTTTATCTTTTAACTTTTTAGTCTTATAAATTTTTAATTTTAATCTTAACATTTTTAGTCTTTTTTATGTTTAATATGTAATTTTACAAAACATTTTTTACATACAACTGATGATGTGGGATCCTGCAAAAGTTCTCTTGTAGAAAAACAACAAAATAAGGTAAGATATTTCTTAATTCTGTACTTGGGTGAATCAGGTTGATTTACATTATATATTTATTTGTACAGAGATGATATGGGTCTTGAAAGGATTGATTTAAAAAAAAAAATAATATATATAATTTTTATAAGTTTTAAATTTTAAACAAAATAAATAAATGTGAAATGTTATATTTTATGAAGTTTGTAATGTAATTTGAGATGAATATATAATGAATGCAGTTGATAATCCGACTGAATTGCAAAAGCGCTCTTGCATGTATAGTGGAATAAGTTAAGTCACCCTACTTTATTTATTCTGTACTTTGGTTGATCTAATAAAATAAATATATTTTTATATAGGAGAGAGGAGTGTGATTCTTAAAAGAATTTATTTTTAAAAAAAATATATATATTAATTTATTTAGATAGTAATTAAATTTTTTATAGTCCATTTTTTCCTCTTCATAAATATAATAATCTTTCAGCCTTCACAAAGCACAGAATTAGAAAAACACGCTTGCCTTTAATTTTGTTACTTCATCAAAACGTTTTCGGGTCTAAGCCCATCCTCGGTGATATCTTTTATAAATTCTTAAACTGCTTATAATTTACACAATTAGTTTACTAATAGTTAAGTAATTAATACTAATAGTTACAAACTATTAGCTTTTTAAATTTTATAAAAATTGTACATTTAAAATAAAAATAGATTTAAAAAATCTTTAAAACATTTAAAATATCTAGAACAAATATTTGTTCAGTCAAGAATGAAAAAAAAATGGATAAATACTTTTAATTTTATATATATATATATATATATATATATATATATATATATATATATATATATATATATTTTATTTTTTTTTTATTAAATACTATTTTTAAATGTATAAATGTATAAATAGTAATTAAATGTAAATGAATAAGTGATATGCATTGCAAGTTTATGATGTTTTTTTAAATATATATATATATATATATATAATATAAATATAATGCAGCTGATGATGCGAATTAAGTTCGTGAAAGCACTTCTGCTTATGTAATGAAATAAGATAAGTCATCCTATTACAATTATTCTTTGCTTGGGTTGATCTGTTAGATATATAAATATACATAATATGATGGTTACAAACTATGGTAGCCCTTAAGTAATTTTTCAGTAGTTAAGCATAGAAAGACAAAATGTTATAATTTCAGGTACACTGCTTACACTGTATTGCCTAAACATCTACTAATAGTGGTCGTGCTTTGAAAATAGGCTGTTTTAAAGTATGAGCATTACTACATTTTATTATTCTGCATTTAACTTCAATTAATGTTTTTCTAATATCTATAATATTTAAGAAATCTAGTTTTAAAGAATATATTTGTTTTTCCTATATAAATACCATCACATCATTACATTCAATTTTATAAATTCCTCACAGATTATTTTATTATTATAGAAATATTAAATTAGGTTTATCTAATTTGGCAAATCATCTAATAAACAACAAACATTCTATTTTTGATAGTACTTTCATGAAATATTAAGGTAAGATATTTCTTATCTCAATATTCTGTAGGTAGGTGATTTATGTAATAGAATTTAAATATAATTTAACAGTCAGAGGAATATTATGAATCTTAAAAAGATTAAATTCAAAAGATTATATGTAGCACATACATATATACATAAACATATTATGAGTTTTGTAATTGGCATTCTGTTGTCGTAATAAAATTTCAGGTACTTATAGACACCTCATATAACATTGCTTGATTTAGAATTAGTTCTGTGGATATTTGATCATGAAGGAAGATGTTTTTCACTTTAATTCAGGTGACTTTTATTCAGTGGAGTTGTCCTGTATATATAAATTATGCAATTAGCAGTAGTAATAGTACGTTTATTATAATAGTCAATTTTATAATAAATTGGCTGTTATTTCAAGTTTTTAGCTCACCCCATAAAATGCACTCGCACACAAACATTTATTCTGTTAGAACTATTAAAAAGTGCTTTTATCATCAATATTATTAGCAATATATATTAGCTTACAGAAATTTAACATCTTCGTACTCTTTTATTCTAATTCTTATGAATCGCTTATTGAGTTCTTTGTTTTATTTATAATTAATATTTCTAATATCATGATTCTTAGTTTTTCAGAACATCTTAGAACAACTTAGTTTTTCATGTTTCTTAGTTTTCCTTCTTGGTTCTTACGATGTACTTAATAAAATGTCTGGAACTACTTCTTAATCTTTGACTCAAATCATTGTTGTTGGTTTTTTGGTTGTTTATTATTATAATTATCACTTTTTAAATTCTGTTCTACATTCTTTCACAATTATTATGTATTTTATAGGTCCCAATCTACTTTTTAAATATAAAGTAAACAACGTCATTTAGTTTAGTGAAATCAGTGTATATGTGTAATTTGGTTACCAACTGGATTTATTCTAGAGATTAAATATTTTCGTTCAAAAGATAATTTGATAATAAATATATTACATTTTGTTGTGGAATTGCAAAGAAATTGTCAAGTAAGCTAATTTTAGCAAAAAAAAAAGAATTCTTTGAACATAATGTTTTGAATTTTCGTTTGACAGATTCCTGGGCGACCATGGGACTTGTTGTGATCAAACAAATGGTGAACTGTGAGTTATTTTTTTGTGAAAATGAAAAATGTAATTTCTCATTGGTGTCATTAACATAATTTTCTATAAACAGTATTACCGTGAAATCTGACCTTATAACATTTGGAGATTACGCTTCTGTTTTGTTATTTCCTATCTAACCTTCCTAGTTAAAAATAATATAAAATGATGTTTATTTATTTTTATTATGTTTGTTCATATGAAACATTAGACTTCCCGATGCATGTAAATATTTTTCTGCTGATGATCATTTTACACTTATTTACACTTCCTGTAGAATTTTCTAAAAGAAGTAGATTATTTTCTTTACTCTCTTCACGTTCCAATAGACTTTACATAAGTAAGTGAATATTTATTCAGATCGATGCATAATTACTTATCATACAGGGATAGTTAGGTGTGCTAATTGGTGTAGAAAAAAGGACATGCTTGAACAGAGAAAGGAAATAATAGCAAAATCCTAAACAGCTCAGTGTTAAGAATTAGTTCAAGAAAATAAAAAATTAGAGATTGTTGAGTCCATGTAAATAAAAACATACAAATAACAGTATAGAAGATGTTAATATAAAATTATCTATATACATTTTTGAAATTACAAAAAATAAATAGTTTTTTATATTATTTAAAAACAATAATAGTTGTATGAATGAGGTCTTTCTTATGTTCGAAGGATTGTGCTGTGTTGTACAAAAATAGTTTTTTTTTCTATTTGAGAGATATGGGTATTTTATGTTTTATAAATAAATAACTGCTTTTTAGCAAAAAAAAAAAAATTAGTTTACTGAATATCAATCTACATGATTAATATTTATGAATCCCGACATGAGAACCAACAGCCCATTTTTGTCTCTTAAAAACTCTTTCTGATCTTTTGAAGGATCTCCAAGAGCTAATATGTTTAAACAGACATTGTAGACATGATAAATATATATGGTGTTAAGACTGTCCTATTTTTAATTAATATGTTAATTAGGTTTGTCTGTTTCCTTTCATGTAGTACTTAATAAAATGAATTATATATAAGAGTTTTATGACAGTTTATTGTGTAATGTTTGACAAGTTGGTAATTTAATTTCCTAAAGATAGTCCTAGCTTGTTGACACCTACTCTTGCAAATTTCTGCAGTAACTTACTTGATAAATAGCTTCACTAATGAATATTTTTTCTTAGGCAATTTCTTCATTAATTTACATAATTTATATTAAATAAAATATTAAAACTATTCATTTTTTGCACCTGGGTTAAAGTTACACATCTTTTGCTTAGTTTTGTTAAGCAGTATTTTATTGATATGCCAAATTGGATTATCCTCCATGATAAAACAAGTTAGTTAAATCTTTTTAGTTATTGTAAAGGGTGAAACAAAGTAACTTTTATTAATTAAAAATTAATCACTCTTAACTTCATGTTTCGTGGAAAATTTTCAATCTAACAATATTTAATATTAACACTTTTTCTTACAAAAAGTCATCATAAAATAATCTACTTTCCTGGCTGCTAAAATGAGTTTGCATTTCTAATAAGTAATACGTTTTATCCCCTTAAACAATTGTTGATTATTTTTTAAGGAAAGATGGTCGTTTTCTGAATTCAGAATTTTTAATGATTCAATTTCAGGAACTTCAGTAATCAGGTTGCTTTCATTTTTATTGATATCAATAGTTGTTAATAATAGAAATACAGTTTTTCAATTTGAGAATTGTATTATTCTAACTTCAGTTAAAAAGTATAACTTTTACTCAAAGATTTTGATTTTAAATATGGTTTATGTTTGATTTTAGATAGTTTTGATTTTGCTAATACTTAATGAATAATTTATTTGTATAAATGCCAAATAATTATGCATCTTCTATTGTTGATGGTCCTTTCCCACTGTTGTGATCCATCTCTTCAGCTAAGTAAAATTGAAATTTTATGAATTTTAATAATATTTAAATGATTCATATTTATAATATATAATACATTTTTTATAATATAAAAATTGAAATTTTGAAGTGGGTTCTCTGAGAAATTATTATTTTTTCCTCATATGATAAATTATTCTTTATCTTTCATTTACAGATATATTGGAACTACAAATAAATTAGCACTTCTGTTGGATTATGATGGAACACTTGCTCCACTTGCTCCTCATCCAGATATGGCTGTTATTCCTACTGAAACAAAGCGGGTGCTTGAACGACTTTCTAACATGCCTGAAATCTTTATCGCCATTATTTCTGGGAGAAGCGTTCAAAATGTCAAGCAGATGGTATAATATTATTATTATTTTTTGTATTAAAAATCTGGAAGTATGT
Source organism: Lycorma delicatula (assembly GCF_047948215.1). NCBI lineage: Eukaryota > Metazoa > Arthropoda > Insecta > Hemiptera > Fulgoridae > Lycorma > Lycorma delicatula. The sequence continues at coordinate 52,062,574 of NC_134460.1, forward strand.
CTTTGTTAAAAAATATTAAATAATAATAATACTGTGAATAACACAATATGGTGTTATATATCATATAACGTGTTACTAAAAACATGCTTATCATAATTTTACAGCAACATAAATAATTAAAAGACTTAACTACACAATAATAGGAGTATTATGTGCACCATAAAGCTACATCTTATGAAGCTGAGTTAGATACATTACAGCTCCATCAGTAATACATAAAAAAATATTCTGATGTGACACCTCATGACTTCCTTGTATGCCTGTTATGATTGATGCCTATGATTGTTGTACAGTCATAGTTGTGGCAGACCTTCAAGTGGGAAGTTTTGACCCATCCTTCACAGGCTAGAAATCATATGTGTAGGTTAGACATCATACCGACCAAGCATCACTTATTTATAAACTTTAGAGACGATCTGATAGAAAAACGTTTCATGATGACAGTGAAATTTAAGTTGTTACGCAATTGTATGGAAAGAATGAGCAGGAATTTCTATAATATTAGAATCGACAAGAAGTTAATTCTAATTCCCAAGGACAATAATATGCATTGTAAGTTCTTAAAGTTGTTAAAAATGAAACACAGGAACTGTAGAAATAAAAAATATTTATTAAAGGTATTGTTAGTATATCCCAAAATATAATACTGTAAAAATACTTTCTCACGTTTGCCCCAAATTTTCCCAGATTTTTTTTTATTGTATTTTAAAAATGGAGGTGAAAAATTTGTTTATTTTATTTAAATTTCACTTTGTTTTTAAACATTTCTATGAGTATTTTTATGTATGATTTCATTAATTAATCACTAAAATTGATTTTTGGATCAGTCGTTTATTGTCATTGATATACGTGATGATCTTTCCTGTCTTGATGGTTTTTGTGGATCATAGATAGTTGGCAGTACTTAAACTACTACTGATAGTTTCTGGAATTTTTTTTTAATAATAGTAATAATAAAATCTCAAACAAAATCCAACCTCTTATCCGTGCAGTTACACCTAGGCATATGTCCAAGATGGGCAACGACATGGTATTTTAGTATTTTCACTTATGTCAGCTAATGAGGCAACGTGCAGGAGCTCCACTGCGGAATATGGGATTGGCAGACCCAAGCTACCTGAGCTGGTTGCAGTTATGCTTTTCGGTTTTGCTGCTTGTAGCAGGGTCAGGAGGTATGAATATGATCTGTTTTTGCTGACATTGGGTGTGGGTAGGCAGTGCTTATCCCTCCTCCTGGTAGTGGAAACCAGGTTGAGGGGAGCTGATGTCACCTTGCATTGTGTGCAAGCCCTAGGATGTTGGTACAGCAGGTCAGGCGATGCCTGACTCCTTGGCCTGGGTTAAACCTGTGAGAGGTGGCTAACTGGAAGAACCCAGACTGGATCAATGTTCTGTAACATGCCCTACCATCATCTCTCCACTATATGACATATTGACTGGCATTACTTTTTTATGGAAATTTCTAATTACAAATTTTTTCTGTGGCAGAGGGTTCACAACCCTAGAGTTGGAAAACCTTTGTCTTTGTAAATAAAGTGAAGGAAAAATGTTGTCTACAAATGTAGAAAAAGATGGATTGAACCAAGTTTTGACCGAAAAACAGTTTAGCAATATCAAATATTTTGTTATAAAAAGGAAAGAAGAAGATAATATTGGCAAGATGAGTCCATCGATGATAGCTCAAGGTATCAGGGAAGCTGCTGGAGGACTGGTTAAGGAGATTAGAAAAACTGTTGTTGGATTGTTTGTGGAAACTGTCAATGATGTTTAATCATCATGGTTACTTAAACCCAAGAAGATTGGAATCTTGGATATTGCGATTGCATCTCATAGTACACTGAATGCCTCAAAGGGTGTAGTCGTGTCCAGGGATTTATTGAACTGAACAGAAGAGGAAATTGTAGGGGAATTTCATGAACAAGGACTTGTGTGTTGTCAATTAAACACAAGATGCAACGGAGAAGTTCTACCCTCTGCATTACATGTGCTGACTTTCAAAAAGCCATTGTTCAAAATAAATAAAGGCTGGGTGTCACAGATTGGATGTAGATCTGTTTTTCTCAATTCTTTTTGACAGTTTGTATCAAAGATTTGGACACACTGCGACCACATTGTACAAGGAAAGAATCTGTGTTTGTGGCGATGCATTGCATCGTGATGATCCATGCAGGAATCCACCTGTCTGTGTCAATTGTCATGGGCATCACTCTGCGAGAGCTAGGCATTGTCCTATTTATGAGAAAAAATTATCTGTTCAAGAGACCATACAAAAAGCTGTTAAAGACTGCAAAAAGTCAGCTACTTTGAAGCTAGAAAAGGTGTGCTTGGCAGAACGCCAAAGATTGTGTCTTGTACACAGGTATCATCAATGGGAAATTGAAGTCAGGTATCCAGAGAAAGTAGCCCAAAACTGATGCAGAAGCAACAAAACATTCTCCTTGATTTATTGCAAAGGATCGGAAGATTCCATCGCTGAGGCCTTATACACCCTGGAATCAAAGGAGGCTGTCGGAGGAATAAGAAAAGAAGCAAAAAAGATGGCCTAATAGTATACTTAGGCCATAGATAATATGGATTTAGTTAGTTTTATAAGTTTATAGATAAATCTTCATTAAAGTAGAGTTCTTAAGATTGCCCCCATTTTGATAGATATGACAACATTTCTTTAGAAATGGATGTATGTTTTTAAGTGGTTAGACTTATACACCCTTGTCATCTTGTGTTTTTTTGAGGTTAATGTCCTATGACAAGCCCATTTCTGGATGATTTGTCTAATAAAACTAGTATTTTGATATTAGATTGCTAATCTTTATTATTGGAGTGAAAAGATGTATTTTTTTTATTGAGGCAAAGCTAATGACTGTAGCAGTCAACACCCATAATAATCCAGAAAAATAAATAAATAAATGATAATGAAGACTCAAGTATTAACTAATCTCAGATCTGCTTCTTACACCCTTTATTATTCGTAATGTACTTTGTTTTATATTTATTTATGTTGTGTTTTTTTTTAGGTTGGTATTCCTTATTTGACATATGCTGGTAATCATGGTTTAGAAATTATTCACCCAGATGGTACTGTATTTACACATCCTATGCCAACTGAATTTGAAGATAAATGTAGTGCCTTATTAAAACTACTTCAGGAACAGGTATGGCTATAAGTTGATTTTTTAAAATTTTATTTAAAAACTTTTTTGAAGGAAATTATTTTAAATATTTTATTATCTGGATAACAAACAAAATAAATTTTTAACTCTGTAATATCAGGTTTGTTCAGAAAGTTCTCGGTCTTATACAGAGATGATGTAAAAATGACCAGACTGTGATATTTGTTAGGTGTAATCATTTAGATGGCATGCTGCAAAGTTTTAGATGTTTGGTTTCTGGTATAAAAAATTGAGTAAAAGAAAGAAGTTTTGACATTTTCTAAAATAGTTGTTATTAAAATTCTTTTTAAAATGTTTAACCCCAGTGGACGTAAAAAAGATTTTGCTGTAAAGGATTCTTTCCCATGATTTTTTATGGTAAAATAATGGAATGCTGAATTGAAACGTGATTGTACATCCAACCAAAATAATGAATGTTCAGGAGGCCCAAAAACCATTAGGACCGATGAAATTGTCACAAAAATCCACAATGCTGTATTAAATGATTGCAAACTGAAGATATGTGAGATTGCTGCCATTGCAAACATTTTGATAGACTGTGTTCACTAAATTTTACATGATGTTTTGAGTTTGGAAAAGCTTTCCAGTCAGTGGGTGCCATTTTTCTTAGCAGTCAACCAAAAATGCATTTGTTTGAACACTTACTTCCCATGTTTAGACTTATTTAACACAGTTCTGCTGAGTTTCTTTGATATTTTATAACCATAGATGAAACAGATTCATCATTACGCATCAGAAACCAAAATGTGTGTATTCCATTTGTAGGAAGAGTCATATTTACAGTTTTTTTTGTATTCTCATGGTGTAATCTTCATAAATTACCTGGAGAAAGGCTAGACCATCACGGGTAAGTATTATGCTTCACTATTGGACCAATTGAAGAGTGTTCTTCTGTTGAAATGTCCACACCTGACCAAAAAGAAAGTTTTCTTTCATTTAGATAATGTGCCTACACTCATTTCTCAGGTTGCTACAAACTCCTTGACCTAAACTTCAAAGTGCTTCCACATTCACTATGTTTGTCTCGTAGTGATTACACTTCCTCTTCCCAAACCTGAAAAAATTGCTTGGAAAATTAATTTCAAATAAATAAGTCAAAACTGAAACACTTACTTATGTCACGAAATTGGAGAAAAAGCTCCAATTAAAACTAAGTGTATTAAAAAGTTAGAAAGTCATTGGTCCAGATAGATCAGATTGCAAAGTGACTGCTTAGAAAAATAAAACAAAAATTCTGAAAAATCTTGTTTTCTTTGTCAGGCTGTGAACTTACTGAACAGTCCTCATTTGGTATTGTATGAATTAATAAACTCTATGTATGTATGTATGTATTATATGAATTTATAAACTCTTTAAAGAATGAATTGATCATTTCTAGATAAAATATTTTTTTAACTAATGTTTTAATTTATTCCTATTAAACTTTGATATTGTTTGTTAAATTTGTTTACCAAGATAATATATTTAATACAAAGATAATTGTTTGTTTATTACGAAGAATTGAACACTGATTTGTAATAACTATCATAAAAATTACTAATATAAAAATGTTAACTTTATTTTCATTAAACGTTTAAAATAAAAACAGCCAGGTAAATCTTTTTACTTTTAAAAATTAAAATTTTTTTCCTTGTAAAAAATTTGTGTTTATTTAAAAAAGTTGATTTTTTTGTGTATGTAAACAATAAAATTTTAGCAAATATCATAGATTGAGTTTATATAATGCATTTATGTTTTAAAAATATATTTTAAAGAATAGTTGTTTGATCTTAACTTATTTGGTGTGATTTAATAGTAAAATTGTAGCTGAACAGGCTAAATATGATTTCAATATACTTTGAACTTATGCTACTTTTACAGTTAACTTTCTGTAATCAAATTTTAATAACTTATTACTGTGCATATTTAAAGTTGATTTTTTGTTTTTCAAATGTGAGATTTTTTTACATGTTCTTTTAAAGAAAGTTATTTTACATTAAATATGGCCAATTTTAAATTACATATTGAGGCTTCTAAAAAAGGAAGGTTATAACTCACAATCAGACTTTCAAGATGTAATCTTGTACAAAGCCTTCTCCTCTAAAAAAAATTACCAAAAATTTGATTTCCAAGTTGAGATTTTTTACTTTGATTAGATTCTTAATTTTTTTTGTTTGAGAAATTTAACTCAATTTAGGCCAAAATAACCTTTGGCGTAAAATAAAATACACATATAGCATGTTTTAAGCAAACAATTGTTGACTACTACTGTTTTTTAGTTATTCCACTAAAAACTTTTAGATCAAATTCCTTGTTCTTGTCTATAAATTTTTGTCTAAAATGGAAACATTTTTCAGTCCTCATTACTCTTGTTGCAGTGCTGTATTCTTATACTGTACTTTTAACTGAGGTCTTAATATGCTGAGTTCTCCCTAATAATGTTGTGTAAGGTAATAATAAACAATAACCACCCTAAATTAGTATTTCCTGTTTTTATGTTATGAACAATTTCAAGTTTTAAGATTTCTAATGCTTTGTTTATTAATTAATAGATTATGCATTAGATGTGATTTTAACTCTCAGGTGTGTAAAGAAGGTGCATGGGTAGAGAATAAAGGGGCTCTTTTAACATTCCATTACCGTGAAACTCCATTGGATCTTCGACCAGAAATGGTAAAGCAAGCTAAGGAATTGATTGAAAGCTTTGGATTTAAAGCAGGAGAGGCACATTGTGCTATTGAAGCTAAACCTCCTGTGCAGTGGAATAAGGGTCGTGCTTCTATACATATTCTTCGTACAGCATTTGGTCTTGACTGGACTGAACGTATACGTATTATTTATGTTGGAGATGATAACACTGATGAAGATGCTATGACAGTAAGTAAAATATTTTTATATGTAAAAAGTTATTTTAATAAAAAGAATGATTACTTAGTAATATTATGTATAAAAATTCATTACATTACTTAATGTAATGGTAGATTGTTTAGCCATTTGGCATTTTAGTCTTGTAGTTACCTCAGTTGTTAACACACTATGTTATATAGTTACTTATATATACCTTTATATTGTGTACTTTACCTCACTGCTTCCCAATAACCTTTGCATTTCATCTACTATTCTAACCATGTGTAAGATGTAGACAAGATAATTAGTAAAATTTTTATTTATAAATTGGTATTTTTTTATCGGTAACCACATTTACTGTTGTTATTTCATCATAAAATAATTTACGAGGCCTGGTTTTTGCACACTAGCACACTAGCGTGCTACACAGAGGCAAAAGGTACTATTGAGTTGGGCATAGCAGTACATGATAGCTAAAATCCCCCTCTACAAACCTACAATAATGCATTGAAATCCATTTACCGGTTTGTTTTCAGTAGCAGTTAAAATAGGTCAAGTACTGTCAAGATGTCAACACGCTTACAGCATGCAGTGATCAAATTTTTAACAGCAGAAAATATGAACCCTACGAATATTTTGCATCGTTTAAAAGCAGTTTACGGTAGTGAAACCGTTGACAGGAGTACTGTGAATAGGTGGGCATTGAAATTTCGCAAATATGAAACTGGTAAATAGAGTCAATTGAGGACACACCTTGCAGTGGACAACCATTTTCTGTTACTGACAAGAAACATCGAAAGGAGGTGGATGATTTGTTTCAAGTTGACTGACGAATCACCCAGCAATGCATCACTATTCAGTTAGGCATATCAAAAGAAAGAGTAGACCATATTATCTATTGAGCAATTGGGTTACTGTAAAATCTGTGCTACTGTCACAATCCGCCATACTCACCAGATTTGGGTCTGTGCGATTTCCACTTCTTCTCTCATCCAAAGAGGGATTTCGAAGGTAATCATTACCCCACCAATGATGAGGTTGAAGGAAGCTGTGGCCACTTGGCTCCAAGAAAGACCGCCAAAATTTTTCATTGATGGAATGTAAAAACTTTGGATAAGTGTATCAGTGTAATTGGGGATTATATTGAAAAATGGCATTTTGAAGCTAACGTATTGTACTTTTATTTCATTCCAATATCTCTTTTCATTTCCATGCAGTGCATATATGTGCAAAATTTATCAGCCAAGCCCTGTTTATAAAAGAGCCGATGGATACAGATTTAAATTTAAATATTAATCTCAAGAATTATTTTATAATATATATATATATATATATATATATATATATATATATATATATATATATATATATATACTTTTTAATCTACTCACTTCAAGAACTTTTGCCATAATTTTATTATTTATGAACGAATTCAAATAAATACTGTCTTAATGTGCATGCATTCCTGGCTCCCAGCATGCCTTACATAAATGCAGATGTCATTTGCAGTTGTAGCGTCACTATATACAGTTTATATTGTTCTTTCAAATAATTGAATGGCTCACCGATTGTGAAATGTGGTTTGTGATTTGATTTTTGACCACAAGGAATGTGTCAGTAGCGAACATTCATCGCCAGATATGTGAGGTTTATGGGCCTAATTCATGAGTGACAACAAAGTGCACAAACGGGTAAGACTGTTCAAGGATGGACCAGACAATGTCCTTGATGAACCACAATTGCGCCAACCTTCTGTAATCACAGATGATTTGGTGTGCTAAGTTTATGTAAACATTTGTGAAGACCGGCAGTTCACGATTTCCACTTTGTCTCTAATATCCCCCCAAGTTTCAAGGTTAGTACTATACAAAATTGTACAGTGAGAAAGTATACTGATACAGTGAGAAAAGACATGAACTTTTGTACCGCACTGTCACTGGGGACTTGGATTTCTTACATCACTCCAGCATCAAAGCGACAGTCAATGGAATGGCAACACAATATTTCCAGTCAAAGTGAAACAGCCAAACAGACAATGTCAACATGCAAAATTATGGCAACCATGTTTTGGAATAGACATGGTGTCCTTTTATTCAGTTTTATGCCCAAAGGAAAAAACAATAAACTCTGTGTCCTGCGCAGAGTTTAAGCTGTATACAGAGACACAGTAGGAGTGTAAGCTGCATACTGCAAGACTTTGACAAAGCTTTGGCATGCCATACAGAACAAGCAATGTGGTCTATTGTCATCTGGAGTTCTGTTGCTGCATGACAATCCACAACCTCATTCTGCTGCTCAGACTCTAGAATTAATCATATCTTTTTGGTGGGAGGAAATGGACCACCCACCGTACACTCTGGACTTTGCACCGAGCAATTACCACCTGTTTTGCTATCTGAAGGAGTTTCTCCGTGGTCATTGGTTTGACACCAACAAAGAAGTAAAAACAATGGTTGTCTTCACAGGCAATTCTATGATGTGGGCATAAAAAATTTAGTAAAATGCTATGATAAATGTTTAAACAAACAAGGTAACTGTGCAGAAAAAAGTGTAAAAAGAGTGAAATAAAAAACCTTTTTGACAATATCTTTACTGGTTTTTTTTTTTGTATTAAAAAATGGACCTTACTTAAATAGCCCTCGTATTAATATAAACCACCTAAAACAGAATATTGATAAAAGAGATCTTACCTTAATTTAATCATTAAAATACTTTATGGGATCCTCCATCCTCAGTCATGATGAATTATTTAATTATGACATAAATAATATGTATCCTAGCATACCTATAGACAATACTATAAAAATATTTTTTTTTAAATCTGATGTGGGCACCAAACTTCCTTGTTCACCTATTAAATTATATATACACATTTTTTTTTTTTTAAATGGAAAGTACATAAAATTTTATTTCATTAATAACTTCTGATATTTTATTATTTTTTTTATTATTATTGTTATTGAATTATTTATTGTAAAAATTTTTTTACAATCAGAGTTTAATAATTATTAACAAATCATTACATTTAAATTTAAAAAAAAAGGAGATGAAGTCTGATTTGAACCAACGTGCCTTCCCCTTCGAAGATCCAAATATTTCTTTAATTAAAATTTAATTTCGCTATAACTCTGGAACCATTGAAAATAAGTTTCATTTCAGTATACCCTCTACATCCTACATCCCTAACAATTTGTTTTACATATTCCAAACGTGGCCTGCCTACACAATTTTTTCCTTCTACCTGTCCTTCCAATATTAAAGCGACTATTCCAGGATGCCTTAGTATGTGGCCTATAAGTCTGTCTCTTCTTTTAACTATATTTTTCCAAATGCTTCTTTCTTCATCTATTTGTCGCAATACCTCTTCATTTGTCACTTTATCCACCCATCTGATTTTTAACATTCTCCTATAGCACTACATTTCAAAAGCTTCTAATCTTTTCTTCTCAGATACTCCGATTGTCCAAGTTTCACTTCCATATAAAGCAACACTCCAAACATATACTTTCAAAAATCTTTTCCTGACATTTAAATTAATTTTTGATGTAAACAAATTATATTTCTTACTGAAGGCTCGTTTCGCTTGTGCTATTCGGCATTTTATATCGCTCCTGCTTCGTCCATCTTTAGTAATTCTACTTCCCAAATAACAGAATTCTTCTACCTCCATAATCTTTTCTCCTCCTATTTTCACATTCAGTGGTCCATTCTTCCACTCTCCTCTCAATTCTTCTGTATAGAATTCTAGTTAAGATTTTTGATGCATGACTAGTTAAACTAATTGTTCTGTATTCTTCACATTTATCTGCCCCTGCTTTCTTTGGTATCATGACTATAACACTTTTTTTTAAGTCTGACGGAAATTCCCCTTTTTCATAAATATTACACACCAGTTTGTATAATCTATCAATCGCTTCCTCACCTGCACTGTGCAGTAATTCTACCGGTATTCCGTCTATTCCAGGAGCCTTTCTGCCATTTAAATCTTTTAATGCTCTCTTAAATTCAGATCTCAGTATTGTTTCTCCCATTTCATCCTCCTCAACTTCCTCTTCTTCCTCTATAACACCATTTTCTAATTCATTTCCTCTGTATAACTCTTCAATATATTCCACCCATCTATCTTTTCACCTTGTACTGTTACTCCGAATCTAAATTGTTCTTTAACATCATTAACTGCTAGTTCCATGTAAAGATTAAAAAGTAACGGAGATAGAGAACATCCTTGTCGGACTCCCTTTCTTATTATGGCTTCTTTCTTATGTTCTTCAATTGCTACTGTTGCTGTTTGGTTCCTGTACATGTTAGCAATTGTTCTTCTATCTCTGTATTTGAACCCTAATTTTTTTAAAATGCTGAACATTTTATTCCAGTCTACGTTATCGAATGCCTTTTCTAGGTCTATAAACGCCAAGTATGTTGGTTTTGTTTTTCTGTAATCTTCCTTCTACTATTAATCTGAGGCCTAAAATTGCTTCCCTTGTCCCTATACTTTTCCTGAACCAAATTGGTCTTCTCCTAACACTTCCTCCACTCTCCTCTCAATTCTTCTGCATAGAATTCTAGTTAAGATTTTTGATGCATGACTAGTTAAACTAATTGTTCTGTATTCTTCACGTTTATCTGCTCCTGCTTTCTTTGGTATCATTACTATAACACTTTCTTTGAAGCCTGACGGAAATTCCCCTTTTTCATAAATATTACACACCAGTTTGTATAATCTATCAATCGCTTCCTCACCTGCACTGCGCAGTAATTCTACAGGTATTCCGTCTATTCCAGGAGCCTTTCTGCCATTTAAATCTTTTAATGCTCTCTTAAATTCAGATCTCAGTATTGTTTCTCCCATTTCATCCTCCTCAACTTCCTCTTCTTCCTCTATAACACCATTTTCTAATTCATTTCCTCCGTATAACTCTTCAATATATTCCACCCATCTATCGACTTTACCTTTCGTATTATATATTGGTGTACCATCTTTGTTTAACACATTATTAGATTTTAATTTATGTACCCCCAAAATTTTCCTTAACTTTCCTGTATGCTCCGTCTATTTTACCAATGTTCATTTCTCTTTCCACTTCTGAACACTTTTCTTTAATCCACTTTTCTTTCGCCAGTTTGCACATCCTGTTTATAGCATTTCTTAATTGCCGATAGTTCCTTTTACTTTCTTCATCACTAGCATTCTTATATTTTCTACGTTCATCCATCAGCTGCAATATATCGTCTGAAACCCAAGGTTTTCTACTAGTTCTCTTTATTCCGCCTAAGTTTGCTTCTGCTGATTTAAGAATTTCCTTTTTAACATTCTCCCATTCTTCTTCTACATTTTCTACCTTATCTTTTTTACTCAGACCTCTTGCGATGTCCTCCTCAAAAATCTTCTTTACCTCCTCTTCCTCAAGCTTCTCTAAATTCCACCGATTCATCTGACACCTTTTCTTCAGGTTTTTAAACCCCAATCTACATTTCATTATCACCAAATTATGGTCGCTATCAATGTCTGCTCCAGGGTAAGTTTTGCAGTCAACGAGTAGATTTCTAAATCTTTGCTTAACCATGATATAATCTATCTGATATTTTGCAGTATTGCCTGGCTTTTTCCAAGTGTATATTCTTCTATTATGATGTTTAAATTAAAAAAATCATAAAAAAGTCATAAAATTTAAAAAATCATGGGTGTTTGCAATTACTAAATTATATTTCATGCAAAACTCTATAAGTCGGTCCCCTCTTTCATTCCTTTTGCCCAGCCCGTATTCACCCACTATATTTCCTTCCTTGCCTTTTCCAATGCTTGCATTCCAATCTCCAACTATTATTAAATTTTCATATCCTTTTACGTGTTTAATTGCTTCATCAATCTCTTCGTATACACACTCTACCTCATCATCATCATGGGCGGTTGTAGGCATATAGACGTTAACAATCATTGTCGGTTTAGGTTTTGATTTTATCCTTATTACAATGATTCTATCGCTATGCGTTTTGAAATACTCTACTCTCTTCCCTATCTTCTTGTTCATTATGAAACCTACTCCTGCCTGCCCATTATTTGAAGCAGAGTTAATTAATCTAAAATCACCTGACCAAAAGTCGCCTTCCTCTTCCCACCGAACCTCACTAATTCCCACTACATCTACATTTATCCTATCCATTTCCCTTTTTAGATTTTCTAGCCTACCAACCTTTTTTAAACTTCTAACATTCCACGCTCCGACTCGTAGAATGTTATTTTTTAATTTTCTGGTGACCCTTTCCTTAGCAGTCCCCACCCGGAGATCCGAACGGGGGACTAGTTTACTTCCAGAATATTTTACCAAGGAAGACGCCTCCATCATTGTTATATGAAAATGCAGAGAGCCACATTTTCTTGGAAAAAAAGCAGCTGTAGTTTTCCATTGCTTTCAGCTGCGCAGTACTCAGAGGACTGAGTGATGTTGATATGGCCGTTTAAGTCATTCTGACTCACGCCCCTAACAACTACTGAAAGAGCTGCTGCCCTCTTTCAGTAGTTTCAACATCCTACAGCTAATCATTTTTGAGTTATGCAAGATACATACGTACAAACATCACGCCAACACTAGTGAAAATGGATATTTCTGTTGAAATCTGAAAACCAAAACTTTTTGCGATCACAATACCTCCTTTACTTCATATAGTGAAATAATAAATTAAAAGTAACCAAGAAGATCCAAATTTTATTAAAGGTATCATCACTATTTTAAGAAATATATTTCATCCAAGATGAATAAGAGAGTGAATAAAAGAATACCTTACCTGTGGGATTTCCTCATACACATAAAGTTTGATATGTTGATGATATTCTCATTATATATAACCCGGTAGTAAATAATGAACATCTAATATTATTAATCAAATTAAACCCTTAAAATAAAAATTTCAAATTCACATTTAAAATAGAAAATTGAATGTTAAATTATTTAGAAGTCAATATTGAAATAAACAGTACAACCAAATTGAAACTTCAGTGTATAGAAAACCTACATGTAGTAACATAAGAATTCATAAAAAAATTAAATTGCCCTTGGTTCATAAAATTAACACTTATACAAATATGATTAATAGAGCAATCAAGTACAGATATTAACAAAGAAGTTAAATAATGAAATAGATATAAAAAAGCATATTGCATTTGAAAATGGATATGATACTACTTTAATTAACAATATTTAAAAAAACAGCTGTCAAAATACAATAACAAAATAACTACTTTACAACCATACATAATAAAATACACAAAAGTGAAAACAAACATAAAGTATTTATATACTAACAATATTGAAAATGTTATAAGCCTTCCAATAAAAAAAGATTTTAACCGGCATACAAACTTATTAACCACATAATAAAATATTTAAGAAACAAAACTAATAATAAAAAAATTAAATCTATATGTAATGTATAAAATTAAATTTAGTGATTGTGATGCAGTCCAAGCAGTATTTGTTGTAAAATGGACTTTTTCTATATGATCGCTAATTCTTGCTTTGCCTCCAGAATATCATCGGAAATGATTATTTTGTTATGCACCCGTTAAAAAAAGATGTGCTTAAATTTTTATTAAACAAAATGTAAAAAATTGCAAAATATCCATTTTTTCTCCTATTTCCCTAGATAAACACGATAACTGTTCATTTTATAGAAAATATTGAAAGAAAAAAAAGTTTTTTTATTAACTTTTACACACAGTATCATTGGTTGCAAATCTAAAAATACATTATTGATGCAGAAATAGCAGCAGTAATTGTCAAAAACATTAAAAATTAAAAAAACTTTTTTTGGGAATTTTTTTGAGTACTTATATTGTACATAAGACCTTCAGATTTTGCCTCAAAGAACTTTTTGATATGATAAAGCAACACGCCAAATTTCAACAAAATCAGTTTGACAGTCTTTGCATAATAAGTTTGCAATCCAGATTAAAAAAAGAGATTTTTCCAAATTGTGTAGAGCCTGAAATAAAGTCTCTAGATACTTGAATTAATCAGATATAAAAGAACTTTCAAATGATTTTGAAAAATTTAAATCTGTTAATTAGGAAAGCCTAGGGAATTTTTCAAACATACTTGCATTTAAGAAACAAAATTACTGTTGCTTTCACTGGTAGGTTGTAATGAAAATTGAAACATTTCAAAAACAATAATTATTACTCCATTGCTCCACCCATTCACTGGAATTATCACTGCAATGCCCAACAGTTCTTAGTGGAGTTCTTCCCAGAAGTTCAGGTCACTTCTGTTTTATTGTAAAAACCGAAATTGGAGGCAGATAATATCCAGTTGCATTAATGCAACAAATGATAGTAACATTTCTCCCTCCCACTGCTGATACGACTTTGAAAACTCTAGTCCCTGTGGGTGATATAACCTGAAACACAGTGTGCCAGAAATAAATAAAGTAGCAGAAAAGGCGCTATTAGATTTAAATTATTTTAAATTTTATTTTAAGAAAATTGTAATTTTTAATTATTTTCTATAACTTTATATGCCTTTTAAGATATAATGGAACAATTTATGGATCATGTAACGTAAGAAAATCACATAAAATAAATAAAAAATACGTATAAACAACCAAAAGAATACAGCAAAAAACACTTTTGGATAAGATGACGTTAACTTGTGTTGATCATCAGTGTTAAAAGTCTTTGCTTTTTGTGGTAGAATTTAAAAAGATAAGATAAAAATAAATTGTGATTGTGAAAAGCATTTTGTCTAAGGTAGTTGTGTATATCAAAGAATAACCAAATATCTTACATGTTAGTCCACAAAATCATACCTGAAGGTCTTAAAAATTACAACACGTCAGTCAAAATATACAAACATTATCATTATTAACAAGAAACAAAATGGCAGCAATGGAGTGGCTTCAATGTGCATGTTTTTAGTGCCTTAACAGTGTGGAGCCCTAGTGATATCCTAGGTGGTATAACATAGTAGTATGTTATCTTACCCTGCTTATCAACATGCCCCAGTTTCCCCTATGTATTCATAAATGGAATCCTTTTTTTGTTATTAAAATGAAAATAAATGTAATGTAATTTTAAATAAATAATTTTTTCATAAGAATATTCAATTTTCAAAATTTCCTGTTTCACATAGCAATCCAGGGAAACAGAAAAATTTATACTGTACTTACATTGATTATTAACTTGATTTTTTTTCAGGCATTAAAAGGTATGGCAGCTACATTTCGTGTGGCGACATCAAGTATCGTGAAAACAGCTGCAGAACGTCGTTTACCAGATACTGATTCCGTTTTAACATTGCTTAAATGGGTTGAAAAACATTTTGGTAAACGTACACCTAGATTGTCAAATATTGCTAGTGTCGACTTAAGAAATTCTCAATCAGGCTCTCTAAAAATGCATATGTCATTATCTAAAGATTAAGTTAAGTGAAAAAAGGTGTTGATAGTTTTGATTGCTTTGCATCGCACAGTGTCTATTTATCTATATGTTTGAATTAGAATGTTTATTATGTATAGTTTAAATAAAAATATATTTTGAAAGCTTTAAAATTTTATTTAAGTTTCAGTGTCAGAATATATTTATTTTGATGTTCTATTATTTATTCTGCTTTAAAAATAAAAAGAGTAATAAATATTTTGCAAAAAAAAATTTATATAAAATAAACACTTTTTTAAATTCTAATGTTGGTGATATGTATTTTTTTATTTAAAAATATTTTATTAGTATTTGTATTTAAATATTTTAAAATTTATACAAATTAGCTATAAAATGAATCATGACATTTTTATTTATTTTATCTGTTTTTTTCCAAAGTTAATTTTTTATATATTTATATGTACGTACTGATATAAAAGGATTATTTTTCTGTTGTTCCTCTGCTGATATTTGTTTTAACCTGATATATTTACATTATAAAAAATTATGTATTTATTTTTTTACATAATAAATTTAATTCAGTCTTTTGTATTGTATCATATTTATTTGTTAAATATTTTGATTTTTATTATTATACTTTTTAAATTATGTGTTACAACTTTATAGTTGATTGTTCTTCTTCCTCTTAAACAGTATTATTTGTAAACACTGCATGTTAATAAAAGTTATTAAACAATGGTAATAAAGATTACATATGTTAATTTGCAATCAAAATTATTACGTAAAAAATTTGTATGCTCTGATTATTCTATACATATATATATATATATATATATTTTGTATTACCTTTGCCACTGTGTTATAATATAATTGCATTCCACATAATTGCTTTCCCATTTTATAATCCTAGTTCAAAGTTTGTTTAGAAAGCTAGGTAAAAAAGTTTAGAAAAAGAAATCCTGTGATGAAAAATTTGTATGTTTAAAAAATGTATACTTTTTATTATTCTTTCTGTAATTTTATTTTGTTTATGTGTACTTAATTTCATATTCCTAATGTGTAGATTTCAATCTGTTCAACTAGTGAACAATAAGCAACCCCCCCCCCCCCCCCCCCCGCCTCCACCCGTTGCCAAATGAGAGAGGAATATATGTACAAGTAAATGAAGTGTAGTCTTTGTTCCCGAGGTTTGTGATTAATTAAACCCCAACCACCACAGTATATCGGTATTCACTGTGTAGTTTTCAAATGCGTATAAAAGCAAAGTTTTACTAGGATTAGAACCTGAGAACCCTATACTTCAAAAATCAGCTGTCAAATAACTGATTTGTGATGAGTTTTACCACTAGACTGGGCTGGTCTATGTAAAATGCTGGTAATTATAAAATACTTTATCATTTCATTAAAAAAAATAACAATGAAAACAGGTAAAATAATTAAAAAATCAGTTTCTTGCTTCAGTAAGAGAACTTAAGAACTGAGATAACATAATTATTGTATCTTCAGCTGAAACTGAATGAGGCTTGTACTATCTAATACTTCATTGTGTTCAAACAGCAGGTGCATTGAATAAGTCAGAGTAAATTAGAACTTGAGTATTAATAAGTCTTGTTATATTTTTTACCCTTATTAATTTATTTACTCCAATAACAATAGGTAAGTTGACATCCAATTATATTTACTTAATGATATATGAAATTTTGTAGCATATGAAAAAATGATCATTTGTTGATGTGTTATTAACAGTTATTTAATAACTAAATTTTACTTTTGCTAAACCCAATAATGTTGCTTTTTTATATTTATCTAGTTTCTCATATATCTTATTAGAAATGTAACTTAAGCATCTAAACCAAATTTTTTAAAGTTAATATTTCTTTTTTATTATAAATTATCCTTTAAAGTGTTTCCACTATTTGATATTAATGATAAGGTCTATATTTAGATGCGCAGTCTGTCATAAGCTTTGTAAATAAGGATAACTTTACCTTTTTTCAATGCTTCTGGCCAAGTAGATATTTCTATACGTATATTAGATATACGAGCTAATGGTCCTCAAATGTAATTAGATACAGTATGGCACAAGGAAACAGGAAATTTTGAAGTAACTACATAAGTAAAAAAAATTAATTTACAAGTTTTATTGCTGAAAACAAAAAGTAAATTACTTGCCATTAAGTTTCACAACACAAAAAATATTAATTTCTAAAAACATTGTCCATAAGATGATGGCCATTTGGACGTATGCATTCCCGGAAGTGAATGTGAGATTTTGCAAGGCACTTTGAAACACTTCCATGGGAATTGCAGCAATTTCTTCTTGAATCCTCGTTTTCAACTTAGCGATTGCTATTGGGCGAGTAATGTACACTTTACTTTTGAGGTGGCCGCAGAAGAAAAAATCACACCACAAATTTGGTGATCTTGGGGGTCAATGAATGTCGTCACACAGTGAGATTGTGAGATTATGTAGTTACCAAAGAGCTGTCAAATGGCTGTCATTGATGCTCTGGCAGTATGGGCTGTGGCAACATCTTGCTGAAACCATGTATTATGAAGATCAGGAAAGTTTTGAAGTTGTTCTTCTACAAATGTACTTCTACAATGCTTCTGCATGTTTTCTTGCTGATTGTTATGGGCTCCTTCCATTTGAGGGCTGAACTGCTTCAATGTTTTGTGGGGTTCGTTGAACTCCTGGTGGTTTCTTCTTTAGAGTTGAATCCGTCTCAAAATTCTCAACCCATATCATGACAAGATGGAATGCGACCATGACATCCTAAATTGTAATGACGTCAGAATTAACGTTCCTCAGCAGTCACACTGTCACCATTCTTGAAAAAGGCAAATACACATTGTACATCCCTGGCAAATACACATTGTACCGACCCACCGGTCCATGATTACTAAATGACTGGTAGATATGCCACTCCCACCTTTCTACCAGCTCCTTCTAAAATGGTAGGCTTAAGGAAATGTTTTAGGAAACTTTTTGTTTAAATCAGGCTTTTAAAGCACCTATCTTCAATAACTTGATGTTCACATGCCATTTTTTTTCCAAATTGTACTAATAGCCTAGCAACTTTTTTAATTTCATTACATTTATTTATTTTCCGCTTTTCCTGTTTCTAGATGAAAGATTGTTAATTTTTTCTTCAATCAAGATTTGTTTTTTTGCTTTTCTTTACAGAGTTGTAAAAAAATCAAATAATACTAATAAAACCATATTGTAAACAGGAAATTAATTATTCCAATTAATAACTAAGCACACCAAATATCAATTTAAATAAAAATAGTTCAAGACAAAAGAAATTCACAAAGTACACGTCTCTGAACCGCACTGTGTAAAATAAGGTGACTGACTGAATAAGTATGCTTAAATAAAAGTTCAAATGTAAAATATTAGGTCAAAAAAATAAATTCTTAATGTGATAGTGGACAATCCGACTAGTTTTAAAGTATTTTAATAGCATCAGTTGTTATAATTGATTGTTCCCTTTATTACTTGACATATTTGGTTTTTCACTCATAGTAACCGATACTGAATACTTATATAGTTTTATAAGTGTATCTGTAAAATATAGTCTGTATTTCCTGGTTTAGTTTATATCCACTATATTTATAAAAATATGTATAGAATTATTTATTGTTTATTGATAAAGAAATGTTTCTCACAACATTTTGCATATTTATGTAAATAATAGCAATAAAACAAGACTACAGAAAATTTTTTTTAATTTCAATAACATATATATATATATATATATATATGTATGTGTGTGTGTGTGTGTGTGTGTGTGTGTGTGTGTGTATGTATGTGTTGGAATTAACACATACCAGATAAACTAAACCTTGATGTGTGAATGTAGATGATGATGTTATTCTTTTGATAAAATTCTACTACTCTAGATCATTTTAAACTTTTTGTGTAGTATTTTATCAACATATTTATAAAAATTTTAAATATGTAAGTGACCATGAAACATATAACAGGAATGATTATTATTGTTAATAATATAATTTATATTGCATAGCCACTTGTCAAACAGCATCATGACAAGTATTTTTAATGATTTTATGGCACTGAAACCTTCTGTAACTAATTTACAAAATTAAATTTTAATTAATTTAGACATTTTAATTTATGAGGATTGTCTGAAAAGGTTTGAGCATAACATAAAAAGATAATATATTTTTTCCGTCAAATATAGTTTTATTTTTCAACAGTCTCCTTTGAAGTTAATACTCTTTTTCCAGCGATGCTCTATTCTTTTTAACCCTTAATTTTAACTTTAAGGTTACGAACAACAAAACGTCGCTTGGGGCCAGATCTGGTGAATACAATAAGTGGTCAACCAATTCAAAGTAATTTGTGAATTTTAATCATGGCGACCATCGAAGTGTGAGCTGGCGCATTGTCCTGATGGAAAAGCACTTTGTTCTTCAAATATAGTTGTTTTTTTTCAATTTCTACCTCCAGCTTGTTAAGTAATGATACATAATACTGTCCTGTTATTGTTTTACCTTTTTGAAGATAAACAATAAAGTAAATTCCATTACTTTCCCAAAAAAATAGTCGCATCACCGTCCCAGCCGATGGAATCATCTTCACCTTTTCAGAGCAGGTTCACCATTTAACAGTCCAATGTTTCATCTAAGAAGTGTAGTGGTGGATCCACAATTAATCAACAGTTATGAATTGATGCAAAAAATCTGACTTGTTTTGCTTAAACTGCTCCAGCAGGGCCTTGGAAATGTTCATTCAAATGCGTTTTTGGTCCAAAGTGAGCAAACGCG
Organism: Lycorma delicatula; assembly: GCF_047948215.1. Taxonomy (NCBI): domain Eukaryota; kingdom Metazoa; phylum Arthropoda; class Insecta; order Hemiptera; family Fulgoridae; genus Lycorma; species Lycorma delicatula. The sequence goes on from NC_134460.1 coordinate 52,082,734, forward strand.
GCACCCAACGTGCGGATAGCTTACGCATATCCAATTCTTCAGTGAATATATGAGAAACACATTCTTTCGATATCCCCATAGCCTCTGCTATCTTTCTAACCTTAATTCATCGGTTATCCAGTACCATTTGGTAAATTTTTTCATTTGGTAAATTTGGTGGTTGCAGTTTTTGGCCTTCCTGAACGTTCATTATCAACCACGCTGGTATGACAGTTTTTAAATTCAGCTGCCCATCTTTTCATGGTGGCAAATGATAGGACAGAGTCCCTGTAAACAGTGTCCAACTGTTTTTAATTTGTGTAGTAGTATTCCCTTTCAAATACAAGTATTTAATCACAGTATGATATTCAGTTTTTTCCATTTTCACAAAAACACTCACAATGACTTACTCAAACAATAACTGAGCATGCAAAAACTGAAATTTTAGTGAGTACCTTTCAACTCATGTGCAAATACATTTACTAACTTTTGTTGATGAGTGCTGTCATCTTCATGTTGAGGCTTAAAACTTTTCAGACAGCCCTCGTATTTATACTAGTGAAACAATTGGTTTAGTTCATTATTTCTTTGAAATATTGTCCAACTTTGTCAATATTAAACAAGTGCAAATCGTATAGACCTTTATTGCACAAAAAAATAATGCTTTTAAGAAAAAGAGATAACATTACAGGTTGAACTTTGTAGAAGGCAGGATTTACTTTATTAATATCTGTTTAGATGTAATATTTTTCAGTTTATGAATATAGTGCTTATTACATTTACAAGCGACCTAATCAAGCTGTTATCATGTAAACTTAATCATATGATTAGTGTACAAGCTGTACAGAACCAGACCTTTCTTGATAATAATTGTGAATTATTTATATTAGCAACGAATTTAAGTTGATGATATCCCTTATTATTTTATATCTTCAGTTCATGAATTTACTTAATATACTATTGAAAAAATGAGATTTTATTATCAGTTTTAGAACATAAGGAGCCGTAAGCATAAATATAAATGTTACATAAGCACTTTTTTAATGAATTAAGATACCTTCCATCCATTTTGTAAGCAAATGCCTGCCTGATCTGTCTTTGCTTATATAAGATTATTTAATTTTAATTATAAGTTAAAATTTGATCATTAATATGATTACTATCTTATGAGTTTATAATACTCAAATTATTAAAGGCAGTTCATATTGACTTACATGCATGTGTGCACAAATACATATGTTCTACCTTATTATACTTTATACTACTACATTGTTCCTGGAATTTTCTTAGAACATTTCAAGAATAGTTTTAATATTTATGCCATTTAGATATGTATCAAATGTTTTTTTGACAGTATGCATTGCCTATTTTTGGTTCTCTTAAATTACATAATCATTTGAGTAGCCCCTCAACTCTAAAATAAAAAGCTTTTCCTCCCCCTTATTATGCCTACATAATACTTGAATAGTCCCCTTAATAATAACATTTTTGAGTTAAAAGTAAACTAGGAACTAAGTTTAAATAAAGCTTAAATGGGCAATATGACATGTAAGTCAATTTAAGTTTTTCTTTTATTTTTATTATCAAACCAAAAGTAAAAAATGAAAGTTTTAGAGAATAAGAAAATAATTAATTGTTCATAAATACAAATTTGTAGTATTTTCGTATTCCATTACGTTTAACCTTAATGACTTGATCAATAATACTGTCTGCTAAACTGAAGGTTCTTGAAATGCTATCTCTTGAAATTTTCCAATATTGTTAAGAACTATAAATGCTTAAAAAATATCTTTTACATAGAAACGTTGTGTTACAGTAGTTTTAAGGAGTGTAACAGTTTTCTTTTACAAACATTGTATCTTACCTTTGCATGTTTATTCATGATAGATTGAATTTAAGCACTTATTGTTAATAGTAGGATATTAGTTTAGTTTATTTTTTTATTTGCTGAAACTACTCATTTTAGTCTGATCAAAGTTATAATATCAAAAATCACAAGTATCTTTAGTTGACTGCTATACGTGAAATGATTTTTTTGCTTTTTATATGCTTAATTACACACTACAAACAATTTTGTTTAATTTTTACTTAATATTTATACATTTACGTATTTTTTCTTAAACTCATTAAAATAATCTTAAATTTATTATGGTGTACTTGTTTGTATATTAAATAATATTAAATTTATTATTTTTTTTATTGTTATGAATTATTATATTAGTGGCTACTAGTAATAAGTACAGTAAAAACATCTTTAACTGTTAACACCCTAATATTTAAATACTGATTTACACAAATTTTAAATGTTTTAACACATTTTATAAAAGCAATAAATAAAGCACATTTATATTTAAACACATTTTATGAAGTCATAACAGGAATTCATAAATGGATTGATGTATATGTGGGCTGAGATTATCATGAATACATGAATAGTTGCGTTTGGTTTAATCATTTATATGATGATCAGTTATGTAATCAGCTGGGCTCGGGTTCAATTACTGGCAATGGTTTGGCTTTTTTTCATGATTTTTTTTTTTTTAATTTTATCTTCATAATTAAAATATGTGGAAAGGGAAGGTCATAATAAAAATGATAGAGGAAAATATTGATTGAAATTATAGATTATATTGAAGAAATGCATTCTTTGATGATTCTTTAAAGATGAAGATATATATAATAAATTTAAATTAATTAAACATATACCTTTTCTTAATAGCTAATTATTTTTCTAATAGTTAACTTATTAATTATTAACTATTCTCCTAATCTTTGACATCAAAATTTCAATATTTGTACATTATTCTCAACAAAAATATTAAACTTAACTGAATGAATAAATAACTGAACTTTAGAATGGTCAAATGGTAAAACAGGTTAAATTTATTTTTATTTGTAAAACCATTTACTTAAAAAATTTTTGGTAAAAATTTTTGTATTTAAGTAGAAATTACTATAAAAATTGTTATTGATTGGCTAATTCATGAACATTACATAACTATTTATAAACTTTTGGAATATAGGTTTATATTTTGAATTACCTGGGAAATTCATTCATATATCCTTTTTTTGTTATAATTTTTTTCATTTTAGAAGAACTACATTTTTATTTTATCTAACATAGAACAATCAGCCTTCATTTTGTCTATTTCTATACTACACCAGGTTTTTACTGTATTATATTTTATGAATTACATATCCATATTTACGATTATTATACATTTAATACTGTGTTAATTTTTTGTTTGATTGTTTAAATGAAATTTATAAATAAAGTTACTAAAATAAATTTATTTTATTATGAATAAATATGTTGTTTTATATATAATTATTAAATAAAATTATATACAAATTAAATATGTTATTTTCTATACAATGAAGAAAATCTGTGATATTATTGTGTGCTATTAAAATGTTTTTTAATTATATTTCAAATTTTTATTTTATTAATTATATTACCATTTTTTCTCTTTTTTTAAGGAAAAATATGGCAATATTTGCCATGAAATTGTTAAAATAATAAGAAGTAATATTTTTAACATTATATCGTTATAATCATCTTTTTTCGTTTTCTCCTTTTTTTATCAACTTTATAATCATTTCCTGTTAAATCATAATTTGGTAGATTTGAACTGACTAGAGTAAGTGGAGGTCCTAATATTTTTAATCAGCATCAGTATAGAAGTTGTTCATTAAGTAATGACGTAATGAAGTTATTAGTTTGGCTGGGACTTCATTTTTCTTTAAGATATTTAGGAATCCAAACTATTTTTTCCTTATTTAAATGAAACTTTTGTGCCAATTTTCTAATTTTAATAGATGGTTTTTGCTTTGCAGCATTTTTTGGTTAATATTTGGAATTTTTAACTTTGGCTCACACAGACAGATCAGCGTCCATTTCCAACTAAATATTTTCCAACAATTATATCATTTTCATAGAAAGCAAATGAATTTAATTCCAGGCTGCTTCTCATTTTTTGTGTTCTCAATCCTGTTGAACTTAAAATACTTGTAAATTGAAGGCAAATACAGTTTTATAAAACAAGATTTCTTTGTTTTTTTTGCCATAAACATGTTAGCAGACCGTGTTTATGTTAGCTACATTTAATATTTTATTTTTCCCAATATCTTTATAATTTACATAATTAATAATAAAATTTACTCATATAATAAAGTGTTTCATTTTTCTATTACATTATTTTCCCCAACTTGTATTTAATTCACCATTACCTACCCGTATGTCGCAACTAATTATACTTCATTGTTTTCTAGTAATTTTTAACGTGGTTTCAGCCAGAAATTGATTATCATTGTTTGAATATTAAATTCTTTATTTATGGTTACAATGCTAAATTTCTAATTTAAATCCTTTTTATTATCTCTTCTCTATAAAATGTGAAAAGCAATGTGTTATAAACAGTTACTAATCATCAATAAAAAAGTATTTAAAATGCAGTAATTCACACTTACTGATTAAAATATGTGTAAGATTAAAATATGTACAAGTGTACATATTTGATTCAATCAAGATTCTTTTATATCCTTATCAACATGATGAGCTTTATATCCATTTAATTACACACTATAAAAATAATTGTTAAATTTTAGAATATTTTTTTTATTTCGTTTTCATTAAATAATAACAATATGTTATTTATTAATAAAATCTGGTAATTTATTTTTTACAAACTTTTTTTCTACAAAATAAAGGATATACCATATCACAGACTGTTAACTTTGGTATCCTAATGTGATTTTGTATATTGCACTTTATTGTACATACGTTTACAAGAGTATATTTATAATTATATTAAGCCTTGTTTTCTGAATAGTAACAAAAGGTTAATATTAATTTCTTGGTAATTGTTTCTTTTTTTTAATAAAACATGTTAAAAACAATACCTTCCTGTAATGCAGTGATCTCCATCTGTATAATTATACAGATCTATATAATTATACAGATCTGTATAATTACAGATTATACAGATCTGTATAATTATACTGATCTCTATCAGTATAATTATCAATTTTAAGGAACTACAGAATTCCTTGATAATATTGTTGATATATATATATATATATATATATATATATATATATATATATATATATATATATATATATATACAGCCTTGAATGAATGAATATTTCTCAGTTGGATATTATAATAAAATCAGGGACACAAAATTTTCAGATCAATAATAAATCGCTACATAGATGATGAAAATAAATACAAATATGCAGATAAAATACTTAGATCAAAAATATTCTATTTACAGAAATCTTCAGGTAAACCAACCATTATAGAATTTTACACTATTACAATTATTACATAAAGTAAAACCATAAACAAATGACATGACGTTTCACTTCAAATGTGAGGCTTTATCACATGCAACTGTTTTTATATATGTACATAAATAGCAACTCTTGTATTTACTGTGTTTTCCATCTGAAGGATGCAGCAATAACGGTCTGATAAAAGAGAAGTTTCACTTTCTTGGATTACTCATCATAACCAATGTAAATCACTTTTGTTAATTACTGAAGTTATTTGTGTAATTTTAGAAATTTAGTGAAACATAAAAAAATAACATAATAGTTTTAGGTCTACAGCCTGAGAAAGATTCTAATTTCAAATTTTTGGGGTTCACAGGAGTTTCAATTTAACTAAATAAAAGAGAGGTCATAGGAAATTAAATTGAAAATAAATTAGAGGATAACAATTGGGATAAAGGTGACTAGAGTTCAGGATGCAGTGAAGGAAATTTTTATTTATGTATAAACATTGAGTAATCTCTTTCAATCTTTCTTTATTTAACAAACTATAAAAACCTTGACTCATGGGAACATTTTGATGTTTGATTTTAAACTGATGTTTGACAAAACAGTTAACTAATCTGATTAATTTCTGTTTGATAGTTCCCAGAACAAACAGATTCCCTTTGTACTGCCTACTATATAGCCTGTGTAACTTTCCTAATGAGTTTTGGCCAATTTTTTTTTAACTCAAAATATTACGATTGTAAGCATGGAAAGTTTCTTTGTTAGTCAATGTTCATGTAAAATAATATATTTATTAGTTCTTGTTTGATAGAATCAGATTTAAAAAAATCTGATGTCACTGTTACATTGTTTTTCATGTATTGAAAAATTATTAATTTTTATTATAATTTATACTTGTCTAGAAGTTATTCTGTATTTTTTTGGTGTTTCAATTTTACTTGTTTCAATTGTTATTTCTTAGATATGGCTATTTGTCACACATTTGTGAAAAAAGTGCCTAATATTTGATACAAAAAAAACATTTACAAGAAGCTGATTTTTTTTTTACCATGAAACATGACATTGCATTTATTCATCTAATTTACATACACCCATAATTAATTGTCTTGAACAAAATTCTGTAAAAAATCAAATAAATAAGTTGCACAACTTCACATATTTTTCCTTACTTAAGTATATTACATATTGATAATTAATGAATAATTAACTAGTAAAACACAAAGAATGAAAATCGACATTGGTTGAACTTTATATACTTTAAATTTTTGGGGAAGGGCAATTGGTGAAAAAAAATCCTACAACATTTATTGAGTTAAGGCACTTCCTATCTGTGAATCACCATTCCCTACATATGTATATATATATATATTTTTTTTTTTTTCTTAATTTGATGTCATCAATATGCTGCGTGTAGAAATAATTTTTTCAAATGTTAAATCGGTATGTCAACCCCTGTTTAAGAAGATATTTAGGAAAATAAAGGCCTGCACATTTAACTGTTTTTTTGGTTGACCTTAATATTCCATCGTCCTCTTAGTCAGAAAATATATATGTCAGGTAATTTTCAACACACTAGCAATACATTTTATATTAAAAAGTAAAGTGAGCATAGCAAAATTTTAAGTAAAGGAAAATTGACAAGAAAGAGTTCAATGTATGAATTAGCACAAAGGATTTTGAGTAAATTAAAGTAAAACATTACCTTGTTTTACTTTTAATAGGAGATTATATGATGAAATAATCTTTTATTTTTTCATATAAATAAGAGGCCTTCCTTATAGGATATTAAATCAAGATTGTCTTTTTGGAGAGGGGATTCTGTTCCTTATGGGCTGGAATTTGTTGGTCAGTAAGGCATGGGAATTTTTTTATTATTTTAATAGTAACTGGAGATTACATATGAATGACAAAGATAGGACTTTATTGTTTATCTGCTGCAGCTGTAAAATGGAATACACTATACTAATTAAGTCGATCTAAAATCTTCATTTTGATCATACAATTTGGTTTAGGTGAGATGCTTTTTAAACACTAAATCAAATTTTGGTTGGTCCAACAAAATAGGAGATCACTGTCATATTGAATTTGTTTTTCAGTAGCATTAAGAACTGTTTGAGTATTGCATACTATAAAAGAATATGTAATTTTAAAAGTGGTAGTACAAATAATTCTGTTATTATTGCCTTAAATCTATAAGCATTAATTATAATATCCATTCTACAGAAGTAACATTAATTTTATTATATATTTTAATATTTTTATTATGTCTAGATTAAATATAAATGCATGTTCATTAATTTTATGATTATTATTAGATAATATAACTATTGTTTCATTAATATCATCATGATTATTTTTTTGACGAATGATTTTTTTTTTGTTTTCAGGTATATGTGTTATATATAAAAATGTTTGCTTAATGTGAAATTTATCCTATTTCAAAGATCTGAACGGTGTGACTAATATATGATTTTCAGTATTAATTCCTTAACATTAGTAAACATTTTTCTCAGTAACTTAGTGCTATATTTTTAGTTGGTTTATAGATTTTGATATATAACTTAAAGATTTTATTGGAAAACATCCATGTAGTTAATTAATATTATAATTGATTATTGTTTGAGATTTAAAAAATGTTTATTAGTGTTTCAGAGGTAGGAGTTGTCATTTAAGTACTATACTTATTTTAAAATTATGCCACTTTCAAGACTTTTGAGCTGATTAATATATCCTGTTCAGTATAATTTAAATAGAGGTAATGTACAGTTTTGTTAGCATTTTCATATTAACTAACAGTTTTTACTTATTATACGATTATTAGATTTTATTGGATAATAGGCACATAGATTAATAATAAAATCATACATTTTTGTTTAAGAATATTAAAATACTTTGAAAATTATTATTTTTTTTGTTGTTTCAGATGTAATTGTTATCATTTAACACCCTACTCATCTTAATAATGGATGCTTTTAAGACTGCTTGACAGTGAGTAAAATACGAGGGACGATCAGAAAGTAAGTTACACCCAGTCTCTGAAACAAAGATAAGACAAGTTCATATATATTTTTTGACTGCCTGTATTTTTGTGTCTCCATTTGTGTGTTGCTCTTTCAGTTAAAATAGTCTAATGTAGCGGTATGTGGATTTTTCAAAACATGTGGACCAGTCATGGAATAATGTTGATGAAAATAAAAGAGCTGTTGCAAAAAGTTGACGTTCGTAGTTGTTGGTCAACAGATGTGGCACAATTTGTGCAGAAATGTTGGGGTAACCAAGCTGATCGTGAATGAAATCGGATACACAATACTTTCACAGACGTCATCTTCACTTACAATTTCTCCAATTTTACTGCGCCGGTTACTCATTATCATTTCATTCACGGTTTCCGATTAACCCATCGTGTTTTCAGTTAAGGGTTCCTAAAAAAAGTGAGCTTGGGATAAAAGTTGGCACAATGAAAGTCGTGGGGGGTTCATCTTATGGATATTTTGTTCTCTCCACCCACACGCATCAGTGGGGAATCAGGGCTTCCTGATAATGGCAGTGGTCCCCCATGACATTACATGAACCTGTGGGGAGTGCGGGAAGGACACGTGCTAAGCGAGTCTGGATGTTATAGGGTGTCCCCGGGAAGGTTAAACCTTCATCAGATTAACACGCTGGTAGTGTGGAAAAGGAGGTCGGCGTTTTTCAATGTAGCGGGTGGGATCCAGACGGATAAGCTCCTTAGATTGGAGCAAGAATAGGTGGGCAAAGACTTTATTCATAGCACTTCAAGGGGACAGTGTTATCCTAAAACACAAAGAACACTCTCCTTGTGGATGGTAAAAATATTCATGGAGGTTGGGAATGGCTATAAGGGGTGAGAGGAGGCCATCATTAAAAAAAAATTATGTATGCCTATCAACCAGCTCGTCACTCACATTTGTTCTCCAGTTTCCGAACATTTTGCAGGTTTTATTATCGTGGGGTATGATATTCATTCTCATCGTATAACTCAAAAATTTGCTGAGGAATTTCACAGCAACAGTAATTATTTGCATACAAAAATCGGACTACCGAACGCAGTTCTGTAATCGACGAAACCTCTAGAAGAAACGCCATGTTGAACACGATAATGCATGTATACTGAATGATGTACAGAACTGCTGCTGGGGGTCGGTGAAAACAAAAACAAAGTCAGTGCTGCATCAGAACACATTAATGTATTCCTTTCAGTTTAAAAGACAGCCAAGGGGTAACTCATTTTTTGATGCACTTGTTGAATCATGTACAGTAGTGATTACAATGTGGTAACGTACAGTTTTTTCAGCATCATCATATATTCTAACACATTATACTTATTATATGATTATTAGATTTTATTGGATGATACCCATATAGTTTAATTAATGTAATTTATTATTTTTTGTTCTAGACAATTATAATTTTTTTTTTTCAGATGTACGAGTTATCATTTATACTATCTACTTTTGTATAATTATCTCAGTTTCAAAATGTGTGAACTCTTGGTAATGTTTCATGTATATTATTAATTTCATAGTCGTAACGTACAATTATTTCAGCATCGTCTGGTATTCTAACAGAGTATAGTTGTATGATTACTAGATAGATTTTAAAGGATAATAACCCTATGTTAAGTAAATTTAAAAACGCATAAAAGAATGTAGAATAGCGTCAAACTAATTAAATATAAAAAAACCTATACTAAATACTTCTCTTATGGCGGTATAAATACTGACATAAGTAGCTCATTTCATCAGTGCACGATTTAAATCTGCAGTTCTATTAGATAGTATATTTATAATTGAATGCTGCATTTGTAGATTTTGAACAATACGGTGTAATTGTTGCTTATATATATTTAATAGTTATAAAATATTTATTTTTGACAAATAGTCAATTTCTTTTTATTTGATTAATAAATAAGGTTTTGTATTTTTTCCCTAGGTTATAATTTGTAGTGATTAAATATACCATTATGTTTTGAATGGTGCTTTAGATGTGTTGTTTTTATTTAACTATTAAAACAATTACAAAAAATATTTTTTTAACATAATTCTTTTGTTCTATTGTTACAGGTACGATACAGGTAATTTATTTCATAGGTTAAAGACTGTGGATTATTTGAACAGCTTTAACTTTACTTAAATATTTATCTTTCTTAATGTAATACTAACGACTGGAAGGAGGAATATTTATTTTGTAGCAGGTGGTCATTTTCCAGTATGTTAAACTAATTATTTTACTGTTTCATCAACAAACTTGTTTATATTTCTTTTGTAAATATGTGAATATTTGGATAATAATATATGCATGGTATTTTAAGAAAAATATCGTGTCGCCCATGTAAGTCCATCAGTATGTTGTGTTTATTTTTTATTTATAGCTTTTTATACATGTGTGTTTTTTCAGGTTTTGTATGCATTTAAATCCTTCGATTTTGTTTTATAGTTTGAAGTCGTATTCGTATTCCATGCAGTACAATTTGGTAAAAGTTATTAGAAACTGGATTTTAATTTTTTTATTGATTATTATATTGTAGGGTTAGCTGTACAAAAGGTATGTAAAACATTACTATATCTTGAAAAGAAGTGATGATAAAAAATTTTTTATGCATGTTTTTAGAAAAATTTCAATTCCGGATCATACAATTTACTTCTCGCATTAAATAAGTTTTAGGGGGATTTTCTTAAATTCTGATATTTTTGTAATATCATATTTGCTATTTTTAACTGCTTGTAGAACTATTCATTAATAAATGTTTATCTTACTGTATTGCCTTGGTTTTGTTGTTTTTAGTAGAGTGAGTTGTGGAGTTGTTTGTTTTTTACATATGTATTGGGCATGTTCTGTGTGTGTTTAGTTGAAATGCCTAGAAAAGTGTGCGTTGTAAAAAGAACGTTGCTAGGATACAAATATATGATCAGCTCTTCAAAAGTACAGCCTGATTCTAATGCAGATCCTAAAATTCAAGAAAATGTTTGTGATAATTATTCAAAACCATCACAATATTTCCTAACAGGTAATAATAATTTTTTTATGATTATTATTAGACAATATAACTATTGTTTCATTAATATCATCAAGATTATTTTTTTGACGAATGATTTTTTTTTTTGTTTTCAGGTATGTGTTATATATAAAAATTTTTGCTTAATGTGAAATTTATCCTATTTCAAAGATCTGAACGGTGTGACTAATATATGATGTTCAGTATTAATTCCGTAACATTAGTAAACATTTTTCTCAGTAACTTAGTGCTATATTTTTAGTTGGTTTATACATTTTGATATATAATTTAAAGATTTTATTGGAAAACATCCATGTAGTTAATTAATATTATAATTGATTATTGTTTGAGATTTAAAAAATGTTTATTACTGTTTCAGATGTAGGAGTTGTCATTTAAGTACTGTACTTATTTTAAAATTATGCCACTTTCAAGACTTTTGAGCTGATTAATATATCCTGCTCAGTATAATTTAAATAGAGGTAATGTACAGTTTTGTTAGCATTTTCATATTAACTAACAGTTTTTACTTATTATACGATTATTAGATTTTATTGGATAATTAGCACATAGATTAATAATAAAATCATACATTTTTGTTTAAGAATATTAAAATACTTTGAAAATTATTATTTTTTTTGTTGTTTCAGATGTAATTGATATCATTTAACACCCTACTCATTTTAAAAATGGATGCTTTCAAGACTGCTTGACAGTGAGTAAAATACGACGGACGATCAGAAAGTAAGTTACACCCAGTCTCTGAAACAAAGATAAGACAAGTTCATATATATTTTTTGACTGCCTGTATTTTTGTGTCTCCATTTGTGTGTTGCTCTTTCAGTTAAAATAGTCTAATGTAGCGGTATGTGGATTTTTCAAAACATGTGGACCAGTCATGGAATAATGTTGATGAAAATAAAAGAGCTGTTGCAAAAAGTTGACGTTCGTAGTTGTTGGTCAACAGATGTGGCACAATTTGTGCAGAAATGTTGGGGTAACCAAGCTGATCGTGAATGAAATCGCATACACAATACTTTCACAGACGTCATCTTCACTTGCAATTTCTCCAATTTTACTGCGCCGGTTACTCATTATCATTTCATTCGCGGTTTCCGATTAACCCATCATGTTTTCGGTTAACTGATCCTAAAAAAAGTGAGCTTGGGATAAAAGTTGGCACAATGTAAGTCGTAGGGGGTTCACCCTATGGATATTTTGTTCTCTCCACCCACACGCATCAGTGGGGAATCAGGGTTTCCTGATAATGGCAGTTGTCCCCCATGACATTACATGAACCTGTGGGGAGTGCGGGAAGGACACGTGCTAAGCGAGTCTGGATGTTATAGGGTGTCCCCGGGAAGGTTAAACCTTCATCAGATTAACACGCTGGTAGTGTGGAAAAGGAGGTCGGCGTTTTTCAATTTAGCGGGTGGGATCCAGACGGATAAGCTCCTTAGATAGGAGCAAGAAAGGGTGGGCAAAGACTTTATTCATAGCACTTCAAGGTGACAGTGTCATCCTAAAACACAAAGAACACTCTCCTTGTGGATGCTAAAAATATTCATGGAAGTTTGGAATGGATATGAGGGGTGAGAGGAGGCAATCATTAAAAAAAAAAAAATTTATGTACGCCTATCAACCAGCTCGTCACTCACATTTCTTGTCCAGTTTCTGAACATTTTGCAGGTTTTATGATCGTGGGGGTATGATATTCATTCTCATCGTATAACTCAAAAATTTGCTGAGGAATTTCACAGCAAGAGTAATTATTTGCTTACAAAAATCGGACTACCGAACGCAGTTCTGTAATCGACGAAACCTCTAGAGGAAACGCCATGTTGAACACGATAATGCATATATACTGAATGATGTACAGAACTGCTGCTAGGAGACGGTGAAAACAAAAACAAATTCAGTGCTGCATCAGAACACATTAATGTATTCCTTTCAGTTTAAAAGACAGCCAAGGTGTAACTCATTTTTTGATGCACTTGTTGAATCATGTACAGTAGTGATTACAATGTGGTAACGTACAGTTTTTTCATCACCATCATATATTCTAATACATTATACTTATTATATGATTATTAGATTTTATTGGATGATACTCATATAGTTTAATTAATGTAATTTTTTTTTTTTTGTTGTAGACAATTAAATTTTTTTTTTCAGATGTACGATTATTATACTATCTACTTTATTATAATTATCTCAGTTTCAAAATGTGTGAACTCTCGGTAATGTTTCATGTATATTATTAATTACATAGTCGTAACGTACAGTTATTTCAGCATCGTCTGGTGTTCTAACAGTTTATAGTTGTATGATTACTAGATAGCTTTTAAAGGATAATAGCCCTATGTTAAATAAATTTAAAAACGCATAAAAGAATGTAGAATAGCGTCAAACTAATTAAATATAAAAAAACCTATACTAAATACTACTCTTATGGCGGTATAAATACTGACATAAGTAGCTCATTTCATCAGTGCACGATTTAAATCTGCAGTTCTATTAGATAGTATATTTATTATTGAATGCTGCATTTGTAGATTTTGAACAATACGGTGTAATTGTTGCTTATATATTTAATAGTCATAAAATATTTATTTTTGACAAATAGTCAATTTCTTTTTGTTTGATTTATAAATAAGGTTTTGTATTTTTTCTCATGGTTATAATTTGTAGTGATTGATTATACCATTATGTTTTGAATGGTGCTTTAGATGTGTTGCTTTTATTAAACTATTAAAAAAATTACAAAAAATATATTTTTAACATAATTACATTTTTAACATAAACCAGTATAAACAATTTGTTTATACTGGTTCTATGTGCAACTCGTGTATGGTATCTAAGTGTTTACAATAGTGTTAATGAATTTTTTTTAATGTTAACTCTTTTTATATATGGAAAACATTTTTAAAATAAATTTAGAAAATTGTACTTTTTTTATTGGAATTAATTATATGGCTACTTCATATCAGTGAAGTAAACAATGGCACTTCTATGTAGATTATTTCTCCTTGAATGATATGAAAATCATTCAAATCAAAATCAAAATCTTTTTGTTATAAATCATGCTAATTGATCTCCATCACTGGCTTATGGTGCAACCAATAACTTAACTCAGAATGCATATGAAACAAACATTACATGTATGTGCTTAATGTTAGTTTGATTACATCAGCTCATTCACACTACTGTAGAAAGATTCTCACCAGCTATTAAACATAAGATTATGGTAATTTAAAATATATATTTTTATGTCTGTTCATTATATGGGTAATACATATGGATAATCAGATATATAAATGCAATATAAATGAGAATTATTTTTACAATCCTATTTTGGGAATAAAATTAGAACAGTATACAGGTCTAGTCAATGACTTAATTTAAATCAAATGTTATAAATAGGCAAAAACAATGTATAGTCGATAAAATAGTAAAAAAAAATTATGAGTTCCAATTTGTTCGAAATTAACTTGAGTACTATCAATACAACATCATCAGATCTATTTTTTACATAAATCAGTTATTAAAAAATGTCAGTACTATTCTTTGCAGATGTTATAACACTGAAACAAACCATTGTTAATATATATGCATAGGTATAGAATCTTTTATGTGAGGGACATTCACGTCAATCCAGGACCTTTGTTAGAGTGTAAATGTAGATTCCTGTGCATTCTGTTAGTTGTACACATAAGCTACAAGTGTCAGCTATTACCGCAGGGTGTACTGGCATGAAGAACATTAAACAACAACAAGAGTCAGTTGTAAAGAACATGGCGTCCAGTGTGGTGAATGGATATGTGGACTGGCACATTATAATGAAATTTCTCATGAATGAAGGCATAAAACCATGAATTTATTTACGATTCCTTGCATAGTATGGTGATGAGACTTAGTTGCAGTAAAACATTTGAGAGGTGCAAACGTTTTAAAGAAGGCAATACATCGGTGAGTGATGATCCTAGTCAAGGTAGTTTGGAGGCACCAAAGTGATGGCCTAACTTTTTTGGGATAAGAATGGCATCATTCACATTTACTTTCTACCCCATGGAGTCAATATTAACAGAGAGTACTACTGCAAAATTCTTTAAGATGTGTACAATGCTTGGTGCAAACACTAAAGTTGTTCTGTTTTTGCAGGACACATCCACACACAGTCCACTGCACAACAGTCAGTCCTACCTTGGTTTCAACATAGCAATAAATCTTTCTACATTGCACGTATCCAGGCACTAGTGAAACGCTGGAATAAATTTAGCAGTAGTTTTACATCGAGAAATAAAAATATTTTTTACTATCTTATGTGTGTTCTACATTTGTTAAAAATTAACAGTTTCAGATTGATCTGAATGCCCCTTGTAGATATACAATGAGTTATTCACCACATCAATCAATGCAATTTAGTAATAAATGAAAATAAATTCAACTTAATATGCTAATATGACTAATGTAACATTATACTAAAGTAAAAAATTTACTAATTTTGCAAGTTCTTAACAAATGTTATAAAATAACCTGAAACATTTCACAAATTAGTAGCAATATCATATTTCACTTTTTCTTTCCTTGCTTTTTTCTTTTTCCATTGTTAGCTTCATAATAACATCTCTCATTGCTTAAAGTTCTGCGATCTCAGCCTGTTATTGTACAATCTTGTTATCTTTATCACAGACAGATTTTTCCAGACCTTTAATGAGAGTTTCGTGTAGTTCTGTTTTCTTTTCTTCGTTTTGAATGACTTACTTACTAGCCAACGCTCACTCTTGGCTGTTGAGCCATTCTGTGACGCGCTGACCAGTGTAGATGGGCTTCTGTGTAAACGGGTCCTTCATTATCCTTCTGCGAATGATTCAGAATTCTGGAGGTTCTCAGATTATATGTATCAATAGTTTTGTGGCTACAGATTTGGCATGCTGGAGAAGTCATAACTTGTATGCAATATAGATGCGAGTCCAGATAGTCATCACTGGTTTTTAATCTAAATGCAACAACGCTGATTGCTTGAGGGAGGCTTTAGTTTATAGGGCCATGTGTAAAAAGGCTCTCCCACTTCTTGCCTGCCGTTGATTATTTGCGGTTTCTGCCAATCCATTTATTGACTGCAGATTTTATTTGTGCTTTGGCTGATCAAGAGAAGTGCTGGATGGCTGAGGCAAAGAGGTTCCCTCCCAGCTTTTGCCAATTTGTCAACCATTTCATTACCATACATGTTAACATGGTTGGGAACCCGTTGGAATTTCAACTGCCAGTTCGTTTAAGGTCTTCCTGCACTCCAAAGTTCTTGTGCAGTCAATTATAGTGTTACATGACTAGTTCCAGATGGCTACTTGCGAAATGACAAAGAAAACTGCCTTCCATGTGGAAAGGATTTCAAGTTGGATGACGGCTGCTTGAATTGCAGCAATCTCTCTGTCATAATTACTTTGTGGAGCACCAACTGCAAGATGCCTCTGGAAGTGACAGCAGTAGTACACGGCTCCTATACCAGTAGTAAGTCCTGTACCAGGAGGGCTTCAACTCCTTGTACTTCTTTAATTGTATTTAAGATATCATTGTTCACAATGTTGAATAGTACAACTCAGAACATCACCCTGTGCTAGGCCTTCCTTTTGAATGTGGAATCTGGAAGTACTGTGGTTGTAGCACACTGAGATTAATTTTTGGCAAAGAAAAGACTTAATCCATTTGAATAGGCATATGCTAATATTTGTGTAATGCTTACATAAAGCATTAGCAGCATCTCTGGGATCGCTGTTGGATTTCATGCTACATTGTAATGGTTGTTGTACTGTCAGAATATTATCATTATTTATACATGACATATACTGATGCATTTTATTCTGTCTCTTGTGGATAGTCTAGTGTGGATATGAAGCTCCTAAAAGCAGAATGCTTGGCACTTATTATTTCTTTCTGTCGTCTTATTTAGTCTCTTCTGAGGGTTGTAGTCTTCACTGGCCTTGGTTCTTTCTGCGTTATGGCAGCTTTAGTCTCATATTTTTTGAGATCAGTAAGCCTTGAAGTTCAAAAAGATTTGAATTTCTTTGTTTGACCCCGGGAGTGTTTACATTCATGGGTAAAGTTGATCACCTGCTTGTGGTGTCCCCTACATAATCTAAACAATCAACAAGAGGTTCGCCTTAAAACGTGCTGTTTTGAATAACCAAACCATATCTTTCAATTTTTTACACCTGTCTCATAATTTCTTCATTAGCCTGTAATCCCTTTTTCACATTTAAAATGATCCGCTTCAGTTCTTCTTACTTTTCAAGTCAAGTTGATGATTATTTCCAATTTCTTGTATCATTCCTTTAATTGTACATGCTGCTGTTATGATCCTCTAAGATTCTGTTTAATGTTATTAAGTACTTTTAACAGTTCTTCAACAACATTTTTACCAACTTTTAAATCGTCAGTTACCTGGAAATATTTGTTCTACGTGGCTTGTAATAATGATTCCACTGAAACGAGATTCTGTTGTAAGCTGGTAACAGCAGACTGAGATGCTTCAAGGCTTTGCTCTTTATTATAGGTCATTCAAAACAGAGAAAAGAAACTAAAACAAGAAGCTCTCATTAAAGATCTGGAAAAATATGTCTGTGATAAAGATAACGAGATTGTACAACAACAGTCTGAGATCACAGAACTTGAAGCAATGATTATGAAGCTTATGATGGAAAAAGAAATAAAGCAAGGAAAAAAGTGAAATATAATTTTGCTACTGCTTTGTAAAATGGTGCAGATATTTTATAACATTTGTTAAGAACTCTCTAAATTGGTAACTTTCTTACTTTAGTGTAATGTTATATTAGTATATTTTATTATTTTTTTTATGAAAATGTATTATTAATTTAATGTTGTATCAATTTCAACTTAATATGTTTTAAAAGTAATTATAGCAAAAGGAAATAATGCCATTTATTAAGATAATAATGAAAATATACATTTAGTTTCATTATTACATAATTTTTTGTTTGATAATTTGTTCATTTCAGATGTCATAATTGACAGCCTGTGTCTTAACTGTGTGTAACAATCATCAACAGCTTGTAAATTACCTTGTAACACACTTTTGGTATGACTCATAGCAGTTACTCTGTACTCATATTAATTCTAGTAATGCAGCTGTTCCGATACTACCTAACTGGTTATTTTTTTCCCTGCCTCCCAGAACCAGACCCCCAATTAAGCATGAACACGGTTCCTGGAGGTGCAGTTCATGAACAGTTACAAGTTCATAGTTTTAAATAATCCTTGATGATGGAGAAATGACTCTGAAAGCGCTTCCGTAATACATTAAAAAAAATTGTTGGTAAGTGGAAATATATTGTTTATACAAATTAAAATTAGTCTTAAATTATATACCTATCAAAAGAGTAAACAAATGATTCTTTGCATGAAATATTCGTAATAAAGATTTTATCTAAAGATGAGGTACTGGTGACAACAGCTTGGTTTGGATTCAGCTCATTGCTGCTGTTTGTAATATTTAGCTAATTCTTTTTATTACATAACAAATTATATATACCTTTGCATATACCAATGAATTTGAACACTCCACCTGTATGAAAAAATTCAGTTAATATAACAAAAGTTATATTTCTATAACTTTTGTAACCCTTGTATGTGACTTTTAGAATAAAATACGTGCAATGCAAGTGAAAATAAAACTAGAACTTTCAATTAATAAAAATAAAGAATGTTGCCCAAATAATGAACAAAAAACAATCTATTTACTCTAGAAAATATATAAATTTATAATAATAAATCAATAATTATTGAATATTGTTGGTCAATTAATTATATATTTTTGGTCAAATAGAATTTGGAAGTATTAATCAGGTACCTTCAAAAAAATTAAATATGGTAAAGCAAAAATTTACTTTATAAAAGGTTTAGAATTTTTAAGTTCAAAATTATTCATCAGTTTTATATATATAAAACATATTTATGCTTTTACTAATGCCCTTTTCATAATGATCTTTATTTTACACATAATAAACTAACGAAACATGATAAAACTTAATCTAATTGAAAAAAAATTGTTACTTGAAAACTTAAATTATGTATAAATTACTTAAATTATGTATTAAAAATAGAATGAATTTCCATAAAATAAAGCTAATTACTTATTGTTGAAATAAATTCATCAGTAAAACTCGTTGGACTGAAATATGTGTTCTTTAAATAAAAATAAATTCTCTTCTACATAATCCAAAGAGAATAGATTAATAAATATTTTTGCTAAATAAATTTATACATATTTTGTTCTTATAATTAAGTACATAAATTTAGTCAGTAATGTAAAATAATGTCTAGAAGAAAAAATCTATTTGTCATATTTCTATGAACTTGTTAACTAATCTGTATTATGAAATAATTTAAGGAAATCTATTCAATTGAAATTTAATGTTGTTATTTTCAGAAAATTGTTATAACCATAAGAAATAAAATACTGTCTGAAAAATATTAAAATTGTTCATAGAAAACAATAATTTTTAAGATTACTGCATTATTCCTTTCATTACTTACAGAGTAAAGTTAATTTTAACTGTATCTGAACATCTTATATGTATGGGCTGTTGAGGTTAAATTAATGACAATATTTCTATAGTTGAAGGGGAGGAAGTGCTGAATAAATGGCAGTATGCCTGTTGTCAATATTTCTTCCTGCAGTTGTCAACATAGACACCATTCATTTTAGCTAAAATAAAGAGAGCATCATATACATTCAATTTTTTTTAATGTTTTAAGGGAACTTCTCTGCCAAAACTCTTTGTATCACATGTAAAGATAGCTTCACTTCAGGTATCCTTTTCTAATGAATGTATGTTTAACTAACCATCTAAAATTACCCTTTTTTTAATCTTTTTACTTCCCAAGAACCAAAATTATGACAAATTTAATTTTTGTATGGCATGTGTATGTGTATCTGCAATCTAGTTCAATAGTCAAGGACATTACACTGAACAAGGAGAACATTTTTTAATCATATATTATTAAGATGCTAAGAAAAATCTACCTAAATATAATAAAAGACAATGTCTGGATAATTGTATTTGAAGTTTGAAAAAAGTACCTTGCAGTATTTAAAATCCTGCTGCAACATATTAGGATATCTCTTTGATCTTTTTCAATTATCCCTTTTTTATTTTTTACACTTTTGTAGAAAGTAAAATTCCTTTATCAGCTTCTTTTATTTATATATCATCAATATTTTTTTAACCCTTTAATAGCATAATATTGCAGTGATACCCTCATTTCATGTAGTATTTTGCCTTTATCTGTTGCATCTTCATTAAAAGTGATAACTGTTTCACTTACACCTATTTTTTAATTTCTTCAAACTCACATACATAGTTTTAGTATAATAATCATTATTGTTTTGTTTTCCTCTGACAGTTCATCACTTGATAAATCGATGAGTATAAGTTTTATAACTTCCATAATTGACGTGGGTAATAATAATTGGGGATCGCATTTTTCCTAATTTAATAAAATATATTATACTCGCTCTATATAACTTCAGTTTCACGATCAGTTGATATTCTTGGGTTTTCATTTGTATGTAGTTTGTGGAAAACAATATACTAAAATGTCATACAAAATTTTCTGAATCTTAATCCTCATATATCCTATTAAAACTGTACAGAAAAAATAAACCTTTAAAAAAAGCCGATTGCTTCAGCCTTGATAGACTACTGTTTAGAAGAAAAATTAATTAGAATCTTTAAAGTATGTAAGTACTCAAGTAAAGAGTTATATAGAAAAATTATTTTATTCTCAGAGTAAAATTTTGAGGTTTGTGGTGAACCCAATTTGACCAAATCAATGACCCATATTCAGAAGTCAAACGTCATCATATAAAATTTTGTAAAATTCAGTTAATCCAGTTTTAAAATAACAAGCAAAACAATAACTGACAAAAAAGCAAAAAGTTAGGCTTACTATGTCTCACTACTAAATGGAATTACCCAGATAAATAACCAAAGTGACATATTAATGTATTTTGGAATCATCTAGTTAAAAAGGAATGCCACTGATTTCAAAAATAACAAAAAGTAAAAAAGATTGCCCACTCTTTTATGGAGGTTTGACTTAAACTAAATACCATCAGGAAAGTATCTTAGCTACCTAGAGGATGATAAACTATATGAAAAAATTAACCTGTACTTTGAATAAAATTTTGAGATATGGGACTTATAGGTCTATATCTCACTGCCCCCTTCTGATTGTAAACAAAATTAAATGGCATCAATGCCCCATTTACAGAAATCATTGTGCCAAATTTTATCCAAATCTATTTTGACCTACGTATATAAAAAAACAGATGTACATTTCCAGAATCTTTCAAAGCTAAAAATATGTATTTGTTTAAAAGGTCATGAAACATTTTAATTTGCAAAAACCCCAGACATGCAAAATTTGTCCTGATTAGATACTTTTGCTTACATAGTATACTGTATAGCTATACAAAAAATGTCTTTTATATCTATATTTCGTTATAATATAAGAAATCAAGCAAAGTTTATCCAGTTTACTTCATTTACAAAATATGAGTTTCAAGAAACAAAATACCAGCTCTTTTAGATCAATGTTTCATTAGATAACCACATATTACACTAATGTTATTGCTAATAGTTTTGTAGGCTTAGAAAGTAACATATTATGAAATTTTTTATCAATTTGTACTTTATCTATACTTCTGTAGATCATGTGTTTGTGTAATTTTATTATTTTTCTACTAAGAATTTCAGTTCTTCATTCAACGTTAGGTTGATTACAAAAAATGAGAGCTGCATTAATTTAACTCAAATGACACACAAAATACCCCTTAATCCAGTATTCAAATCCAGTTAAAAGTATACCTTTGAATAAACTTCAGTCAGGTTCCATCACTGAACGAACAGTTTTAATGAAAGCTGATCACTGATGATTGATCATTTATCAACCAGGAGGTATATGGTAATTCATACTACAGAATATCTATCTATTATTACAATAATATTAGCAATATTATCACATTGCTAATATTACTGTGTTAATGTTTTATATTTCTATGAGGGGGTTGGTGAACGACAACTCTATGTTACTATCCTTCTATGTGTTCAATTTACCTATCCGTAGCAATAATTTGTATACACAATGTTGAATTTTACATAATTTAATTACTCTATGACCACTAAATTTTGTTTAACAATTTCATTTCTTATGGGACAGTTTATTTTGTTAATTTCTCTAAAGATAACAATAACTTCTTTATTGTAAGCTGGTTTTTTAAATGTTCTATTTAAATCAGTCTGATGAATTTTTTATTTTGGCATTCATTATTTTTATAATTTACTTCATGTAGGAATAATATAATAAATGTGATTGGAGGGTACATTCTACGTTGAGGGTAACAACCATCTCAAATAAGGGCATTCATTAACTGCAAAAAAAACTTTTCCCAAAAAACCAGCTGAAAATCAAATGGCAACATCACAAATTATATTAGTAATAACTATCACAGTACTCTTATCTTAATAAACATGTATTGTATGAAGATTTCCATACAATGAACACTTTACTTATGGCTATTAAATGCATACTCTATCAAAAAGTAGGTATCTGAAAGTGTTAGGACAGACGGGATATCCCTTTCAGAATTCTAGAAATGAAGCAGGACTCTTTCAGTAGTTTTGAGACTGCCAAAATAATTTTTCCTTTACACGTAAATGTTCTTGAGTACAACCTAGAAAAAAATTGTAAAGCTTACCAGGCTTTGAAAATTATGTGGTTGAAAGCAACCTTCCCAAATACAGTATAAGGTCTGTACAGAAAATAACTTAACTTTATTTTTTTAATCTTTATTATTAATTTTAAAGATTATTGGTCCTTGTCCCCTTCAAAGTACTCCTATCCTCTATTCACACACTTTTTCCAGTGGTATTTCCACTTAACAAAGGAGTCCATAGCTTCATTTGAAATGACGAAGCTTCATGACGAATTTGCTTTAATATCATCAACAGTCTCAAAACGGCATCCTTTCATCAGTGATTTTAATTCAGTCATCTTATTTTTGGCACAAAACTGATGAATTGACTAGGCTGAGTGTGTGGGCGCATTTTCATAGGAACCATGAGTTGTCTCACCACAATTCTGGTCTCGACATTAGATCGAGACACATGCTTTCTTGAAGCGAGGAGATCTTTTGCCGATCCATTGTAATAATTGAACTTTTGTCTCGATGTCATAGCAGTAAACCCGGTTTTCCTCTGCCATTATGATCCTTTAAAAGAATTTTTCATCATCATTGGCGCCAACTAATGTTCACTCAATTTTCTTTCTACTGTTTGGTCATCAAACGAGAACAAACTTTATTGCAACTCAATGCATGTTCAACTTTTCAGTCAAAATATTATGGCATGATCCAACTGAGATGCTAACCTCTTCTGAAAGTTCTCCGACAGTCAAATGGCAATTTGCATGCACCAGATCATTGATTCTCTGAATATGAGGTCATCAATTGAAGTTGAAAGTCTTCCTGGTCGAGGGTCACCTTCAATTGACTGATGACCACTTTTAAATCACAAAAACCCTTTGTAACATTGTGTACAACACGCAGCATTATCTCTGTAAGCTTGTTTCAAAAGTTGAAACGTTTCTGTGAAAGTTTTCCCCAGTTTCATGCAAAATTGTACATTGTATCGTTACTCCTGAAAATCGCAATTTAAAAATTACTACTAACACTTAAACACCCAAATAACAATAACACAAAAACTAACTGAGATATCAACAATCAAATAACATGTGGTTAAAGAGGAGGTTATGTGGAATGCAATACTGCCAACTGCACGTCACTAAATATCTCCGTTGACATGTAATTAAAAATGATCTAAAATAATTAAAAAGGATTTTCTAAAAACAGACCTCTATTTTCTTATTTCCTCTTCCTTTTTTTAATAAAGTTGGTGTCCTCTTGGATTAAACATTCCAGAATTTAAAAATTCCCTCAATTAGATCTCCAGCTAAGGACTAATCAAAAGGCCATAAAAATATATATAAACTGTGAAATTCTTGGATTGAAGTGTGGAATATCAAAAGTTTATAAAAGAATTTTATGCATGATACTTTTAAAACAAGGAACGGGTAGGTTTTCAAGTTACATGTAATTGGAATTAGCGAGGCAAGACAGGAAAAATATTAGTTTTTGGTTAAAAGGATAAAAAATAATTCACACAGAATCAGGTAATGGAAATACAAGGGTAATGGAATAATAAGGAATTTGTTTTTTCTCATCACTTACATCACCATCACTGAGTGATTCCCCTCACTCAGCAATAGTGAGGTCAACAAATCAAATGTTTATCTCAACAAATTCCAATAGAATTTTCTTCTCAAATTTCACTATCAGTAAAACAAAAATTGAATAATAAGAACTTATATACAGAAATAAAAATATATTTTTTTACATTAAATAAAACAATTAATGCAGTATAAAAATAATCACAAATCATTTTTGTTTATTCATAGCCACAATTAAGTTCTGAATTTTTTCTAAGATTATTTCATTTTCACTAACACAGTCATTAAAACCATATGGTGGCTGTATAGTTAAAACATCTTTCAATTTTAAAATATCACCTTCTTCAATAATTGGAATCATATTTGACTGTAACCACAATTTTAATTTTTTACGACGACATGATTTTTCTTCATCTGCTAATTCAATCACATTTTTATCTTTAAATATATCTTCCATTATAAATTCTGATGGTCCAATCAACTTCAATGATTCAATATGTGGTCCCAGTATTAAATGCATATCTATGTTATTATTTTTATTCTTAATCATCAATGCAACCCTGTAAAAATATCAGCCACAGTTAATTCATACAAATGAGAAAATCTTTCCTGGCACAATTACAAAGGGCATGAGGAAAGTTTTGTAGTATGATGGAATAGATCCCAGGTGGTTACAAGTTAGCTTATGTTTAGATTGGTACCAACCTACACTGTAGCTGCTCTAGTCACTCACTGTCTCTGTCATTTGCATTTTAAATGTTAGAGAAAAGCGATAGGGATGTCGTCATGATCAAAAACTGAAGATCGGGCAATTTTGAGCTTCAACTTTGCATGTGGGTTAAGTGTCAATAGGTATTTAGAGGAAATTACTACAGTGCTTGGAGAGGATTGTCCTCATCATACAACAATGTTTAAGTGGTATTAAGAGTTTGAAAGAGGAATTTTTAGCCTTCAGAATGCTCCAAGGTCAGAGAGACTTTCTTCATACTACTCACTGCTGCAGTATGAAAAGTGTGACCTGCCACCACTTGGGCATTAATGCACCAACAGCAGTTTGTGCTATTTTGCGAGATCTCCTTCAAGTCAAAAAGCTTGGTATCCTTTGGGTGCCGTGAAATGCTGAAAATGGGAAATCTCCCATGTGAAAAGTACTGTGACAGGTGATGAAACTTGGCTGTACAATTATGATGTCCCAACCAAGGTCAGAACAAAGTGTGGGCTTAAGATTGTGGTGTGAAGATTAGGAAATCCCCATGGTTGTTCGAAAATCCAGATCAGTGAAGAAGAAAATGGTGGCCATATTTTTTAGTGGGAGAAGAGTTTTACAGCGATTGGGTTGGAAACTCAGAAAATAATTATAGGAAAGTGGTATACAAAGGAATTCCTGTCAAAAGTTGTCAAAGCTTCACCCAAACTCAAAGATGGATAGTTTCTTCACCATGTTAATGCTTCAAAGTTTGCTCCTAGTATTTGGCCAGCACTGGAATGAAACTATTAGATCACCCTCACTACAGCTCTGATCTCAATTCATGTGACTTCTCACTGTTCTCCCAGGAGAAAAACAGATTAAAAGGGTGGCATTTTACAACTGATTATGTCCTCCTAAGATCTTGGCATGATGAGTGTGCCCAGATCTTCAACAAAACATAGCACGGTTTCTTTGAAAACTGGTTTCAAAAAACGATGTATATGTGTGGTGGAGGTTATTTTCAAAAACTATAAAATATAGTCATATTACAAAACTTTGCTGGTGTCCTTTGTATGACTAACTCTTGCATTTACCAAACAGCTGAAATTTCAGTTTTAAAAAATATACTAGTATAAATACCTCAATGTTTTAAATCTACCTTGCAACATCATTGTTCTGTTTCTAATAAAATGTTCCACAAAAAAGATATCTGGGCATCTTCATAATCTAACTCTTAATTTAAATAAATCTTTCAAAGGCAAATATATCTGGCTCAATCAACTTGAAGCGCAAAAAAATATAAGCTGGTTGCTTGACTAGTTAAAAAAAATTGAAACTCGCACACTAGTTTCCTGCATGTTTCAGGGCCTTAAAATTTTTTTTTTTTAATTTCTTATTTAAGCACTTTACATGTGGCAGCCATTCTACTATAGTGCACACACTATTTTTGTGATTGTAAGGGTTTATGGAAAAAATCATAACTAAAAAACTATTGGTCCTAGAAGGAAAAAAATAAGGAAATAAATTGCTTTTTGAAACAAAAAGGAATTTATTCAAATTTTCTCAAGGTAAAAAATTGGTCCAGTAGTTTATTTACCTATCTCTCTTCTTTCTGTGAGAAAATTACCAATAAAGTTCAACATGAAAAATTCTGAAATTTCACTTTTGGTCATTTTTTTTTTAAAGGTAGAAATGACTTGCACAGTTTGAATTATTCTTTTTATATGTAGGTATGGATTAGCAGTTTTACTATAAATAATATTAATGGATATATACTTACCCCTACATTTTTATGAATTTTTGAAAACTTATTTTTTTCTAAAAATTCAAATTTCGGCTTCAAATAACTCTGATGGGGCTGTTGATAAAAATCTCAAATTTGCAGAACTTGCAGAGTTTTTGTAAATGTTTTTATGGCAAATAAAAAAAATTCTATGGCTAATAAAAAAAAAGCACATGATAAATATGAGTCAAAAACTTAAAAACGTTTGCATTAATTCCACCAATTCTATGTACTTTTTGATTCTTAAGAGAACATTACCCAGTTCTTCAATACCTATAAAATCAACTTCTCGCTTCTGTCTGAGAATTTCCTCTAGGAAAGTATCTCCATAGCACAATTTTTTATAACGATCTATCCATTCCTAATATGGTATTTACTGCTGCTGTTTCTCGGCACAACTATTAATATGCCTCATGATCATTATTTATTACATTAATAATAATCATAATTACATTATTTTCTTCAAAGATTTCATACCTATGCACTTTCACAGTAAATATCAATAAATGGATGCAATCAAGCAAAATAAAATAAAATTTTTATTGATAAACAACCTATGAGGTTATCATTCAAGAAAAAAAAGAAGCAAGGCTGCCAATTGCATAATTAAAATTTAAGTAATTTTGGGAAATAAGACATCTAATCACACTAACAAAGAATTTTTAAAGCAGCAACATAATAATGAAAAAATGTAAACAAAAAAAAATGTAGTTACCAGGGACCTTCCATACACAGAATAAATTCAAACAGATGGATGTAAAATATTCATAAATGATAAACATAAGATTTATTAAGAAGTAGTCATAAAATATATAAAACAATAAATTCATTTATATTAATGAAAAATGAAGGTGGTAATGTAAAGGGCTACCTTCAAAATTTTATGAAAGGGCCGATTGAATGTAATTAAATGTTTAAAAAGACAAACTGCTTAACAATATACCATCTGTAATAATAGTTTAACATAGTATTATACAAAATCAAAACAATCACAACTAAAACAAAACATACTACAAACATAATAATTTAGCTTATGAAGAACTAAACGATGTGCACAAAAATTGATTTAACATCCCATTGACTTTTGAGATGGTTTTGAGGTTGCTTTTACTTTCAATGGAGGGAATCGTACGTTTCAAACATATACACCTTAACGATGTTACAACACACGTTTATGAAAGTGGGTATTTTTTCCAATTAACCATACTTCATCTTTTGATCAACAAATCACTTTTCTAAGATGTCATTTAACTTTACCAAAACTTACATATTAGAAACTGGATCTATCGTATAAACTGTTCCTACAATCTTTTTAGAATCATACTTCACTTCCACTTCTTTATTAATCATTTGTTTCATATTCACGGGATTATTTTTAAAAACATTACGGGTAGACGAATAACTGTAACTTAACACTTCATCCATTTCCTGAAAGTGAAAAACAACAGCTTACTAACAGCCACCACTAACACCTAACATAACCTCAACCGAAAATGTAAACACCGGTTTCTTGTATTCTCACAACCCGGTATTAACATAATAAGAACAATGGGCGGTTACCGTTATCTCATCTATAATGTAGGTAGAAGTAAAATTAATTTAATATCTAACAATTTACATTAACTTTTTAATTTTATTAAAAAAATAGCTTTCATTATAAACGCATAACATCGTTATTAGTCAAAACTTAAACATAAGAAAGTTGGTAGCCTCGCTGTCAACATATTAGAACGGCATTTGGTAAATTATACCTCAAATTAATTTGTAGCATTATTTTTGTAATAAGTTGTAATTAAAGCTTATTTGTATTCTTATTGTTTTGTAAATGTTTTTGTGTCTAGCCTAATATAATTAGGCCAGGAATGGATTCATGAAGCAGGTTGGCATAAGCAAGAACAAATGGTTGAAAAAAAATTGTTCATCAATCCTGCCTAATACTTTTTAAAAAAAAAATTCAGGGAAAATTGCCCTTAAGAAACAAAAAAAGCACTTCACTATTTTGGCAATTTTTATTAAAAGGAGTTTTGCATTCATTATTAAAAACTATCTTGAGTAGGTGAGAAAAAATGATTGATTCTACCTATAATTTAATACAAATAACATCTCTAGAAGCTTTACTTTCTGAATCTGCATTATGAATTTATTTCAATTATGGATTGCATTAGGATTAATTGAAAATGTGGTCATGAATATCAGACCTTGGGTACAAAGAATTCATTATCTGCTACTACTGATTTCACAATTTATGAAACATTTCAATCATGAAAAATAAATTATCTGACATTAAGACCGGCATTCTATAAAAATAGATTTCAAAAATAATGACACTCAAAATAAATAGAGAAATGCAGATCATTCCATATCTTGGATTTATCACTTTATGTATCTTGTTAAGATGAGAGTAGTTAAGAAATGGTATAGCATATTAGTATCTGTATAATCATTATTACATATCACATGTATATGATGTTTTAATTTTTTTTTAACAACTATTTCATAACTTTCTGTGTCTGATTAATAACAATAAGTAATTTGGTGGAGATGATGTGCCCCTTTTTGGTGATATAATGCAGCTCTTTCCAGTTGAATGCCATTGGTATTTTGTTCAATCTCCTTAGTGTGAAACTAAAGCAGCAATAAATTTGTGGCATCACTTTTCATTTTGCGAGCTAACAATAAACACAAGACAAAGAAATGACATTGAGTTCATTGATTTATTAAATAAATTTGTGGATTTACAACTAGCCAACTGAAAATGCTTTGTGGAAGAAGTAGGGTACCTGATGGAAAGTTATTCTTTAAGATTTTGGGGGTTGGCGTACCTATGGGTCTAGCCTCTGCAGCTTTTCTTTCCACTACACACTGAGCTGCAGAACACTTAATAATATACACATACACTACACCAAGAACACTACACAATTTAAAACATATACCCTTATACCACTACACAACAACATCCAACACTCTTCTTTCACTTGCACTTTGTGGTATTGCAACACCTTATGAAATGCAACCACAACCCAAGGTAGAAACTATCATGATAATAATTAATGAGTGGATGGCTCTATGTAGTGAGTCTCAAACGATGTTCTCTGGGCAACTGAGCAAACCCAGTTGTATTTACATACCCTTCCCGTACCACCAGAGAAAATAAGAATAGGTTACATGTTTATTAGAGTGCGACCACTCATTCCCAACCCTAGACGATGTTTACAGTGTCAAAGGTATGGTCATTCTACAACTTCATGATCAAACTTTTAAAGAAGAAAGGTCAATACTAAAAACTTGTAGTGAGCAAAAGCTTTCTTTTCCAGCTGCTCTTTCTGAGCAGCTGGAAACCTCCTGGAACCTGGTAAAAACTTTTGCAGCCGCTACATCAAAGGAAACCCATACAAATGCTGGTAATACACAGTGTGGATCCTGCAGTAAATTGAAAAAGATTTATCAGGTGGCCTTGCTTGAAACCATTAAGAGCTAACAAAATCCTTTAGTATTTGTCTGCAGGAAACTTACTTCTGTCCCCAAAATGATGTGTCTGTTTGTGAATACATTTGTGAAAGATACAATTATCAGA
This sequence comes from Lycorma delicatula, assembly GCF_047948215.1. Classification (NCBI taxonomy): domain Eukaryota; kingdom Metazoa; phylum Arthropoda; class Insecta; order Hemiptera; family Fulgoridae; genus Lycorma; species Lycorma delicatula. The sequence continues at coordinate 52,113,368 of NC_134460.1, forward strand.
GTGAGGGCAGAGGATGAGAATGTATGGTTGTTTTCCTGAGGTAAATCTTTACAGCTACCCATAACCCACTTGTGACAAACCTCCCTGGAATCAGCAAAAATATTGGCGCAATTCCAAATGAATATCTGCAACTTATATCTTCCTCCAAATTCAGATATCAGTGAAGATGATGTATCCAGTCTGTTTTCCCAAATTCTTACACCCTGCCTAATAACTGGCAATTTCAATGCCATCACTATTCTTGGTGCTCATCATCTCGTTCTTACCGAGGCAATATAGTTGATCAATTGAAGCAGAACTTAAACCTCTGCTTGTTGAACAATGGATCATTCACAGTTATGTGATCTTCATCAGGTACATTTTCAATGCATTGATCTTCCTTATGTTCAGCAACGTTACTCGCACGTCTTACCTGGTGCATTTCCAAAAACTTATTTAGAAGCGATCAGAGACCGATTGTAATCTTAGTTGCCAAGTCGTTAATTGTGATTTGCCTCAAAGTCTGCCATGTAGATGGGTAGTTCAGAGAGCAGACTGAGCGTGGGATGAAGTGTTTAGGTGTGCTGAATGGAATTCTTGGTTGAATTACGTCAAATCAACTTCTCAAACAACACCATCATTTGTATGGAGAATGGTTCGACCCATGTGTGGATCAGTACAGAGTCACCACTGCGGTTGGATTGCAAAGTGATGATAACCTTGTTACTGCCAGTTGATATAGCAATCACAAAAGATCGTTTAGGTCATTTTGGTTGGAAGGTCATTTAGGGGAGTTTCATTTACATTATCGTACTGCCCTGAGTTTGTGAGATTTGCAGGTAGAAAATATCTTGTTGGTGACTGGAGACTCACAACATGAGTAACTCACACACTTTTCTTATAATGAAATAAGGTATACCCTGAATAATTCTCGTGACACTTCCTCTGGAAATGATATCAGATTCAGTGTGTTATCACACCTCCCAGATCTTTTGTCTATATATAACAAAATTTTCTCTGACCAGGTGTTTCCAGATTCTTGGTCAGAGGCACTGGCTATCCCCATACTGAAACCTGGTAAGGATAAATCATGCCTGACAAGTTATCGTCCTATCTCCTTGATCAGTACCCTGTACAAGGTGATTGAACGAATGGTGAACCATTGTCTAGTGTAGTACTTTGAGAGAAATTCCCTGATTACCTCAGAACAATCAGGTTTCCACCAGGGCAAACTGTCGGAAAATTTCACCAGAAAACTGAGTACCTCATGGAAGTGTTCCAAATGTTACTTTGTTAGCCAGAAATAGTATAAAAAAGTGCGTGCAAAAAGCAGATCTGTGTTCTTTATTTGTAGATGATTTTTCTATTTACGTAGACTGTAGAATGTTAGCTACTGGTAAGAGGCTGCTTCAAAACAATAACCCACTTAGAATCGTGGTGTAAATCTACTGTATTCATGTTTTCCCCGAAAAACGAAGTGCATTTGTTTTTTCCGGAGAGGACAGATTGACCCTCAACTGCATTTACATGGTGAACCAGTTAAGGAATGAAGTTAGATCAACAACTAACATGGGTAACATATTTGAAGGAGCTAAAGGTAAAATGTCTAAAACTTAGATATGCTGAGGGTTCTATCAATACCTGTTGGGGAGCTGATCGTCTATGCATGTTGCACTTCTACTGAGCTCTAGTTCATTTCCGATTATACTAAGACAGCATGGCTTATTCATTGATGTGGGCCACCACACTAAAAATGCTTGATGCAGTCCATCATTCATTCATTCATCTGTCTTGCCACAGGTGCTTTTCACAAGGTGGGTGTCTTCCCTCTATGGGATTGGGTGCTTTTCGCTCTAGCCCCATGGTAAGTTGCTGGTGGACAGTGGTGAGCCATCTATTTGTAATAGATGGAAGAAAATGATATGCTCCTACATGGTTTGCATTAAAGCACAACCAACTTGTCCAAACTTTAATGTGGTATTCTCAAACCAGGGACAGCCGTGATCTACTGCTACGCTAGGCATCAGAGCTCAACGCCTTTTCTCAGCTCTAAATATATAATTACTTCCAGTCCTTACAGTTGTTTCATATTATTACCTTCCTTGGCAGCCTTTTCTTGTTAATTACTTCTTTGATCTTTGTCAGTACAATAAAAAAAACACAAATCCAGTTATCATGCAAAACAAATTTTATGGTATTATAAATAACATGAATCCTGATATTATATTTTATACAGATGGCTCTAGAAATATTAATTCTGTTGGTTGTGGTTATGTGTTTGGCAACAGAACATACATATTTGGCCTTCTCAGTACTACCAACATTTTCATTGTGGAACTGTATGCCATTAATAAGGCCTTACATTTGGTAGCCCAAAATTTCGACATGTTTTTGTTTGCTCAGATTCCATGAGTGCCTTACAGGCAATTACTGATATATATTCCAGACATAGTGTTATTTGTGAGGTTCAGAGTGTCATTTCTCAAATGACTAGATGTAATACAACGGTGAGCTTCTGCTGAATCTCCAGCCATGCAGGAATTTTAGGCAATGAGCATGCAGTGCAGCAAAAGACGCTTGTTTTTAACCACCTTTTACCAGTTGCATTACTTCTAACAATCTTGTCTGTTTCTTGAAGAGGGTAGTTTATGATGAGTGGCAAAGTGTGTGGGATGCTATTATGAACAATAAACTTCACCCAATTAAGAACAATGCTTCATCATGGAGCTACTCATGCAGAAATAACTGTTGAGAGGAGATTATTATCTACCATTTTTGAATGGGGTACATTAGGCTCACTCATGGATATCTGATGACTCGGACAGATGCACCAGTTTGTGCTCACTGTGACTGCCAACTAACAATGCACTACATCCTTGTGGATTGTATCTGTTATGTGGCATTGCGTCTAAAATTTAAACTAGGGACTAACATGCGAGCTATTCTAGGGGATAATGAAACAAAGTTATCTTATGTTTTACGATTTCTTAAGGCCATCCGTTTATATTCAAATACTTGAATTACCATGTTTCAGTTATTTATACCATTTGCCGTAAAGCAGATGGTAATTTATTATTTTATCAGATATGTAGTATGATATATCTTTGTGGTTTTATTTTGATCTTAACATACACTACAAGTGTTTTAATTTTAAGATGTATTTTAATTGTTTTTGAAGATCTTTTATTTTTAATTAATTTTTAACATTTAATTTTTTTTTTACTCATATATTGTATTCGTGCGATAATAACGTCGAAGCGTTTTCCGCCCAGAAAAAAAATTAAACTATATAGACCATGAATCGTTTATTATTATTGGTTTTTAATAATTCTACCTTTTTTATGTACACTAATCATTAGATTTGGTTATAAATAACTTTTTTTTAGCCTCAAGGACCACCGTTAGGTATTGCTTCAGAAGATGAGATGAAATGATAATTTTATATCGTGTAAAAATGCCATGCCTGTTCGAGATATAATTACTAGTGATAGTAAGTTGATGATTTAGGTAGTGGTGGGATAACGATTCTTTTTCAGGAATCGATTCTCAGAAAAGATTGGTAAAAAAAAAAAAGTTCATCCGAGTCAATGATTTTTTTCCTTCCCTCCACTACCAGTACTGTAAACTCTAATGCTTATGCTTTCTTTCTCTTCTTCAGCCAAGTTTAGTGGTTCATCTCTTCATACTTCTGTTCGAATCAGTTTATGCATATATCTGAATGTCTTCGATTCTTCTCTTTTCAACTCTTATTCGACTCCTTAAGTAAACATCTGATTCTTTTTCGGTTGAATACGATTTTTAGGAAACTTAGTAGCCTATCACTCAAATACGCATGCTCTATTCCCTTCATCTACCCAACCATTCTTCTTATTTCATCTCTTATTAGATTCATTAACGAAACAAGCTTATATCAACAAACCTCATCACTAAACAGAGAAGGGAAAATTTAAACAGTTACGTACACAATCTATATGACATCATTATTCTTTTTTCTTTTAAATTCATTCGGGCGGGAAGCTATGTTGCACAATATTAATTACTGTTGTTCTGTTAGTACATGCTGTCATGTTCAAGATATATTGTACAATTATTCTTAGTAGACGGATAAAAGACGATAGTCGATTCCGTTTTCATGGTGCATAATCTTTGCGTGTTCTATTTATAGTTATGTTTTTTTTTTGTTTGGGCCTACACAATTTCGTAAGATTTTTTACTTGACATAATCAGAAGACGATTTTTTTCTAAATGTTTATTGGTATCATTTTTTTAAATCATTAGTTTTTACATAAGTAGATATTTTATAAGCACTTCTATAAATAATTTGTTTTTAAAATTACAAACCTGAGCTCCAGAAAAAGAAGTCGCATTTGGACTTGCTTTTTTGAAGCAAGCCCTGGAAAAGCCTTGTGTTATCTTTACCGTAGTTCAGTATCCTATGCTGGTTGGACGACTAGTAATCTATCTCGTCATATTCAAGTTAAACACTCAGGAGATGATATTTCGAGACAAAAATTCCTTGTCCTGATTATCATGTTTCAGAAATGCATTGAAATTTAAATCCTACTACGTCTATTGCGATTGAACCAAATGAATCACAGCAATTACCCCTTAAATTAACAATCCTTGTTGATTCGTCTAATCCTTCTTCTGTGGATCCAATAACATCTTTGTCCTAAAAAAACAACACAACAGTTGTCCCTTACTTCCTTTGTTACAAAACCTGTCCCTCAAAGTAAAAGCCGAGCATTAGATATTCAATTAATTAGGTTAATAACTAAAGAATATAAATCGATTTCACTCGTTGATGATTAAGAATTCAAGAAGTTTGTTCACATGTTAAAACCTGGATATTCGCTTCCTTGTCGGAAAACAATTACAACTACTTTAATTCCACAATTATATGATAGAATTTCTTGTGAGATTCGTAAGTCATTATATAATATTGAAGCATGCGCAATAACCACTGACAGTTGGACATCAGTTTCAAATAATAATTATATGGTCATAACTATCCATAACATTGATCATGATTGTATTTTAAAAACCAATTACTTACTTGTATGGAAATCTGTAGTCAAAATACGGCTGAAAACATTGCCATTGAATTTCAAGGTAAATTCAATAAATGGACTATTACTGACAAAACAGGAGCAGTTGTTAGTGACAATGCAGCAAATTTAAAAGCTGCTATTCGCAATTGTCAGCTACGCCATATTCCTTGCTTAGTGCATACAATTAATTTAATTGTCCAAGTAGCAGTGTCAGAAATAAAAACAGTTGTGGTGAAATCGAAGGCAATTGTCAAATTTTTTAAACAAAGTTCTCATGCTGTCTCCAAACTACAAAACATGCAGCGACAAATGAATTTTAAATAATTAAAATTAAAACAGGAAGTGCCTACGCTATGGAATCACTCCTGTTAATGTTACATTTGATGAGTGGACAGTTATAGCTGAAATGTGCAAATATTGAAAATGTTTGAAGAGATAACTATTAAAGTAAATTCTCAAAAAACTGTCACTATTTCAAAAATCTGTTTACTGGCGCGAGCGATGACAAGACATGTACATAAGATTAAATCTTCTACTTAAAATTCTGAAATCGTTAAAGTATGTAACAAGATGTTAAACCAACTGCAACATAGATTTAAGGATGTTGCAAATAATATTTTGCTTGAAAGCATGTTATTACATGCTCGCTTTAAAGATGAAACATCTAACCAAAATGCTTACATAAAATTTTTACAGAAAGTTCGAAGTATTCAGATCGAACAAGGCGATAGATTTGAAACCAAACAAGAAATTATTGAACCTTGCATTTCAACTGCATGGGAAGATTTTGATAAAAAAGTAACGCCAGTTTTAACCAATTCAAATCCAACAGTAGCAGGAATTTTAGAGCTAGATAAATATATAAATGAGAACCCACCGGGTTGGTCTAGTGGTTAACGCGTCTTCCCAAATCAGCTGATTTGGAAAGTCGAGAGTTACAGCGTTCAAGTCCTAGTAAAGCCAGTTATTTTTACACGGATTTGAATACTAGATCGTAGATACCACCGGTGTTCTTTGGTGGTTGGGTTTCAATTAACCACACATCTCAGGAATGGTCGAACTGAGAATGTACAAGATTTACTACACTTCATTCACTCATACATATATCCTCTGAAGAATTATCTAAACGGTAGTTACCGGAGGCCGAACAGGAAAAAAAAATATATATAAATGAACCGCTCATCTGAAGAACACGAAATCTTTATCCAAGATTTTTCGAAATAATGCAAACTAGACTTTGCATTCCTGTAAACTCTTTTCCCTGTGAACGAATTTTTTCAAAACTGCGATAATTAATAACTGAAAGGAGAAATAGATTTACATCAAAGAATTTCGAAACAATTATATTTCTACATGTAAATATGAAAAATACTGTAAAGTTTATTTGAAAAGTATAAACTAATTATTTATTTTGCTTAATTTTTATTATTACTTTCATTATTTTTTTGTGATATTAGAACCAAAAATTAAAAAAAAAACAAAATGTTTGTGTGTGTCTGTGTAAGTAATTGTGCGCGTATTAGTAAAAACATCAAAGTAAATATAAATCATAACATCGATGTGACAAAAGAAAACAAAGACGGAATGAATGGCTCGCTCAAAAATAACGTACGGTACAAGATATATTATTTTAAATTATTGATTTTGTCCTCTACAATTTGACACTGATGTCAGCTTAATTATTTATGTCGTATATAATAATTATTCATGTTGTTATTTATAACTGTAGAGAAATTAGTTAATAAATTTTCTAGTTATAAATACTTTTACCCCGGTTCTCTAGACCGGGTTGGTCTAGTGGTGAACGCGTTTTCGCAAATCAGCTGATTTGGAAGTTGAGAGTTCTAAGGTTCAAGTCCTAGTAAAGGCAGTTACTTTTATACGGATTTCAATACTAGATCGTGGATACCGGTGTTCTTTGGTGGTTGGGTTTCAATTAACCACACATCTCAGAACTGATCTACCTGAGACTGTACAAGACTACACTTCATTTACACTCACACATACCACCCTTATTCACTCTCTCAAGTAATTCTTGACCATGCTTCCGGAGGTTAAACGGAAAAAAGTTATAAATACTTTTAATGAGTTGAAATTTAAAAAAAAATGTCTCTCATTGCGCTGTAGTTGGTGATAAAACATAAAAAATATGTTATGGGGCTTACAGATAAAATTGAATTGTTTAAGATTAACTCAGTTAAATAGCACAGTTAATGGAAATATTTTTTTATCAGAAGTAATATGTCGAATGTTCAATGACATTAATGATGGTGATGTTGATCTACCGGGTTGGTATAATGGTAAACGCGTCTTCCTAAATCAGCTGATTTGGAAGTCGAGAGTTCCAGCGTTCAAGTCCTAGTAAAGTCTGTTATTTTTATACAGATTTGAATACTAGATCGTTAATACCGGTGTTCTTTGGTGGTTGGGTTTCAACTAACCACACATCTCAGGAATGGTCGAACTGAGACTGTACAAGACTACACTTCACTTACATTGACACTGACTCATTTATCCTCTGAAGTAACACCTGACAGTTTTTCCCGGAGGCTAAACAGGAAAAAAGAATAAAGTGATGGTGATATAAGTTATGCGTCACGTGTGGGTGTAAAGAAAACAAACGCAGGCTAGAATTTGGTATGGTAGGAGGATCCCCCACCACAAGCTAAGCATTAGAAAGATTGCTATGAATCGAATCGAAATCGAGAAAGATTTGGTTTCTTGTCGCATATCCAATTCATTGTTAAGAATCGTAAAAAAACATCGGTATCTCCTGCAAACCGATTCTCGATTTTTTCATTCGACTCGTTCACGACTCATCCCATTCTAGTTTTTGGTATAATTTTTTGTCTCTCCTCGAGATTATTTTAAGGTTATATTTACTTATTTTAAATATGCCATTTATTATAATAACTGGTATTCCTTGCAGTGGAAAATCGAAAAGAGCAGAAGAGCTCCGTTTGGGTTTAAAAAAAGACAATGAAACAGAAGTACATATCGTTTCCGAAAATGAAGTAATAAAATCTTCTGGGGTTCATAAGAACATTATATATTCCAGTAAGTAATTTTTAACTGTTATTTTATTTCAATCAGTGTTTAACGTAGATCTTTAATTAATAAAATTAATAATGATAAAATTCTTAATAAATAATAATGTAGTCGTATCGTATTATCTATGGTTATATTTTTCAGATTCCCAGAAAGAAAAAGAAATTCGAGGAATACTTAAATCCGAGGCGTTAAGGTAAATTAGATGATATGAATTTTATAATACATGGTGAATTTGAGTTCCAATATGTTAACATGTAGGTTGAGCAGGAATTTTTAGTTTTGTGTTTGATGTGGAAAATGTTAAGATTATCTTATTTTTGGTATCTTTGAGTTTTGAATCCGTAATTTATTGTATTTATTTATTTATTTTTTAAAATAAGTAAGTAAACATATTAAATTATCTTTAAGATTTTTAAAACTGTCTATAAGAAAAATGTTGAAAGAGTTGAAAACTATTATGTAGTTAAACAATATAAATTAGCTATTATAGTCTTTTATGTAAACTGTGTATGTTTTTTGTATGTTTATATCACTTTACAAGTTGCCTTTCTTAGTACTACTATTTAGTCTCCAATGAGAGAGTTAAGATGAATTCAGTTGCATTAATTAATAAATAAATTTTCTCTTTTAGTTTTGTGTTTCATAGTGGCAAATTTTCAGATTATCATATTTTTGGTAATTACTTGATCAACTTGAATTTTTTTCATACTTTAATATACTGTAATAGATATGCTTAGGATCAGAAAAAACACGATCTAAATGTTGGAAAGCAGCTTTGGACACGGATGAGCCATGCAAAGCCCGCACTGCGTTATCAGTACTCTAGTCAATTAGCTATCAGTTTTGTGAGTTATTAAAACATGTTCAGATGCTGATCCATTCTGTGGAGAGAAGTTAGGGTTGTGGTTAGTTATTTTGTGGAGAGGTCTGGTATAAATTATCAACATATGACAGTACTTAATGCCATCTCATAGAAAACTTAGTTTAATTTATGTTTAAACAAAATATAGACAGAGAGAGAGTAATCTCTCTCTGTAGTAATCATGTGTATGACGAATAATCACCTTACAAAGAGCATCATCAGTCATCTTCAACATCTGACTCTTGAACAGATTAGCATTTGAACAGAATGCCATAATTCACAAAACTGATTGCTAATTGACTACAGTACTGATAACGCGACGCTGATTTTGGGCTTTTCCAGGTCACCTGCTGTCTTAACCTATTTTCCAAAAATTAGATTCTGTGTTTTTCTGATCCTAAATATATCTGTTAAGGTATATTAAAGTACAAACAAGATTGAAGTTGATTGGGTAATTGTTCAGAATTACCTTACTTTTAAATTTAAGAATTTACCTCTTTTTGATAGAATGAAACATTTTTTTTTCTGTGCATTGAGATTTTTTACATGTTTATAGGTTCCATTTTACATCTTCTATAGAGATGGTTAACTTTATATTAAAAATGTTTATTTGCCTGCCAGCTTGTTTGTCGTGCTATAATGTTTTTTTACATCAGAACTAGAGATCTATGTTTTGTGATACCTTTTTATTTGTAAAGTTTATTACCAAAATTAATAAAAAAAATTTAATGTCAACTGTGAGATGATGAACTGACATGTTTTGAACTGGTATTGACATTCACTGGTGTAGAACACTGAAATTGCTCTTACCAGAGCAGTACTGCTGACCTCCATGGTGGAGTTGTAGCATCTTTTGTCTTTTATTTAAAAGGTTTTAGGTTTGAATCCCAGTCAGACTTAACATGTTTTCAATCTGTGTAGTATTTATTTGTTGTTATTAAAACAAAGGCAAACTAGAGCCATAATTGGTTTATAATCCGTCTCTGTATGTACTGTAGAAGGAATAAATAAATAAAAAACAACTGAATATCAAAAACTTAAAATTTTTTTAGTGTTTGAAACATCACTTATTTTGTATTAATTTTAAAAGCTTACATTGTTTACCACTTAATTATTTATTAATCTTGCCCATTTTTATTTTTTTTATCAAGGTTGCTTGGCTCAGGAAGCACTGTGATTCTTGATGCTGGAAATTATATTAAAGGTTTGCAGTAAATTAATATTACTTTTAAAACTTTAATAGATTAGATGTATCTTTTTAGTTTGAATGTGTATTAATATATTATTACTAGACCTTATATTTTAGTTATTTTATTTATTCTTATAAATGTAAATCAATTATGTTTATTCATTTAAACTTGTATATTTTAGTATAAAAATAAATGTCATTTTGTTTAATATTACAGTGTGCCTTGTGCGCTGCATTTATTTATTTTTAAAAAAATTAAAGATGTATAGTTAAAAAATTTTCCAGAATTGGTTTATTTTTCAAAAACTGCTTATATGAAAATGTTTTACAATACATTTACTTTACCAGCTGTACACTTTTGTCAATATCTATGAAGTTGTTGGAAAATTTTCTGGAACTATTTTGAGATATTATTCTCAATTGTTTTATTGCATTAACCATCAGAACTTCGGAATTTTTGTATCTTTTTCCTTTAGAGTTTTTTAAGTGAAGAAACAAAGTTAAAAATCAGCTGGTGATGAGTCGGAAGAGTATGTATGGTAGATGTTCCAGAGTTATTACATTGTGTTGTGTCTGATATTATTTGACAAGCAAGGATTGATGTGCCGGTGCATTATTAAACAAAAGAATCCATGGTGTGGCATATTATATGATACCTTTCATGTTTTATGTGTCTGTCTTTGGTATAATGACAATTAGAGGTATGTTTAGATGATTAGAGGTAGTAAGGCAGCTAGGTTATATTTGGTCTATTTGAGATTTAAATGTTAACCGGAAAAGCAGAGCCTGTATGCATTTCATCCTTTTTTGTATGTTTTCCATTTGCTTATGCTTGTGTTTGCCATTTTTAATGAATTACTGATCTATCTAAAGGGTCTCCTCACTGATGTGTTTAAGATAAAATTAAAAAAAATTTAATTTAAGAAAAATATTGTCATAAATAAATTTTTAAGTAAAACTAATTCAATTAATCAATGAAATAGCCATGTCTCTCCTTTTCTCTTTCACTCCCCCTCTCTTTCAGTGCCACCCCATCCCTGCCATCTTCAAGGTTCTATAATGCAAGGTTTTTTAATGCAAAGTCCATCTCCCTCTCCATGCCCTACATTATATTAGGCTAATTACCTATCAGATTTTTTAACTACTGTTATGATTATCACATTTACTGAAAGTAAAAACATAGGGGTATGTTGTTTTGTGTGATTGTTTACTGCTTGGAGAGGAATTAGTTATTACAACATGCTCGTATTTTTTTGTGCTTTGAGAAATAGCCTCTGGACTGGATCTTCTCTAGTAATTTCTTTTTTTGTATATCATCGGTCAACTAACTGATCTGATGAAATTCTCCATTAATTTCTTCTCTGTATCTCATCCGGTTTTATCTCTGCATCCCTATATTATTTTATTAGCTAAATCTAGATGCCTCAATTCATGGTTCACCAACCTAGTTAATTTTTTATAAGATTGTAGCACAAATTTCTCTCCTCTTCTGGTTGTCTTAAGACTTCATTTCATATTTTTAACGACCTATCTAATTTTCAACATCCTCCCGTATCCCTACATTTCAAAGCTGTATTCTTCTTCATGCTTTTTCTATTGTCTGTGTTTACTATCAAAACATTATCTATAAAAATAATTTCAATAATTTCTTTTTAATTCTTAGCATTTTACTTGTTAATAGTAGACATTTTTATTCCAAGAAAGTTCTATTTGCTTGCGTCAGTCTGGTTCTTACATTTCTATTACTTCAACCATCGTGCAGAATTTTACTTCCTAGATAACAAATTCTGCCTCTTCTGTTCCCCTATATTAATATTTAATTCCTCAATATCATCCTTACTTGCATAATTTCTTATCTGTGTTTTAGTCTTATTAATTTTCAGAGCAAATTTCCCTCTTAATAGATTCATAACATTCAATATTTTTTTAATTTATTTTTTGTCTCTGCCAGAATGGCATCACCATGTGTGAACATCTTTATTTTTCCTCCAAGAGTAGTTACTTCTCTCTCAAATTTTTCCTTTACTCCCCATATTGCTAATTCGGTATGCAAATTGAAAAACAACATAGGGAGACAACCTTGATTCTCACTCTTTCTAAATCAGTGCTAGCTTTTCTTCATTTTCTGCTCTTTAGCCCAAATGAATCTTATACCAACTATAGATAATTCTTTCCTATATTTTCCACATTTATTCACATAATTCAAGCATTAAAGTTTTAAACAATATTTTTTTTTATTCAAAAATAAAATATTCAGTCAAATAAATATCATTTTCTCACTGATTGTCACATTTTAGTTTCATTATTAATGTATATAAAATTATTTCCTCTCATAAACCATGCACCTACTTTTCGGTAAAGAATGGTCAAAAAAGTGTGTGAATTATGTGAGTAAATGCGGCAAGTCCAAATTTTCGTGAAATCTTTTTTACATTCTGCATCACCAAATACTTTCTCTAGATCTTCAAGTAAAATCTGATTGGTTTATTCTCTTTTTAAGCATGCTTTCTGAAATTAATCAGAAGGACAGAATGACCTCCCTCCCTTGTACTCCTGCTTTTTTTCTGAAACCAGACTGGTTGTCATCTTCTACCCCACATTTTATTTGACTGTAAACTGCCCAGTAAGTTGTGTTTGATATTGTTATTAGAGACAATTAAGCTTTATTTCCGTAAAACTCTATTTTGAAATTCACTCAATTATACGTTTGTAGTGAATTTTTAAATATTTTCTTAATGTTTGTTAAATTGATTATTTTATTTATATTCTTTTAATGGTTATATAAGCTTGTACCCAATTAACAATTTTTTTTTCAAATTTAGAGTTTATAAAATTTTCTGACTGACTATAATTATATAAGTTTGTTTGATGAGACAAAATGATTCAATTACATCATTAATTAAAAAACTCCTAATAAGACAGTTTATAATTAAAATAAAAATAAAAATAATTATTATATTCAAAAACATTATTGTTATCCTATTTGAATAAAAAAAATAATGTGGTATATTTACAATTTTAAAAAGAATAAATAATGATGCATTTTGTTAATTTGCAGAACATTCTATGTTTGTAGTGCATTTTTAGCATACCTAAGTATAGCTATAGCAAAGAGCTTTATTGCAGCATCTCAAACATCTTCCTATAACAGTTGGAAGCTAATGTAAAAAATATATTTCATACTTTTCCAATTCTCTATATATAAGTATATAAAGATTTAATTTTTAACAAATTAGGCAAAAATAATACCTTCTTTTTGTAGAATAAGAACAAATATACATAACATGTTTTATACCTGTTTTTCTTGGCTGGTTTAATCGAGTTTTTATTAAGCCGAAATAATAATATAGAGTTTATTATTTTTTCAAATATTTTAACCCAGTTTTTTTTTGTTGCTAGTGCTGTTTGGTTTCATTTTTAAACTGGCTATAATTTGGTTTGGGGGTTTCCCAGTTATATGAAAAGAAAAATTTTACTGGCTAGATTTGTAGTAAATTATTGATGTTTTATCTTTATTTGTTATTTTATCTCTGTTACAAAGACCAATACATTTTCAGGTTACAGATATGAATTATATTGTGCTACCAAAGGAATACAAACAACTCAAGTGACAGTAGAATGTTGTATTAATGAAAATGAAGCGTGGTCATGGAATGAAACAAGAAGTGAAGAAGACTGTTATTCAAAAGAAATATTTGATGCATTGGTGATGAGATATGAAACACCTAACAGTCAAAACCGATGGGATTTCCCATTAGTCACGTTATTGCCAACTGATGTCTGTCCTGTTGAAAAAATCAGTACATTATTATATGAAAGAAAACCCCCGCCTCCAAATATGTCAACTCAAAGTGTAAGTGTTTGTAATTTCTTTTGAATTTTATTTTTTATTAAGTTATTTTAGACAGAATAGTGATTTATTATCAAGTGTAATTGTTTTCATTCTTTGGCAATTATTGTATTTAGTAGTAGTTTCATTCCTGTAAATATCAAAATTGTGGTTTATAATTTTGATTATATAGTGTTATTAATCTGTATTATGTGTGAAGGTGTCCCTTTTATTTTTATTTTAGTTACTTAGTTTTATCTTAGTCACTTCAGTTTAAAGTGAATGCCTTTCAGGATTCTACTTTGTTCTGTAATTTTTTCTTCATTGTCACAGTTCTACAATTGCTTGCACTATTAAATTATATGGAAAAGAACCTTTTTTAAAATTTTGTGAATTATTTTATTCATTCCATGTATATATCTAAAGATATCTGCCCATTTGTTCTAGAGATTTCTTCCTGACCTTAACTTTTGATTGATTTGTATGATATTCTTGAAGACTCTAGATATCTTACAGCTTTTTTGATTCAGGGCCCAATTTTACTATTAAAATTCCATGATACAGAAGGGCAGCTGAAATATATTGTTTCATAACTTGCAAATGAAAATGGAACCTAGTCAAATGGAATAAATATAAAAGAACATTTCATCTTTTATAAAAACTTACATTAATTTTTCCACGTATTTGCCAATTATATGTACACATTTTTCCCAATAGTGAGAACCAGATTTGTTATACCAATGAAGACTGCTGGCAATGAGGTCCGTCTTTGCCCCTCGATCTCACTGTATCCTTCCGTTCATTATCAGTGGTGAAGTAAATACCCTTAATATCTCTCTTTAGTGCAAAAAGAAATGAAAGTTGCAGGATGCCAAATCTGATGAGTATGAAGGGTTTGGAACAGGTTCAAATTTCAACTTCAAAAAAGCCTCAGCAGTTGCCCACAATAAGTTGGTTGAGCATTATTGTGTTGCAGAAATATCGGCTCTGTGGATTGTCGATCATGACACATACATCTCCTAAGATGTTTTAACTTCTGTATCACAGAATTTTTAATTAACCCAGCTTCCTGGTAGTCAGTCACGTACATGTGTTTAGAATTCCAGAATATTGTCAAGAGAATTTTTTTGCAGAGGGTTTTGTTTTGATTGTGCCAATCCACAATGCTGGTATTTCATGCTGTGCATTTTTCACCACTGAAAGAGCTTATAGATGACAATGAATATCACTAGAATTAATTTTCTCTGCTTAAAAATTCAGTTATGTACATTGTTTTTATTCATTGACATAGCAGACTCCTTAATATAACTCCTTAATAATGAATGGTGGTAACTGACAGAAAATGGCAGGGGGTCAAAAATCGGTCAGTGAGTTTTGAAATGTTAGAAGTAAAGGAATTAAATTACAAGTTGGCAGCACCTGTTGCTTTATATGTCATTTTGTTTTCCTGTTGTGTTCCAGTGTGCATTACATATTTCAGCTGCCCCTTGTTATATGAGTAATATAACAATGTAAACAATATATATGTTTAATATTTTTAATCTAATTTTTGCAGCTGATTTGAAGTCTTTTGAAGTTTATGGACCTGTCAAAACTCATTTTATTTTATTTTACTTTGCTTTTTTCCAAAAAGAAAAGTGTAACTATGTGTTCAAGTTCTAATATTTTCACATATCTATGACATAATGACATGGCAATTCATGTACTCAATATAGTGTAAAATTTAGAGAATTTAGAGAAGCTTGAGGAAGAGGAGGTAAAGAAGATTTTTGAGGAGGACATTGCAAGAGGTCTGAGTAAAAAAGATAAGGTAGAAAATGTAGAAGAAGAATGGGAGAATGTTAAAAAGGAAATTCTTAAATCAGCAGAAGCAAACTTAGGCGGAATAAAGAGAACTGGTAGAAAACCTTGGGTTTCAGACGATATATTGCAGCTGATGGATGAACGTAGAAAATATAAGAATGCTAGTGATGAAGAAAGTAAAAGGAACTATCGGCAATTAAGAAATGCTATAAACAGGAAGTGCAAACTGGCGAAAGAAGAGTGGATTAAAGAAAAGTGTTCAGAAGTGGAAAGAGAAATGAACATTGGTAAAATAGACGGAGCATACAGGAAAGTTAAGGAAAATTTTGGGGTACATAAATTAAAATCTAATAATGTGTTAAACAAAGATGGTACACCAATATATAATACCAAAGGTAAAGTCGATAGATGGGTGGAATATATTGAAGAGTTATACAGAGGAAATGAATTAGAAAATGGTGTTATAGAGGAAGAAGAGGAAGTTGAGGAGGATGAAATGGGAGAAACAATACTGAGATCTGAATTTAAGAGAGCATTAAAAGATTTAAATGGCAGAAAGGCTCCTGGAATAGACGGAATACCTGTAGAATTACTGCGCAGTGCAGGTGAGGAAGCGATTGATAGATTATACAAACTGGTGTGTAATATTTATGAAAATGGGGAATTTCCATCAGACTTCAAAAAAAGTGTTATAGTTATGATACCAAAGAAAGCAGGAGCAGATAAATGTGAAGAATACAGAACAATTAGTTTAACTAGTCATGCATCAAAAATCTTAACTAGAATTTTATACAGAAGAATTGAGAGGAGAGTGGAAGAAGTGTTAGGAGAAGACCAATTTGGTTTCAGGAAAAGTATAGGGACAAGGGAAGCAATTTTAGGCCTCAGATTAATAGTAGAAGGAAGATTAAAGAAAAACAAACCAACATACTTGGCGTTTATAGACCTAGAAAAGAATTTCGATAACGTAGACTGGAATAAAATGATCAGCATTTTAAAAAAATTAGGGTTCAAATACAGAGATAGAAGAACAATTGCTAACATGTACAGGAACCAAACAGCAACAATAACAATTGAAGAACATAAGAAAGAAGCCCTAATAAGAAAGGGAGTCCGACAAGGATGTTCCCTATCGCCGTTACTTTTTAATCTTTACATGGAACTAGCAGTTAATGATGTTAAAGAACAATTTAGATTCGGAGTAACAGTACAAGGTGAAAAGATAAAGATGCTACGATTTGCTGATGATATAGTGATTCTAGCCGAGAGTAAAAAGGATTTAGAAGAAACAATGAACGGCATAGATGAAGTCCTACGCAAAAACTATCGCATGAAAATAAACAAGAACAAAACAAAAGTAATGAAATGTAGTAGAAATAACAAAGATGGACCACTGAATGTGAAAATAGGAGGAGAAAAGATTATGGAGGTAGAAGAATTTTGTTATTTGGGATGTAAAATTACTAAAGATGGACGAAGCAGGAGCGATATAAAATGCCGAATAGCACAAGCTAAACGAGCCTTCAGTAAGAAATATAATTTGTTTACATCAAAAATGAATTTAAATGTCAGGAAAAGATTTTTGAAGGTGTATGTTTGGAGTGTCGCTTTATATGGAAGTGAAACTTGGACAATCGGAGTATCTGAGAAGAAAAGATTAGAAGCTTTTGAAATGTGGTGCTATAGGAGAATGTTAAAAATCAGATGGGTGGATAAAGTGACAAATGAAGAGGTATTGCGGCAAATAGATGAAGAAAGTAGCATTTGGAAAAATATAGTTAAAAGAAGAGACAGACTTATAGGCCACATATTAAGGCATCCTGGAATAGTCGCTTTAATATTGGAAGGACAGATAGAAGGGAAAAATTGTGTAGGCAGGCCACGTTTGGAGTATGTAAAACAAATTGTGGGGGATGTAGGATGTAGAGGGTATACTGAAATGAAACGACTAGCACTAGATAGGGAATCTTGGAGAGCTGCATCAAACCAGTCAAATGACTGAAGACAAAAAAAAAATATAGTGTACCAAAATAATTGTAAATTGTGACATTAAAATCTGTATTTTTTGTTATTTGTAAATTTACATTTTACAAAATAATATGGTTTAACGTTTTTAAGAAACTAGTAACATATATATACATATAAAAAAGGAGTTGATTTCCTTGAAATGCAAGATTAAGGATCCATGAGTATACAACAAAAATCTAATTCGGCAAAATGTCTTTATTTATTGCAAGGGTGGTTTTTATGGTTTTTTTTTTATACTCTTGATTATCCAATTGTCCAGTTATCCAGTCATGTTCTTATTCTGAAATTCAGTTAAATCTCTAGAACAGTACAACCAATTTTAAAAATTCAAACAGCGTATTTTCTAGCAGTGCAAGGGCTAACGTTAAAATTATGAAATAGAAATAAGAAATCAAAATGAATAATCAAAGTACCGGAACAACAAATAGTAAAAATCTTTTAATTACAATAATTTTTCGTAATTCGCAGTTAATGCGAGACATGAAAAATGAATTGTGTCTTGAAAAACATCAAGACTATAAAAAAATGCACATTTGGCTGTACGTCATGGGTTGTGTTGAAAACATTTATAATTATTTTGTAAAAATTTTAGTGGCTTTTATAAATAAAGTTAAAATTATGTATTTTTACATGATTACGATAAATAAATCAGTTTTCAAAAACTGAATCTCCTTTTACGTCTCAAAGTGCAGAGCAAACGATGCGTGGCTGTGAAGCCAGGCTGAGCAGCTAGATGGATAGATAGCTAAAACGTCATTACAATAAGTTCATCGCAGCAAAATACTAATATTTATTTTCTTAAAATATTTCAGTAAAATACTTAATATTCTCACAAACATGAGGATACAAATGTGTCGAGGGTCCAGAGTTTTCTGGCTAGATGGTCAGGTGAGCAAAATGAGCCCTGACTGGCTAGTCTAATTTAAAATTGTATAGGAAAACTTATACTCTTGCATTATTTTCATTATATGTTAAACAGTTCTAACTTTTTCTGTTTTTTAAATCCATAATTAATTGTTACAAAAGTTTATTTATTTGTATGATAAATGTAAATACATTTAAACATATTAAACAAATTCTTGCGAGTCCCTTTAAATTGTATGTAGATTATTCTTCTTCTGCCATGAAATTTTTTTAGGACTAATCTTATGCGTTCTTTTCTGATATCTTCCCCCCCAACCTTCTCATTTCTATTATTGCCCCCCCCCCACCACCAATGTAGCTTGTAATTTTGATTTATTAAACTTACACCAACATTTTAATGTGATATATGATGTATTGCAGACTGGTTTGATTAGATTAAATAAAATTACTGGAAGTATGGAAGGAAAATGCAAACTATATTTATGTTACCTTATATAGTTGCCTGTTGAAAACTAACAAAATATTACAGTGAAACTAAATAAAACTATAACTTATTACAGTGGCCAAAAAGCAGCAATGTCTTCCAGTATTGCTTGAAATTAATCTTTATCATCTTCGTGGATCTATTACCACCACATGAATTCACAGAAGTTGCCGTCATGTAAACTTCTTAGTTGTACCACATTGACACTTCATTTTGTTCTTCGCTAATCCCCACATTCTTTCGACTGTTTGTGTATTTGCTCCTGGTAGAGAATCAATGAAATTTTGAGAATGATTGAATGCACTATGACGTAACTTTTGTTTACATACACCATTGTAAGCCACTCACTTCTCAGACATTATTGTGGATCCTGGGGTTATATGTTCCACAATCATTGACAATAGTGTGTCAGATTTTTTGTTGTTTGTGGTGTTTCTACATGTTTTTTGTATGTGTTGATGAGTATGTCTAGACTGCAAATGTAGCATTCATGTAGTCATTGCAGTGTAATTTATATTGTAGATGTATTTGTCAGTGTGTGATTTGTTGGTTGTATGATGTATATTTTTTGTGGTGTTGATTGTAAAATCATAAAAGATGTAACTTTCCTTAAATGTTGGTAATTTTCTGTAATTTTTAGTTGATATTTGTTACCTTTATCAGTATAATATTTGTCACTAATTTGTGTTTAGGAGTGCAGGTAATGATGGATTCTAAGGTAAGTATTGCTTTTAGATCATGAATTGTGTTTTTAGTGTAAGTGATAAGATTATTTGAGATTTCGTATGTTTCCGCTGTCAATTATATGTTTTATTTTAGTTAACTATTTCAGTATAGGATCAGATTTGAGTTTAGTCACATTGTTTTTGTTAATATGTTGAGTGAGGTTGCTGTGTAATGTGTTATAATGAGGAAATTATGCTAAGTGTTCCTTGACAATTTTGATTTTTTTTTTTTTTTTTCAGTTGCCTGCTTCTAGTACTACTTTTGTTTACGATCTTGATAAAGTAACAAAAGATTTAATTTCGGTGAGTTAAATTTTTTAAATATTTTTTACCATTATCAGTATAACATCTTTTAGCAGTTCTGAAGTCTGAAGTTAGAAAAATCAAGCCGAAATTCAGCTTGAATTAAGCATAGTTTCCAGTAGAATCTAGTAGGGCTACCATGTTTCATTTTATACTACAAGACAGGATTTATTCTCTGTGATAGACATTTTATGAATTATTCCTACCTTCATTTATACATAAATTAATCTGCTAAACTAGTTTGAAGTCTTTTTTAATTCTCCCACTATATTACCAATTGAAGGGATTGGAGTACTTCAGTCACTGTTTTCTTCCATTTATTACAATGCTTCATTATCTTAATTTGAGTTACTGCTTGCTCCTGGTTCACTTCTTCAAACATTGAAATCTTAGATCACATCCATTCATTAAAATCCTCTTATTCATGCTTCTTAATTTCAGAATTTCATTTAACAAATTACATATATTTTTACCTCTTTCTACCATATTATTAACCTTTGTTTTACTCTTTCTTTATAATTTGATTTCTCCCCCAGCATTAAATCCAACCATTGTTTCTGTTTTATTCCTAGTATCATTTAAAATAAAATCATTAACAAATTCTGTAGAATTTCATTTTATTCTCAGACATAAGAGACATGTCTGCACTTCATCTTCTGTACACAAGTTGAAAAGTAATAGAACTGTCTGGATTGTGTCCTTTTCTGATTAGAGATTGGTTCTCATGTCTGCCACTTATAGATTCTTATCTGATTCTTATATTAACTGTATAAAAATAACTCTTCTGTTTTCCTTATTTCAATCCTACTTTTCTTAAATTTTTAACAACTTATTCTATTCTATATTATCAATTTGCTTTTCCAAGTGCTATGAATCCTTGTAGATTTCTTCACTTTTCTTCAGTCTATGTCTTAAAATTATTCTAGTTGTAAAATTACTTCTCATGAACCAAGCTTTTCTTTAAAAAACGGGGTTGTGTATCTAGTACACCTTCCATCACTATTCTGTTGCTTCTAAGTTATTCTCACCTATAGTTCGGAAGTGCAAAATGTTAAATAAACGATTTGTTAGTTTTCATATTTATCTAATGCTGCTTTCTTGTAGTATGCTGGATTTTATTTTATAATAAAATTAATATTTTTATAGAAATTTGAGAGTAGTTTCAAAACATAGTGTATGTTAATGTACAGACTAAATGGGTACAGTCATCATGTTAGTGTACAATCAATTACTTTGTCAGTGATTGGAGGAATTCTCACAGAGAGCACAGGACTTGTTTTATGTTGCAAAAGTAGCCATTTGGAAATTTATTATCCACAACTTTATCATATTCCAGCTAGAAACAGCACCCTGAAGTGGAGTATTGAAATATCGACAGAACAGTTGCTGTGTAATCACAACCGAATTACTATTTTAAAAATATGTTTCTATTATGAACAAAAAGAAACCAATTAAGGGATTAGACAAAAACCAGGAATAGGAGGTGGAAGGATCTAGGATTCAGATGATGAGATTTGGGTCTAATTGCAATTAGGGGATTAAACAATTAGGGTTTTGTTCATGGTTTACAGCAGTTCATTGTTCCATTGTTACTGAAATGGCATCTGGTATGCAAGGTCACAGCAATTTCGTTCCCTGCCTACACATCAGAGTTGCCAACTTATTTTGCTTTAAAAATCATCAGGTTCCCCTGTCTTATCCTGTACATATGTGTAATTTTTTAAAGATTGTTTTTAATTCTTTGATTACAGTTCTGTAATAATTGATGAAAATGTCCAATACCTAGCTGTACACA
Source organism: Lycorma delicatula (assembly GCF_047948215.1). Taxonomy (NCBI): domain Eukaryota; kingdom Metazoa; phylum Arthropoda; class Insecta; order Hemiptera; family Fulgoridae; genus Lycorma; species Lycorma delicatula. The sequence goes on from NC_134460.1 coordinate 52,135,331, forward strand.
ACCTTTCACTATTTTATTTATAATTATGAATAACTTTCATAATGAAGCTCCAGAAATTTTTTTAATTTAATTTTTTACATTAATTTTTAGTTCTTCATTGTAATGGGAATTATACAATATTTTTCAAAACTTCTTGGAGAAACAAAATCAGAGGTGATATGATTGCAAGAGACCAGGAGGCCATATTGCTTCTGAAATTATGCATTCATCAAAAAATTAATAGTGTTACTGCCCTCTTGTACATGCTGTTTTATCACCTTGAGTATATTTGATTTGTGAGTATAATATATTTAATTTCTCCAAAAGGAATAAAATAAGTTGTAATATTGATTAACTTTATTTAAATTATTGTTGAAAAAGTTTGACCAGTAATTTTCTTTTGTGAAATGACACACTCAAATACCAGTTTATTTCTTTCAGTGTTTCAAGGTATTTTTTTTTTTTTATTGTATGCCTACTAATACTTCTTTTGTTGATTTATTTTCTAAAATTAGTGTAAAACTCATTTTACATTTCTATTTAGCTAAATAGCAAATATCTCGTAAAATAATAGTTTGGTGTTCTGTTTTACTAAAAAAATATTCAATTTTACCAACAGCATTACAATAATTTCCTTACCTAACCCTGCTGTCAGCCTAGAAATATTTTCAAATGCATTCACATGTGTATGTAAGTAAGGTTTGTAATTAGAAAGAAAGACTGAAGTATGAAGTAATAAGTTACATATTTTTTTTAATTTTTTGTTTCAGAGTGTTTTTGCAGCAAGGAAACTTGGTTTTGAAGGTGATGGAGTAAAATTATCTGGTTTTAGTGACATTACATTAGACCACTTTCAGTCCCATCAAACACCAGCACAACTTGCTAGAATGCGACGTCAATTTTTACAGTATACAAAACTGAACCCTCCTCCTGCAAATTCATCTTCTGATAAAATTGCTCAACTGTTTGTTCAGTTTATAAATAGTAATATATAATTTGCTTGTAATTATGGTTAAATATATACTTTTTATTATTAATAATTGTTGTTATTAAACTAGTATTAGTATTGAATTTCATAGCGACCAAGATGATAAACTCTTAGTCAGAGACAGTTCGATTTTTAGGCTATTTTAGGTTTATTGATGTTTCTTCTCTTTAATATTCTTAATTTTTTCTGTCTTGGGGTATGCATCATTAGGAATTGTGTTGGCAACTCTCCTTGATGAAGTGTAAACAGTGCTGGCACATGATAGCCAGGAAGGTAGACATTTTATTGAGGTTCAAATAAATGCCAACTCTGTGTCTCTCAAGTTGGTTTTCTATATAAGGATTGTATAAAGATCAGACTAGTAGCCGAGGTGCCTAACAGATAAGCCTGAATGATTAGGCTTTAATGTTAGTGGTTAGATTTAGATTTTGTATTTCAGAAAAAATCTCACTTTACCTGATGATCACTCATCATTATGCTTAATGCACAGTTACTGTCAGAAAACAGATTCCCTGAGTTGGTCTGTAGGCAAGCCACCAAATATCAGAGAGGTGCTGGATCTTCAGATCTCAGCATGGATAATCTATCACATTCATCAAACCTGCACCTACAGAACTGATGTAGGATAAAATGAAATCAAGGACTGGGTAATGAAATAAGATAGTCGCCTACCAGGGTAGTTTACTGTTATTCTAGGATCCCAATTTCATTTTACACTGTTGTCATAATCAAGGTATGCAGGTTTTAACTTTTTAAAGCTGAATCTGTATTTCTTTCTGTTTAAAACAATACCCAAAACTATGACTATGTGATGTAGTTTACGACTAGTTTGTTCTAATAAATATTTGGTGGTAATTCATGCCACTGTTGCTTTATTATTAATTATTGTTGTAATATTAATATGTGAACTTTTCCAAAGTTAGATTCCAGTCATTATCATCTCTCAGATTAACTGTGAGGAGGTTGGTGTGATTATGTGTTTATAAATGGAAAGACACAGGGCCACCAGGAGCCACAAGTAATAATGTGTTGATTTCCAGGAAACAGTGCATGCTTGTTTGTGTTACAACTCAAAAAAATTATTAATATTCTGAGATTACAAGGAAATTTTGATGACAAGCTTTTGCAACTTGGAACCACATTAACACCAGGAAGGTTTTGATAGAAACTAAAGAAGCTTTGGAGATGTCTAAATCAAAGAGTGTTACTCTTTTTCTTGACAATTTATAAACCCTTGTAAAGGTTATAACAAAGGTTTTACTTGTGTTGTTTAAGTGGGAAATTTTTAATCATCCTTCTGCAGCCTGGATTTTCCATTAAGTTATTACCATCTTTTCAGCAAGTTGATGTGCTTTGGCTGGATAAGTTGCCAATGAAGTTCTTTAATTAGACAAAAAAAAATTGTTTTCTGGTGTAATAAATAAGCAGCTGCATATGATTGACAAATACGCATAGTAATGTAGAATCTTTTTTTAACCAGCAGCTGGCAGTCAAATATATGAAGTAATATAGATTTTTTTAAAAATCAAGCTGGAAGTCAGTTCAAATAGTTCCATACAATGAGTTCTTATATTCATTTAATGTATAACTTCAATGTTAATGTCATGTTGCAATAGTTAGTAAAATTATTGATACATATTTTTTATATTAAAAAAAGTGTAATTATTAATATCCCCAAAAAATTAAAAAATTTTTAAAGAATTTATTTTCTCTCTAATTATGAATTTTTTTTAATTACATATTAAGTGGGATCAAGTTTAAGGGCGAAGATCTTTGAATAGACTGATTTTCTTCAAATATACACTTATATACTTTGTTGAGTTTACTACTTGTTGATTGTATCTAATAATTTTTCTGAAATTCTTGAAAAAGTTTAATGTAGGTGAATCCAAAAGGAGTCTTTTTTAGACCTCTAAAAGGCCTTACTTAGGGTGATTATTTCATAAAATCCATAACTAGACTGTTTCAAATATTGAAACATCATTTGTCATGCTATTTTAAATAGATCTGCTAATCTTGAGTTACTACTTGATACTTTGTAAATTTTTTTTATGTATGCAACTACCAATTATAGATATATGTAATGTTGCATTGGCTTTGAGCTATTTTTAGTAATTCAGTATCGTAAATTTAAAGTGAAGTAATGATGAATAAATTTTTTATTAGAATTTTTAATATTTATTATTACATGATAAGATTTTGTACAGTAAGTGTTTCCAGATTCTTTTCAGATAGCCAAATGTCATACTTCTGAGAATCTTTTTACTTTTCTAGCTGAAAAAAATTGTCATTTTGTCCCTTCATCTAAAAAAATAATTTATTATCTACTTCCTATTAAATGTGTTTCAACATGCATTAAGTCACTTTGTAAAATAACATTTAGTGAGAACAATACATATTATAGGTCGTAATTAGAGTAATAAACTGCAAGTATTATAATCTGATAGTTCCTCAATAACCAGAATTTCCCTGGAAGTAGTATTCTGGAACTTAAAGATGGTGAAAGATAAAGTGGCTGAAGCCATGTTTATTAAACTAAACGTAGCATATGGAGTGGGGAATGCCACAAGGATCACTGATGGGATTTCTGCCATGGAACATTATCTTTGATGGACTCCTTAGGAGGAATTGGCTGGAGGGCATCGACCTGGTTGGGTTCACTGACAATTTAGCCCTGGTAGTAGATAAGAAACCTAATGCTTCATGATTAAGGCCAACCAAGCGTTGAAATTGTAAGGATATCGCTGGAGGATAAAGGGTTAAGGCTGACCACGGACAAGATGAAAGTCCTTATTCTCCCCCAAATAACTATCCAAGTGAGGAGTCAGTTATACACCCAGTTACATCTGTAAAATATTTGGGTGTACGGCTGGACAGAAATATGAAGTCCTCAATGCTTGTCTACAAAATGGCCAAGGTGGAAAAAGTGGCAATAGTGCTCTCCATACATTTGAGGAATACAGGAGGTCCACGAGCATCCATAAGGAGGCTGTTGGCCATAGTTGTGGGGTCTGTCACTTCATAGCCAGATTGGTCAGAGCCTTGCAATATGAGAGATGTAGGAATCCGCTCAGAATCACTTCTGCATGTGGGAGTATCTCAACTGAGGCAGTGTCTGTGGTATCTGGGATGTATCTGGACCTCAAGATTAATATATGCGTTGTTAGGCGAGTGAGAAAAACGAACGAACAGACTTAGACCTCACTAGTAGAGAAGTGGCAAGAGAGATGGGATGCTGCCGTTAATTAGATGCACAAGGTCATCTCTAGTGTGGAAAAGTGATCTTTCTGAGCCACAGGGAGGTTAATTTTTGGCTAATCCAACTCCTGACTGGTCATTGTGCATTCAACGCCTACCTTCTCCTAACAGGAGAAGAAAGAATGCAGGGTGTGCCTACTGTGGACTAAATGACTCAGTTGGCCTCACCTTTGAGTGAGTGCTCCAGTTGATCCGAAGAAAGATTACAATGCACTGGAAGGCTTTGTCCTGCAATCCTCCTGGAAACTTCTTGGTGGTGAAATCTATTGGAGTGTAATTTCTACCATGAGCTGGGGCATTCTTCAAGTAAAAATAGCAGAAGAGAGCTAGCGGTCAACAATGATTGCTACTGGATTGGGTGAGGATGAGAGAGCTTGAGCGAGTAGGTAGCCGGGAGCTCCTAAGGATTGCCACTACTATTGAGGTGCCAGGACTCTGAACCACTCATTGAAGCCTTGCAGTAAGTACTGCATGCCCTTGAGTAATATCAAAAGGCAGGTATTAAAGCACATTGTACCAGTGGGAGGGATTGTAGTCAGTGAGAGCCCTACACTACCATTTGTGTGGACAGGCAGCAGCTGGAAGAGCTTCCCACTCCTTCAATGGAAAAAAGCAGTACAGCATGTAATGCAGTACAAAATTATTAACTTCATAAAATTTATGTTTTATGAATATCTTATAAAATATTTCCTAATGATGAAATATTAACCCCAATACTCATTTGATTATATGTACACTAACATCTATTAGAGAATTAATGAACAAAAGTAATGCTTTCATAAAAATTGTTTGATAATGTTGATATGATGCGTATTTAAATATTGTGACAACTAGATTATGTATACACTATTTGATCTTGCTATAATGATCTAATTGGTTCCTGGTTAGTGGTTTTTAGTAGAGTCCTTAGCTTCACTTGTTACAGGTTTATTTGCTGTCTATTTTTTGTAAAATTAAGTTACAGAACTAGGATGTTTGATAAGTCTGTGTAGAATAAAGAAGTAGTGTTAATTGTACAATTTTGAGATTATTCTTAGCTTCCTGCATCTCTGCTAGAGAATAGACCAAGTTTCAGTCAGATACATTCATAACTTTTATGCTGGCAGTCATTTGAATCAATCAAGTATTCTAATTTGTGAGAAATGTATGAAATTTGTGATTTTGTGTAATGATTGAAATTGATCCTAAAGGCAAACTGGATAAATTTTATGATGAGTCAGCTCCATTAATTAGAATAGTTTACAAACAGTTTGGTTATTTTCAGAGTGGTCATATAAACCAATGCTAGATATTATGGACAACCTATTGAGATTACAACTGTAGAGAATATTGAAAAAAATTCATGATATAGTGATGTGAAGGATAGAAGATTGAAAGTTGTGAGATTACTAAGAAAATGCATCTCAAATCAACATCTACATTATTTGTAAATAATTATGCGAATAATTAAATAATAGGAAAATAATATAATTATATGTAAATATGAATATGAAAAAAATGTTGTAAAATATGTAAAAACTGCCCATAAGGTGGGTGCTTGATTTGTTTACAATTGATTAAAAGCATGAACGAGTAAATATTTCTAAATACAGCTGTTTTTATGTAACTGAGAGAAATGTTTGTGCTGTTTCATAACAGTTGATGAGACTTGAATACATCACTAATAACCTGAAACCTAGTAATAGCCAAAACAATGGGTTGCAGTCTAGAAACTTGTTCCAAAGAAGGTGAAAACCATTCCATTCTGAGAAAAGTGATCTATTGGGATGCTTGTGGCAAATCTTTAATTTCTGGAGAAGGGTAAAACAATAATTGGGCAATATTATTCATCTTTACTGGATCAGCTAATTGAAGAAATAAATAAAAAGACTAAATTTGATGAAGAAGAACTCTCTTTTTTGCCAAGGCAACATACCAGCTCACTCTTCTGTGATTGCAACAGCAAAATTGTTCAAATTATGCTATGAAATTCTTCTGATCCTCTACTCACCAGACTTAGCACCTATGGACTATTATATTTTTCTACAAATTTGAAGAAGTGGCTTGCTGAAGGTAAATTTATGCAAATGATGGAAGTCATTGCCGAAACGTTTGTCTATTTTAAAAATTTGGATAGATCATTCTATAAGGATAAGATTAATAAACTTGAGTGTCATTAGACTATGTGTATGGATTTGAAAGGAGATTATTTTGAAAAATAAAAAGATTTTTTCATGAAAAATTGTCTCATTTATTTTTGCACAACATATCAAACAATCTGATTCTGTATTAATATATGTTGTGTAAAAACACAATCATGGGATTTGTCACCGTCTTAAAACTTGCTGCCTTTTACTTTGATTTATACAATTGAGAAATATATTTTGAATAAAGACCTACTTCATAAACATTGAACATCAAACAACTTTTATATATATTTACTTTCTTCCTCTACTTAGCTAACAAGTAAAGATGAAACATCGTGCTTGTAGCTTCATGTAATACTTTAATGTTTATTAATCCAATTCATCTAAATTTATCAGACCACCTTTTAATGATTCAGTGTCATGTCATTACTGCTTTAATATTTGTAATATTGGGATGCTTTGCAGAAATAATTGTCTGATTGATTAAGTGATGTTTGAGCTGATTACATGTGGCGATAGTTCTGAAAAAAAATTTTCTAAGAGAATTTCACAAATTATTTTTTTTCTTTAGCATCAGTGTAGCACTGCTTACTAAATTTAGATTATTTGTTCTTGTGTTTTATAATCTTATTTTTAGGTAAGTATGATAATTTACAGTTTAGGTACTTTATTTAACTTTCACACCTGATTCCCTGTTTTCAAATTTTGTATTTTTTCCCACGTAATAACATTCACTGAATTTTTGTAAGAAGTCATTGATTTTTTTTTGTTAATCTGTATTAATAAAAAGTTGTATGCCTTTATTTATAATAATAAATTAAGATTTATTATTTATGCTAATCATACCAGTAAATTATTATAGGAAAATTAATATTTATAATCAGTATAAAGCAACAAAAACAAAAAAATAATAACTGCAACTATGCAACACAACATCAAAGTGTTTGGCAACTGAAATATTTGACTAAAATGGCACGTTTTACAAGGACACTCAACAATAAATATCCCTTTTTCATGTAATCTATCAATCATTTATTTTCTGTTTAAGTAAGGGATCTGTAAATTTGGGATCAATATTTACAGTATTATTCTGTAAATACAATATTTAGTTTTGTGATGTTAAATATGATTCTAATAAAGAATATAATACATAGTATCAATATGCATTATACTCGCATTACTTACAGTATGTATTATTATTAACATAATAGTCAAATACTACACTAACTGCACAAGCCTTTCTTAATGAGAATAGTGTAATTTTTACTTCCTTGTATGAAGTAAAGGAAGTATTGTGATCACGAAAAATTTAGGTTTTCAGATTTCAATGAAAATATCCATTTTGACCATCCCTGAATCCATTTTGACTAGTTTCGGTATGACATCTGAATGTATGTATCTCTTATTAGTCAAAAATGATTAGCCATAGAATGTTAAATTTTGGATTTAGGACTGCTATAATATCTAGTTGTGGACCTCCCCTCCTTTTGATTGCAATTGATAACCAAAAAAGTCCAAAATCCAAAAAGATTTTGATTTTGGACTTTTTTAACATCAATAATAAGCTCTCATTGAGAGCTTTTCAACAATTTATCATAAGTTGAACTTATTTTCATTGGTTCCAGAGTTATAGTCAAATGAAATTTAATTAGTGAAATATTTGGATCTATAAGGGAAAGGTACATCGGTCTGAATTGGATGTCATCTTTTTTATTTTTTTTAACATTTTTTTTTAAAGTAAATATATTGATTTATTAATAATTATTACCTTGTGATTATAAAAAAAAATTACAATAAATAATTAATCAATAATGAAAAAAAAATATGAAAAAATCAGAAGTTACTAGTGAAATAAAATTTTATGTACTTTTAAAAATGTGTATATGTAATTTAACAGGCATTATTATATATGTGTATATGTAATAGATTTGGTGAAATGTCTGATTATCTAATATTAAATGAAAATTATAATTTAGAATCATATTATTTTTGGATTTTCTGGTTTAGTTTCTCTTTAATTTTATTTAATTATTTTGGGATTTCTGTTTAATTTTATCAACATTAAAGTTAACTACAGAGTGACTGAAAAGTAGACCCTCACAAGAACAACGTATATACTGAGGCATTCATATCAGATCTTTAATAAATTACAAAAAATTCTTGTATTTTAGTTCATTAGTCCTCTGATATTGTAGGACAATGTTCTCCCTAAGTCAGAATTGTTCATCATTTCGTTTATTTGTTTTTATTGCCTTCCAAAGAGCTATTAAATGATCGAACTCTTTGGTTTGATATAATTCTTCTGATCTTAATTTTTGTACACAATCCCTAGTTTCAGCAATTGTGTAACTGTCCACTTTATTAAAGAATTGGAGGGTCATATCTCACTTTCAAATGAAATAAGTTTAAATGAAGTGCAGCAAAAAATGTGTATATGTAATTTAATAGGCGTACAAGGAAGTCACGTGATGTCCGTATCAGATTTATTTTATAAAGTTGGTGATATTCTGTAAGAAGTTGAATAAGAATAAAGTTGACATCAAGTTGCGCGCTTTTAAATCCTTACGTAGTACCAACATACACGTAGAACAAACCATGATACTTAAAACCTACGTCAATGTTGATCTCTATCTTTTTATGCGGCTATAATATATGTAATATAACCCTAAGATTCATCATATAATTTTTCTATGCGATTTATTAAAATATTTTTTATGAATTTAAATTAATAAAATCTAATTTACGTCTAAGAATTCCAAGCGCCATTCGAGTTGGATTGGTTACGTTGCAAGTGTAATATGTCTGCCGTATGGAATTATTGATTTCTGTTAATGCTGGCGATTTGTAGCTTTTTAACTGTTAAATAGTTTGAAATTGTCATAACAGTGATCATTTGGAGATTGCGAGAGTTCGAGAAAACTGTGTCGCCGTGAAAATTTGTAGGTTGCCGATATCGATGATGTTTAGCGTAGTCGTTAATTTGTCAATAGTGAATTCTTCAGTTTAACTTTTCAGTTCTTTATTGTTTTTATAATATTAAGCTAATATATATTATCATAATTAAAAAAATATATATATAAATATGTGAGTTTGTATGAAGTATTTTGCTTGATAGTGGGATTTATTTCTGCTAATACTGGTCGTATTTTATTTTAATAATGAATTCTGTTCCAATAGGTTGATGACCTTTAAACGATTTACCAGAAAGTAATTTGATAAATGGCCTAGATCTTATTTATTATTTTGGTATCATCTTGTAATAATTAAATTAAAAGTTTAGTAGCTCATCTTGAGTATGTTTCTAATTTCATAACTAGTACATAATGCCATTAACGGGAAAAGAATTCTTTTTACTTAACGTTTACTTAGGCTACTGGGTGGCTATTTTTATCTGTGCATTCAGCACTTTTTATGACCCATTTTTTACCTGCTAATATTTTGTGAGAGCCTTCAGTTAGGCTATGTCTAACATATAGGCCTTTGTGTATTTAAAAAAAAAATTATATTTGGAATTTTAATTTGAAAACTACAAATAAAAATTCTAATTGGAATTCAGTTTGTCAGAACTGAAATAGAATTAAGATAATTTATTTAAAATATCAGGGCATAATAAAAAGTGGGTTTCCTTTGAGTGAGGTATATTTTATGTTTAGATGAACATAATATATTTCATACTGTTTTAGGTGTTAAACTTATTCATTTTGGTTTTTTCTATATCCTATTTAATTATTAGCTTGTAGCTATAACATAAGTTTTTAACCATTCAATTGTCATTGTATATAACTAGTTTCATAAGATTTTGTATTCATTAAAATTTACAGTCGACTTTTTACAGTCAACTTTCTGTTTTGGAGGTGTTTTTGTGTGTAGTGTGGTTTGTAGAACCAAAGTTGTAATTAGTTATTTAAAATTAGATTGATCTTGTTCAAGTTGATAACTTACTATTTCATTTCTGTTGATCATAATGTTTCATTAGTCTTTTCAGTTTACATAACAGATTGCTGCAAAAAATTTTGCAATACCTTACTTAATCCTTTGAATAACATTTTTCTCACAAACAATGGTTGTGTCTTCATTTTGTTTTTTTATAAATTATGGTAAAAATTATAAGTAATCAGTGATATAAATTTCTATTCTGTGATATTTCATCAAAAAATCAAATCTTTAAGCATTTCTGTATGAAAATTAATGAATTAATTACAGCAAAGAGAAAGATAACTACACGTTAAACAAAGTAGAATTTGGAAGTTTATATTTTAATGTCAAAACTGACAGCCAAAAATGTATTTAAACAAAATTAAGAATTACTTTTTAGAATTAGTTAATGGATAAAGTTTCCATCCATTCAAGGAAGAAAGTTATATTTCTTTTTTAATATTTAATGTATGGGATTTTATGATTTTAAATATTAGAATATTTATTTAATAGAAGATGAAGAAGGAGGTTATGTAATTAGTTATTGGTTTTTCTGAAGTTTATATATTAGGAAAATATTTATTTATCCATTTTACTCTTTGTAGAGATTTTAATCTGTATCTATATTTAAGCATTTTAATCTCTAATTATATAAGTAAAAATTTCATAATATGATAGAAGTCGACTGTATAATTATCTGACAAGTTAAAGCATTTTTAACAATACTCAAAGATTATATTCAGTACATATAGTTGACCAAGAGTTGCATAAAACACGTTCAGTTTTAATAATTACTAATTTATTATGGTTGGCTTGATTTATCTGTAGTTAAGATAATAATTATAAAATAGTAAGAATGTATTACAGTGTGTTAATATTTTAGATGGTGCTTTTGTGTTCCACATTTGCCATGAACATTTTTGTATTTATTTACATCTTGAAGAAAAGTGCCCTCAGCCTTTATTATTTTTTATAAATACTTTTTACAAGATGATAATCCATAACGTGAAGTACAAGCTGAAGAAGTACTTGGATTGGATGAATGAATTTTTAGAATTACACTATATATATTTATTGGAATTTTTATCCAAAACATAACTATCTTTCTTTGAGTTATTAGACCTTTAAAAGGTGTTAATGAATGAAAACCATCTTTTAATGAATGGTGTTTTGGATTTGATCATCTGTAACGCTTATTTTTTGAAGTTATGAGAATAATGTGAGATAAAAACATGGCTGATTCTATTTGTGAATAATTAAATAAGAAGATTCATGAATATCTACAAATGGAGACAAAATTTCCAACAGATCAGCAGTTTGAAAAACTGGCAAATTTTTTTTCTAATTAATGAGTAGAACTAGTGCAGATTGGATTTCTCTTTCGAATGGACTATGTGCTTCATGCCGGTATGTACGTTCTATTTCGAACTGTTCGTCATCGAATCTTACCGTTGTCGTTGCCGCCGCTTTAATTTGGTCGCTGGCGTCGTTCTTGAATGCTATGTCGTATTGGTCGATTATTCGTCAGTAGTAGCCGTTTTTTTTTCTGTCGTGATAACATCGTTATATTCGTTTTGTATGTTACTTCGTTTAATTCTTCTCTGATTGCGTTGTAACGTTGTCCGCTTTGCGTTACCCGTGTCGTTTTTAAATCGAAATTCGCTGCATGTTTCGTATGTTCGTTCATTTCGTTTCACGTGTTTGGACACTTCTATGAGGTAATGGTAAGGCAGTAACATAAATTTTTTTTATAGTGATGTAAAAGAATACAAGTATAATTCTATGACTAATGTAATTTTGTAATGTTTGGCATGCTAATTATTTTGTACAGTTGTAGTAGTGTATTTTGTATTATTTAATGTAACATGAACATTATTTAATGTATAGATTAAATAATTTCATGTGTGAATTGGATCAATTTTAATATAAGTTAATTTAATAGTATTGTAAGGGCATAATATTTTGTTTCTATTTTTTAACAGCAATTTGAAAAGCTGTTTAAAACAGTATTTAAAGTCATTATATTAGTCTGCCAAGCATAATTTAAAAGTATGATTATAAAAGTTACTTCTATTGTTATTTTGTTATTACAGGAAATAATGTGAATGTTTTATTTTGTCCATTATGTTTTAAATTATTTCAGAAATTTTTTACTTTTATTCAATTACTTAATATGGTCAATCCATTTGAAGTGATCCACGGGTGATTGCTTGATCAAATCAAAAAAATATTGAAACTTGCCCACTTGTTTCCTACATGTTTCAGGATCATAAAACCACTTTTTAAATTTTTTATTTAAGCAATTTACCTGTGGCAGCCATTTTTGTTATGGTGTGCACACCAATTTTTCTGTCTAAGGGATTACAGAAAAAATCATAACTAAAAAATATTGGCTCTGGAATGATGAAAGAGAAAGCAGTTAAATCAGATGTTCTTAAGGTAAAATATTGGTCCAGTGATGTATTTTCCTATTTCTCTTTTCTTTCTGTGAGAAGATTACCAGTAAAGTTGAACATGAAAAACTGTGAAATTTCACTTTTGGTAATTTTTTTCAAGAGGCAGGGATGGCATACACAGTTTGAATTATTTTTTTATATGTAGGTATATGTTAGTAGTTTTACCATAAATAATATTAATGGCTATATATTTACCCCTAAATTTTTATGAATTTTTGAAAACTAGTTTTTTAAATTTCAAATTTTAGCTTAAAATAATTGTGATGGGGCTGGTGATAAAAATCTCAAATTTGCACAACTTACAGTGTTTTTGTAGATGTTATGGCAAATAAAAAATTTTCTTGTGTATTGTACTAATAAAAAAGTTATAACCTCTAAAAAATCATGACAAACCTGTTCAAAGCAATACCATTTTAACTCTGTATAAATGTCTTAAGGGGTTTGCTTGTCTTCTTGGCCCTTTAATATTTTTATACTTATTACTGTAGTTGAAATAGACTTGTTTGAACCATTCAGCTGCAGTGTTTGTATTATAACAGGCACTTGGAACTCATTTCCAGTCGTCAGGAAAATTCATGTTGTAACATTCTCATTAACGCCTGTTGCATAATTTAGCTTTGCAGTTACAGACTGGTCAGTCTGACATTAGTCAGTGACCTGTTCACATCTTTACAAGTGCCCAAAATTCTGTGCTTGGAAGTGTTTTTTAAATAAATAAGTTTTACGTAATAATATTATATTAGCACATTTTAAAATCAGTTAAATTTTTACATTATTTTCAAGTAATTTCACATAAAACAATGGAAGAACAATGTTCCATATGGATTTATGTGAATGAAGAGTGTCGTCATAAAACAGTGTATGGTACAGTGCCAAAAGAACTCATTAAAATTTGTGAATTTACTGATGAAAACCTTCAAAAAACTTTTAACAGACCATATTAAGGAAGTACATCAGAACATTTTACTCATCTATTTTACTGATGGTGCTTCATCAGTATAAAAATAAAAAGGATTTTGCTAATTTGTGCAGTCGCAAAAAATACTTTGACCTTGAAGCCGAATGGAACTTCTTTGGATCATCCCATGGGAAAACGCTTGTAATGGTGTGGGAGGAACAACAAAACAAGAGATTGCAAAGGCCATTAAACATTCAGATACTAAACATTGATGAAATATATTCATTTTTATTCATCATTTCAAAAATTTCAACAAGACAAAAGTGTGGGTACCGATCTGCAAAGTCCTGAGAAAGTTCATATCACTTAAGCTAACTGCAGTGACTGGTCGTTCTCACACAATTTCAAGAGAATTATCAGAAGAGATATCACAGTTGTTGGTTAACCATACTAAAACTTTCATTGCTATAAAAATAGGGTATTTCATTGAAGAATAATTAAAATTTAGCTACAATTTATTTTTTCATCGATAGTGTTTATAAAAATAAAAATGAATTCTTGAAAAAAGATGTAGGTTGCTCATTGAAATCTCAGTTTGGGTAAGTTTTACAAGCATTTTTGAATCAAAATTGTATTAGGTTACTAGCATTGGCTAAGTTATCATTAAATTTTGATCTATCATTAATAATTTAAAAAAGGTTATTTTAAAAATACTGAAAACGTCAGCTTCAACAACACAGGGGCTAAATAAAAATATAAAGTGCAAAGAAAACAAGAAACTCCTTTGGAGCACTTATTTAGCGAGTCAAAATGGTATCACTTTTAACAACTTTTCATGGTTTTTAAGAGGTTATAACTTTTTTGTTAGTACTGTACACAAGAAACTTTTTTATTTGCCATAAACATCTACAAAAACACTGTAAGTTGTGCAAATTTGAGATTTTTATCACCGGCCCCATCAGAATTACTTCAAGCTAAAATAAAAAATTAAAAAAAAACATTAGTTTTCAAAAATTCATAAAAATTTAAGGGTAAGTATATCTTCATGAATATTATTTATGGTAAAACTACTAATATATACCTATATATAAAAAAAAATTGAAACTGCATGACATGACATTCCTGACTCTTGAAAAAAATTACCGAAAGTGAAATTTCATAGTTTTTCATGTTTAACTTTATTGGTAATTTTCTCATAGAAAAAAAAGGGAGATAGGTAAATAAACCACTTTTACCTTGAGAACTTATGATTAAATTGCTTTCTGTTTCATCCTTCCAGAGCCAATAGTTTTTTAGTTATGATTTTTACTGTAAACCCTTTCCGAAAAACAGGTGTGTGCACCATAACAAAAGTGGCTGCCACAAATAAACTGCTTAAATAAAATTTAAAAAAGTGGTTTTATGGTTCTGAAACATGTAAGAAACAAGTGGATAAGTTTCAATTTTTTTTTGAATTGGTCAAGCAATCGGCTTATGTTTTTTTTGGGACAATTCAAATGGATTGACTTTATACCTTATTAAACTAACTTTTTAAAAGTGGTCTTTATGGTACAATACGGGTTTTTTATCTTGTGATATGTATATTCTCCTGTTCCACCATGTGATGTATTGTGCATTGTTAATAGGTAAATTTTTCTTTTCCTTATGTCACAATGCTTGTCTATTTACTTTTTAATCAAAATAAGTTAAAAAATCTTGAATTATATATTTTTTTTATTTGAGTTGTACTGTGTTTTGAATTACTTCTCATTTTCTTATTGCTACTGTTTTTGAATTGAAATATTATATTTTATAAATTCTAAACTATAAAAAGTACCATAGAAATTGTTAGAAAAGTAGAGAAAGTAATATGAAGTAGTGCAATCATTCAGTTTTTATTTTCTTCACACTTAAAGCATTTCTTATTTGTAAGTGTCATAACATGTTCGTAAAGTATGTTAAACATTTCTTATATTAGTCATAAACTGCTCAGAATATACATTATAAAATTATATTATAACCTTGTTAAGAATTGAAAGTAACATCCTTACATTTGCAGGTAATAGATATGTTAAAAAATTACTAGATTTATTACAAATTAGAGAGTACAATTTCCCTTCAAAAGCTTATAAAAGACTTTTCATGTTTGTGCAGTATTAAATATGTTTTAGTTCTGAAACATTTTACCAGTTAATTTTGTGAGATTTTCTGTTCTCAATCGTGCATAATCTTGTTTGCTTTGCTGTACCCCACAGAAATTAATTTGGTAGTGTCAGATTTGGTGATCGAAGGCAACAATTTCTGTGCTAATGATTGTACATAAATTAACTGTTGTGTTAACTTATGCACAAATTTTGTTGTTACCTTTCATAAAAGTTGATGTTTAATAATAAAAAAGTGTTGTTGACACTATTTTTAAGTACGTACAGCATGATACAAAACACTTAGAATACTGCCAACAGCAATATTATTAACTCTATGACTTAATCATTCTTTTCCCATTACCTTCATCATGCCCAACAGATAGTGTCACTGTTGCTTATTGTTTAATATAGGACATAATTCTATTATTGATACTGTATTTGACTGATTATATTGTGTGCACAATATGTAAATTTTTACATTTTTCATATATTTTTTCTAGATTGCTATTTTACACATGCCTATTGCTCAATCCATCAAATAATATTGAATCTCTATTCTTGTATCTTACCAGTTTAATTTATTAATTGCAGACTCTGAATTAGCTGTGGACATCTTTTTGGATTGTTTCTTTGAATTAAATATTGGGTAAAGATTTCTTCAGTTTTATCATAAAACAAGTATATTAAAAAATGGTTTTACTAAAAAAAAAGAAGTGATTGAGTATTTACTGCAGTATATGATTAAATCTCCTTCAAAATTCTTTCTCTCTTATTATGTATAGTTTTCCCAATGTCTTCCACTTAGAGAAGCAGCTCTGTATAGTACTTTTAATGATTATTTTAATTTGGGAAATAATAGAAGTCTTGACTTTGGTTAAGTACCATGGGTGAGGGATGATAATGAGCTAATTTTAAAATAAATAGTAAATTAGCAGAGATGTGTGGGCTGGTGCATTGTCATGATGAAAGGACTAGAAGTTGTCATGACAAATTTCAGGTCTTTTTTTCTCCCATTTTCACAGATTCACCTGATTATTCCTATGTAGGCAGTTGATTGTTTGCCCTGCAGATTGAAATTGATAAATAAACAACACCTTTGTTATCTAAATATAATTATTGTTATTTTAAGCATAATATAAATTTTATTGTTGGATAATCTGTTATTAACATTTGTAACAAATTATCCAATATATTTATGTTTATATTATTTATATTTATTTGACTGTTCAGTCAAAGATTTTGATGGCAGT
Organism: Lycorma delicatula; assembly: GCF_047948215.1. Lineage (NCBI taxonomy): Eukaryota > Metazoa > Arthropoda > Insecta > Hemiptera > Fulgoridae > Lycorma > Lycorma delicatula. Next base: position 52,152,324 of record NC_134460.1, read on the forward strand.
AATGAAAAATAAGCCAGTTTGATTGCTATTGTGTACATTCTTTGTATATTATCTTTGATGGATGATAATAGTTTACCCATCAATTCTATTAAAATCAATAGCTTCACACTGCAAATTTGATTCAATGTTATGTGCAGTTTTTTGAAGCACCCAACCTGCTGTTTAATGCTTTAAATTAATTTTCCCCAACGTCTTTGCTAATTGCAAAGCTTGAATTTTGTTTGTTAGACCTAACATAGATAAATTTTTGTCACTCCCAAATGAACTTAACTTCATCATTATTGAAAATTGCTCTTTTACTTAGCCCTGTTTTACTGTACAGTCATTTAGTTACTGCATCTTAATTTTTATTACATTGTGCCTTTTTTTTACTAAAATTAAATTTTTAAGTCAAATATGATTTTATAGAAAACAAAACCCAAAAATAAAACTAAATCAGAAAAATTATTTTAAGAGAAAAAAAGTAAATTTTAGTTTTTTGTGGATGCCAATAAATTTATCAACTTACAGATTGCAAGGAGTCAGATATTTGAGTAAGTAGTAAAGTATAGTATAATAAAGTAACAAATAGCATTCATTTTTTAGTCAGAGTAACTCAAAACTGTATTACTAACAGTACAGCTCAAGATGAACATTATTATTTAATCAGGTGCAATATCATTTATCTTGGGTTTTTAAAGAATTCTACCTAAATATTTCCTCTCAAGACAGCACACCACATAAGCTCGAATTATTGTTTTATCCTCCTGTCAGTATAACAAATATATTTTCTTCATTGAAACCAGTGTAATTAAATATGGTAAAATATTTTCTTTCATTTCTACTCCAAGAAAGGTAAACATTAAAAAAAAAAAAAAACTTTATTAAGGGCCTACATACATTGTGAAGTGATCAGTACATAGTCATTTTCCAATTTAGGATGGTTTGACTGTATGCTTAAAATATAGCTTTTTATTTGTTACTCATAAAATTAGATAATGACATACAATTAAAGTTCAAGACATCCTACATTATTGTACCAAAAGAGAACAATAACATGCGTAAAAATATTATTTTACTTTTCAACATTTTATATAGTTTTTCTACTTCAATAGTTTAGTAAATAAGTAACATATTTCAATCAAAAACAAATAAAAAGGTGAGGAAATAATAAAAAAACACATTCTAACAAATTGTATTGTTTAATATTTGTCTGTCTGTTTTATGTCTAATTTTATTTTTTGTTTATTATGTTTTCTTTTTAATAATTTAATTATGATTATTGTTTTATATAGATGTATAAATTATTTCGTCAGAAAAAATATTGGACATCAGAAGTTTTGTTTTTTTAATTATAAAAAAAAAATCATTAGGTATATAATGATTAGCTTCATCCTAATTATTATTTGGGATTTAATACTGGAAGAAAAATAGATTATTTAGGTGGGGATTTTTTGTTTGAACTGATTATTAAACATTTTATCATATGTAATTTTGTAAAAGTAAACAGCATATTTATAATTTTTATTGTAATTTTTAATGTAACATATTGTCATTTTAGTCATATAAAAACATTTTCATCATATAAAATTACATAGAAAAAAAGAAAATGCGTAAATTATCACAAATCATTTATGGAGGTGCTGTTCATTATCATTAGCAACTTTGAAAATCCCTTTGAAGTATGGAATTTGGACGATAGCATTTGGATTTATCTTGGAAAAATAAGAACATATAAAATTAGATTGCTGTAATTCATATCACAGATTATCTTCCATTTTTTATAAGTCTATCCTGGTTTTGCTGAACTGAAATTCTTTTTTCCTTTGAACACCTCCTGATGATATGTAGAGGAGGATTTACTGATATGAGTTTTGTCTAGATTTGGTTACATACAAGATGAAAAATATAGATCTTCTAGAGGGCTACAAAACTATACAATATTTTTGAAAATTTAAAAAATTGATTTAAGTTTACATGTATCAGTTGGTCAGTATGTGTTGTCAGTATTCAATAAGCCCTCCACTCTTCTCCATCACTGCCATTAATTTTTTAGTATAGGACCATATCCAGATTTATAATATTTTGGTGTAAGATTTTAAATCTTTTATTATACTTTTTTAGGTTAGCAAAATTGCTTGGGATTATTTTATTTTGTTGAATTATTATTGTGCCCTGCTCTTGATTTCTACTGCAACGAATCTTTTGTGCTGTCTCTTTCTGATTAATTAGACTTGTAATCATTTCCTCATTGACATGAATCCAGTCAACACATAATTGTTCTTTGCTACATTTGCTAGATTATAATTAGATCTATTGAGGAATAGGAAACTTCTTTTTTCTGTTTAGCCTCCAGTAATTACATTTGAGATAATACTTCAGAGGATGAATGAAGATGATATGTATGAGTGTAAATGAAGTTTAGGCTTTTACAGTCTCAGTTTGACCATTCCAGACGTGAGTGGTTACAGTTCGACCATTCTTGAGATGTTTGGTTAATTAAAACCCAACCACCAAAGAACACCGGTATTCACGATCTAGTATTTAGATCCATGTAAAATAACTGACTTTACTAGAACTTGAGCACTGGAACTCTCAACTTCCAAATCAGCTGATTTGGGAAGACGCATTCACCACTAAACCAAGCCGGTGGGTAGGAATATAAAACCTGGCTTCCCAATCTTCACCATTATTTTGATTTTTTGGTGCAAGCCTTTCCTGAAGTTTTGCCAGCCGACCCGAGTCCAATAAAGGACCAGATGCTTTGATGACTATTACAAAATGTCATTGTGCTGCAATGCATGGAGCCAAGAAGGAGAAGGATAGGAAAATTAACCCCACACAACTGAATTTTAGTAATTTTTAAATAAATACCAAAATAAAGTAAGATTTTATTTATTTATTTGTAATATTTCTCTAAAAACGTAGTGTTATTTTGTCTAAATAATTTCCATTAACTTTTTAACATTTCTTCAACTGAATAGGTGTTTTTGTTAATTTATGAATTGCAGAAAATGGTGAAAAATCAGATGGCATAAAAGTAGATTTCTAAATTTCTTTTACACAATAACATTTGATTATTGCTTATTTATTCATCTTTTGCTATTACAGACCCAGTTATGAGGCAACTTGGTTGTGGTGAGGGAGTGCTTATCCAGTTAATTTTTTCTAGTACATTTGATGGACCTACATAACATTTTCATTATAGAATTGCTGTCATTGAGTCTGTAGATCCCTAAAAAATGATAATCCTCTCTGTATAATGGTGATTGTTTTGAACTATTTGGATCACAATTTCTAATTATCATTCTTTTCAGTAGTGTTTCTGTAAACAGTTTTGAGTCCATTTAGTTTAAATGTTATTAATAAAATGTTATTGATGATATTTCAAAAAATTAAAAATGTCAGTCTAGTTTTCCTTTGGATGGGTAGTTGGCACTTATGGCTAAAGACTATAACAACTAATTTCATAAAATGAACTACAATTCCGTTTATGATAAAAATATTTAGTTAGTTTAGTATGTTGATAATCTTCCATTTATTAGTTTATTAGTTCTTCCATTTAGTTAGTTCTTCAATTTATTTAATGGATAGTATATTTTATTTGCTATGTTGGTATTCCAAGTGTGACATACGTTTCACAAAAAAAAAGTTAATGTTCATTAGCGTTGGTTGGTCATGTGATAGGATGCTTTGTTCAATCTATGCACAGCACCTTTCCTGTAGGAAAATTTCCACTGGAACTGTTAATAAATAACTTTAATGTTTAAAGCTTTTAGAGCAAAGACATACTTTAATGTTTCTTCTATACTGTACCTATTACTTGTTTGATAGAGTATACATGTATAAAAGTAAAAATAGAAAGAACTGTATTATTTTTAACAAAGTAAATTTTTACTACTTCCAAACATATAAGTAATGTTTTTTATAATTGTTTATTTTATTTTATGTTATATCATTGTAAAGTTATGTTAATTTTTAATTTATTTATATGTAAAGTTAGTTTTAAAATATGTGCTGGACTTTTAAAAGAAGGTGTAGGATTTTTAATCGGTTTAAACTTTCTTTTTTATATTTGTAATTTAAAATTATAATATTTTATTAATAAAATCTAAAATTTACCAAAAATTGTTTAAAAACTTTATTGTAAAAATTCAACTTAAATATAAACTTTTAAAAACTGTTTTATTCAAAGATGTATCTTAGATATTTTTTTAAATATTTTAATTAAATTACAATTTTAATATTTCATTTTTCAATATTTTGTGAATTTTATTGTAGTATACTAATTTGTAATGTAGTCTTATTCAGTGAACAAAACAGTTAAGAATAATTAAAGTTTTGATATAAAAAATATATATTTACAGAATCATGTCATCTTCATTGCGTAGACATAGTGCTGAAAAATCGCGTTTACGAATGGATAGCTACTCATCCTCTGGAAGATCATGGGGAAGATCTAGGCGTAAGTAATTTTATTTCATATATTTTATTTTGAAATGTTTATTTTTAAAATAGTTTTGGAAATAGCTGATTAATAGGAAACTTTATTTAGTGTTGAATTTTATAAGAGGATTTTAATTTTGATTGTTTGTTTTCAGCAGAACTAACAACGTTTTGATTATGAGCCCTCAAATTTAATTTGTATTTTTAGTCTTGTTTTTGCCCCATTTTATCGGAATACTGAAAAAAAAAAGTAAAAATTAATAAAATGTAATAAAACATTGAATCATTAAAAAAAATTATAATGTTTGTGTGGCTTATTTTAATAAGAATTTATACTAGTAAAGATAGCATGTAAAATCATTTGATAACTGAATTTTTTTTGCTAACAATCAAAATGAATTAAAATTTTTATAGCTATTTATAATTTTATAGCTATTTAGTTTTTTTTTTAATGTAAATCATGAGCAAATTACCATAAGAAAGCAGTTTTGTTTCACAAAGGAATTTTGGTAGTTGATTAGTGCATGTACCAATTCTTTGGTAGTTATTTCAAGAAAGAGATTATGAATCAAAATTAAATTATAGAATCTCTTATCATATTAATAGAATTTTTATTTAGCTTATTTAAATAAGATTTAATGGAAAAAAAGTGTTTTCTAACCTACTTCATCTTCTCACATATTAGTGAATTATACTTAGCTACAAGCTTCCAAAATAAAATTTTTTCTGTAGTCTATTGCAAAAAATTATTAAAATAAGTTCTGTTCTATTAAAATGGAAAATGGTAAGACATATCGTGGAAAATACTGTTATAAAATCTGTTTGTGGATAGGGGAATGTACGAAAAAATGGGAAACTAATTTGAGAAAAAATTATTTAAAAATTACATTATTTAAAAAAATTATTAAAAATTGTAAATTTAAAAAAAAATTACATTTGGTTTTTATTCTCCGTCTGATATCTACAAGCCTCTTTCAATTTACACTTGCCTACTCTCCTTTTTTGCTTGCCCGATAAGAAATGAGGAAAAATAGTCAGCCTAACTTTTAATCAGTAAAATCTGAAAAAAAGATGACTTTAAAATAAATGAAAGAATAAAAAATTTCAAATTGGAAAATGAAAAAACCTTTTTCCGATTTTCACAAGATTTATTTAAAAATGATAGCTGTTTCAATGGCAATAACATCTTATTCCTCAGATGTTACATACAGAATACTAAAGCTTAAAAGTTAGATACAAAGAACAACAAGTTAAATACATAAAACTGTAAGTACATTTTTTAGTAAATAAAATTTTACTGATTAAATACTTGTAAATGTTTACTTTAAAAGTTACTGCACTTATAAATGTGATATGTGTGCTTATATGTGTTATTGCGCTTATAAATGTGTAGATAAGTTTCATATCTATTTTTAAATACTGCTAATTTTCTGACTTGACCACTGCATTTACTGATAAATTTATATATTGCTGATATATGTGTACTCTCTTTGCTCTTTATATACTTTTTATCTTTACCAGTTTTATGTATTTACTTTTGTTCTTTGTATCTAACTTTTAAGCTTTAGTATGCTTTAAGTAACACCTGAGGAAGGTACAGTGTATCGAAACAAATGTCATTTTTATGTGAAAATCAAAAAAACATATTTTGCCATTTTCCAATTTGTTATTATGGATTTTCACAAAGTAAAGACTTCACCCATCAATTATCTAATAAAAAATTCTATTGATTTGTTAGTGCTATGATAAGAAATAGGAAGATATTAAAGAAAAATACAATGAAAGTTTATTTAGAAATGCATAATTCACTGGATTTCCAATTGAGTTTGAGTATCTGTACAAAGAAGAACGTATATAATGCAAGAGGCTACAGAGATGTAGCTTCTGTACATTATATTGGGTAAATGAGGACAGATTGTTTGAATGAGTAATGTAAGAGGGAAAGATACAAGATTGCAGGATTTTGAAAAGTAGGTAAGTGTGAGAAATTAAATGGTTAGGGTTATAACAGGGTTAAATAGACTACTGTTTTACTGGAGCCAATAAACTGACCGTTATGAAAAATGCAGGACAGATAGAATTACCAAATTAAGGAAGATAAAGGGAATCTTGAGATGTATAGTATAAAGATTTAGTGGAGGAAGAATCAGTGGAGTCTTTGCAAAGATGAATGGTGTGAAGTATCTGAAAGAGAAGACAACTTCTGCAAAATTAATTTACTGCCGTTTTATCTATTTGTTACTACATTCCACAATATACAGTTAAGTTTAGTTTGATAATTGATTTGTATGTTTATATTATGTTTAATTATGTTATATTTACACTGTATAATTTACTTTTAATTAGGTGTAAAATTATCATGTTTGATAAAAACATTGTTTTTGTGTCCAGCAGTTTAATAAAAGAAATATGTAATGCCTAAGGTTCAGTCCAGTAATATAATGTGTGCTTAAGTGATGTGTAATATAATTAACGGTTTTATCCGAAGTGCTGATAATTAATTTTATGCATATTTTTCTTATATAGCTATCTCTCCACCTCGACGACGTGAATTGGATAACGTTATGAAGAAAGCACGGAAAGAAGGTCCTGATAAGAGTAGTTACTGGAATAAAAAATTACTGGAAGTTGAAGAAAGAGATCCTAACAGGTAAATCACTTATTGATGAATTTTCTGAAACCATAACTAATTTTTTAAAACCAAATTAACATGATTGAAGTTGTGAAAAATTTATAAATTATATATAATAAAAATTGTAATTTTTGTATGTTGTACATAATGGAAGCGCTGTGGAAGGTACAGCATTCTGCATCTCATTCTTAAAATACTATTTAATCATAATTTCATTATAATTTCCTTACTAGTGTTTTTGTTTAGGTGTATTTGTATATAAGTGCACGTACAGAATAGAGTCCATATATATTCTGTATTACAAGTAGTGTACCATGAAAAGTTAATTAAATATAAATTTATTTTTATAAGGTAAGAATTAAAGTAGCATTTGTCATAGGAACAGGAGAACATCTAAAATTTTTTATAAGCCTTTTTTTATTTATCTACATCAAAAAGATGTAATAATCTTCTATACCAAATATGTACTTGCTGCAAGTCACTCCCAAGAAGAATCTAGGCATACTGGTAACATGAATAACCAGCATCCCATGCCTGACTTACTAGGGAATTGGTTTCTCATTGCTTTCTTCACTGACCTGAAATATATGGTCACATGCCAGTGTGCCAAGACAGTTGAAATGCAAGTGATATTCACGACTGTAAGGGTAATATTCATCCCCAGAGAGACCAGAGACTGGATGTGCAGTGAACATTATTATTCTCAGAGAAATTAGTTCTTATTTGGTACCTCTTGATATCTCAGGTCCTTTTCATGCATCTCTTCCAAAAGAAGGGCATGGGAAAATAAATTAATGTAACCTTTGTTATTATCAAATAATATATAATGTACAGTGCTTCAACTTGTAGCGTAAGTAGATCACACATGTTTAATAAAATTCAACCAGTCTTGGAAATATATATTCTATATGAAGTTGAGAATTACTGTTTAATTTACAGAATGTCATAGAATTATTTCTTACTTTTTAAAAATTATTGCAGATGGAGGCATAGTGGTTTTAAAGAATTATACGGAGGTGGTTCCGAACGCAAAAATAGTAATAGCAACAGCCGCAGTCGTACCCGTAGTCGTAGTCGCACCAGAAGCAGATCCAGGGATCGTTCACGTAGTTTGAGACCTCGGTCACCTCCACCTCGCCCTAAATCCCCTCCTCCTAGGCCTCCTTCACCCAACAGAAAGACAAAATCTTCTCGACCACGGTCACCTAAATCTCCTAGATCGCGGCCAAAGTCACCACCACCTAGATCAAAAGGTACTGGTAAATCCCGTCGACCCACAACTCCGGTTACAAAAGTGAGTATTGAAACTTATCTTGAATTTTTTTTTTTTGTTTTATATAAAAAATAATTTTTGAATTATAAAACACTATATTTAATTAACTTTGGATATTATATTTGACTCCACTCACATTAGTTACACACTTCCATTATCTTGACTTATCTAAGACTTGATTTAAAAGGCATTAAAGCCATTCAGCTCTTTATGTATTTGCCAGATAGACAATCGTATCACTGAATAAGTTCACTCTTCTAAATCATACTAAAAATGCATTGTCTCTAGGCTCTGGAGGAGCTATCATTGTTAGCATGGATATAGTAAACTGTGATCACTGTACCTCAAGAATCTGTATTTGGAAATAGATCAAGGAAAGGCTCATTGAGTCCCTTTCAGTTCATACAGCTCATTTCACCTACAGTATTTGGAAACAGAGCCTTTTTACTCAGGTAAGGAACAGCACAAATCAATGCTTTGCCTTGACCAAATTAAATATATTCTACTACAAAAATTTATTTTCTTCTAGAAACTCTAGAAACAAATCTGAGAGTATATACATTTTTAAATATAATAATAAAAGCAATAGAATGTGACAAAGAAAGTAAGAGATGTATTAAATACAATTGATAAACATTGTATATCATACATCTAAAATTAACATTATATTATAAATGTGTAATACATTTAAAAAATGTTTTTAACTTATAAAATAGTGCAGTAAAATAAAAATTGCAATAAAGCAAAGTAACTGAAACTGTAACATGTAACAATTTGTTTAAAATTAAGAGATCAGTTCAGAACTGAGGGAACAGAGAAGTGCATCAAACAAGTCAGGATGGGTGACCAAAAAAGACAAGTCAACTTTTGGTAAGACAAGCCAAAAAAAAAGAAAAAAAAAGGGTTTTAAGATATTTAGTATCTCTTAAATTTTACTTATTAATAAATGATAAATAAAATGAAAATGATTTCACAATTTTTCAATGTGAGCACCTTTTTGTCATTGGCACCACATCCAATTGAGAGGAGAGTTTGTCCTATACTATAACCAGCATGTCTAGAGTAATGGAAGCAACAGCTGCTTCAATCCTGCCTCAAATCGGGTAGATCTGTAGATAGCAGAGGCACATACATAAAATCCTTTATAAAACCCCAAAAGAAAAAAATCAAATCAGGGGCACATCAGATCTGATCAGTTCAGTTCGGGGGGGGGGGGGGGGGGACTTGAGAGGCTACCACAAACAAGCTCTGTTATCGGTTCCATGCTAACTTATTTCACACTTTCATCATTGGCATTATTAGTTCGCAGCCAGTCTAACAGATTTGGGAGTGTGTGTAGGAAGGATTCCTTGACACATTCAACATTTTCTTCAGACATCCTTCCGTTACATAGGTATCCAATCTTTTCAAACTGATTTTACCATTAAAGAAGGTTATTGTCACTCAGATGATTACAGTAAAACTTTCTACAGAATGGACATTGAACTAAAACTACAGATTCAAATTTAGCAAACTGCAAAACACAAAAGGCTGCTTTCTGTTCAGAAGTTACCATCTTTGGTAATGGCACTTTCAAGCAAAAAGATAAGGAATCTATCTACAGTTATGCATGCAATTACATGTCTTTTTGCTCTTTGATTCTACCCTTAAATCATTATTGTAAATCTGATCCAAGAGATATTACAACAAATTAAAACCCTAGTTTTTTTTTTGTACTCCTGGTTGTTATGAGTTAACGTAGATTGGTGTTCATAGTTTCAACAAATTCCACAATGTGAAAAAAATTTGTTGAAAAAAAAATTGGTTCTATAACTGTCCCTAGTGAAATATAGCTTTTCTTCTGAAACTGTAATGATTTAACCTTTTCAAAAACTGCCTTTTTAACATTTTTAATTTCTATTAGTTTAATGGTTATTCAAAGACTCGTATGAAATTTCAGTGGCAAACACGAGTAACAAAAATGGAGTCATTTACCATTATTATAATTCAAACTTAATCAGTATGACTATGTGTGAATTTTAAATGTAAGCTATTGAAATTTTAAAACAAATTGAAATATTTATTGTGACATTTAGGTTTACTGTTTTTAAACTAAATTTCATTGATAGGATTTTTTTTAAATTAATTTTTTTAGCAGCTAGTCACTTCATAATGTAAAAGGTAAAATTGACTTGGTATAATAATGGAGTTGTATGCTAAATTTCATAATTAGAAGAGTTTTCTAACCTATTTAGAACTGATCTACCAAATCAGATTGCTATATAATAGATGCTGTAAAGAAGTGTACTATGACCTGTTGAAACTAGATTTTAGTAACTGGTGGATACATCATTCAATTTTTTTTTTGTGTTATCTATTATCCGATCAATTTGAAATTCATTAAAAAAATGCTAGTGTTAAGAACTAATTGAAATAACCAATAAAAAGATATTGGAATTGGTGATCATGTAAATAAGCATGATTTCAAATTTTCCACATCACAATCACTAAAAGATGCTTTTATGTAATGGATACAACATATATTCAGGTCACTATTGATTTAATTATAAGAAGGATATGTTAATGTGATTTTTATTAGATTTTCAATTTTATATATATATTTTTTTAATTATTTATCTCTATTTTATTATGTAATTAATTATACAATTTAGTTTAAATTGAATTATGAGGATCATTCAAGTATAAACTGAAATTTCTTATTGGATAAAATTATAAATAGATCATCTTATATTTCTATACAGTTTCCTTCAACAGAAATACATTTTCTCCACCAGATAGGTATACCACCAGAATAGGTCCTTTCTCTCATCAATTAAAATAAGATGACTGCCCCAACAACCAATTGTATGCATAATGCTCAACTGTGGCATTGTCTTCAAATCTTTCCTCTCCTAAAGCTTGTTTTAGCAAACCTAACATACACAAATCACACTGTGACAAGTCTGGACTGTATGTTGGGAGTTCAAGAGGTGTCCAAAGAATTTTAGCGAGTTTATTGTGAATCTGAGCTGTTGTATGCAGCTACGCATTGTGAAGGAGGATCTTGCAAATCAGTTGTCAGTGTCGTTTGTTGCAATAAGCAGTCATGACATCATCCAACAACTGGGAGTAGTATGTCACATTTGCCGTCCTTTGTTCGTGCAGGAAATTAATCAGCAGCACACCTTTTGAGTTCCAAAACACAGTTGCCAGAACTTTTCTATTTGATAACCGTTTCTTGTCCTTAATTGGTGCCCACTCTTCACTTTTCCCCATTCCATACTTGTTCACTTGCTTTCTGGGGTGTAGTGATGGATCTCTGTTTTTGATGCAGGTCACAGTACGGTCCAAAAAGCCTCTGCTACTGACATGGTATCATAACCTGTGGGTTTGGCTGACCGATTGCTTCCCTTCATACATATCCAACTAGCTACTCACAGTGCCCCCCACATTCACTACTCTTCCTCAGTTTGTGTGGCAAAATTATGGTTTATGTTTGAATGACCCTCGTACTATCAAGTAAACAATGAAAATTAATTATATTTGTTACCTACTTAATTTTTCAAATGGAACTTTTTTATTTTGGATTGTGCTAATTCTGAGATAATTTTTTTCGGTTCTGGTAATAGGTTCATGGTATTTTTTTTTAATCTTGAAATATTTACTTTGTATTATCAATCTGGTATTTTCTCTGTTGTTACTGTGATTAACAACAATTGTTAAAAAGTTGTATATTTTTTTTATTGTTGGTTGTAATAACCATCACATTATTTTTCATATATTTGCAGGCTCGTTCAGAGAGTCTCACTTCAGGTTCTGTTAGCAGCTGTTCGGATGAATCGTGTTCAGTTTGTTCACCAAAAACTAAAAGACGACCACCTCCTCCACCAAAAGAGAAAGAACGAGAACGACCTAAGGTTATTGAATCACCAAGGCATGCGTTTCGTTCTAGGTAGTGTATTATGTAAATTATTTACATTACAGAGTTTTTCTTTTATATATGCACTCCAGACCCAGTAATCTGGAAAAAAATGGTTGACTTCAGATTAGTGTTTTTTTTTGTTTTTTTTTTTTAAATTATCAAGATTCTTCTATCAATGTTGAGCTGTATTGTGTAATTAATTTACTACGAATTAATTTATTCCTGCTTGTAAAGGAGCATAAAATTTAATCTGAAAAACAAACTTGGGTTAATTGACTGTGGGCATACTTATATTGAAGGTCACAACATTAGAAATTTTGCTAATTTGATATGAGCATCAATTTGAACTACATCTAATATACAATTCATTTAAAAAAAAAAGCTTAAAGAAGTAAGAGATATCACAGCATAATATGTTAAAATATGGCGTTTAAAGCTTGAATAATGGAATTCTTGGTTAAGAGAGAGACCTTAAGTTTCGATCTTGAATTTGGGCTACAAACCATATTATATCAAATTGTTAGCAGAATAAGACACGAATTAGAAAAAAACAATATTATTTTATTTTACTGCATTTATTATAATAAAATCAAGTCACTAATCACTCTCGCATTGACTCACATAAAGTAAGTTTGATTTTTTAATGTAAAAGTCTGTCACCTTCTTTTGTCTTAACTGAGTAACATTGTCCATAGCAGCATGATCATACCAGTTTCATACTGCCATTAAGTTAAAGAAAGGAACATTGTTTCATTTGTTCTAAATATTGGAGTGTTTTTTGGAGAAATACACAGTCCCTTCATAGTGGCTAATATTTTTATTTTCATCAATTGGTTCATCTGTCGCTGGATATTTTATTAACCTCTTCTGCCACAACTTTCACAATCTCGTCATCATCACAAATGTTGGTTTCCTTGAATACGATTGTAACCAGTCTTGTTCTTCATTTTTTTTTTACATTTTCACATCCTAGTATATTTTGTAATAAAGCATAAAACTCTTCATTCTATGGCATAATATACAAAATGTTTGAATTTGTCGAATTTCTGGGTATATTTTTGTAAGTGATTTATTGATTGTTGTTTGATCTATTGAATTCCATGATTCTGCCAACATGTTAATTGCATGTTTCATGGTTGAATGTCTTTGATGTAGGCGTAACTTGAAGCACTGATGCTAGAATATGAGGTGACATTTTTCACTTATAGTGTATTTTTATTGTTGCATGATATCCTGATCTATAGGTTGACAAATGGGTGTCGCATTTGATAGAAAAAATATTGTCTTATGTTCCCTGAAATTAGAACATTTTAAGAGAGATGAACAGGGCGCATTGTCCAACAACAGAACTGCTCTTTCCAGTAATCTCTTTATTTGTAGATAGTTTTTCACATTCAGGACAAAATTGTGGTTAAATCAATTCTCAAATATGTTTGCACTGATTCACGCCGATTTTTGGTTAGCATACGTAATAGGCAGTGAATCTAATTTTAAATCTTTTAATTCCCTAGGTTTAGCAGCTTTCTGATCCCACAAACTTTGTCGTCACCATTTTTTACTTTGTCGTCACCATTAACATTGCTGCAGACAGGAACAGTTTTTCTCTTTACTAATTTTAAAGCAGAGTGCAGAAGATTCTTCCTTTGATGCTAATTTTTTTGATGGCAGCATTCTAAAATCTAATCCTTTCTCAACTGTGTTATATACTTGTTCTGGCTGCAGATATTCTGACTGATTACGGTAAAATTTAGCAGCATTGTTGGTATTGGCAGATAATTTTCCCTCTTAAGATGGCTAATTGCCTTATGCCATGACAGTTTCTAAATTCTACTATTTCTGAATACTGGCAGAAAATATATCTGGACAATTCAATTTTTTGTTAAGTTGAATAGCCTTTTCTTGCAAAGTAGGGCCAAATACTGGTACCGCAAAAGTTCTCTGTTGCCTAAACCACAAGGAAGTGGCATCATCTAAAGTATCCTGGAGAGGCCTTTTAGTGTAAATCAGTTTTTTAAAAACTTTTGAACATAATCTTTAATTTATTTTTTGTTCAGATTCTGACACCTAACTCATAAGGAATTTTTTTAATCAATTCTCTGGCATTTAATCTTTTAATTGCTTCTAATTTTTTATCCATTTACATTACCACCTATTTACGTTTTGTATTAGTAATATCTGTGCTACAATTAGCCATTATAACAATAACCACAATTCAGTATATACAAGTAAACAACACAACACACTACAGCCACTGCATTGTATTATAGTACAACAGATACATACTTACAAAATATAGACTGATCTTTACATATACAGATTATAGAAATTATAGAGAATTTATTGTTCTGCTTTACTGCCATGTACTGTAAATACACATTAGTAATTATGTACAGTGAGTAATCTTCAGTAATAGGCTATAATAAAATTCATACATGGAGTAAACTACATTTCAGTTAATTTTTACTTGCTACAGACTTTACTGTACTTCATACTTTTTGTAACTGAGGCTAATTATGGATTTAATAAATGATTTGTAGCAGTAATGAAAAGGTGTCATGTCTGAGTAGGATTCAAACCGACAACCAGTGGAAAGGCCGAGACGCTACTCTACTACAGTGGCCAGTAATCACGGTTAAGAGAAATCTTGGTTAAGGGGGAGGCCCTACTGTATTTAAATAGCTTTTCATTAAAAGGCTTACTGTACAGTACGAGTGTTAAATATTTTTGTACAAATTAATTATATTCAAGTTATAATGCTAAGTTGCAAGGTTTTCCTATATAATAAAAATACATAAGTATATCCAACATACTGCTCTATGTGCATATATTAAGTGTCGTAATCTAAGGTTGTAGATGTATGGTTGTACATACTTGAGCCTGAGTTACAAGTCGCTCAGGATGAGTGGTTTACCATTTTATTCTTCAATACGCTAAACATGCCAATCCAACCAAAGTTCAGGTAATGTAATGTTTAGTGTTACCTTCATTCTGTTTACCATAGGGACTGGGTATGTAATGAACATTGTTATTTTCAGAGAAAGCAACTCTTAACTGGTATCTCTTGTATCGTGCAGCTTACGTACGTCACAGCCTTAAGAATGACTGGGACACTGGTGTAGAGCAACACTGATGTACCTCCTGTAATGAAATAATGTGTTGTGTATACACTTCAACTAAGTAGCAGTAATTTATTTATTTTCCACAAGCACTTGTAATGTTCTATTCTGTTATTTTAATAGTTCATGTTTAAAAATTAAGACATCTAATTGAAAATTCATACTAACATAGGTCCCTTTGATGGTAATGATTTTAATTAATTTTAATGATGTAATGTATTAGATCATTTATTACATACAATATTGTAATTATTTTCTATACAATATTTATTACACTTTTGGTATATAAGTATGTTATTTGTTGTTGGTACTATCTTATATAAATCACTTGTGGAGTGAAGGAATTTTTCGCTGAAATTTTCATTTTACAGCATTACCTTGCTTAGAACCTCAATGCAAGAGAATATTTGGCACACTTGATGTATTTATTACATTCCACCCCCCCCCCCAAAAAAAAAGCCTAAGCCAAATAAAAAGTGTTAATTTAATCATTTTAATTAGGAAAAGAAAGAATTCAACAAATTTAAAATAAAAAATGATCAAAATTCTTTTTTTTAATATTTAAATCATAATAAAAAAATTAAACTGTATAGAAATGAAAATAATACAACTATAAGAATAAACAAATTTAACCTTTTTTTTTATTTATAACAGGAACTAAAATGTCAAGATGTTGATTAAGTTTTATGGGAAAATACTTTGCTTTATTTGTAGGTTCATACTGAATTTTCTGTAGGAGTATTCAATTTTGTCAAAAGATTTTCAAGCATTTTATTGTACCACTATTTTTTTATTTACATGATTGGTATATAATAACCCATCTTGTAGTAGCCAAAAAATATTTTTTTATATTTTTAAAAAAGGTTTTTCTTGAGTAATGAATATTTTTTAACTCGCCAACAGGTAAAAACAGCCATTTTTGTCACTTTTCCAAGAACTCTGTAGCATTCTTATTTTACATCATACAGAGGTCAAAAAGTGCTTTTTGAAAAGAGTAAAAGGTGGATCTTCATCTTAGTGTACTCAAAATTAATTTTGTTATATAACCAAATCTTGTAATGTTTACAAAAATTACATTTACAAATTGTTTTTTTTTTTTTAATTTTGGGTCCAAAATAAATAATGAAGACCTTAAGGTAACAGGTCTGTATTTTACTTTTTTAACTCTTAGGTGTTAGTAGTATTTATAAAAAAAAAGTAGACTGTTACTGAGTGTCCTTCATTAAAAAAAAATGGCCGCCAAATCATAAGATTTTAAAATTGTCTTATTTTTGAGGCCCAAAAACCACAGGTGGCAAAAATCTTAAATTTTTACAGCAGTAAGTAATTTTTATATATTTTAAAACCATATAAAATTTATTTTGTTACTCAAAGGAGTTGATGAGTAATGAAGCTATCAAAACCGCTAAAAACACTGTTCCTTCTAACTGGGAACAATATATCCAAAAAATTCACAGCATGTATTTTTTCAGATAATAATGTAGGCTTACTATACAAAATATTTAGATATGTCTATAATTAGATGGTTTTATATTCTAGATAGTTTGTTACTTAAAGTATGACTCTTACACACAAACTCGTGTTTAAACATGGAAGTGAATAGACTTGCATGGACATGAATGTTTTACGTAAACCTGAATGTAAACATTGTAGAAGGCTTAGTTACTCTTTTGATTTCAATGTGGTATGTTATATTGTTGCTAGTGTTAATACTGTGCAATGTAAACTTATTTATAAAGTAATTTTATTAGCAGTGAACTTCTCTTTTATGTGATATCTTTTATTTTTAATTTTATTAATTATTGAAATCTTTATTTTTGCTGTAGATAAACTGGAATAAGACAAAGTGAATTGCAATTGGTAGTTTTATGCTAACTGTATTGTTATTGTAAGAACCCTTGCATTTTATAAAAACATATTATGGAGTGTTCAATTGTCACTCACATTGAAACAGTATGTCACAAATTGACTTACAATAGATCTTCAGTATTGCACAATATTTTAGAGTTTACTGAACAGAAAATAACATTGATATCTTTAAGAAGTTAATGTACTGAAACAAAAAAAATATCTCTACTTTTAATAAAACCGAATATTTAGATAAATATTTTCATATTAATGGGAAAAGTTGTTCTGACACATTTTGCTGTCACACTGAACTGGTTAAGAAATCTCTTCAAGAAATATCTTTGACACTTTCAACAAGCAATCCAAATTTAAAATTAATTCCTGGCAGAGCACTGTACAAAATGCTTAAAAGAAATACAAAAACCACAAGATGATGGAGAAAGTGAACTGGAATGTCAAGATATATTTGAGCCTCAATGTGTTATAGTCGAGTCTGTGAATAAAGCTTGTTCAACACTTGGCATTTCCCCCATTAAGGTTCAAAAATTAAGTTATAAAAATAGCCAGTTTATAAAATAGCCTACAGAAGAAACCAGTTTAATACCACAAAATTATGCTGATTTAGGTAGGGAATATGAAGAATTAATCATTAAATTAAAGGATAAAATGAAAACAGTTACATCAACCCAGGAAAAAATTAATGTTTTAATTTTATTACCAAAGGAGCATTAAAAAAATCCAAAATGAGTTTAGTGTTAGTCAGTATTTAGCCAATCAATCCAAATAATTATTTAAAATAAGTGGAATTTTGCCATAAATCGGCAGAAAGAAACAATCACATAATTGATCAAAATTTTATTAAATGTGTCCAAGATTTTTACCAGAATGATGCCAGGCAAGACAAATTGTGTCTGTAAGACAAACTGATGGGAAGAAAATTAATGTTCAACAAAGACTTATCCTATGTAACTTAAAATAATTGTACACAGCCTTCAAAGAAAAACATAATTTAAAAATTGGTTTTTCAAAATCTGCTGATTTAGACCTGAATTTTGTGTTCTGGCTGGTGGGTCAGGTACTCACTGTTTGTGTGGGTGTCACCCACCAAAATGTAAAACTCTTGTTATCTGCTCTAAAAATGAAATTTGAATATAAGATACTTCTTTCAACCATGGTATGTGATAAAGAAAATGAAATGTGCATGCTGTCTGTGTGAAAAATATCCTGGCACTGATGAAATGCTTAGATTACTGCAAGAGAGCTGGGTGATTTTGATTCTGAAATTATCTTCAAACAGTGGTTTCTGTTGACTGTTGTGAACTAACTACTCAAATTCTTCCATTTCAAGAGAACGTAGATAAACTTACTGAAAATTTAAATAATCTAAAAAGGGAACATTTTTGTTGCAAAGTAACAAGCTAATTTCCTCAACATCTTCCATCACGGTATAGGCGATTTACCTGTTCCAGTTTCAAAGGATTACCAGCGCTTTCTTGGCTTGGCCGTCCCATACTTCTTTTGCCCTTCAGTCAACAGCATATTATTTCGTTGGGGGTCCTTCCATCTCTCCCTGTTCACTACTATTGTGTTGCACAAGGCTAGAACACTTCTAATATCCTAATTCCTAAAATGATCTTATCTAGTGACTCCTTTACCAAATGAAGGAATCTCATTTTCGTGCTTGAATTTTACTGAGCTGACTGATAAGACCCAACCCTCAGAGCCATACAACAGAATGGGAACAGTCATCACTTTGTAAAACTTCATTTGAGCCTCATTCAGCACCTTCCTGTGCAGTGTTGTCCTTACTGTTCCACAAAGGCTAGAAATTTAGAGATTTTCTTATCGCAGTCTCTGTTGTTCTCGTAAGAAACACCACAGCCTAGGTAATTAAAATGAGATGCCTGTTCAAGAATCTTAGCTCCTAGAATGATTTTTATCTAACAGGAAACTTTCCCAGAAATGCCATGACTTTTGTCTTTGTCAGGGATATCTTCATATTATATGTTATATGGTGAGCTTAAACCATTCAGATAAACACAGTCCTCTGCAAATCATTTTCCGTTCTTTGAAGGATTACCTGATCATCCGCAAATAAGATGTTGTTGAGGATACATCAGGGCTTATTTTTTATCCTTTGGCTTATTGTACTCTTCCATTCCCTATACATTTCATCTATATATATATATATATTAAACAGAGAGGGAGAAAGAGGACAACCCTGCTATACACCTCTATTTATCACAACCTCCTCAGTCATCCTCCCATCACAGACAATTACTATTTATGTCTTTGCATACATACTTTTAATCACATTTATTAAATGTGGAATCCTCTTTTCATCATGCTGTACCATAATTTCCCTCTGAGTACCCTATCGAAGGCCTTCTCATGGTCTACAAAACAGAGATGTGTCTAAATTAAACTCTACTCTTTTTGCAATGATCTGTTGAAGAGATAAACACCATCCATGCATGATCGACCTCTCTGAAAACCCACCTGGCCCTCCATTACAACTACCTCCAAAATACTTTGCAGTCTACGATTAACAATACTGCTATATAAATTAAAGCAGGTGCATAACAAACTTATGCCTCTGTAATTCTTCACCAAACTTCTATCCCCTCTCTTAAAAAGGGATATCACTTTGTCTATCTTCCACTTCTTAGAGATTTTTGAATTGATACATCACATATTAAGTAAGTGTAAGAGGTGCAACTTAAATAATGTGCCTCCACACTTCAAGAGCTCAGAGTTAATACCATCTACTCCTATTGCCTTTCTCCTTTTTTTGTTGTTTTCAAAGCATTTGAAAGTTCTATCAAATCAATATCAAATCTTTTTTCAGTAGGTTCTGAGTTTTCTATTATAGATCCCTCGTACCACAAGTCTTTGTAATGTTTTATCCATTCTTCCTTACTTACAGTATCCAGTGTCGCTGTATCTTTCTCTGAGCTATTTGGATGTTTCATGAATTTATAGCCAATTGTTTTGTCTTCCATGTACATCCTTCTCCACCATAGATGTAAACCTGTCCTACGATTTCTGATGAGCTCTTCTCACTATGATTTTAGCATAATTCCTTTTAATTCTATACTGTTCTTGTGTGCTGTCTGAAGGATTCTGTGTCATAGCTTTATATGCCTTCCTTTTATCTCCTATTGCCTCTTGTATCTTGTCGTCCCACAACTTCACACTCTTCCTACGTCTATATTTTTTGGTTTTCCATACTGTTTCATAGGCAACATTCATCCAATGTTGGGATTTCTGCAACAGTTGTGTCAACTTTTGCTAATACACAAAACAAATACTTTCTTCCTGTAGCAAATACACTTCAAGATCTCCTCTGGCATAGTTCTTCTCGCTGCTAATTTTCTCCTCCACCTTGCCAAATAGTTCTATCTCAGAAACAACCAGGTAATGATCACTATTAATATCACTTCCTCTATACATCCACCCTAGTGTCACATACCTGTGGAGCTATTTTATTTCTTATTGGCGATGACATAATCAGTGCTATATGTTATATATATATGTCTTTATATGACTATATTATCAATAAACTGCCAACTCTCCGTGCAGAAAGTTGGCAGTTACCTCTATCAGGCACATCCTGTGGGAATCAGGGATGCTCACTGGCTCAGGGATGCTATTTGGTTACTGGCGAAATAAAATAGTCATCATGAAACAAAAACTGCCCCTGCCTGGGACAGTCCTACCCTGGGTAGATTTTAAGGGAGTAGATGGGCGTTCCCACCCATCAACCTGGGTAGTACTCCCACCACACTTGTGTGGTGAACAGGTTTCCTACATCTTTTTCCAATCTTCCTTCTTACTCTTTTGAAATAGGTTTCCAATGATCAACGGCTTTGATAGTGGTTGGGGAGAAATTCCCAACTGTGGGGAAGGTTGAAAAGCCTAGGAGGTGGGACTCCGAATTTTAATCTCACAGCAAGTTCAGAGGCTTTAAGAAGGCAGCTCCATCACTGAACTACCGTACTAGTCATTGGTAGCACCTTTAGCGGAATTAAAAATTAATCACAAGTTTCAAAAGGAAAATAATTTCCTCAACATTAAAAAGGAAAACTTGCTGGAGGGTGAATGTATTGTAATGGACATCTCACAAAATTCTCCTTTTGTGATACAGGATGAAGTACAGTTATATCACTAGTCAAAAACTTATGCCACAGTACATCCATTTCTCATATATTAAAAAAGAAGGAAAATTACAAAATCAAAGCTACTGTGTGATTAGTGAGTACTTGAAGCACAATACTACATCGTCCTTCTTCTTCCAAAAGCAAGTTATAAATAAAGTATAAACTCTTACAAGTTAAACAATGTTTTTTATTTTTCTGATGGCTCCTCTGGTGGTTTTGATGGCTTCATTACTTGTCAACCCCTTTGGAGTAACAAAATAAATTTTATATGGTTTAAAAGTACTTACTGCTGTAAAAATTTCAGATTTTTGCCACTTGTCCTACATGTGGTTTTTGGACTGCAAAAATGAGACAATTTTAAAATCTTACGATTTGGCAGCCTTTTTTTTTTTAATGAAGGATACTAGGTAACATTCCAATTTTTTTTTATAAGTACTACTAGTACCTAAGAGTTAAAAGGTAAAAAGCAGGTATGTTACCCTGAGCCCTTCATTATTTATTTTGGGCCCAAAATTAAAAAAAAAAAACTATTTGTAAATGTAATTTGAATAAACATTACAAGATTTGGTTATGTAACAAAATGAATTTTGAGTACACTAAGAAGTACAAAAAAAGCCCATTTTGACCTCTGTATGATGTAAATTAAAAATGCTACAGCTCTTGGAAAAAGTGACAAAAATGGCGATTTTTACTTTTAGGAGAGTTAGAAGATAGTCTATTACACAAGAAAAAAATTGTTAAAAAAATATTTTTTTGGCTACTACAAGGTGGGTAGTTATCATATACCAACTATCATCAAAATCAAAAATAGATTCACTGATCAGTTGTTGAATTAAAATGGAATACCCTTGTTTGCAATAACTTCTTTACTGTTTTAATTGACTAAGAAGCATACTACTTTCCTTCATTTATGTTAACATTGTATTCTTTCATTTAAACTCTCAATCACACCTCAGTTATTTTTAATGATCTTTAATTCCCAATTCATTCTGGGCATGGAATACTTTATTTTATGATTTGTAGTGGTTTTTTTTTCAGTTTTCGCAACACCATATCTTGTACTTTTTAAACCTTTAATGTTAATTTTTTGCACTCAACAACCCTTTCCGATGCTCATCTCTTGTTTATTTTTGTATCCTGTTGTCCTAAACTTTGTAACTTTTTGTATCGCCTGTTCTTTTATCAGTTTTATTCTTTCAGTCTATATCTTCAAAAAAAAAGTAGCTTATAATCCAGTCTGCCTCCCTGTTATCTTTAATTCAATAAAATCAATGAAAATGTTATTTTTTCAAATTTAACACTGTTAGTGTTCAAAATGCAATTTATTATTAATATGTATTTTTTATTTGATATATTAATTAAATTTTTAAATTGTGTTTTAATTAATCAATGATACAGTTGTTTCTCTGTTTACACTAGGAATTTAAGGTAGTTGGATCAGTTATTTCAATTTTTTAAATTAAGATTTTTTTTTTAGATCACGATCCTTTTCTGTGCCAAGATCAAAACCAGCAACTATAGAGAAACCTAGAAGGAAGACAAAACGTAAACGTGATAAAGAAAAGTCCTCTAAGGTGAGGTTAATAAGACAAAAATTAGTAATGAATTAAAAGTAGCAGTGAAGAAAGTTTAGTTTTATGTTAACACTTGTTGAAACAGCAAATGCTTCCAATAATTTTTTTTCGAAAACGCGGCTTACTTGTGAAGGCTTGTAATTTCTGCTTTCATACAAAGACTAATGGTTTTTTGTTCCATAGTTTTTCAGGCAGATTTTATAGGTTTGAACAGTTACATTGACCGTTAGGTAAGCTTGACTGTGTGAGCAGGTAGATAATACTGATAGAAATTTATTCCAAGATAATTGAACATAGGTACTCTTCAAGGTATACCAAAAATGTAGGGATACAGGTTCTTAAGAGTGAACGTGTATAAAAAAATTGTACTTTTACATGATGAATATGCTACCAGTACTTAATCAAAATTAGACAAAAAGGAGTTCTAAGAATAGGCGTGTACTGTAAACTTGCAAAGAATGTTTGATTTTTGGACATGTAAAGGTTCAGGAGAGGATTTAATGACATTAATATGTTCTTAGGAATTAGTGAAAATGAAAAGGTTTTGTGCACTATGTTGTCTTCTTTTATTAGTTGTACAGAAGCTTATTTATTAGTATAGTGTTTTTATGTTCCTTGCTTCTTTTTGTTTCTAACAAAATTATATTTTCTTTTTGTTTAATATCTCAAATATATTGTAAACATCTTAATAAGTCGTGTTATTAGTGGAACCCATTTCTATACACAGACATAAGCCACATTGAGATTATTTAGATAATATATTGTTAATTAAAAAGTTCTTAAAGTAGTTTGTTAAAATAGCATTGTGCCTTATGTTTAAATAGATAATTTAATTGGTTAACAGCTACATAAGTTAGCTTGCTTTTTAATAAAGTTAGTAGATTCTAGTTAATTTTATACATCGATGCCAGCTGCAATATTAAGTTCATTTATGAGTCTATATGATCAGGATTTAATGTATATAATGCTTCGCATGTACTGATATGGTAAAACCTTAATATACTTCAATATCTTTAATCATTATTAATTTAATTGTTATTTATATGTATTTTATTTATTTTTTGTTATTTACAGAGACTTTATTAATATAAAGGTACTTTTATCGAATGCCAACGCCACTGATTATTTTTTTTAAGTACCTTATTTATCTCTTTTATCAATATAGTAGTGCTGTCTAAAGATTAAATGTCTCGAATGGAAAGGATAAGCAATTCTCTTATCATAATGATGTAAATTCTTCTCTTTATCTCTATCTGCAACTGATTACCTAGAATTGGTTCTATGGGTTTATTGTGAAAGTTGTTTTATTTCACTAACATTGTTTAATCCTTCACTAACATTGTTTAATGTTAACAAACATTATGCCATCCTGCTACTTGGTGGTATTCCACCAAGAACCAGTACGTGTTGCAGTGAACAATGCATCTTTATGAAACTGACTATATTGTTTGGCTGTAAGGTAAATCTGACTGTACTGGCTAGAAAACTGTTCTATCAATTGCTTGCTCCCAATTAATTAATAGTAAAATTCAACCACCTGCTGTGCTGCACTGTAATTGACTCTTATTTAAAAAAAAAAATTCACAATACGGTTATATCATTGCTTTTTCATGTAAATTACCTGGTGTTGTAGAAATTTAAATCATATTGTTATACTGTGAATTTTTTGTGGTCATTATTATCTATGTGACATTTTATTCATAATGTGTGTTTGTACTCATACTAGTTGATTACATTATTTAACTTCAACTACTCATGAATAATTTTGGACTGTTGTAGTGCTAATATGTAATGTATTCCTTACATTAACCTACTTATTTTTACTATAAGCTAGAAATATATTATTAAATATTCCATTAGTCTATGGAGCGGCAACCACAGCATCAGAATAATTTCTTTTTTATTTATCATGGTAGCAAAATGCCAAAAAATTGTTTTTGTTCTATATGTCTCACCAGCAACATTTAAGCATTTTTGGAGTAATCGTAATTTTTGTCACTCAACAAATACAGGTTTATAAAACCTCTTTGTTGATAACCAAATTTTAAAATACATTTTATGTTTGATTATGACTTCAGAAGTGTATTCTCTCTCATCAATAGTTTATTGATTGAACAGACATCATGCCTATTCTAGTTTCACATTATCCCTTACTAGGCTTCCCAAAACTCCTCTAACCTGCTTAGTGATGTTAATTATTTAAAGGAATCCTGTCTCCTAACATTCTCTCGACATGTTGAACCCATCTTTATATATAAATCTTTATATATCTGTATATATACATTTTTTGAAGAATATTCTTTTTCCTTGCTTATTTTGGATGTCATTACTTAAAATTTGATCTCTTCAAGTGCAATAAACCTTAAAAATTTCATTTCCAGTGTTTCTTTAATTGTGATTTCCGTAGTACCTATAACTCACCTTCATATAGTAGTAAGTGTATTGGTGTTATATATTCAGAGCTGTGTAACTTTCTTTATCCTTTTCTTAAAGGTCCTAATAAGGCATACTGTCAAAATCTTCCACACACATGCGTGCACACACACACACACACTCCCCCTCCCCCTCCCTCTATCTCTCCCCCTCCCTCCCTCTCTCCCCCTCCCTCCTTCTCTCACCACTCCCTCCATCACTCTCTCCCTTCCTCCCTTTCTCTTCCTCTCTCTCTCCCTTTCACTATCCAATTTACTCACCCCTCTTGTAATATCTACTTCTTCCTCATATGTGATATCACAACCCAAATATTTAAATGTGAAACTTTTCTTATATCTAACTTTCAAAAGTATTTTCAATTAAACTAGATCTTTATCTAAAAAGCCTTACTTTTTTTTATTTATGAAAATTTTCATGTTATAGTGTTTAATAATCTATGGGCTTTTTAAAATGCCCATAGATTATTAATGTCCCTTTATTTATACATTTTGAAATAAAATGATTTTGGAAATTAAATGTAAAATTAAGTTTTGTACTAACTTATAATTGGTAGTTCTGAAATTACTAATTTTAAGATAGTTAGAAATTTATTATTTAATTATAATATTTTTTTTTATTATAATTTTTATAGACATCTCGCAGAAGACGTCCTGTTATTAAAGTTGAATCTGAATCGGAGCGTTCAAGTTCTCCATCTCCTGGACCACGTTTAACATTATCAGAAAGATTTGGAAAGATGGCACAATGGTCTGTTGATAGAGATTTGGAACATCATAGGAATTTGAGAATTACCACTGGAGATCAGCTTACTGTTGAAATGGATAGCCCTCCATCTCCGCCTTATGCTGGGTTAGTGTTGCTTTTTTATAATAACTAAAAATTATTATTTTATAATCCTTTCACTTTTTTAACTAGCATATTAAATTCTTATTTATAATTAGATGTGAAGATGTGATTAAAAATATGGTATGGTCCTTAATAAGACTGTAAACTGCATCCTTGCAATCTGCATGGTTTTAAAACATGTAATGTCTTTGGCAGTATTGTCCTGGAATTGAAGGGTCTGAATTAATGATAAAATGCCTTGATATAGTTTGTAAGAGACTGCTTTTGATTGATCACCATAGTTAAACAGCAGTATATGCTGTTTCTATGAAACTCTGTCTGTATTTGTTAGTAGCTAATGACTAACACACCTAATACTATACAAAAAGAGTGATTATTGTTTTATTATTAATCATTGGTTGTCTGATAATTAATATTATCTTTTTATTTTTCTGGTTGTGTTATGTTACTATAGAAGGGAGAAGTATTCTGATCGGGTCATATTTTGCATATAGGATTTATTTTTACAGATCTTTATGTTTCATGATCACTAACCCTAAAACAATTTTAGGATTAAAATTTTGGGAGGTTGTACATATATATTTTTGTTTTTTTGCCTTTGTTTTTGCTTTTTGTTTCCAGACTAGATGGACTGATTAAGATGAAATTTGGCATGATGATTTCTGTATATGGGGGTTTACACTTTCCAATTTTGATCAGAATTGCTTAAGGAAGCATGGAGACACAGACCTTACGGGTTCAGTATCTCAAAATTTTAGTTGTGGTTTATATAATTCTTTTCATTATATTATATTCCTCTTAGGTAGCAAAGATAATTTTTAATGGTGCTTGATCTTATTCAAACATCTACAAGAGGGGGGGATAAAAAATCCGTGTTTCTCTTTTGTCAGTCACATTCTTGTACTAGTTAGAGTTGCATTAATACATTATGTCATTCTAGTAATGTATTTGGGGAATTTTATTTCACTTTTTTTTATCAGTTGTCATTTTGTTTAATGTCTTCAGATTGGATCAGTTGATTTTTATAAAATTTTTTTGTGATTTATAATGTTTCATTGAAGCCATATAATTTTAATTACAATCGGTCAAGGGGATGAGAAGATACGATCACTGTGGATCCCATATCACAAAACTTTACTCAAGAATATATGAGCATATGCACGCACACAAACACAATATATATATATATATTACATATTTGTTCACTTATTTATCTATATGTACCCTATCCTATTTATTCACCCTTCAGGTAATTATCCTCCAAAACTTTATTATCCTACTAAGTACTGTATTACATTCCTGACAAAGCTACCACAACTATGGATCACTTTCTTAGTTTCTTTTTTTTGTCAGTCATTTGACTGGTTTGATGCAGCTCTCCAAGATTCCCTATCTAGTGCTAGTCGTTTCATTTCGGTATACCCCTTGCATCCTACATTCCTAACAATTTGTTTTACATATTGCAAATGTGGCCTGCCTACACAATTTTTTCCTTCTACCTGTCCTTCCAATATTAAAGCGACTATTCCAGGATGCCTTAATATGTGGCCTATAAGTCTGTCTCTTCGTTTAGCTATATTTTTCTAAATGCTTTTTTCTTCATCTATTTGCCGCAACACCTCTTCATTTGGCACTTTATCCACCCATCTGATTTTTAACATTCTCCTATAGCACCGCATTTCAAAAGCTTCTAATCTTTTCTTCTCAGATACTTCGATCGTCCAAGTTTCACATCCGTATAAAGCGACACTCCAAACATATACTTTCAAAAATCTTTTCCTGACATTTAAATTAATTTTTGATGTAAACAAATAAATATTTCTGACTGAAGGCTCGTTTTGCCTGTGCTATTTGGCATTTTATATCGCTCCTGTTTTGTCCATCTTTAGTAATTCTACTTCCCAAATAACAAAATTCTTCTACCTCCATAATCTTTTCTCCTCCTATTTTCACATTCAGTGGTCCATCTTTGTTATTTCTACTACATTTCATTACTTTTGTTTATTTTCATGCTATATTTCTTGCGTAGGACTTCCTCCATGCCATTCATTGTTTCTTCTAAATCTGTTTTACTCTCAGCTAGAATTACTATATCATCAGCAAATCGTAGCATCTTTATCTTCTCACCTTGTACTGTTACTCCGAATCTAAATTTCTAAAATATTTTTTTTTTTTTTTTTTTTAAGATGTTAATATATGATTGATTACGCGGGTTATTTTTTTTTCAAGGCCTGATCGGTCACGAAATTAAAACCACAGTGAAAATAAAAATTTTATTATTTGTGTAACAAGTACTTACATAGTTACGCCATTTCTCTACATAGTCGCCTCTCTGATTTAGACTTTGTTGTAGCGTGGTACCAACTTCCCAATACCCTCATCATAGAATGGAGCCGCTTGTGTTTTCAGCCATGTTTCTACACTGGTCTGCAGCTCGATTTCTGTGCCAAAATGTTGTTCTCGTAGCCAGCATATCATGTGAGCAAAGAGGTGAAAATCAGATGGATTGAAGTCCGGGCTGTATGGTGGGTGATCAAACACTTCCCAACGAAAACGCTGCAGGAGTTTCTTCGTTACAGCTGCAGTGTGCGGCCGAGCATTGTCATGGAGAAAAACAATGCCTGATGACAACATTCCTCTTCGCTTATTCTTAATTACCTTTCGTAGACGTTGAAGAGTCATGCAGTATGAGGCTGCAGTGGTGGTTGTGCCACGTTCCATGAATTACACCAAAAGAACTCCATTCCACTTTCAGAAGACAGTAGCCATACACTTTCTGTTGGAGACGGTCCGCTTGAACTTCTTTGGTTTACTGAGAGAATGAGAATGCATCCACTGTTTGGATTGTTCTTTTGTTTCTTCAGTTTCGAAATTGACCCATGTCTCATCCCCTGTTCCAATTTTGATCACAAAATCTTCTTCATTGTGGTACAAGCACTAGAGAAATGTTAGGGAGGCGTCCATTCTCATTGTTTTATGATGGTGACGATGATGGTGATGATGACAGCATCTTGGGAACCTATCTCGCACACAGTTTGCAGTAATGAAGTCTCTCACTCACAATGGTATAGAGAGCTGACCGTCAAATTTCAGGAAACGAATCACTCAATACAGAAATTATGAACTGACAATTTTCTTAAATTGCCTCATCCACTCGCTCAATGAGATCATCGGTTGACACTCGCTTCCTTCCCTGACCACCTGCATCATGAACATCTCTGTACGTCCTGCTTTAAAGTTCCTGCACTATTGTCGCACTTTGCTGTCTCTCATTGAAGTTTCACCGTACACATTACTTATTCGTTGATGAATTTCAGCTGCATTACACCCCTCAGCCTGAAGAAATCGAATTACCACACGCACTTCACACTTGGCGGGAGATGCTACTGTTGTAGACATGTTTACGTGTTAGCTGCGTGTTCAGAACTAAATGAAGTGACGCGGTGTGATTGAAGGCCATACTAGAGATGCTGCGCAACACATGCGCAAAGATTCATCCAATTTTTGCGCGGGTGTTTATTTCGCGACTGATCAGACCTTGAAAAAAAATAACCCTCGTATAAAGAAGCTATTTTTTTCAAAATTAGAAAAAGTATGATTTTAAACGAGAAACTTAAATTTCGTAATATAATTTAGAGGTATATTACGAACATCGTATTTCATTAAATATTCTATATTTTGAATTTATTTTTACATTTCAGAAGCCTTTCGTCACTTCCGGATGGCTCTTGGGATGATGTTCGTGTTCGTTACACTTATTATAAGGAAAGAGGTTATCTTCGTGATTTAACTTTACAAGATTATATTAAATGGGAAGAGTGGTGGTATAAATATCAAGATTGGTTAGAAAATGAACGATGTTATGAAAGGTAAAATGATATTTCAAAGTAATTCAAGATTATATTTTAGATAAAATCAATAGTAGAATTAATTGTTTGTTACTTAATTTTCTTTAATATAAATAGAACCAAGTTACAGATCTTCTAAGTACATGTTAGTTTTGTAGGTGTTAAACGTTTTTTAAATGTATTGGTTGTAACTGCTATCTCCTTAGGCCTCTGTTATTATTATTCTGCACAAAAATGGTCTAGAGTTTGGATTTTAAGAAATAACATCTGCGAACCGTAATTTTTTAATAATAATAGGGAATGTATAAAAAAAACTATATATCATAAAAGAAAAGTTTGTATGTAAGTAGTTTAAAAAGATCGGGTTTTACACTGCATTAAACAATACTCTTCTATATTATTCATGATAATTTCTTATTAATACAGTATAAATTTGAAGATAACCTGTAGGAATTAATGTAAAATATGCCTTATTTTTTATATCTTGATTTGGTGGTAGTGTATTGTAGGTGTTCCATAATTTTATTGATATGTTGTGTGAAAAATGAGCGTTTTAAGTATATTTGAGTACAAAACTTATCTATTAAAATATTCTTTGAAAATTTACTGATTGTCAGTTTCAATATGGTGGCTATTTAAAAAATAACCCACAACCTGACCAATCTGGGATTTTCATGAAATTTGGTATAAGTTAACTGTTAATACAGTTATGAGAAAATACTGAATTTCAAGTCTGTCAAAAACTGTTTTGTTTTTAGAGCCCTTCAAATTTGTTGGAAAATGGTAAATTTTGACTTGTGGCAGTAGTATTTAGGTCAACATAACTTTGTTATTTATTAAGGTAGAATGATAAAATTGGTCTCATTTTAGTTTGTTTGATGCTCCTTCATATAATATACAAGCCTATATTTACATAAATGTTGATTTTAAGGTTTCCACATTTGAACTTGAATTTTAGAAAAAACAGGTCTTCAATTTTTTAATAAAAAATATGTATTATTCATCATTATACTCAAGTAGTTGAGAAAGTTTGAAATTGGGACTGCTTTGAGATCAGGAGATAAAAAATAAAATGTGTAGCAATGTTTTAGCAAAATTTACTTTTTTAAAAGTTTGTAATTAGTTTTTTAACAAGATTGCAATGCATATGAAGTCAAAATGAAAATCATTACACTTTATGCGTAAAAGTGGATTTAAGTTAATAATTTTAAAACAATAAATATCATACATTTTTAAACGTTCTAAAAAAAACTGAAGTGTAAAACATAATTATGTATAAAATATAATTCTCAAGATTCACTTCCCCTTAAACAAGAAGCTACAAGAATATTAATAATAGTTGTACGTCTAATAATTAAAATATAGTATGCATGTCTTTAAATAATTACAGTTATAGAGTTTATTATTTGGACATTTTGACAGCCTTAAAATCTTACCCAATACACAAAAAGTAAGGCAAATCAATAAAAATTTCAAATTAATGTTTTATATATTTTTAAATTAACTGTTTAATTTCAATAGTTGTTATTTTAAATAAATATTTTAATTTGTATTAATTTTAATAACAGTTAATAAAATACAGCAATAGTACTTAAGTATTGATTAATAATGCTAATTTACTGATTAATTTTTCAAAGTAATGTTTCTTAATAAAAATAATTGTTTTAATAATGATTTTTAACGAATGTAATCTGATATTTTCATTGGCTTTCAATTACTGCTCCTTAAAAATTACACCAATAACATAAGTTAAATTTTAAAATAGTGTTTATTTGAAATACCTGATTGTTTCACTGTCAGTTTTCCATTTGTCTGAGTAGTTTCCTTTTCAAATAATGTATATTTACGTCCAGTAGCAGGTTTTGGATTAAATTTTGTTAGTACTTCCTGTTGAGGTAATATTAGAATAGCACTGCATGCTGGAAAAACATAAGAAGGAAATGGACCCCGAGGGTAAAGAAAACTTACATCCACTTGTATCAATTCATTTTAGATAATACACAAGCCAACCACAAAGCACTTTTATAAATGCACGTGATAAAACCTTTTATATCAGAAATTTCAGGAAAACTGACTTCTGTATCGTGCAAAACTTAATGTAACTTCTTCATTTTCAGAAATAATTTTTGTTTTTTAGATATCTTTTCCTGACTAGTAAAAAAACATACAACTTTTGAGAACCTGGGATTGCCATTGATTTTGCTGAACAAGGTGCTAAATACTTTTCTTCTTTCTGATATTCTTCATTTGAAACAAATATGAAATTCATATTTTTAATATTTGACAGAGCTCAGTCATAAAGCTGAGTGACTGTTGTTATTTGATCTTGGTATGGGTGTTGTAAACTTGCTTTTGATGTTAATCTTTAAAGAGTGCCACCAAGACAATCGCATGCATTCTGCCATGTGATTTGACAAAGAAGTGCCATTCTGTCTCGGCACCAAAGTTATCCTTTCGATATGTTAAATTCACAAACTTTTTACGATTTTTATATTGTGCTGCTGAGCCATCTGAGAAGTAAATTAGTTTATTCCAATACTTATCTTTTAAAGATTGAATTAGTTTTTTCTGAAAAAGGTAAACTGATATTGTGTCATGCTTAAGCAGTCAGACATTACTAAATTATTGTTTAAAGTGTCTGCAAATTCGTGTTTTAAAATAAATAGTGAAAGGATAAGAAGTCTGTTGATTGTTCCAGTGAAACCCTTTGGGCTTCATCTTGTAGCACAAATGAATAATTTTCAGCAAAGTCACATAATGTGATAGATTCTGGGTTTAATTACAGATTTTAAATTTTTTTTAGAAGTTTGACTACTGAGAAGCAACAAATGAATGGCGAATAAGAATTGGTAATTTTTCAGTAAACGTGTCAATAAAATCTTCTGTGTTCTGCTCTACTGTTTCTAAACTTGAACAGTCAGTTGATATCTATTGCTTAAAAGTTATTTTGTCCACAGAATTTTCAACAATTATTGAATCTAAAATGTCTAATGCATAATTTGTTTCATCATTAAGGGCTTCTTCACCATTATCTGTTTCTTCTTCTTCTGAAGCTTATTACTAATTGAGGCATGTTTTTCTGACGCTTATCACAAATCTTCCAATCACTTTCTAAACTTGCATTTTTTTGTCATCCGTGGTAACATTTTTCTTAAATTCTTAATAACATTATTATGATCCACTTCTTGAAATGGATTACAACATTTGTTATTGTATAAAGTTGCCATACTTCAAAAAGATAGTAACTTTAAAAAAAAAACTGTAAGTAACTACACCAACACTTAGCATTCAATAATGAATAATACTTAGCAATCATATTTAATTTATACAGTGCTCATGCTTTATAGCTTCAATGCATTTTGTCTTTCAATTTGTGTTAATTACACTGAGTCAACGCATTATATCATCATTGGTCATTTGATTGAGTTGAGATATACTATTTCTTATTACTAGACAAAACAAATGAGCATCATATTACCTCATTATTTTTAGTTAATTTTTGCCTGCATTTTATTAAGTATTTACCACCTCAAAATCCCACAAAAAAGATTTTTTTCTTAAAACATCTATACACATTTTGTTTTTTTTCTCTTGATCCCAATGCAGTTTTTTCTAAAATTTAAGTTCTAAAGCCACAAGCTTGAAATAAAGATTTATATAAACATATGCTTGTTGTATATTATATGAGAGAGCATAATGTAAGCTTTAAAATAAGTCTATGTTTAGCGTTCTATCTTAATAAATAACAAAGTTATGTTAACCTAACACTATTGCCGCATGACAAAATTTGCCATTTTCCAGAAAATTTGAAGGGCTCTAAAAACAAAACTGTTTATGATAGAGATCAGAAATTCAGTATTTTCTCATAACTACCAATAGTTAATTCATATCAAATTTCAAGAAAATTCCAGTTGAGGTCAGGTTGTGATTGGCTATCCAACTTGCTGATTTGACACCGAATGATGACCTTATTTAATTTTATAACATCATTTAACAATGGGATGATTATAAATGGTTGTGTAGGACAGAAGGATTTCCATTTGAATGGTAGGAACTTACAGCAACTGTTAGGAAAGAATGTAGAGTATTCAGTTACTTTACATAAGCATGCAAATACTAAATAGCTGTTGTTTGAGCCAGCTTCTGTGGTGCAGGTGGTAGTATCTCGGCCTTTCATTTGGAGGTCCCGGGCTTGAACCCAGGTCAGGCATATCATTTTTTCACGCTCTTGTCATTCATCTCATCCTTTGAAGCAATACCTAATGGTGGTCCTGGAAGTTAAACAAAAAAAGTGTAATATAAAGAAAAAAAATTATAACCTTTATCATGTGCTGAAATGATTTTTGCACTTGTCTTGTTCAGTTATTTCACTGTGAAATTATACAACGGTACATTTATTCTTTTTGAAAGGTGTGATTGGTAACTGCTGTAAGACCACTTTTAATGCTCATTGGAAACCAGTTTATTAAATGTGACTTTTCCTGTTGACATTTCCTCCTTACTTTCATACTCATCAAATTGTATATCAAGAGTGGTGCAAAAGATTAGCAGCAGTAGCCTTCCCATACAGTAGGTAGACAACATGGCCCAGCCGGGCTAGTTCCATTTAATTAGTTTGAATTTTGGTATTCTTCATGACATATATGTTTAAAATTAATAATAGTTTTTACATTTGTTTGCACCAAACAAGGTGCAAACATTAAAATATAAAAAATAGTAATAATTTTTTATATTTTAATGTTCACTTTTAATCAAAAAAGTGAACCAAAGATGTAACAAGTACATGAAAAAGGGACATTACTGCTTGCAGTCTGTGTATCAGGAGTGCTAAATCAAAGCAGAGTGTAAATTTTTGATGTCAATCAAAGATTTGATTGACATGATATTCAGATGTTTTCATTTATCTTTAGTGTAACACTCTAAAGATAAATGAAGACATCTGAATATCATGAAAGACTCTTATCATGTCAATCAAATCTTTGAATTTCCAAATTTTACTTCTACATTTGTTTCAGAAACGTCAGTTGTAAGGATGCAGAATTTTACTATCTTGATGAACCACATCTGCTATTAATACTGATTTAATTCAGTGATTATCTCTTTAACTCTTTACAAAAAAATATCTGGAATTAAAAAAAAATTATTTTCCATATGAAAACAATAGTTATTATGTAGAAATTTATTCCTTGTAAAAACTTTTTTTAGTTTAAATCTGATTTCACAAATTCTTAATGATATGTTAAATGTACTGTTTGTTAATTATCTTTATCTTTGTTTTCCAGGTTTCACATGTATAGGAGAAGATTGTAATCAGTTTAG
This sequence comes from Lycorma delicatula, assembly GCF_047948215.1. Lineage (NCBI taxonomy): Eukaryota > Metazoa > Arthropoda > Insecta > Hemiptera > Fulgoridae > Lycorma > Lycorma delicatula. The sequence continues at coordinate 52,187,699 of NC_134460.1, forward strand.
AACTATTGATCAGTATCAGTTGTAGTAAATTATCATTTTATATATTTTTGAATTAATTTGTATGCAATTTAATTATCACTTGAGTAATATCTTTTTATACTCTTGATAGCAAATATGGTCTACAGTTTTTAAAACAAGACTGTACATTTTTATTATTTATTTTAAGTATTACTAGATTAAAATTAATTTTCTTATTTTGAATGCCACATTGTGTTGTAGCTATTATTTTATAAATACAGCAATAATTTGAAGTTTTACAGTGCAGTACTTCTCTTTTTATACAATACTGTTGTTATAGTGTGTTGAAGTTTTACATTGCAGTACTTTTCTTTTTACATAATAATACTGTTGTTTTAATATATTTCTATTTACTGTTACACATAATGTTTATGTGAATGAGAGATTTTACTCTTCTTTGATGGTAAGATTTAATATTTTTAAGTAATTTTATTTTTTCAATATAGATAAAACATTTTTGTAATTTAAATTTATTTTCTAAATTAATTAACTTTATTTCTAGTTGTTTGTATCTTGCCATTTAATGATGTGCAATAATTTTCCATTAAAATAAAATATTATGAAGCGTTTGCCTTTCTTCTCAATAGTCAAGATTTTAAATAAGTTAATGGATGTCAACTTAAAAATAACTAAATATATTTATCAGCAATATAATCAATATAATAAACATAGGTTATCTGATGAAAGGCAGCTAATAAATTTTTAATTTATTAATATCATGTATACTATTTTACAGATATGTACAATTAATTTTCTTTTTTTCATATTTTAGTTCCTTACTGCACAATTCTGTTTTTAAAAAACTATATAACTTTAAAGTATTTTTTTTTTTTTTAATAGACAAACATTTATCAGAATATTGGCAGATCAGTAAACCTTTTGTTTTTAACTTGGATGAAAATATCTCTAGCCAAAGAAATTCTTATTCGTTTAAAAAAAAACATTTTGTAATTTTTTATTTTAGTTTATAACTTTAAATACAGATTTATTTTGTTTTTTGTTCATGAAGTCTAGTTGAACTTACTTGACAGCTGGTATATTCCACTGTTAAGAATCACAGGAGGAAAATGCAGTAAAAATATTCATTCTTCATGATCAAATATTATTTATTATATTTTGTTTGCTTTTAGTTTTTATTCCTTAATTACATCTGTAACTTGTCTTTTACAAACATTTTAGTAAATGTTTATTATCTGTACATCAGACTTTGTAATTGTACAGTTTCAAGTTATTAAAAAAAAGCCACAGCAGTAGTTATTAATTTGTTGAATGTATAATTGTTAAGTTTTAGTTATATAGTACATTATTTGAACATGGAAATGGAGATTGATTAGTTATTTAAGAGGGATGTCTTATTGTTACTTTCTGTCAAGCTATTTGCTATTTGAATAAATACAGTGAATAAATATTTATTTATTCACGAAAGTGTATCAGATCACCATAAAAGCAAAAAGTTTGTTTTTTTAATTTCATTGTTTCATTTGCATGAGAAACATTAATTTAAAAAAAAAATTATATACTAGTTAACATTAAACACACAATAGTATAAAAAAACAAAAAAAATAGTACAAATAGTAAACAAAAACAAAAGTGGGTCACTGGTTTATACATCAAAGGGATTTGTATCACGCTACATCAGTTATACTTGAGAAAAATGTAGATCTTTCTTGTAAAATTATGTATATAGATTTTTTCTTTTCGTCTTGAAAAAATTAAAATTAAAACCATGTCTCATTGGAAAAATGTGTCTTTCGTACTTTGAAGTTAATAAGATTTGCAAAGTCTTAAACTGGTTCTGATTCAACTCTTTGGCTGTAGAAATAATTTATTATTAATTATTCAACTCTGGTGTTTAATCTGTTCCTTGCCAGGAATGGAACTAGAGACCAGCAAATTTAGAAGGCATCATGATATATTTTCACACCAAAATACTTTTACTTAGTTTTTATATATGTTCCTTTCCTTTGGTGATTCCTTTTCTGTATAATGTATCAATTAATTTGGTAAACAGATTATTCAAATTTCATAATGTTATACTTGTTTGTGTCCTACCAATTTTTTAGGAATGTATTGATTACAATCTGGGCGGTATTACTGATATCTTAAACTATAGCTCTGAATATAATACTGTTTTGTGATGTATAATTAATTTTAGGTTTGTTTATTTCTTAATATTCAAATTTTTTTTAAGTCTGTTTAAGGTATTATTGGACTTTCTGTTTGCCAGCGAAGTAGTTTCTGCAAACAGCTATCAGCTTTGTGCTGTTTGTTTAATTACAGAGGTGGCCAAGTTAATAGAAAGTGATATTTTTCCTCTAAATTTAATTTATTTAATACAGAAATATATTATTCATATTTTAAAACTTTATGTGCATTCCCTTTTTATTAATTAACATTTTTAGTCTCTCTGGCATATTTTGTACTAGATTTAATGCACATCCTTATACCACACTTCAATCAGTTGCCATATCAGCAGTAACCTTCTTTTGTCATATCCCTTTTTCAGTATGGCCCATAAGCTTTCACTAGGATTCACGGGCTATATTACCTGGCCAGGGAAGTACTAATGTCATTTTCTCTCAAAAATTCTTTGACTCTGCTTTGTGGTATGGAACCCATCATGCATGAAAACAAAGTCCCTATCTCCAAACCACTTGTTTGTCTGAGGCAAAAGTTCATATTTCAAGATATGTATATACTGATCTTGCCCTAGGGTACCCTCAACTAAATAAAATGATTGGACTATGCATGACATGACTCCCTGTATGATGCTTCACTGCTTACTTGCTAACAGTGAAGCATCTCTGAATAGAAGAATTCTCCTATTCTTCATCGTACATATTGGGAGGTTTCTTTGCAAACTGTGAAAATATATTTGTCTTAAAACACTATCTTCAAATTTGTCATAACAATTAACACCTTATCTGTAGATTTAATTGATTAAGAACTGCAATATTGAGGGAAAAAAGTTTGTGTAATTAGAATGTTCAAATTGATATTTTCCTTTTGCCAATGCAGTCCAGCGTCTGAGACTTTGCCCACTCCAATCGTTTTTTTGCCGTTGATGGTGTGACCTTGGCTATCTTCAGTGACCAACAAGCTCTGAGATCATTGAAAAGTGCCCTACAGAGACTGCTAGTAGTTACATAACTTATCCATGTCTTTTTATGCCCAAATCCTTGCTGTTGATTTTCTATTGTTTAAAACCACATTTTTCAATTTCTTAGATTTTGTCAGAAAATTTTCTTCTTTCACATTTAGACACAATTTTGTTTATTTAGGTTTACAAATCAATACTTTGTTTAATCGTACTCATAATTTTTTATGAAATATATTCATTTTTTTAGCAATATCTGCCTGAGTACATTTCTCTTCTAACAGAGCCTTAACAATACCAATTTTTATTGGCAATAAGTTGCTATTGAACAACTTTGAGTTTATGGGGAAGAAAAAATTTTAATCATTTGAGACAAAAAAAAATACTGAATTGTAAGTAAAAAATATTCACTACATTGTGTAAACTTAAATGAAATTATTAATAATTGATACACTAATCGATGAAACATTAACGCATATTATTTTCAATACAAACAGCATGAAAACAGAAACACAGCTGTTGTAAAGAGTTAATAAATTTGTTTAATGTTAAATAAGGTGTATAATAAAATGAACATAGATAATGGTTATTTTATAAATTATTAATTTTGTGACTAGTTTAATAATTTGGCCATCTCTGTAAGTCATATATCTATGCTTATGTTTTTGTTGTGTAATTTATATTTTTAATTTTTAAGTATGTAAGTACCGTTATATTGTTATTACAGTTTATTTATATTCTTAAGTATATTTTAAATAAAGTAATTGCCTTATAATAAGATTAAGTAATTACTATCTGTATGTGTAAAATTAAATTGTTCTTTTCTAGTAACAAAGATATATTTTTTTAAATCCATCTGTTACGGGGCACGTTTGTCTTTGTAAAAGAGAAACCTATGTTTGAATAGAGTATGTTAACCTTTTTGAATATAGGAATATATATGTTATTATTATGTAGTCGAATACAATATATGTTGTAAAAATATATTCTGTTTATATATTCTTATTTGTGATAAGAATGAAACAATTTATCAGAAAGAAAAATAATTTCATATAAAATAAAACATACATGCATGTAACTGAAATTATTTTTTTAATCCACAGTCAGTTTTTCTCAATTGTATTCATAGCCAGTTAAACAATGTTCTCAATTTAATCTGAATAGATATGAATACAGTAGGAGCCTTGGTTTGTGTCCCTAGTACAGGTCTGTACTATTATACTATACAATTATGTATTTTTAACTCGAACATTGTTAAATATTGCTGTTCAACATCACAAAATTAAGAAAAAGTTCAATTTTACAAATAGAATTGTATGTAGTCTATAATGCTCTTATCTTCCTGTTAGAGCAGAAAATGTATTTATTTAAAATAATGACAAAAAACTGGTATGAAATGCATACTAACAACATTCACCTTTAGAGTGATTTGTATTAGAGTCAGTGATTTACAGTAATCCATTCAGTTAAATATAATTAATCAACGAGATACCATTTAAAATTTGTAAATATTTTGCCTTGTAGGAACAAATTTTGGTTGGTGTAAATGGATTTAGATTTGCTTGATTGACAATTTAGCAACTCAGCTTTTTTGTTGAACCTTCAGAAAGTAAAGTCTTGAGTCCCATAATTGGTAGATGAGTTATTCCAATAGAAGGTGCCAGCTAACATGATTCACCCAGTAACTTTTCAAGTGTTTCAAAGGGAGATGAAGAAAAGTCTATTAAACCCTTGCTGGTTTTATTTTTTTACATGTTTTGATGTTATTTGGATTTTTTTTTACCTTGAATATTAATATTTTGAATTGTTATGGCCAAATAATTGTAAAAAACACAAATATGCATGAAAAACACATTGTAATTTAAAAAATAAACCTAACTTACCTTTTTACACAATATTAAAATAAAATTAGTCTTTTCACTCTTTTAGTTCACCAATCTTTGCTTGAAGTAATAAATATTTTAATCTTACATTTATTTACAGTTTTATTTTTATTTACTCAAAATTAACGTTTTTTAGTGTGAAAAATTTTGAAAGGTGCTGCTGCAGAAAGATGTACGTCACACTCTGTGCACTGAAATCTTGAACCCTGCATAATTTATTTTAGAAGCAGACAGCACATCTTGATGTGTTTTCCTTTTTAACCCCCTTTCCTTTAGGAACACCCACTTCTCTATCTGGGGTGTAAACAGTGCGAAATCTATTATTTACATAATCTAAAATGAATTTTATTTTATGGAGTTTTCTTTGTTATTTTTGGTATATTTTCATTATTAGTAAAATATAAAAAACTTTATACAACTTTAGGTGTTCATGGGGCATGATACTGGAGAAATCAGGTGTAGAGAAAAGAGGTTTACTTATAAAGTACCTCTCAATTTCAGGTTCCCAAATCATCCCATGCGTAATAATGTAAACAGCAATCAAAAAACATTTCACTTTTGTCAATAGGTTTCCTACTAAGAAACCTTGAAAACTGCTTTAGGTATTTATTGGACAGAAATTTTTCAGTATACACATTAGTTTGTTGAACAGTTTCATCAATCAGTTATAAATAATTTGAAAATTGCAATATTCACACCTGGGGTATGTCCAGTAAAATTACTGGGTTTATAATTGATGTTGGACTCAGGGTAACTTTTTTTTTGTCTTCAATCATTTGACTGGTTGATGCAGCTCTCCAAGATTCCCTATCTAGTGCTAGTTGTTTCATTTCTATATACCCTCTATATCTTACATCCCTAACAATTTGTTTTAATTATTCTAAAATCACCTAACCAAAAGTAATTTCCTCACTGAACCTCGCTAATTCCTACTACATCTACATTTATCCTATCCATTTCCCTCTAAATTTTCTAACCTACCAACCTTTTTTAGACTTCTAACATTCCATGTTCCAACTCGTTTTTAATTTTCTGGTGACCCCTTCTTAGTAGTCCCCACCCGGAGATTAAACAGGGTGACTACTTTACCTCCAGAATATTTTACCAAGAAAGGTACCTCATCTTATATGAAAATGCAGAGAGCTACATTTTTTTGGAAAAAAAGCAGCTGTAGTTTTCCATTGCTTTCAGCTATGCAGTACTCAAGAGGATTGAGAGATGTTGATATGGCTGTTTAAGTCGTCCTGACCTACGCCCTTAACAACTACTGAAAGAGCTGCTGCCCTCTTTCAGAAATCATTCATTAGTCTGGCGCTCAACAGATATCTCTCCGACATGGTTGCATCTTCGGTCCAGCTACTCTGTATCACTGAGCACTTATGCCCCCTCACCATTGGCAAGGTCTCAAGAGGGAGCAGGGTAACTTACCCACTCAATACTGCTAGCATTAGGTACACATACACCATCACCAGCATTTACACTGTGGTCTTCACCTCTTCCTTAGATAGAAGTAAATGAAAATGATCATCAAAAATATCTCTATCATTGTATTCACTCTCGTACTGTGTAAATCCTCAAACACTATTTATATTGTTCTCAGCTGTTGCAGACATTATTGTAAGAATTTTTATAAATGAAACACAATCGCACACTCACCAATCTACTCTTCACAATAATAAAATCTTTCATACAATTACAATCGAATTCAGAATAAATAGTTTCACTAGAAAATTATTAGTAAAACAATTAGTAAGAATTTAGAAATTCATTATTCCACTATTACTAATTGATGAAGTGTTATTCTTTGTTATTTTGACAGATGAACAAATTTTAGGTTAGCTAAAAAAAAAAATTTTTTAAAGATTTTACTAAAATCAAAATGGATAAAATATAACTGTAAGTCATCATTTACCAATAATAAAATAATTCACATACACTAATAAAAATATCAAACAATAAAATTAAAAAATAATCACTAGATTGAAAACAAACACTACGGTAAAACTATTCACGTGCTATATCATACAAAGGTAAACAAAACTATTCGTATCCTTGTTGCTATGAAGCTAAGACTAGTTTTTGAAAGTGAATGCTAGCACTAATAATGGTTAAATAAAGTGAACATCATGACCATTTAATATTACAACAAAAACTGGGAACGGGTTAAAGGCTGCATTTGTATATCATTTTGCCCGTGTGCAGTTCTGTACTCCATGATTAACTGACAGTTAAAGACTAATGAAGTAGAGTATTTATGGAAGCACTTTCCTTAATTGGGAATATTTACTAATTAATTGATTGATTGTTTATTATATATTTATATGAAGCAACAATATGCACTGAAATTTTTGATAAATTATTGTTCCATTATATTTCAGAAACCTATCTTGTTTTGATTACATTTATAATATATATATGTTATGCTTTTAATAAACAATTTTATTGTTAACGGTTTTACATTTATCATGTAATAAACAACTTAAAATAAACCGTATTAAAATGTTTTCATGATGTTTTAAAATATATTAAGCCACATGTGCTTGCCTACTTTTATTTATGGTGTAAATATTAATGAATTTTTTTTAATTGTGAGGTATTGAAAAGTTATCTCTGTTTATATTGATGACACTTATTAAAGTTTTATATTTATAGTTTTTCTGTTCATTCAGTTAATTTAAAGAAAAAGGTTATGCATACGTATATTCATATAAATGTATTCATCACATGTGTTCGTGCTGTTTAATCTTGTATTTTATGGGTAAGAACAGCTCTTCGAAGTCCATTGCGGATTATAACAGAATTATTTATGTTATATATATGATTGACTTTAATTGTAATTTTATTTACAGATCATAATGTTGCTTAAAAAAACTGTATTTAATTATTTAAATAAATAAATAGTAGTTTTTTAAATTATTTTTTTTTATTACGTTTTATAGTTTGATACATAGCATATAATACTGTTAAATTATTTAAATTCTATTAATATAAACCACCTAGTACAAAATATTGATAAGACAACCGTATCTCAATTTTATCATGAAAGTACTTTTTCATACTTGTTTGTTAGAATAATGTAAAAAACATACTTCAAGTGGATGTTTTATATTAGTATTTTTAATATATATATATATAATATGTACAAGGTGATGGGTCCCCAATCCCCTGAATTAATGTTTCGTTTTTTATTGAAATGAAGAAAAAACTTTATCTAGATATCTGCCATTTTGCATTTTTAACATAAAAATTTATTTCTCAGGAATGATTAATTATATTGAACTGAAATTTTGTATGCTGCTAGGGTACCTAGAGGTTGACTTGTATAAAAATAATGAATGTAATCTCACTCCATTTCAAAATGGCAGCCATGTAAACTTGTTAATATCTTTGCAACCGCTGGTCTGTTGAAAATATAGTATTACAAAAAATTTAATTTAATTTATTTATTAAAATCCATTCATAAATAATAACAAAGTCAAAAATTCTTGAAGTCACTAGATAAAAAACCAGTTTTCATTTCCTCCTGAATAAATACACAGTCTCAATTAGAATAATTTTATTAATGCTATCCTGTAATAAGTTATAATCTTGAAAATATTATAAGTATTGAAAAATAATTGCATTTGTGACAAAAAATAATACCCAGTTTGTCTTTTGCTATGACCAAGTGAACACATTGAATACAAAGTGAATACATTGATCTGCGCTGCGAGTTAGGTTTTTTATCATTCTCTTATTCACTATGGTAGGTAGGTAGTGTGAATCGTATTTAAGGCAAGAAAATTATATCAGGTATACACACACATGCTGTCAACTGAAAACCCTCTTGCCATTTCAGAGAACTGTCACCAATATCAGTTTTCTGTAAACATATGAGTTTTATTTTGGGTGAACACTTTTCTATTTTTCCAGAAGCTGTCAATTGTGAAAGGTGTTTTACATTTCTGGACAGCTGATATTCCACTTCACTAAGTGCATGCAACAAAATTTGATTCATGCTGAATGTTAAGATTACAAGTTTGAGATTACCAAAAAAAAGCAACCCAAGCAAATGGAATTGTTGAGGAGGCCCACCCAGTAGCATGGCCTGCAAGGTCTCCCGATCACAGTCATGTTTACTTTTTGCATATGAGGCCAATGTTTTATTTATTGTTGTTAAATAAATTATAATTGAAAAAAAAAATAGTTTATTTAATAACCAGGGTCTGTTCATTAAAAAAAAAAACCGTGTAATGCAAATTATTTTTCCAATATCACTAATTATGTAATAACATTAATAAAATTATTCCAATTTACATTGGTAATTAATTTTATTTGGGAAGATTTGAATAAATAAGGTATTATTTTCTTTGTCATAAAACATTTAACCATTGTGTTTGTAATAACATAATGTATAAATAAACCAACGATTGCAAAAATATTAACAATTAAAAAGTTTACATGGCTGCCATTTTGAAATGGGACTGACAGATCATGTTCATTATTTTTATAAAAGTAAACCTTTAGGTACCCTAATAGTATACAAAATGGCAAATAATCGTAATATAAGCATTTCTGGACTCACAGTCTAAACAAAGTTACAGGACGAAGAATATTAAAAAAAAATCACAAACATTTATTTGTATTTAACCTACTACACATTTGGTTATAATTTTATTATCCTCTTCATTGGGATTAATCTAGCAAGTATGGAGGATGGTTCAGCAGTCACCTATTGTTTGGCCAAAAGCTGCTGCCATACATGGATCTCACTGTGCGGGCTGGTTGATTTTTGTGAAGCAGGAAACAATTCTTGGCTTTATAAAAGGCAGTTGCATGCAATAAATTCAGTCCAATCTTGGCACACAGCTGGTTAATGGTGTCTGTCTCTCTCTCTGAGAACCTAATTTTTTCTTCATCTATCGTCTCCAAAAGTTGGATAATGATGAATAAACCACTTGAACAAGACAGCTTTATCACCATGTGCTTGTTTTATTATTTTAGATGTTTCTTTGCACTTTTTATTTTTGCACATAATTCCACTTTTTAAAAACTGAATGTTATTCACTAGGCTTCGCTTGTACAACTTTGCCAAACCAGTTCAATTTTTATTCAGTGCTTTTTTGTGTATATTTATATGTACGGTAATTTTTCAGATTTATACAATATGTTCTCTTGACTCTCTGTTTATACAGATATCACTTTTCATGAAGTGCATGACTTACGTGGAATATAAAAGTAATGCTATATTTTTTTTAGATAAAAATAATTTTGTTTGATTTTTTGGAGGTTGGGTCTACAAGAAGGTACTTCTTAAGATCATATCTTAAAATTAAATTTGTTGGACCACTATACTCTTTTTAAATAAATTTGTTGTACCATAAATAAAAAAATATGAGCAGGAAAATGAGAAAAAAATTAACCCGAACGGCCTTTACATATATAAAAAAACCATAATAGATCTTATTTATTTGAATCTAAAAATTAATATACCAGTACCATATAAAAATATAATCAATAAAAAATGGCCCTACAAAGAAATTTTTTACAATATACATATTCGTTCATTTTTATAATCTGGAAGGCATACAACCAGCAGCAACTATTGTTTCACCTGTTACATATGATGCATCATCCGATACAAGAAAAGATACAACACTAGCTATTTCTTTAGGCTCACCAAACCTGAAAAACAGAATGTGTAAATTATTTATATTTAATACTCTCAATCAGACTATTTTATTGTAATATAGTGCTATACTATTTGTATTGCCAATATACTTATATTGGTAATATAGTAATTACCAATATATATACATATATATTGCCTGTATAATAAAATCACAGCTAAATTTTTAACCACTAGTCATTTGATTAATATAAAAATATATATACTATTGAAGAACTTTTATATATTTTACAAATTTGTACAGATTCAATATTTAATGTTTCTCTCAATGTCTTTGACTCCATGTTTATAGATCTGTCTCGCTGAATACATTATGAAGTTTCATAGAAACTTTTAATTGAATTTTCATTAATCAAATATTGGGTTGATGAAAAGGATTGTCAGTCCCATATATTTAAAATTCTTTTCATCACTGTACTTTCTCCAATGTAATGACATGTTTAACTGAATAAATATTTTAATTCTTAAATCTACAGAACTGCTCTGAAATCTTAAAACTGTCACTTGTTAGGATAACTGTTTATTGTTTATCACGCTTAATTTTTTTCTTGAAGTAAATGTTTTACTGCAAAAATACAGACAATTATGACAAAAATGAAAAACATTTTTATTTAATCATCTTTGCTTGGCAAAACCTCAAATTAATGTACATGAATATTAAATTAAAAAAATTTTTGTTTGTCAATCCAATGTTCAACATTATTAAATCTACTTATTAGCGGAAAATAATTCCTAACCATACAGCAACCTTTATTTCAGTGGGAAAAAGGAAGCATTCACATTTCATTATGAGTATTATATTTAAAACATCTATTATATTCAATTGTTTGTGGGAAATAACTACTAACTGTGACACACTTTCACGGTTCTTTATTGCAATGAGAAAAAAAATTCTCTAGTATTTTGTAACTTTGATTTTCTTCTTTTTTATTTAACACTTCTATTGATATTAATGATATTTCCCAGGCATTAACATCACCATAATTAATATCTGCATAATTACTTTATAAAAAATTTAAAATCACATAGACAAGAGAATTAACAAATGTTTCTCTCAACGCAACCATTTTTCTTTACACAACCATTAAATTATACGCCCCCCAATGTCCACTATCTTCCCCCCAATCTGTCCACTATCTTCCCCAGCATGATGAACTTGAGCAACTTGAACTTCTCTCCCCTTTTTATGTGACCTACATACTGTAATTTCCCTGCTTGTACTGTAGACGTAATCTCAAGTTGTTTATTCTCACTCTCTAGTACCTTGATGTTTGGCACCTTATCCTTAGCATGCGTCTATAGCACCACATTAGCCTCCATAGCATATAGCAGCATAGGAAACATAACATTTTACCATTCTAGTCCACAGACATAATCTGACCTGCCCATCACACAAGAAAGCATGCATTTTGAGAAATGCGCTTCTGGCTATTTCTATCCGGGTTTCAATTTCCAGTGTTTGGTCCATGTTGTTGGTTATCCAAGTACCAAGATGGGCCTGGCATTTCTGATCTAGTTATCACCATGTACTTCATCTTATGGTTCATTCTAAGGCTGTACTGTATACTAACACCTTAAATCTTTTGAACTGCTCTCTGTAGATCACTCAATGTCTGAGTTATGACGACAATGGCCGACCGTTGAATATCGCTTTGGAATAGAGATTAAATAGCATGGGAGACAAAATGCATCCTTGCCTTATTCCTCTTTGTATCGGTATTTCCTCTAACATCATTATCTATTTGAATAGTAGTTATTTGATACCAGGATAACAATTCAATAATCTGTATCTCACGAGTCGATGTTCTGCTGTCTAAGTAAGCTTATTAGAGTATCATGACGAACTTTATCAAAAGTCTTCTCATAATCTATGAAACAGATATGCATATCCTGGTTCACACCTAGGCACCTCTGAGCTAATACAATAAAACCAAATAGTGCTTCTCTCGTACCGAAACCATTCCTAAATCCAAACTGGGTGTTACTAATATCTTCTTCAGTTTATTGTATATTCTTTTGTGGATGACTTTCAAGAATGCCTTTAGTATATGACTCATCAAGCTAACAGTTCGGTATTCACTGCATTATCTCGCAATTGGTTTCTTTGGTAACATTATAAAAGTTGATTTTATCCATTGCTATTATTCCAGTTCTGTACACCTCATTAAAAAGGTTTACAAAAACGTCGAGCTGTTCTTTATCTATAAGTTTCAGGAGTTTACATAGAATTTCATCTGGCCCGACTGCTTGTCAATGTTTTTATAACACAAAGAACTTATTTCATGATGTTTGGCCCCTTTATGGTGTTTTCATGTATTCTCATATCTTGAAATAGTTTTTTCCTTCTACTGTAGAATTTTCTGCGCTGGTTCAATCAAGATTTTGCCTCTTTTATCTTTAATAACAGCGGGTTGTCTTTTTCTGGTTGTTACCGTTAGCTCTTTAATTTCCTTTTGCAAATTGTGGTTGTCATATTTCATTTGTAGCTCCTCTATGTGTTCATACTTTTCCAAAATCCATCTCTCCTTTGCTTCCCTAATCTTTGCTTGCTATCTTCACTTGTAATTCTTTATATTTATTTGCATTGTTCTTACTTCTTTCTTCCATAAGAAGCATTATCTCAGGGTCATTCATTTCTGTTTCAGCCTCCTCTTATTCGGTGTCAATCTGTCCCTGCTTCCATCAATCAATGCCGCCCTTATGTTATTCTATTTATGCTCCGTGTCCAAATTCATCACCCGTACTGTACCGAATCAATTTTAATATTTAACTCTCTCTGCACTTGCTCTCTGATGCCTTTGTCCCTTAGTTTCTCAGTCGCTATCATATTTTCCTTACTTTTATATTTTAACTTTTTAAACTTGGTATGTACTTTAGCAACTACAGAGTTATGGTCTGATCTGATGTCAGCTCCTGGGTAAGTTTTTACTAATGTTATGCTATTTCTGTCTGAATCATCTCTTGATAAGTAGGTAATCAATCCGGTTCTTTATTATACTATCTTCAGTGTCTTGAGAGGATCTCCACGTCCATATTATTCTCTTGGGTAATTTATAGTACTTATTAGCAACTATGAATCTCCCTGTCTGACAGAATTCTACAAGCTTGTTGCCTTTATAATTCCTCTTCCCCCAGTCCACAGCCTCCAACAGTATCATCCACTTTACCCTCCCCCACTTTCGCATTAAAATCTCTCATGATTATAGTAATATCCTACTCCTTGGTGCCTTCCAGAACAATGCATAAGTCTTAGTAGAACTGTTCAATTTCTCTATCGGGCTTATCCGTTGCAGGTGTGTAAATTTGATATTCCTTTTATGAAAGAGCATCTGTATCAACATGAATCTATCTGAGTAAGGAACAAATTTGGATATACACCTGTCTACATTCTTATCAACCGTGATAGCAACTTCATATTTATTCAATTTATCAGTGTTTCCAGAATAATACATGCACTCATCCCTTCGCTGCACTCCAGTTGGATCTTAAGCCTACCTTAATTTAAAAGCAAAAAATATTTTCAAGGGCTTTTTTGTTTCTTGGGAGCCAATAAACACTTTATGGAATTGAGTGTTAGAGCTATGTTGCCTGTTGAAATTGGTTCATTATATGTTAGAGTACTATTTGAATTTTTTTTTTTTGTGCAAGGGGGTAGTCCCCATTTATTATTTTCAAATAATAAAAGTCATAAAAATTATATTTGGTCATATTTGTATCTCTATTTTATTTGTTTTCTACGAACAATATTTGTCACTTAACTGGGTACTATATAACAGTTTACCATAAGGTGGGTGATAAATAACTCAATTAAATTTGTAAGTTATGTAATGAAACAGCTTTCATAAAGATATTAAAAATTCCAAACCATTATACTTTACCTAATAAGAACTTATAACTTAAATTAAAAACCCTTAAATTACTGATTTACTAGACCTTTTCATTGGAATCAAACTCAGTGAAGCTTCTCGAGCCACTTCTGTTTCATGTAACTAAAAAAAAAAAATAAAAAAAAAAATATATTTTATATATATATATATATACATGATTAAATTTATCATATAAGACAATAAAATACAAAATGCAGTTTTAGAATTATTGACAGCTGGTTGTATAAAATGTTATATTACAACAATTGGAATATAAACTGATAGAATGACATTAAGAAATTAATATAATTGAAAATTAGGTATATCTTTAATGTAATAGGTTCAGTCATGTTAATGCTTAAATGATAAGTTTTCTATTCCCAGTGCACGCACTTGTATCGCCAACAAATTCTAAATGTTTAAACTAAAACATCTCAAACAGCATAATCACAGATTATTAAAGATTTACCACAGATTGCTGAAGTTAAAACCAATATCAGAAATAATTTTTATTGTATAATAAACATGTATGACAACTTGCATCCTATGAAGAACAATTAATTCATCTCTTGCTATTTTATCTGTTCTTTGAACAATAGATCAAGAATATATTAAATGAATTATAAAGAACAGCTGGTTATAAAATATTCCAATATCTATACTAATCTAGGAGAAACTGAATGAAATAAAACAACTAATGTACATAATTTCTGTAAATTACTCTCGATTTATCATTTATATCTGAAAATTTTTCTTTTAAATGTGCAATAAATCCTTTTATTTACACTTGTCTTTAAAAAAACAATTTTTTTACGCCACATTTTCATGCATGATAATTACCTATTTTTACCATCTCTTAAGCATTTTCACCAGACTTTTTCAAGTTTGTAAGCATAGTATTTTTTTATTTGAAATCATGTAATTAATTTCTGTAATTCTTGATAGTCTTCATGTTACAGAGTTTATATTTCTACAGTACAAAGTTACATTAATTTTAATTTCTCTTTAAATTTACTGCCTTTAGTTTATTCAACGCTGTCTATTTCAATAATTATTCATTCACATTTTAAACGAGTTTAATATTCAAATTACATTATGTACTGCCAAATCAGTATCTATGGTGTCCATCAATGGTGACCAGTAGAGAAGACCATGTTCAATAACAGATGAGACCTATTACAAAAAAAAATTGTTAATAAATAACATTACAGCTTTTCTTGGACACAGTGGAGCACTCTGTATATATTTTTTTTATCAATTCATTTTAACATGAAGAAATTGATATATAAAATTTGGATCCAACAGCACAGTAAAATGAATTTTTTTTAGCAGTTAACGAGTTAATTCCTTGGATTGTACAACACATTTTCCCTTTTTATCTCATGCAGTTTGCATCATAAACAATAATGTAATTTGCAGTTACTAATGATTGCAGTATTTGCATGGAGTAGTAATAGTAGTAACATGTTTAGTTGGAATTATGTTTTAGTAATAATGTGAATGAATGAATGGTATTGTAACTGTTCCAAGTCTTTGTAGAAATAAATTGTGTGTTTTGTCATCTGAAAGTTAGATTGTACATTCATATTATAACAGGTCGTCAGACATTTGCCAAGTTTCTATTTTCTATTCAGAACATGAAACATGTCCTGCTAGTTTGGTATATGTACAAACTAGGAGGTAATTACCATATGTGAGTTAGTATGCCTGAAAGGTTGTCATACAAGATCTGTTCAAAAAGTATTCAACCATATTTTTTCCTGAAATATTTGAATGCGAGTGATGAATCTTGGTAGAGCACAGCACTAGCACTTAATGTGCATATAATTTTTGTAGTCCCATAGAATATATCAGTTGTCCAGTAGTTTTTGTGTGTATTAGTTAGTTAACAGGTGCTTGTCACATTTTTATTTTATGCATGACAAAATGTGTCCACCATATCAAGTTCTGCCAAAAGCTTGGTGACAACTAAAAATAACTTAAGATTAAGCAGACTTTTGGGACCAAAGATAACTTCAATGAGGAGTGACAACATACAGTAGGCCACGAATAAACAGAAATCCAACATCATTAATAATGTGTGCACTTGATAATGGAAAACTGGTGGGCTCACATTGATATATTCGTTTGGGATCGATAGATTATTTTGGATGCTAGAGTGTGCAATCTGTGATCCTAACTTGTTTAAGACTTTGATAAATAGTAAACAATTAAAAATTAACAATGAAAATTTATGTCAAAAAAAAAAAGATGTTTTACATCATTTTAAACACTTATATGACTGCTAAATTCAAAATAAAAACGATATTAAAAATCTAACACAAAACAATGAAATTGTTGAACGCCAAAAGACAGAAACATGATATTAGACAACATCGATACATTCTTGCATAAGATATTTTGTAAGTTTAAACTTCCGATGAAATGCCGCATCACAGACACAGTCCACAAGGATATGATGCACCGTTGGCAGTCACAGCAAATACAAATGGGTGTCTGAGTCATTAGATATCTATGAGTGAGCTCAGTGTGCCCAATTTGCAAACTGCGGTTATTCCTACTTGAAGAGCTCCACAATGACACAGTGTTCTTAACTGGAAAAAGTTTATTGTTAACGGTAGCATTCCATTCACTTTGCCACTGATCATGAACCACCCTCTTCAGAAAACAAATAAGATCGTTCAGAACAACACAATTAGTGAAAGAAGGCTGCAAACAGGGCTCTTTTGCCGCACAATCAGCTCGCTCATTGCCTGAAATTCCAATATGACTAGGGATCCAGCTAAAGTTCACAGTTGTGTTATGCTTAATCATTTCAGAGATAACAGACTGAAGCACTCATGGAATCTGAACAGACAAGTACATGTAGAAATGTTGGGCTAAGTATATTTTAAGACCTTGTTAATAATATACAACTCTGCAACAAAAACACTGGCGATGCTGGGAAGGCCAAATATGTATGTTCTATTAGTAACCACAAAAGCACAACCAATTGAATTATTATGTCGCATCTGGATTCATGATATTTACAATATTTTTTGAACAGACCTATGTAAGTAGGTTTTATGATATTTATGTGTCATTAAGTTTATTACTTTGTTACGAATAATTTCTTGTTTAATTCTATGAAACTTATGCTAGCATTAATTGATCTTTTTTTAGTGATTGATTTTTAATTAAGCTTGAGTCTAGAGTATTTAATTAAGTCCATTAATTAAGAGAGTCAAGAATATTCAGTTAACTTCATTTAGTGAAGAATGTCTACATAAGAGCTTAATTATGTGGTGGATCATTTCGAGCCAACAGAAACTGAAGATTTTTCTGTTCTAAAAAAAATTCTATATATGATTTCTATACATAAAAAAAATAGTTTTAAAATTTTTACTACTTTAGATGGTAAATACTAAAAAACGTACACACTTTTATGGAAGCACTGAAAAACCAATTACCAAAAATATTTAAACAAGTTTAAATTTAGAAAAGATTAATTACTGAGTGCTCCATTGTTAAAAAAAAATACAGAAGGTAATATTTCAATGGATTTAGATTAAAATTTACTCAGGTGAATTAAAATTCATTAACTTATAAAAAAGTTATCATATTTACATTTTACTTAATAAGAACTGGAAATAATTTAAAAAAAAGATTAAACTAATAAAAAATTTGATAAAAACTAACTTCATTACATTAATTAATTAAAATTGATTTGATTAATTTTTTGGGACAACACCCTTTTAATTCAAACAACATAAAGGTATAAAATTGTTTACAACACCTGATCTTCAGAAAATCTAATAGTAGGAGTAGAGGTATTGTTAGGCTATATAATATTTGAAAATTACTTAAATAAATAAATAGTTATGTTTTTGTTCAATTAAGAGACTCTGGACATTTTTTTTTTTACATTTACTTGTACAGAATGAAAATACAAAACATTTATTTCTACTTAAGTTCTACACATTTTTCCCAACGGAGAGGCTAGCGGATCCGTTCATAAAAGGTATTAGGACATGTCATGTGAATGGTTTAGTATGTATTAATAATAAGGTAGAAATAATTGAAACACATGAAGTTAATTTAACTCATGTAATTAATGAAGTAGTGTTGTTATGGTTAGGCACTTTCAGGTATCACCAAACTGATTGGGCTCACTCAGTCGGCTGTGCATTAACTACACTGCTGAAAACGGGAAATTTTTGGAACATCATGAGAAAATTATACACTAACTCCTCTTCTACTGCACTGTTGCTCTGAAACTTGACAAAATCAGGGGTATGACTGAACTTTAGTTACCTAAGGGAATTAGGAACAAATTTTGTTGTTGTGAACAACATTTTTGGTGGTATGTTGTTATTCTTAGCCTCAAATTTTATGAGACATTTACACATGAATGGCTGTATAAAATTTAGAACTAGGTGCGGAATTTGTGCTTCTGCGAACTCGGTTAGCTAATTCAGAAGGCAACGATGTAGGACATTCAAGATGTTTGGATGAGGCCTGCAGTGAAGGCAAAAGCTGAGTTTATAAAACACTGATGTAAATGTCTACCGAGACATACACATCAGTGGCATCCCAACTTGGCTTATTACAATGAGATGTAAAACATTAGTGGGCGAAAGGCAACTCCTATTAAAGCCCATCAGGGCTAGGAATGAGGGGAGAGTGGTGTGATGACCGAATTTCCCATTAAAGCCCAACAGGACTAAGATAGGCAGGGGGGGGGGGGTTGTGACGACCAAAACGTCACTAGGCAGGTGTCTTCCTAAGGGGTTGGGATGTGGTGACCAGATGCGTCATAAAGTGAGTGTTTTCCCCTATGGGATTGGGATGCTCTGGAACTGATGCACAATTCCTTGCTTCCTTTGTTCAGGAACAAGTGAATAGAGATCATTGGGACGTTGTATATAGAGCCCTTGGGTATAAGGGCAGCAAAGATGTTCTCTTCTCAGCTTTGTTGACCCGTGAGGGTGTGGTAATTGATAAGGACCATGTCCTTAATATTTTGCTGAATGATTTGCTCCCGGATAACTCTATGATGGGTGAGGTATCATAACACCGGCATGTCAGACGGGAAGTTATGGCTTTCAAGATACAATCTTCTGAGATCACTGAGGCAGAGGTGTGTCAAGTGATATGCAGTATGCTATGGCACGAGGCCCCCAGATATGATTGTATCGCAGTGGAGCTCCCCGTCTGAATGCTTCCAGTACTTCTTGGTCCTCTAAATAGAATTTATAATACGTTGCTCTTCGCCAGCCACTTTCTGGCGTGTTGGAAGCCCGGTGACTTGATATTGTTGTTCAAAGGTGGTGACAAAGATCCTTATGTTAGTTCTTCTTACCGTCCACTAATGCTCTTGCCTGTGATTGGTAAGGCTTTTGAGAAGGTCCTATATTTGCGTATTAATGTTAGTTTGCTCACTGATCATTTGCAAATGGTCAACCAGTATGGTTTCCGACCAGGCAAAAGCACTGAGGATGCCACACTAAAGCTTCTAGTTCATGCAAGTATGTATTGGGGAGTTTTCTGGACGTATCCGGGGCATTTAATAACTTATGGTGGGCCTCTACCCTGTTTCAAATGCAGAAATATAAATATACATGAAATGAATTATAAGTGTTCTCAAGTTATTTCAGCCACTGGACTGTTTCCCTGTGTGATAGCAGCTCGGAGGTTCATAAGACCCTAACTAACGGATGCCCTCAGGGCAGTATTCTGAGTCCCCTTCTTTGGATTACAGAATTCGATTCCATGCTGCCTGTTTGAGGTTGTCATGTCATTGCTTATGCTGATGACGCACTGCTGCTGATTGAAGGGGATTTGCGTAATAAAGTAGAGTTCCGAGCTGCTCATGCTTGTGGGACACTCGGCTGTGGAGTCTCCAACATAAAATGACTTTCAACCCAAAGAAAACCACAATGATGTTGCTTAAGTGCCGATTAGCTGCTTCCTGACAAATCTGGGTGCGGATGGCTGGTCTCCCCATTCATTACACTGCAGCTCAAAAGTACCTGGTGTTATCCTTGATGAGAATGTTTGGTTAAAGGAACTTCTACAGTATGTGGCAAAAAAGGCCAAAAAAAGGTAACTGTTAAAATCTGCAAAATACTCAGCTTGAAATTGGTAAAACACAAGCACTGATATTTTTTATGGAATCCGTAGTCATTCATCCTGATTGGGGGTTGAATTACCATACCATGCGTATCCTTTAGAAAGGTGTCAGTGAGGCTATATGCTGCACCTGTCTGAGCTCACTGCTTGGCTTTTAGGTATTACGGGGAGATTTTGCTGCGTGCCCAGCGACTCCTCTTGCTGGTTGTTATAGACGATCATAGAACAGTCTTGCAAGAGGCAGTCTGTATTATAGCCGGAGTCAAACCAATAGATATCTTGGCTAATGAGCATAAGCAATGCTACATTTCCAAGGTAAATAACCTATTGACATCAGAACAAAAGCAGGAGATTGAAGACCGGGGCCTTGTGTCTTGGCAGGTCAGGTGGGGACAAACAAACCCCCCACAGGTTGCTACATGCATGGTATATTTCCTATAGTGTCTGATTTAGGTGCGATTAGATGGGTTTCTCCCAATCAGTATATAACACAGTTTCTCTCTGAGCATGGTGCCTTTCAGGCGAGTTAAGTCAATATCCAGATTGTCAGACGAACATAGTGGACCCTGTCCTCTATAAGGTCCCCAATATGAGGTCGAACATTGCGGAACTTGAGAGAATACATTCCTTTCTGGATCTCCATATTAACTGGATGATCCAAGAGGAGTGGTCACAGTGGTTTGGTTTTCTTCATGCCCTTGTGGTATGTAGATCTGCAGATAGAGTTTAATCGAGGTATCTGATCGTGGCTGGCTAGGGTTCCAGCCTAGGCATTGGATTGGTTGGAAGTATGCGCATTGGCATCATGCCACGGTTATATTGATATCGTGCGTGATTCGTTTTGGGGGTGGCCATGCTGCCAGGGTATGGTAGCCTGTGCAACTGGAGGCATGGCTTCATGTCACCAGTGGCAGTCCCTGACTGTGACTTGGTAATGCAGCACGGGACTCCATGATGGAACTGGATGGGAGTGTGGGGTTTGTTCCTGGCTCCTGTGCAGACCAGAGTGAGGTTACGTTTCACTTGTTAGGTGACCTAATTTGGTTGACTTATTGAGTATAGGTCTGAATTTCTATGTTGCATAAAACATAATTCTGATTGGTCTGAATGTAGCACTGATTTTAACTTACAACTCGTTCGTTTTCTGAGGCATTTGCAGTCATGAACGGTGCTGTCAAATTTAGACTAGGCATGTGCTTCTGCGGTTTCGGTTAGTTAGTTTGAGGGAATCACGTTTGATTGGATATGAAGATGTCCATTTGAAGCCTACGTGAAGGCAAAATTTGATTTGTATTTTACAGGTGCAAATGTCTGCCGAGGCATTTACATTGGTGGCATCCCGATTGGGGCCTAGCTGATGACTGTGAGATGTAATCAGTTACAGGGTAAAGACAACCTCCAGTAAAGCCCCTCAGAGCTTGGAATGGAGGGGTTGTGTGGCGACCAGTAACCTCACAAAGTGTCTTCCCTTACGGAGTTGGAATGCTCTGGAACTGATGACCTATCAGTGCTCAAGAAACAGAAATTTCTGAAAAAAATCTGGGCTATGTAGGGGATGTTTTAGGTTTTTCCTTTAAATTATCCCAAATGCTAACAGCTTTGTTAGACCTGGTGTTGTGAAGTAGAATCACATTCTGCAGATGGCCAATATAAAAGTAACTGGCTGTATAATATAAAAGCAATTTGTAATGCAACATATTGTTTGTTACTGTAGGCAGCTTTCACTGTATAAGAGCTGGGAGTAGTTCACAGCATTCACAATGTGGAAAAAATTAACGAGGAATACACTTTTTCAGTCCCAAAATATGGTTGCCAGGATTTTTCCAGCTGATGGACATGCCACTGCATGAGTATGCAGTGAGTACTGCATGAGTATGCAGTGAGTATGAAATGAGTGAGTACTCATTTCAACTAGGGGTGTTGTGATACGTCCATGTCTCATCACTATCTGATGCAAAAATCATTACCTTCATATCAAAATTAATTCAGAAACCTTAGAAAAATTTCCTGTTTCAGATTTTGCCCAAAAGTCTTGGAACCCACTTTGCACAGATTTTTGCAGAACCCAAGATGGTATGAGATAAAGTAATGGGCACTTCCACAACTGATACCCACTTATAATACCCGGAGCAATTTTATCAACTGTACGATGCCTATCACCTTCAACAAGGTCACATTTGTCCTTGAACACCTATTGTGACTCATTTTCTACAGTTTCATGTCTTTCTTTGAATTTGCTGACCCAATTATAAAGTTGGATACATGACAGTGGCATATACACAAACTGCACAAAAATATTTTATGGAACTGACAATGAAACCTCTTGTCTAACATTATGCTATTAACCAGACTCATAAATACTAAGTCAGCTGGAGTGTCCATCCCCCTCCCCACATCTCTATTATCAATATCCCTCTGTGTCAGCCCACTCATCTTCATTTAGAGAAGTTTAATTATAGGTCCAGTTTTAATCTGACTGAATCTTTATGGATATGAAGAATATATCCATAAAGTATTCCAAAAAACTAGTTTACTTTTAAATATTCTTAAAAGGTTTAATCATATTTCTAAGATACTTATAAAATGTGATGATCAGGTAAAAGGTTTAAATTTTTTGAAAAATTAAATAGAATATTTCATTAATAAATATTATAAACAAAAAATTTAAATACTTACCGCACCAGAAAACTTTGTTTTAATAAGACCAGGAGCTACACAATTTACTCTGATGTTCTCAGTTACAAGAGCATTAGCACCTGCTTTTGTTAATCCAAAAAGAGCAGTTTTACTAACAGAATAAGCTCCAAGCAACTGAAAAAAAAAAAAAAAATTAAATGCTTTACAATTTAATTAAATTTTTAAATCTATTACCTTTCTAATACTTACAAAACAACTGATTAACTTTATTGCTTCATGAAGGCATGAAAGAATTGTTTTGCTATTCATTGATAGAACCTGAGATCATATGATGTGAATTTGATACAATGGTCATTATCCTGTTAACTTCTAGTTATTCATAATCATCATTTTTACATGCCATGTTATATTATGTTTGTTGTCGTGAGGCAATGTAATAAAAAATATTTAATAAATATTCATTAAAGGTTCTTCCAGATCCACATGACAGCAATATTAGTTTTTGAGCCAGATTATAAAAATTTGTGCGATATGCAGACATTTGGTTCAAATAGTGGCTAAGGGAATTTGCTGGGTACATTCTTGTTTATTGCCTTAAAGAGTCCTAATTACAATGTACAAATGTCTACTTTAAATTTTGCAAATGTTTTTTCTACAGGATTTTTAGTTTATTTTTTTTTTTTTAATTTCATACATTTTGAGAATATTTTATATTTATTTTTCAGACTTATTTATATAAAAGTTGATTTATGGTTTTCCATTTTTTTTCTAAAATTATTTTGTAAGTTTTTATTTTTAATAAAAATTTATCTATCTCTTACTTTGACTTCTCTAGGGTGATGGCTTAAACAAACAGAAAAACTCTCATAGCAAATATACTTAGAAACTTTTCTAACAAACAAAAATTTATAAAAATAAACAATATCTACAGTTTTTGACAAAGTAGGGAATCTTTGCAGCAAAATATAACTGAACAGCTTTACAAAGATTCAAACTATACATTTAACTGAAGATAGAGTGAGGAATTACAACTTCAGAATTTGTTCTGAAAAAAATATAACCTTACAGAAATTTACATAAAACAAAACATTACTAAACTGCAGTATATGGTTATTCGTTTTTTTAAACTAGGTACCAAGACTATCAATTTACTCTAAACAGGTTCAAAAACTATACTGCTTTGTTTACATACAATTATTATAAATTAGTTCATTTAATAATAAAAAAAAAACTTGCATTAATAGGCTGATATCCAGAAATAGAAGATATATAAACTATAGAACCACCACCTCTCTTTCTAATGTATGGTAAAACTTCTTTTGATAAAAGAAAAGCGGCTTTAACATTTACTTCAAATATTTTATCCCAAGCGTCTTCAGGACACTGAAAGAAAAAAAAATTCATTATATAAATTATTTCATTATTATATTAATTTATAATTAATTACAATTATATAAATTACCCTGGATGTGTAGTCTTTTGAATCAATCAGGTTTACATTATATTAAATAAAGTATATATAAATGTTTGCACTGCTTTACTATTTTATATCCATAAAAAAACTTTTACTACACATAACTTTACTACTGATTTTAATCTAAAAAATATGATTTCTGAAAGTCTATGCAACATTTATTTACACCAAATAACAGTCTAATTTTGCTGCTTAAAACAAAAAATGTATATGCTTAATAACTTATAAATTTAACAACTGGTAAAATGTATGGTTGTTGATCCCACAACTTCACTCTGACAGCTATTATTTTTTAAACAGACTCCTGCTTAATGTACACTGCATGTTTACAAAATATTCTTGTATTTATATATTTCAAAATGAGAAATTCTACTGACTTTATGTTTAGTAATAAATGACTAAATATTTCATTAAAATGTTTATAAATGTAAAAATAAATATACCAAAATAAAAATAAAATAACTTTTATAGAATTCCATTGCTACACTTGATTTTAGTAAGATCATGTAAAGAGGTTGAATAATGAATCAGTTTGGGAGGTCTACGACTGATTACAAACTGAATAAGCTATATTCCTTACTGCCACTATAGCTGTTATAAATTGTCATAATATGATAAAATATTAAGCAATACTTTTTATTTATTTGTTTACTTTTTTGTATAAATGATTGGAAGCTTGTCATGGATGTATGAGACAGAAGTTTTATATGGTGTGAAAAAATGCCAGGCCTGTTTCAAACCTCAATCCTTTCATATTAAAGGCACCCCTTTCCTTTCCTATTATCATTCTATGGAGGTTAACTGACCTCCACGGTGATCTGTAATTATAATTTATTTACAAATGAAAAATAAAAGTTGTACTTTTGCCAATAATTTTACCATCTTAGGACAATAAGTGCTGATTATTATTCACATATTATATATGCTTTAATCCAGGCCTTAATAACCTACACATTAAAATATTCATCAATTGGAACAGATTTTACACTACTATTTCAATAATATTACTGACAATTTTTATTCTCATCCCATGATGAAGCCTTCATGGCTCAACTATTTTTTTTTGTGAATCCAAAAATCAGCTTAAATTCAAAAAATGAACTACTGATAGTAGCATAATTTAACTGGTACCTTATGCAATATATGATATGTTTTGATTTGTTTTCCAAAATCAATGCAATCCTGTTTACAGTATACATTTTTATGAAACATTTTGAAAAATATACTGTATTTTAAAGCTGTTAGAAAGTATTAAAGGGAAGGTACTATGAATGAAATTTTGTTCAAAAAGAACAAGCAGGCTGTTATTTTATTTGGTTCAGGAAAATTACAAAATAATTTGAAAGGTGAAGAAGAGGGCAACCAACTGTATAAAAATAATCACAACACTAATGTGCAGAAATTAGCAGTTGTCGATGTAACAGAAAAGATAATTTTATTTCATAGTTACTTAATGAAATAGTCATTCCAATCTGAAGAAAAAAAAATCAATTTTTTTTAAGTTTTACTGCATGTTGAGTTTCTCATCATGATTTTTTGGTATTACAAAATTGTGATTTGGTTATATAATAAATTTGTTTTTATTTAGACATGTATTTATATAATTAAAAATAAATTTTACTTTATATTTGCAAGTAATCTTTTCTTGGATAAATGTAAATGCTGTTCTCATTTGGTAGTTACCTAATATTTTTTAAAGTAGAATTTAAGGTGATTGGATATTATTAGATTATTATAATACATAAATATTTATAACAACAGATATTGTTATCAGTTACCAGTACTTACAGTAATGTTCTTCCTATACAGTACTTTTTTTTATCTTCCTACACTGTATTTTTTGTGTAGTTACACAAGTATAATTTTTTTATCAACACCTTATAGCTCACTTTTCTGTTTAAAAAATTAAAATACATGATGTCCAAGCAAACACACAAGAAAAAGTTTCAATAAAATTTTGCCAAAAACTGAGCAATCAGTCAAGTTGTAAGTAGTCGTATACATCTCGCATATTAAAATATTGTTTTAAATTCAAATTAAAAGGAGTTAAAATAAAATATAGAATTACTACTATCACAATTAATTATAATTTACAATTATATATAGTATTTTTAATATGCAAGAGAGAACTATTTCTTAAGATATTTTCAACAAAAATAATTTTAACTTACATCAAACACTGATCCAACTGCAGGATTTACTGCTGCATTGGAGACAAGAATATCAATGCCGCCAAATTTGTTGACTGCCTACAGAAACAAAAACAATATAAAATACAGTAGTAATAATAATCAAAGATGTTAAGAAATGAAACAATTTTATAAAAATAGTATAAAATGATAAACAACCTCTTTCAACATTTGTTCTCTGTCTGATGCTTTAGATACATGGCAAACAGTTCCAGCAACTTTATAACCCTGACTTTGTAATTTTTTCACAGCTTCTAATACGTTCTTTTCTTTTCGGCTACTGATCATTACACTAGCTCCATCAGCCCCAAGTCTTTCTGCTATTGCCAGTCCAATTCTAAAAAAATCATATTAAATTATTTGTATTATCTAATCAAAAAATATTACAGTATTTAGGAAATATTTAAAAATACATGTAATATGGTAGATACTACATTACATAGATTATTATTATATACATTATAATACTGATAACATGCTAGAGATAATGATAATGTGCTACTCAAACCGTAATAAAAGATAAATAATTCTGTGCAAAAACATAGTATTTTTTTTTACATTTTTAAGAAAAACAGGATTTTTATGAAAAAAGGTATTAAATGAATTTACCAGACTTTCATCACAAACTGCTATTACTTACACTTTATATAAAAGCTTAGAATAAATACCAGCATTTTAATTTTAGGACTGTGAGTAAGAAACAACAGAAAGCTGTTAAGGTAATAATATTTTAAACAATAAGATGCGTTTTATTGTACATTCCTATATAAAAAAAAACACATGTAACTGTTTTTCAAAAGGAATAGGGATATATATATATATATATTTTTTTTTTCTGTTTTCTGTACCTTTCTTGCACACAATTCTAAAATACACAAGTGCTGGTATTTGTTCTAAAATTTTAAATGTAGTTTAATAACATTAAAAAAATTAGAACTTAATAACCTATTAAAACAAAAAATCCAAGATTTTTTAAAAGTGTACTCTTTTAAAGCAAACAAAATACTTTACTACAAAAAATAGTGCATTTACCTATTAACATTTCAACCTTTTTTACTGTTGCAGAGTAAAATTATAAATCCTGACACGAAAAATTAATATTAAAAAATATAAAACTTCATGTAAGCGGTTATTTACTCACCCATCTGTAGAAGCAGTTACCACTGCTACTTTTCCTTCTAGTTTTCGAGTTTTTCGTACTCCAGACGTTGAAAAATTGCTGACTGCCATTTCTACTGCAGTTGGTCGGTTAACGAGTCGTGGAACTGCTCTCAGCATTTCACAGTTATACTACGACTAACGGGGAATAAAGTAAACAACCTTGAGAGGTAGAACTAAATTGTCTAAAATATAAAACGGCAGTATTAATTATTTTTAAAAAATATACGAGTAAACTGAATCTTTCATTTATTCAGGACATTATATAGTTTTTAGAGATTTAAAACATAACCTTTCTAAGACATAACCTTTCGATTTTAACCTAACTTTGCAACATCAATTTTCTTTTAGTCATCTTTCAGTTTCCAGCTGACATTAATGACAGCTAACAGTAATACCAACATACTAATGGTTAGTTGTGAAACTCAGTAATGCTGAATATCTTTTACAATTTCAGCTAATATTTTAATTAAATCACAATAATTAATTTTTATGAGTAAAAAAATTTACTCATTTTCTAGTTTTATAGTCGCATCTTTAACTGCTACATATTATGTACATACATAACACTTAGATATTATGGAGGGAAATTTTGAAGGTTATTAACTGAACTAATTTTACATGTAAAGTTAGGGGTTAGTTTTCAAGAAAATAGTTTAATTTGCTGAATTAAGCATGTTCAGGGAAAATTGCCTGTCGTAAAAAATGGAACAAGAGTCGGACTACCTAAAATAAACGCAAGGTAAACAAATAATTTTACAGATTAAGCTAGTAGCTAATTAAATGTAATAGTTTTTTAAAATACCAAAGAATCACTATAATCCGAAAAACGTACAAGAATGATTATTCCAATTACATCAAGAGTGTATTTAACTTATTTTGGATGAATTTAATGCTTTCTTGGGTATGATTTAAAGGACTAAATCCGTATATAAAATAAATGTACATTTTAAAATTGATGTTATTTAATAAAAATTAGTTAAAAAAATGACCCAAGTATAAATAAGTTAACAGTATGAAGTATATCCACATAGCAAATACTATCTTGTACACTAGAGATTAAATCCCGGTGAGGCATGCCATTTTCTCAAGCTACAAAGTTATTTCACCTCATCCTCTAAACCCGAGGCTAAAAAAATTTAATTTTGTTGTTATCTTGGCCATTTTGTTGTTTGTTTTTTATTAATGCTATTGTTATGTTTTTTTTAGTTCTTCTTTATATTTAGTTCCATTTCCGTTGGTGTTGTGAGTTGGGTTAAACCTTTAGGGTTAGTCCGTGATGATTTCAGCTCGATCGATGTAGTCTTGTTTAAGGTTATATTTTTTTAGGGTTTGGTATTATAGGATCCATTAGGCGTTTACAGGAGATTGTTATCGGTGGCATCTTGACTGCAATATGTCTTGAGGCTTTGAAGATGACCTCCGGTAAAGCTCCTAAGGGCTCGGTACGGAGGTGGTGGGGGTGACGATTGGATTCGTCACATGGTGGATGTATCCCTTCAGGGTCAAGATGTGCTAGGCGAAAATCATGGCCAAACTATGTCAATATCTTTTCTCGGACAACTCCATCATCGATTATTTCGAGAAAAGTACGGCCCATATGAGGATCAGGAAAATCACCACCGCCGATTGGACTAGAAAGCAATGGCATCCTCGTTACTATGCCAATTGATGCGGCGAACACGTTTGGTTACTCTTTTAGATCGGTTTCACTTAAATCATCCTACTGTCCTCAGTTTATGAGTTATAAGTTGCAGATAGAAAGTGTACCTTTTATTATCGAAGATTCGCGAAACGTATCCTTTTTCTTTTGATGAACTAAGGTAGCCTCGAATAATTCCCGTGACATATCCTCTGGAAATGATAATATCATGTTCAATATGTTATCTCACCTCCCGGATACTGCATTATGACATCTCTTGTCTATTGACTCTAAAATATTCTCTGACCTGGTATTTCCAGATTCTTGGTCAGAAGCATTGATGGTTCCCGTACCGAAACCTGGTAAAAATATTTATTTATTCAGCGTACGCCACCAAAACACAACACCAATTACAGTCAAAATTACAAACAAAGATTTAACAAACTAATATATGGGGTGTAAAGCTAGTTCACCTCCACGTGGTGCACCCTGGGTAACGCTAAATGTGTAGCAGATACTGGCAGTCAGACAAACCAAGAAGATAGGTTATCCTGACCACGCAGACACAAGCCTACAATATTACAAACTGCAGGCCATGTCGCTAGATATACCCAACAGTCCTTTTCAGGAGTTGCCAACAAGAAATCTTGGACCTTCGGTCCGAATTTGCCACATAAATATGGTAAAGATAAATCATGCTCCACAAATTATCATCCTATATATAGGGTGATTCAGTGCAATACTTTGACAACTTATTCTAGAGGCTAAAAATAAGAAAAAAGTTCATATAAACATAGGTCCGAAAACGCTTCGTTAGCGAGTTATACAGAGTGAAAGATTTCGCCCGAGTTTCAGTTCCTCCGGGTAAATTAAGGCTTTCTGAAATTCTGGGAAGGTCAATTAAGGAGAAAATTCAATTGTTTCTTATGGTTTTTGAGCTGGAAATCGAAAAAAATAGGTCCCATAACTGTATCTCTCTTAGTTTCTAAGTTATCCCATGTAAAACGTCAAAAATAGGGTCAGAAAACATATTTTTTTTACGTTTGACGTACAATAACGTTGTTAAATTGGCAATAAATCATACGTTTTTTAAACATAAATTGTAGAGAATTTAATTATAAGAAGATTGATGTAAATAGTGTCAACAGATTATTATAAACAATTTATGTTTAAAAAACGTATGATTTATTGCCAATTTAACAACGTTATTGTACGTCAAACGTAAAAAAAATATGTTTTCTGACCCTATTTTTGGCGTTTTACATGGGATAACTTAGAAACTAAGAGAGATACAGTTATGGGACCTATTTTTTTTCGATTTCCAGCTCAAAAACCATAAGAAACAATTAAATTTTCTCCTTAATTGACCTTCCCAGAATTTCAGAAAGCCTTAATTTACCCGGAGGAACTGAAACTCGGGCGAAATCTTTTACTCTGTATAACCCGCTAACGAAGCGTTTTCGGACCTATGTTTATATGAACGTTTTTCTTATTTTTAGCCTCTAGAATGAGATGTCAAAGTATTGCCTTATCCTCCTGAATCAACCTGTATATATCCTTGACCAGCACCCTGTGCAAGTAGTTGGAATGAATGATAAACTCTCATCTAGTGTGGTACCTTGAGAGAAACACCCTAATTTCTCTCGAACAATGCGGTTTCCGCCAAGGTAGCCGGAAACATTTTTCCAATAATAATTGGAGCACCATACATAACCTTCCCACGAATAAATAATATAATATTTTGACTTCTATCTCCCTCGATTATCCTATTAATTTCAAGATCAACAGTAGGTTCAGGTTCAGCAACCGGATGAACAGTATACCCATCCTTATCAGTACAAATCACACATTCAGGGCCATCGATTGATTTAATAATTTTTTCAACTTGTAGGCTATCAATAATGTAGTTGCTCTGGAATCTGTTATTCAAAATGCCTTCCTACTTCGCCAACGACTGGTTGCTTTATTTTTTGATATGCAAAAGTTGTATGACACGTCTTGGAGCAGAGGAGCCCTAAATACACTGCATGAATGGGAATACAAGGAAATATCCTTGCATTTATCAGTGGATTTCTCAGTAGTCGGTCCTTTCGAGTTCTAGTACTAGTTGGAATTACGATATCCGAAAGTATCAAACTAGAAAACGGAATATCAAAGGGAAGTGTTCAAAGTGTAACCTTATTTGCTATAGCCATAAATAGTATAACAAAATGCGTGCAAAAACCTGTAATGTATTCTTCATTTGTTGATGATTTTTCAATTTACGTAGCACCTAAAACTTTTGCTACTAGTGAGAGGCTGCTCTAAAATATAATAACCTGTTTAGAATTCGATATAAAACGACTGGATTCTTATTTTATCCGGAGAAAACAAAATGCATCTGCTTTTCACGCTTGAGGGAAGATGTTGATCCTCAACTGTTTTTACACGGTGAACTAGTTGAACCGTGCACACGAATTAGATTTTTAGGAATGCGGTTTAAACAACAACTAACGTGGGTAACACATTAAAAGGAGGTAAAGGTAAATTGTTTAAAACTGTTAAATATGCTGATAATTTTATCTTATACTCTTTGAGAAGCTGATCGAGTATGCATGTTGCGCTTCTACCGAGCTCTGGTCCGTTCCCACTTAGACTATGGCTATGTGACTTCGGCCTGCGTCTGTTCGGTCCACTGCTCTTAGAACGCTCAAGGCAGTTCATCATTCATTTATACGTCTTGCTACAGGGGCATTTCGTTCAAGCTCTGTGGCAAGTCTACTGGTGGAAAGTGGGTAAGTCATACCTTGGGAATAGACGAAACCAAATGATCTGCTTTAAACCGGTGTTCATCTAAATCGATACCAGGAAAAGCCGAGATCTACTGTTCCGCTAGGCATCAGAGCTCAGCACCTTTTGTATATTTAGCTCTAAATATACAATTACCTCCAGTTCTTACTGTTGCGCCATGTAATTATCTCCCTCTGTCGTTAATTACTGCTTTAGTCTTTGTCGGTATCATAAGAAGAACACAAATTCAGTTATATTACGAGAAAAAATTTATAATATAAATAGCGTGAATCCTGATGCTATAGTTTATACGGACGGCTCTAAAAACGTTATTCTGTTGTACTTTTGTGGTTGGGAAGAGAATATACCATGTTTGGCTTTCCCAGTATTGTCAGTGTTTTGTCAGCTGTATGGTATTAATAAGGCCTTAAATATAATTTGCCTGTTTCGACACGTACTTGTTTGTTCAGATTAAATGCTTTCTAGTTTCAGATTTATGGTGCCTTACAGGCGATTAGAGGCATTTACATCAGACACCCTGTCGTCTGTGACATATAGTCTGTTACCTCTGAAATGACTCAGTGTAACAGAACTATGAGCTTCTGTTGGATCCACAGCCATATTGGAATTTCGGGCTATGAGCGCGCTGATTGGAATGCTACCACCAACAATAAACTTCATCCTGTCAAGAATACTGTATTACCGTGGAGCTTCTCGTGCAGGAATAACTGTCGAGAGGAAGTCTTTATTTGCCGTCTGCGTATAGTGCACACTAGGCTAATTCATGGATATGCACCCGTTTGTATTCGCTGCGACTGCCAATTAACTGTACACCACATCCTTGTTGTGAATTGTGTCTGCTATGCGGCATTGCGTCGGAAGTTTAAACTAGGGTTTAACTTCCGAAATATGTCAGGAAACAATAAGAAGACATTATCGAATTTTTTACGATTTTTTAGAGCCGTACGTTTATATTCAAATATTTGATTTTTACTATAGTATGTTTAAGCTACTTATATCATTTATGTTGCTTTCAGAATACGGAATAGATATTGTTTCTGGGCGCTGATAACGACACTTCGTTGTGTGTCCAGGGAAAACAAATTTTATGGAAGAAATTTTTAACATGTAATTTGAAGGTGAATCAAGTATAATTGTATATTTTTTAATGCTGTTAAACGAATTAAGTTAAATGTTTGTCGCAGTCAAAGAAAAAATTAATAAAAATTAAAAAAAATAACAAACTAATTTTATTCTTCAAACAAATTACATATTTATCCTAAGAATACAATGAAAATAGTTATGTGTTCAGTTTTAGTTTTGTTTTGTCATTTATAATTTTCACATGGTTAGGATAATAGGCGATTACCGATTTTGAACTGCCCAGTGATTCAGTTTAACCTTAAATTATTCATTAATAATTTACATATTTATTGATTTATTAAATTATTTTTGTTAATATTACATTTCATATTTATTTCTAATTATTTATATAAATTATATATATTATAATTATATTTATATATATATATATATATTTTTTTTTACTTTTATAAGTTGTCATGAGTAATGTCAATTAATATATATATAGTATTCTATTTCACTAGGCGTGTTTTTAAAATAAAGTCAGTTTTGAATTTGCCGCTTATATACGCGATATAAACAGATGGCGCTTGCGTAGCTTAATTATTTCAATCAATAGTCAGCTGTTAGCAATAATAGTTGGAGGTCATTTTGTTATCAGTTTATACTCATCCATTTAAAGTGAGGGCTACAATTCGTGATCCCGCCAAGTGTGAAGTACTAGGAGTAATCCGATTTTTGATGGCAAAAAGCAATTCAGAGGGTGAATTTTACAGGCAAATTTTGTAACTTTACGAGCGTAATGTTATGAGTGACGCCAAATTAAGACAGACGGTGGTGCCGTTCATTTCGAGAAGGGCGTTCGAACAATCACGATGAAGGTAGTGGCCGCCGGCCGTCGGTGATAACCGATTATATAACTGAAAAGTTGTCCAAAAAAATTCGAGAAATCAGACGCTTCATCGTGTAACAATCGTCTTTGATATTTCAGGATCTTTGATTTATGAAGTTAATTAAAAAATTGTGTACCAGATGGGTGCCGAAGTTTTAACTGACACACACAAGTAATGTCTTGCTGCAGACATTTTTACTTTTGCATGAATTTGTTAGCCCTCACCAACTAGTCAGTCTACTTGTATCA
This sequence comes from Lycorma delicatula, assembly GCF_047948215.1. Taxonomy (NCBI): domain Eukaryota; kingdom Metazoa; phylum Arthropoda; class Insecta; order Hemiptera; family Fulgoridae; genus Lycorma; species Lycorma delicatula. The sequence goes on from NC_134460.1 coordinate 52,222,435, forward strand.
TTTACAGTAGAAGTGTTTTTGTATAATCTTTTTCATTAATAAAATGGATATGGAATTTTCGTCTAATTAATAATTAAATGATTTAAATCTAACTAAATCATTGAACTATTGAATTTGAAATCTAGAATATTTTAGCTATTGAAGATTTTTTTTTTTCAAAAAAAATAATAATCTCTTATTTTTTATATAATATTTTCTAATATATTTAAAATCTTCAAATATTAAATCGGGTAGTTTTCATTATTGAAATATTTTAGATTTAAGTCAAGATATAGATAAAAATAGTAATAATAACAAAAATAAAAAAAGAAACAGCAGTATCATTACTAGTAAGGTATTTAAGTATGGTGATCTTTTGAGTATGTTCTGACATTTTGTTTAAAACCACAAGACATTTGATAAAGGTAGATGCTGCCATCAAAAACCAATCATTGTTTTTTCCCCTCTTATATAAAAATTTATTTCATATAAAAACACCCTTGTAATTTAGCTGATGGAATATATGTATTATTATGAATTAGATTTTTATTAATGTAGTATATTAAATAAAGTACAGTTAAGTTTACTTATGTTATATTTTTTAAATCGGCAGTAATTCATGAGCATGGTGGCTATATTGTTTTTTTTCATATAGGAAATACAATCAATTTCTTCTTCACCTGTGTGAAAAATTATTGGAGTTTTATTAATGCAAATTAATTTTGCAATAGTACTAATTTAATTTTATAATAAAATAACTACTTCAGTTTTTTAAGTTAAAAATTATATTTTTACTCAATCTGAGTAATAGAAATTATTCTACAAATGCTGTTTGGAGACTTTAAAGTGATGTTTTAAAGGAACATTTTTCTAATGTTACCAGTAATTAGTAGTTACTAGTAATTTCATAGAAGAAAATGCTGCTAATTTGCTGAAAACCATTGTTTGAAAATACAATTAATTAATGGAAATACAATTTCCATTAATTAAGTTATTTTAATCGTTGACTTTAAAAATTGAAGCAGTTATTTTGCTGTAAAATTGTATTAGAACTATAAGCAAATATCTTTTATTAATAAAAGAAATTACAAGACAAGTATCTTAAAAAGATAATGATTTTTAAGACAAAGGTTTTAAAAAGATTAGGAAATCTCTGCAATACATAATCAAACATTGCATTTGATGTATGCTTTGTTTATTTAGTATTTTAAACATATAATAAATGTAACAAATGTGTTTCTTAACTTATTTAAGACGTACCACTTAACTGTGTTGAATTGTTGTTAGGTCCAAAAGGCTCTTTGGAAGAATAATTTCCATTTATTAAAAAGCAAGTTGTTTTTTTATTTTTTGGTAATTTTGTAGTATAATTTTTCATTATGCTGTTCAACAAATGTTACAACCTTACTTGGACTATCATTATCTGCAATATATTTTCAGTTCAGGTCACTTAATTATATTTTAGAAATCTTTATGCAATTAAGTAGTATACTTAGTGTTTGAAATTGTCTCAACCCTAGCAACAGCAATATAATATTTGGTACTTACGTATTAACGCCACTGCAGCTACAGCTTTATTTAAAAACAAAGTAGTCAATTGGATTTCAGTGGAAAATGAACAGTCTCTTTATTAATTTTAATAAATGGTTATTTATATTTATCTATTTTATAAATATAATTTAACCAAACTTAACCTACGCTCGCTTCGCTCGCTAACCTTGACTAATTAACACCGTAATTTTTTGAGTATTTATTTAATAAATTCAGTAATTATTACAATTATTTATTATTTAAATAATCAAAACACTCCTGTTAATTAGTCAAGGTTAGTGAGCGAAGCGAGCATAGGTTAAGTTTGGTTAAAATATTTATTTATAAATATTTATAATATTTATTTATTCATATTTATTTATAAAATAAATAAATATGAATAACCCATTTATTAAAATTAATGAAGAGACTGTTTTGAATCTATGTTAAACAATATATCGGCCCATTTTGCACTGAAATCCGATTGACTACTTTGTTTTTAAATAAAGCTGTAGCTGCGGTGGCATTAATACATAAGTACCTAATATTTTTACAAGACAATTATTGATACAGACATTCCAGTAATAATCATGACAATTTTAAATAATACATACAAATGGAGACAATATATTATAGAATTGATTTATAACTGTAAAAAAAAATCACGATAAAATTTATGACTATGTAATGATTTAGGAAACTGAATATTGTATGTTAAATGACAATGAACTTGAAGACAGAATCAATAGTACAAGATTTTAATGAAATCAATTAAGATAAATAAGTAAACTCTGAGAGAACTCTGAGGTAATGCACTCTGAAGTGTATGATTGGAAGAGACAATGATAGTATTGTATTGCAGAGAGACAATGAAATTATTAGCTCTACATAGAACTAAGTACATATGGTGTATGTAGTTCATTATAGATGGTATACAAGCTGGTCTTAGGACAGTTTCTGTTCTAAGCAAAGGAAGGTTTGCATATCCATTAACATAATTTCTGCAAAAGCTGTTGTTTAATTATACCTAATGATTAAAAATATATAAAATACTTATATTAATTGTGTTTTTATTAAATTTATTAAAAGTTAATTCTGATTAAAGAATGCTTAATTTGCTTTTTTAATTTAAATCTGGTTCAAACAAAAAAAAAGAAAAAAAGTTGTTTAAACAACCACAAAAATGTTCATTTACGTTATAAAAATTTATAACATTTCAAAATATGTTTTTATAAGAATTTTTTATTTTATTTTGTTGATGTGAATGGTAACAGAAACTATTAACATTCAGTAAACTTGGATTTTATGCAGATAGAACTTTACAATCTTAAATTGTTGAACATGCTTAATGTAGCTACAATAATTAAAATATGATTTTGAAAATTTTCAAACACTTAAAAAAAAGTTATAAATTAAAAACCTTAATTGAGGTTAACAGATTACAACTAAATTTGATGGTAAATATGAAGTAGTTAGGGAACTAGCCTGCACATGCAACTAGGTGTGATGGATTTGGAACTATTCAGATTACCAGTGTTTAAAAAGTTAACATGAAGTGTTAGTGAATTGTATTAAAATAACAGGTTTTAAAAATATTAATTCTAATGCTTTCTATATAAAAGTATTACTACTACTGCTACCACTTCATATTTATCACTTTTACAAGGTTTATTTTTGATCCAGTTAATGTTGAAGAAATTGAGGTGAAAGAATATCAGGTGATAATTAACCAAAAAACTTTTGGGCATTCCCCCAAACGTTGACTATGCTTTCCTCTTGTTCTTCTTTTGTGGAATCTATTTTGTAATCGTTTTTAACAGAACACCCTTCATTTTTATTGTTCCTAAACATCCCTCTTCATTTTTTATAATTTCTCTCTTTTTTCTGTATAATATATTATACAGAAAATTATACGTAGTTATAGATCCCAGTGGGTTTGCTAGCCATTACGTAGGTCTAATTTTTTTTGGGATAGGCTCTTTTGCTTTCTAGAATTCATTAAAGAAAACTGTCTTGAAGTGAAAATTTATTTGAGCAGGTTAGACATATTTAACCCACCGGGTTGGTCTACTGGTGAACACGTCTTCCCAAATCAACTGATTTGTAAGTCGAGAGTTCCAGCGTTCAAATCCTAGTAAAGGCAGTTACTTTTATACGGATTTGAATACTAGATTGTGTAGACCAGTGTTCTTTGAGACTGTACAAACTGAGACTGTACAAGATTACTCTTCATTTATACTCATACATATCATCCTCTGAAGTAATACCTGAACGGTAATTCCCAGAGGCTAAACAGGAAAAAAGAAAAAAAAGGATGATAGGAAAATAAACTAGGTGGTAATTCAAAATTAAATTTATTAACCAATTTAACATGTAATAACATATGTGTACAACAATAACATGTGTAACCACTATTTTCCACCATTTACCTATTCAGATAAGATTTCATTTAACCTTCAAACAAAACCTGTTGAATTCAGGTTCTTTCATTACATGTTTTAGATATGCAAATAAGCCAAATTACTGGAAATAATGATATTAATTTTTTATTTACTATAGTTTTAACGGCATCACTGAGAACTGATTTAAAATTGTTTACCTCATTTATGAGAATTTATTGAGAATTTATACAATCTGTCTAAATGAAAAACTTGTCACGTTCAGCAGAATGTATGGAATCGTCTTTATTCTACCTTTGGTGGTTATTGTAAAACCATACAGTTATTCTTTAATATTCAGTGAATCCTTCTTAGGTTTTGGATTAAATGAAACCTGAAACTCTACAGCTTTCATAAATGATTTTATTGTTAATAATTTTTGCTCATTTTGGTAAAATGTAATTTATGGTACTGTGATTACTGTGTGCAAAAACAACAGAAATTTTTTAAAAACTCTTCTACATGGATTTTGTCAGTAACATTGCCTTCCGCAACACCACTAACAAAGGCATAGTTGAAAACATGGCCCTAACGATCTCTGGGAAAGATATTTCAATATAACAAATTTAGGAAGCGAGTAATTTATACAGATTTGTATTTTCAAAAAAAAACTCATGTAAATAAAAAAAAAAAATCAAAACATTTATCATGCAGCATTCAGATTATACATCTGAATGATGAATGTTTTTTTTGATCTCTAAGTTGGTAAAAGATTTTCTGTCTATTTTTCGTCTGTTTTGTTTGAATAAAAAATCAAATTTTAAAAGTCTTTATTGACTTTTTATTGACTGTATTTACATTAATTTTCTCAGAATTAAAATCCATACATTTTTTTTTTACTAAATCTCCTGCATTTATTAGTCATTTAAGAAATCTATTATACTATAAACCTAGAAAAACTTGTTTTTCAACATAGAATTTTGTGTTTTACGTCGGATGTCTTGAAAATGACTGAAATACAGTTCTGGGACCTGTTTTTCTATTTCTCAGCTCAAATTACATAAGAACCTACCAACTTTGCTCCTTAAATGGATCCAAAAAAGTTACAGTAGGGCTTGCTTCATTATTAGAAGATCTGAAATCCGGGTGAAATCTTTCGATAGCCGTAACTCGCAAATAAAGCGTTTCCAGATCTTTGTTTATATAAAGTTTTTTCATTATTTCATCAGAACATATTTTGAAAATTTCTTCGTGGGACACCCAGCGACATCAACTTAACAAATACCACCCGATAAGAAAGACGACCCAATGGCAAGGGACTACTGTCCAGGTTCTGTGATGAGTAGTGGGATTTAGACCTCCCACTATACGGAAACTAAGTACTTTCCGTTCTAGAAGACGAGTTCAGTGTGCGATAAACACGAAAACTATTTGAGATAAATGCGATCAAGTGTGGGAGAGGATTTGGCCAAAAAAGGAGTGTAATGTACATAGGGGGTATGTATGTTTTGGGAGTGTTACCGGGAGTCTCATAGGGTGTATATGTATATATATATACATATACAAATTATATGTAGTAATGGAGATTTGCCGGTTGAAGTACAAACTTTAATGAACAGTTCATTAAAGTTTGAACTATGAACTGTAAGCATCTATCACTGTGTTATCTCCGTTTGAACTGAATGATTCAAATCAGTCGAATGAATAATGTTATAAAAATAATAGAATTAAATTTGAATGAAATAAAATAAAATAATATTAAATAAATTTTAAAAAAGTTTCTTTTTAATAAAGGTTATGTTTAATGATAATGGGTTTCCCGTAGGGGACTGCGTGTGAGACTAGAACGGTGAGGTGATGCGAGCACCTCGTGCGAGGCTAGACCAATTATCACCATCAACTGGTAACAAACAGGTTGCTCCTGGGGCGTTGTTTTTGGAGGTACAATGGGGTGATCTTATTATATCTTCACAAAAAATCGTCCGATTTTCAAAATTCAAACAGGGTATTTGTCAATATAGTACAAAATCACAGTGGAACCAAACCGGCACAAAATTAACTGATAAACTCAGAAAAAAACGAGGGCCTACGCAATGCCGAGACTACCTTGGCCCGGCGAGTTCTCGGCCCGGTCTAATGATTAAGTTCTCACAAAGTGTTACATCGATAAGAAAATTTTGTCCTTCAACGAAAATGTTTAAATGTAGTCGGGGAGTCTCTTGAATATAGAATAATTACTATTCATATCCCTCCGACTGCATTTAAACTTTTTCGTTGAAGGACAGAGTTTTCTTATCGATGTAAGACCTTGTGGGGACTTAACCATTAGACAACCTGAAATGCCTGTTAATTCTAGTGTTAAAAATACATTTAAACAAATAAAATTGTCTGGAATCTGATCGGTCACCCATTATTTTATTTAATTAATACTGCATGACGATGATTAGTCCTTTATTTCCATACTTTGTTTTCTTTTTTTTTTTAGTTCGATTTACTACGATTTTTTTAGTTCAGTTTATTAATTAAAAAAAAGAAAATGTAAAAATGGATAATAATTACATAAACAGCGTATTGTATGAATTTGTAGATTTTTCTGTTGTTATCTTACTCTTAATTCATTATTAGTTTATTATAATTTTTTTAATAAATCGAAATTGTATTTTGCTATTTATAATTGACCTATTTTGTATCCTGTAAATTATCTAAGAGTAATAAATTGTATTTATAAGACATCTTTGCTGTACTCCCTCTCAATGTCCTTGTCTAATCGCAAACACGCAACAGTATTTATAATTTTTAAAACTATTTTAAAATTAAATTTTCACCCTGATTTATTGTTATTTCATTTTTGTTATTAATAAACAAAAGTATGTTTTTACGTCCAGTTTTTATGAAATATTTACTGGTCTATGAGAAGGCAAGAGACTATAGATGAGTACAACTAGATAAGGTAAAATCTGATAAATCTCCTTTGGTTGTTGAACGTTATTGTATGAAAAATTATGTTTTTCTTAAAAAATAATGTTTATTATTCTCAAAAATAAAGATATTTTTTAGTAATAAAAATTAAGATTAGGTTTTATAAATTTTGGTTTCTTTATTCCGTTTTAAGTTTGATTAATTCACTAGCTCTTCCATTAGAAATATTTGTTTCCATTATCTTTTTATTTATTTTTTTTTTTTTTAGAATATTTTAATGTTGTTTGGTTGGTATGGTTGTATCATTTTTCTATACGCTCGAACGATCTGTCGTTACTACAAAATGAATGATTCCGTTCTCGAATTTTAAAGAAAAATGATTGGCCATTTCTTATCAGCGGTAGTTTTTTCATACACAACATTATCTTATTTTTTCAATATTCTCGGCGCCAATATGTCCTGTATTGTTTTATTTTTACATCCGCAGTAAAAAAAAAATGAATAATTTTTTTTATTGTTTATTTTACTTAAATGTTATCTTTTTTAATCTTCAATTAATTTTTAATTGGCACATATAATTGCGAATTCGTTCAATAAAAACCAAAATCAATTATTTTACAAATCAATTTTACGGTGAATAAATCATTTATAGAAAAATTTTATTTAGTAAAATTCTTATACTTTTTCTATTTTTTCCCTGTTTAGCCTCCGGGAATCACCGTCAGGTGTTACTACAGAGGATGGTATGTATGAGTGTACATACGACCGTTTCTGAGATGTGTGGTTAATTGAAACCCAACCACCAAAGAACACCGGTATCCACGATCTAGTTTTTCAAATCCGTATAAAAGTGCCTTAACTAGGATTTGAATGTTGAAATTCTCGACTTCGAAATCAGCTGATTTACGAAGACACGTTCACTACTAGACCAACCCGGTGGGTCAAAAAAAATCTTATATCTATCAGATATTACTTCACCAGTAATATGGCTTCTTCTATATTTATGAATTACTCATATATGGAGGTTCTCGAGTTCAAAAAGTTTGACTAAAAATAGAGGCGCCTATAACTTTCAAAGAAACAGAAAAAAAAACATTACGTATTAAATGAAAGCCTATACTATTTTACATTATTTTGTGCAGAACTGTTTTTCTTTAAAAAAAAAGAAACGCGTTATTTAAATTTGCAAAGAATCGGAGTAAACACGTTTACTTTTTATATCTTTAATTTCAAATCTCAATTACTTCGAAAAAAAATAGTGTGAAAAATGTATATTTAACATAATGTTAAAATAAGGATTTTTATTTATGCGAATCTGTAACTGAGAATCCTTTCATTTACTATACTATAAAATGTAAGTTAAAAGATGCTGCGTAAAAATGTATTTGTGTGCATGTATTATGATCTGGTATGGTTTAATGTCTCAGGAAAGGTACTTGAAATTTTATAATTTTGTAAGATAGCTTATGTATGAAGAAGATACATTTTTCTAATTTTTTAAATTAATCGAATGAAGATAATGCTATAAATGAAAGGGGGTTAGTTGGACTAGCTAAAAGTTTTATTTGCACTTAAACTATATTTTAGTTTATTTAAAAATAATAGCAGAACTATTGATAAAAATAAACCGCTGAAAAGTTTTTGAAAAAATATTTCATAAAATTTTCCGACTCCAAAAAAAAAATTATTTTTGATAGCTTTTTCTAACTTTTAATTTTTCAGTCCGTAAGAGATTGTAATCTTTTTTAAATATTTTTTTTTTTTTAAATGAGATGTACTCGGAAAAAATTTTAATCTATAAAATTAGATAAAGATACAGAGATATAGGACATATCAGGAAATGTTTTTTTTTATATCTCAAACATTTGAAGTATTAACTGTGGTTTATGCTGTGAATTTTTTACGGTTTATGGATTTATTAATCTATTGATGGCTTTACGAAATTTTAGCGATTTAACAGAAATTTATAAAATGTTTTTTATTATTTTTAGTTTTAGTGGAATAATAATATTTTAGCGTTTTGTCATTAGGAGAAGTTTTATTGTAAGCTCTATGAAAATGGCAGGAAAATTAATCAACATTTTTGCGACAGATATTTTATTTCGTTAAAGAGTAAATAAATGGTATACGTTATTTATATTTTTGCTTTTCATTTCGATTTTTTTTTAAATAATTAAAAATTTTTTTTTCCAGAATAGTTTTACCAAGTTTATTGTCTATTCTTTTCAATATTCCTTATAATAACAAATATTGTAATAGTTGTAATCCAAAAATATTACAATGAAATTGTAAATCGTACGGTAAGAGTCTCCCAGATATCATTTCTTCCGCTCAAAAAACAAAAATTTGTGTAATATAAATGAAGCTGTTTTCAACAAAACGATACTGGTATCGGAAAAGGTAGGACACTACATTTCTATTATCAAAATCTGTTATGAATTTAGAATTTTCTTAAAAAAAAATTACATGTTAAATATATGTAATAGACAATAGATATACAATAATAGATAATAAAAAATGTTTAAGCGTTCCATATAATAAGAAAAAAATAAAAATTTGTTACAAAATTCTTACTGGCCCGATTTCATTTATTAAACAACGAATAATCATAAGAATTGTATTATTTCTGTAAATATTATATGTATTACATCTAAATGAAATTGAGCCGGTAAGAGTTTTGTAACAAATTTTCTTTTTTTTGGTTATTATATGGAACGCTTAAACATTGTTTATTATCTATTATTATTGCATATCTACTGTCTATTACGTATATTTAATATGTATTTTTTTAAAGAAAATTCTAAATTTATAACAGAATTTGATAATAGAAATGTGGTGTCTTACATTCTTTTATATCGGTATAGTTTTTAAAAAACAGTTTTATTAATGTATATTACAGAAACTTTTGTTTTTTTTTTTTTGCGGAAAGTATGATATCTGCGATACTCTTACCATACGGTTTACAATCTCATTGTAATTTGTTTGATATCACTGCATTTTGTTACATTATTCTTTTACTTTTTTTTATGAATTACGATCTTATGGATTTACTATTAAAATTTATTGCTTTAGAACAAACAAATTGAATTTCACGGACCATTTTTTTTGGCCGTGAAATTCATACCATATTTTTCCTTTTTTAATAAAACTAGTATAATGACTTGCACGAATCGAAAATCCGTAATATAATATTGCACTTATTACTTTGTAAGTGTAACTCTTTATTTTTATTGTTAAATTCGATTTTACCAATCGAATTTATTTCTGATTTATTTATTCGTTTTTTAATAAAACTAGTATAATCTCATGTAAACTAATCATTTTTTTAAAGACGTGATGGGAATTAAAAAAAAATTGTTTCATCTTCAGTAGTTTCATTTACATATGAGCATTTACTATTAATACAACCTGTAGTATATTTTATTTTAAATTTTATTATTTCAAGTACATTATCAAGTTTTTGTGCGCTACCTAGTACTATCAAGTACTGCTATCTAACGGCGCGAATCGTAAAGGTACATTAAAATTACGTATTCGAGTCCCGCGGTTCATCAAACGGAAATAAAAAAACGTTGTCTAACAAAATTCGAGGTATTTTTTTGAAAGTATTCTTTATTACAAATTTAATTGAACTGAATGTAATGTTTTCACGTTTATTTTTTCCCCATTTTCATTTCTTTGTTAGGTTAGGTCATGTTTAGAATTGTAAACGTAGTTCGTTGAATTCATCGCCTCTTACCGACGAAGTTCTAACGAACTCCGTGATATAAATTATATTAAACTTTTTTTAAAACAGAACAACCTAACCTTTTTGTAAAATTATTTAAAAACATATTCTACTTATTGCTTTTTGTGATATTCGTTAATCAGAAAAACTTTTATCGAGATTTGTTGAATTTGATACTGGTAAAACAACCTACTAGGTTATTTTTATAGTTGTAATCACAAATATTAATAAATAATTGGTCAATGTTTATTCGGGTTTATTTTTTCTTTATTTTATATATCTATTTGTCATTAAAAAATTTCATTTAATCAGTTTAATAAGAGAATAAGTTTATGTCATCGTCGATGTGATGTTCCGTTAGTCAAATTTTATTTATTCAATGCTATTGTCCCGATCGAACGGATTATATTTTAATATCAATCCTTTAAAATATGTAAAAGTTATTTAAAATGTGAATTTAATGAAATGTGCGAAGAAGACTTCTCCTCTCTGTTGAAAAGCGGGTTTAGCCTACTATTATATAAAAGTTTTTCCTTCATGTAAAAACGACATATGACGTCATCATTTCAATGTTTACTTTGGACTGGCGCGTCGTCTGACGCGTGCTGATGTTTTAATGTTTGTGCAACGAACCTTCTACCCTCGTGCATCAAAGCCCCCTTTCTAGACTATGGATAAAATGAGGTCGTGAGCAAGATGCATCTGTCATAGCTTTTAAGATGCACACGCTCTGACTATATATTTGCTATTCTATATCACTTAACACAAATACACATACATTGAAGTCGAGGGAGAAAACGTGAGGATATTTCATTAAATTCTATTTATTTTGACAGTTCTTGAATGCATTATATGGGTCAGGAGGCCTGTGTAACGCCATAGATAATGTTAAATGTACCTCTTAATTAATTTTAAGAGGCTTCTTCCGAATAAAATGGTATAGGACAAACTCTACTGCCTCAAATTTTTTGTTTTAATAATTGATTTTTATATTTTTATAAATAACAACGAAAAAAATATCATAAAAATTATTATTTCTTTGCGTGGAATTGAACCCGTGACTTTTTTTTATCAAACCTAGATGCTTTAATGATTGACGAGAGAATTAGGATATTTTTTTCTGGTCGGTCTCCGGTTATTGTTTTTCAAATTGAGATCGCGATCTCAAAAAGCCATTTTAATATCTTAAGGGAGGAGGGCAAAAAATGATATGGTCTCGGAATTTTCTGTAATGTATCGGTAATGGGTCGGAGGGTCAATCCACTTTAATTCTTCCTTATCTAATAAAACTTTCTCAAACGGTTATTTTTTCCGGTTAACCTTAAAAATTGTTTAATTTTTATTGACCCTCTTATTTTAAAAATTATTCTGCATCAGCATCGTACAAATGACAAACGATATCAATTTTTGTATATTTCCTATAGCCAAAATTTCATTAATGTAAGGGATTCTTGAAAAGAATATTTAAAAATTGTCATTCTGATTCCTAAATTTAATACTAATTTTTTACTTCTAAAGAAGTACTTTATATTTCTTTTTTTTCATAAAAAGTTTTGTTTGTTTGTGATAATGTGCTTTAATATCTTCCTCAGGCAATTCCGTCTATCATTTGTAATTTTTTTGCCTCGTTAGGAAAATTATTTAGATTTCCTTCCCTTATTCTGAATTTACATCCGTATCTTTTTTCACATTTCACGGCTAGTGTTTTTTATCCTTATTTATTTTTAAATAACATGACTGTTCAAGACATATTATTCATTATATTCTGCCTTATATAATCTTTTTACTAATCGGTAAATTTTCCATTTCTAATTTTTAGAAAGAAAAAACCATCTGGTAATTGATATGTTTGTTTTTTTTCCTTCTAGGGTTTTATAAAAATTATAATTTTTAATAAACGTATGTATTAATAAAGTATAGTACAATATTATATAAATAATAGCTGGTTGAGGCTAGCTTTGCTCGCCGGACCGTCTAACTAGGGGCCTAAGTCGGCCCTAGCGAACTCCGGAGCCTACCCCAGGACCGCAGTGCTCGCCATTCATGTCTAATCAGAGTGCTTCGCCCTCTGGACCCCCGAAGTATTAGTTACTCTTGTGGTTGCGAGAATAACATTGATAAGTAACAGTTAAAGTATTCAGGCTTTATAGAAAACTGAAAAAGAAATTAAATTACAAAATACAGAATAATCGTAACTAAAGTACACGCACCTTTGACGAAAAAAAATTCATAACTTATTTCTGTTGCCACGGTATGATAAAAATATAATAATGAAGTTAAATCTTTTTTTTTTAATGAATATCTTTAATTCACAACTTCACCCTTGCGTAGGAGGCTAGAACCTCGCGTAGTGCAATAACAAACAAACAGACAAAATTTTGGCTTTATCCATTAAAACAAAATAATTAAATTTTTTTTTTTATAAATGATATATTTAATAAACATATTATGAAAATAAAGCAAACGTTTCAATAAATACCGATAGATGATGAATTTTGGGGAAAGATTTTAGCAGAGGATTACTCGTAGGTTTGTGGAGTAAAGAGGATCGACTTGAATTCTGTATGGGAAGAGAGTTACGAGTATATAGCAGCAGTAGCGTTAGAATAAACACGGCGTCGAATATGACAACCTTAGTTTGTTTGTATAATGCGCCGTCTGCTACTACCATAATATATATATATATACGATATATACACATACCACGGTAACATCAACCACGCATCTTTACTCATTCCCTTTTACAACCAAATAAACATCAAAACTATATGCTTTACTGACTGACTGACTTGTCTGTCTGTCTCTCTGTCTATATGTCCCTTATGTTTGTCCGAGTGTCTGCAACTAAAGACAGCTTAAATATCATGCGGACCTATTCCTTTTCTACGGAGTTCGGTTCTTTCCTTCCTTATCTTTCTGTTTCTCTCTTGATTTTATATAGGTTTGTGTATATATATATATATATATATATATATATATATATATATATATGTGTGTGTGTGTGTGTGTGTGTGTGTGTGTGTGTGTGTGTGTGTGTGTGTGTGTATGTGTGTGTGTATGTGTGTGTGTGACCTATGATCAAATCATATGAAAAATATTGATACTTTCGCCACTTAAACTAGTTCAAAAAGTTTTTTTTTAATTATGCAAATTAGTTTAATGCATAGAATTTATGTTTAATAATTTTCAGTTAATCTATTTTTTTAATTAAGTTTATAATGAACTAAAGAGGACAGAACTTATCAGTTACGAGAATTACCCACTGAAATAAGTGGATATAATTTTGTCAACCAGAATTTTTTTATCAGAATTTCATGAGTCGGATAAAATTTCTTTGATTGGCTTGGTTCAGTTCCCATTAAAAATAATACAATTATGTTCGATGTATGAATGTACGTTGTTACTAGGGTTTAGACGCTGTGATTCAGATGAAAACTTTGTTTCAGCCCACCGGGCTGATGTATTGGTTAACTCATCATCGCAGATAAAATAATTTCGAAGTCGAGAGTTCTAAGGTTCAAATCCTAGTAAAGGCAGTCATTTTTATACAGATTTGAATACTATATCGTGAGTACCGGTGTTCTTAGGTGGTTGGGTTTCAATTAACTACACATCTCAGGAACGGTCGACCTGAGACTGTACAAGACTACACTTGTTTTACATTCATACATATCATCCTCTGAAGTAATACCTTACGGTGGTTCAGGAGGCTAAACAGAAAAAGAGAGAGATGAAAACAGATCGCTTAAAGGTATTAGGGATGAAAAAAATTATCTTATAAGTAAATAATTTAATTTTATGTACAATATATTTATAAAACAGAAGTATCACTTACTCATTTATCGGAATAACTCGTTTTTCTGGGAAACAAACATTTCTGACCGGCTAAACTTAGATCGAAGTCACCCGCTGATAAATCATTTTAAAAAAATACTGTTATGAAAGGGAAAATTCGGTTATGAAAGCGTGAAAGGATAAATAAAATTTTATCAGACAATCCATTCCCTCAATGATTTATGGATTTTATTTATTTCAGTTATTTTGGAAAATTGTTTAATGATGTGGATTTTAGGAATTTAAAATGTATTGAATCCCTCTACATAAAAATTTACAAACTTCTAACATTTTAATTTGTTTAATGCTAAAAGGTAGGTTTTATCAGAGGTACTTAGAGTTTCTACTTATGTAGTTTGTTTTTAGCGATCCTTAAGTACTTAAAAAGGATTCGTCCACAAATCTATAACTACAAACACGAAATACGATTCGCTCGTACTGTAAATCCCTTGATCGATGATACTTGATAATCGAATATTTTTGGGTTCGGGGTTCGTAATGGTACTTAATTATCTATTTAGATAAGTTTTATGAAATATTCGATCTACAAAAGATGAACTGACTTGATAGTTCATTCTGCAGATTATACAGAGATATCAGATATACAACAGATTATAAATTAATTAAGTCTGAATATAAAGTAAATTCACTGGATATTTTCTATTTGAATTTTTTTTTCATATGTTTACTCATAAAGTTGTATAAGTGGAAGGTTGTGTCTGGATTAGTTTCCATTTAAACGTTTATTAGAGTCGGTTAAAAGCTAACTGTGCTAAGTTCAGTATCATTTAATAGTTTTAAATACAAATTTTAAAGATTAAAGTGTTGGTTTGTTGTTATGTATTTGAAGTATAAAATTTATTATTTTCAGGGAAATTCCTGGGTAGTTGGACAACTTTATAACTTGAGATTTAGGATGTCGTTTACCAACTTCTACATTCATTTAGCAGATAGAAGGTTTCTTTCGAATAATGAATTAAAGTAAAATAAATAATTTCACGGTAAAATTACGGTTAAAAACGGAGAAGTATTTATCTATATAAATAAAAATGTAAATGTTCATTTGTTCAAAATCTTAAATCTCCGAAAGTTCTTCACCGATTGCTTTGAAATTTAGACACAACGTTGCATCTGAATACGTGCGTGTTTTTATATACCTAAGATGTCACACCTGACAGATAAAAACATGCTTTTGTTTGAAAAACAGCGTTATCTGTTGGACGTAAAAGCAACACACGCTATACTAAATATTTTACGATTCCATTTCAGTGTACCCGATATGTGTGTTCGCTATAGTCTAAAAAACTACTGGACCGATTTACGCGCGGGGAAAAGAGAAAAAGGGAAGAAGGGGAAATGGTAAAAAGGGGAAAACAGGGAAAAGGAAAAATAAAGGGGGGAGGATAAAACGAAAAGTAGAAAGAAGGAAATAGGAAGGCGGGAATGAGAATAAGGGAAAGAAAAATAGGGGAAGTAAAGGGAAAGGGGTAGGAAAAGGGAAAACGGGGGAAGTGAATATGGTAAAAATGAAAATGAAAAAAGAAAAGGGGAAATGAGAAGAAGAAAAAGGAGGAAAAGAAAAGGAAAAGGGAGAAAGGGTAAAAGTGAAAGGTTTAATTTTGTGAAGTTCCGCAATGTTCATTTTGTTAATGTTTTATCAAACCTTCAATTGTGTTCATTTTATATATATATATATATACTAAAATCTAACAATAGCGAAGCATTACCGGGTCTGCTAGTTAGAAATAAATATTTAATTCTGAATCTCTTCTACTAACACATTAGAATGTAGTATTGATTATGGCGATTATGTCAAAGGCAGCAGATTTTGTATTCGCTTAGCATGATGGAATTTCATTATTCTACGTACCAATGAATTTTATGAGAATATTAAGCATTAATAATTATATTTACACTGAATATTTGGAAGGTTGGTTATTTTGCAACGTCTACATGTACGAGAGATTATCTCTAAAGTAAACACCGTTTCATTGCAAAAAAAATTTATTTTTAAAACTTTATAAATAATTTTTATTTCTATTAAAGTACATAGATACCTTATAATACTTCTCTATATAATCGCCACATGAATTAAGAGTTTTATCGTAGCGATAAACCAGCTTCAATATACCCTTGTCATATTCTTCTGCCGCCAGTCCATGTAGCCACTGATTAACAGCATTTTTAAGTTCATCGCCACTCGCGAATTGCTTACCGTTCAAAAATTCTTTCAATTTTCCAAACAAGAGGTAATCAGAAGGAGCTAAATCCGGACTATATGGTGGGTGATCGTAAATTTCCCATCCAAATTTTCTCTGTAAATCACGTGTCGGACCCGCAACATGTGGAGTGCATTATCGTGCACCAGGACGACGCCGTCGGTCAGCTGTCCACGCCGTCGATTTTGAATGGCACACCGTAACTTACGTAGAGTTTCTCAGTAGGCTTCTAAAGTTGTTCCATGGCATGAAATCTAACAACAGTATGCCAAACCGATTCAAAAAAACTGCAGCCATCAGTTTGCATCCAAATGTCTATGGCTTGACCTTTATCGATCTGGTTGGTGATTGAGGATGACGCTATTCACTTCACTGCCGCTTTCTCTCTGACGTGTAATACGAAATCCATGTTTCATCGCCGGTAACAATTGAATTAAGGAACTCATCACCTTTTTCTGTGTAGCGCATCAAAAATTTTAAACAGATCTCATTGGGATTTTTATGTGACGTTCCGTTAAGTCGTGTGGCATCCGATGTGCACAAACCTTACTGACGCCTAAATGGTCATATAGTGACCAATAACAGCTTTTGAAACATCAGGAAAAATAAGGGCCAAGTTAGAAATCGCTGAGCGACGATCTTTTCTGATTTCATCATCGACGCCTTTCAACAAGTCCTCGGTGATTATCGAGGGCCTCCCCGAACATTTTTCATTGTGCACATTAAGTCTGTTATTTCTAAACCTTTCACACCAATTTTGAACTTTCTTTCATTCATTACATTATCTCCGTACAGTGCAACCAACTGCCTATGAATTTCAGCCGGCTTAAAGTTTTGATGGTTTAAAAAACGCATGACTCCACGTATTTCACAGTGGGCGGAAACATCGATTTTCCTATGCATTTTATAACGTAATAACTCACACGTAATCAAAGATACTACTACGCGGCAACTTGCAGACAACAATGCAATGTGCACATTACTAGTGTGGCGTGAACAACACAGGTTCGCCAACCATAAGGAGAGAAATTTATCAGCGGTCTTTACTTTAGAGATATCCCTCGTACTATAATTACATTTGTTAATTTGGTTAACAGACATATGGGCCTTTTCTATTATATTTCGAAACTGTATATTACTTTTTATATCGGCAAAATAAAAGAAGCTTTATTTAAAATAAATTTTGTAGATGTTTTTCAAAATTATAGGCTAAATCTGATGAGAAGTTCCGCACGATAATGTATGGAGAAAACAGATTTAAATAGCTTGAATCCAGATGCTGTAGTCTATATAGACGGCTGTAGACACGATAATTCTGTTGCTTGTGCTTTTGTGATTGGCAGTAAAACATTCATGTTTGGCCTTCCCGAAATCACCAGTATTTTCGTCGCGGAGCTGTTTGAGATTAACCAGGTCTTAAATATACTTAGCCCAACATTTCGTCACGTACTTGTTTTCAAATTCCATGAGTGCTTTGCAAGTTATTAATGATATATACCTCAAATACCCTGTTGTCGGTGATATACAGTTTATCATTTGTGAAATGACTCAACGTAATACAAGTATGAGCGTCTGCTGGATCCCCAGCCATATTGGAATTTCAAGCATGAGCGCGCTGACCCTACGACAAAAGGAGCTTGTTTGCTGCTTCCTCTCACTAATCGCGTTGCTTCGAATGATCTTGTCTGTTTTCCGAAGAGTAGGGTTTGTGATGAATGGTAAAGTGAATGGAATGCTACCATCAATAATAAACTTTGTCCAGTTAAGGGCACCATGTCACCCTGGAGCTCTTCTTACAGGAATAACCGTTGTGAGGAGGTTATTATTTTCCGTTTGCAAGTAGGGCACACTAGGCTCACTCATGGATACCTGATGATTCAAACGGATGCACCCGTTTTGCTTAGTGCGACTGTCAACTGTTCACTACACCCTTGTAGATTGAATCTTATGCGGCACTGCGTCGCAAGTTTAAACTAGAGACTGACATACGAAATATGTTGGAGAACAATCGAATGTCTTCTGATTTATAAAGGCCGTGCATCTTGATTCAAAATTTTGATTATTCATACGGTCCTTATCGTCTGCGTATACCATTTGGCGTATGTCGGATGTTAATTTTGTTCCTTTAAGTTACTTTTTACTTCCTTGTACGAAGTAAAGGAACTATTGTGATCGCGAAAAAATTTTGGTTTTCAGGTTTCAATGGAAATATCCATTTTGAGACCATCCCTGAATCTATTTTGACTAGTTTTGGCGTAACGTCTGTATTTATTTATCTCGCATAATTCAAAAACGATTAGCCGTAGGATATTTAAATTTTTGACGTAGGACTGTTGTAACATTCTGCCTCCCTTACTTACCTCCCCTTTTGATTGCAATCGACTGAACTAAAAGCGTACAAAAAAGTCCAGAATTCAAAAATTTGGATTTTTGATTTTTTCTTAACTGCAGTAATAAGTCTTCATTGAGAGCGCTTCAACGATATATTTTAAGTGGTAGTTATTTTCATTGGTTCCAGAGTTATAGCCAAAAAACACTTTAATTAATGAAATATTTGGTTCATACAAGGGGAAGGCACATCGGTTCGAATTCGTCTTCATTTTCCTTCTTTTTTTAATTTAAATATATTGATTTATTAATAATTATTAACTTCTGATTGTAACAAAATTTTTACAATAAATAATAATTCAATAATACTCGTAAAAATAAAAAGAACAATATGAAAAAATATGAGAAGTTATTAACAAAAGAAAATTTTATGTACTTTCCATTTTAAAAAATGTGTACGTGCAATTTAATAGGCGTACAAGGAAGTCATTTGGTGTCCACGTGAGATTCTTTAATGTTGTATTCACTGTGATTTTATTTCTTTTTTAACGTACGTCATGGGCTTTTTCCACCTATGCTGTGTTTCTGTATTATTGTTGTTTAGTTTTTAATTGTTTATTTTATATGTTTACAATATAAATATCATGTCCGGGCGCTGATGACGATACTTCGTTGTGCGCGTGGGAAAAGAAAACGTATTTTAATGGATACGGGTCTCGGGTTTGAATCCCGGTCAGGCATGGCATTCTCATACGCTACAAATCATTCATCTTATCCCCTAAAGCAATACGTAACGGTGTTCCCAGAGGTAAAAAAATAACAGATGTATTAATTTAACATTTTTACGGTTTTAAAATTTCAGAGATATTAATTGTAGTTAGACCTCTTGGTACCCAATAAGAAAGTGAGGTCTATGTCGGATAATAATGGATTTAGAACTACGAGCTACTACTGTTCTTTCGAATTGGATACCAAACGAGAGATTATTTATTTGCTAAACCGAATTACAGCATATGTAAAATTTCAATGTACACAAAAAAAGTAATGATTTAAAATTTTGATTGCTAATATGTAATGTAGTTTATCAAAATGTAATAGTAGGAATAATGAAAAATTTGAAAAAATCGAGTTATCCAATAAAATTAAAACCTTATATGCTACGTTAATGTAAGGAGATTATTAATTATTTGTAAAATAATATTCTGATCCAAATTTTAATTTTAGTATTATGTTCAAAGATAAATGTGGGGAATAATTTGTATAATTTAATTAATGTCAGCGAATTATATACTTTGTGAAAGAAATTTAAAAAAATTATTTTTGATTAAAAAACATATTTATTAACATTTTAGTGTAAAAAAAATCATCGCAAAAACTGTACGTTATCGGTAGACGAATAAATCCTGCAGTACATAAGCATACTGCAGAGAATTTACTAGTACTGAACTGGGATTAATTATACCAGAATGAAAGATGTCCCTCTCGAGATTATACAGGAAGAACATTTAAATTATTACAACCTTCTGTTACGGACGCGTACTTCACGCATCCTTGCTTAATTCTCACATCTCTATTAAATATTTTCTCTTTATTTTATTTAAATTTATTTGCCGGTTTAAATAAGTTATATTTAAATATGTTGTTTTAAATGTCATTAAAAAATTTTTTTTGATATTTTATATTTTAATGTTAAACTTTTCCTGAATATTATGCATTTCCTACGTTAATAAACTTAATTTCCTCTATGTTGCGCATAAACACATTTACTACACATTATTACAGTTATTGTATTTAGTTGACGTAAATGAACCGTATTTTTTTTTTAAATGTAGATCCTTAATATTAAATGCTGAACTATTAATACTTAAATAGATTCAGAAATGTACCTTGAGAAATCATATGATAAAGAATGGTAAGGCAAGTGGTGTAGAGATTTATATTAAAGGATATACATAAGGTATTATGCAGGGACTATACCGCACGACCAAATTAACATTAAATCGGTACAGGACTGTGATCAACACCAATCTATAGCGCAACCGATTTAGGTTAATTTTACATGCGAGAAAAATGTGAACTAACAGCTTACAATTGAAGTAGATGAAATAATATATCTATTTTTTTTCTTCACAGAAGAATTTAATAATATAGCTAATCATATTCATACTTTTGCTATGAATACACTGGTTTCTTACATTTGCGGACTTTTACTTGTTTTACCATTGCAAAATAAATAACCAAAAAGATAATGAGGTAGACGATGAAATAACAAAATAACTAGAAGACTAAATTTAATGTTAGCTGAAAATTCAGTTAATAAATAATGCAGAATTAAATATTAATATCCTTACAGAATAAAAATTGTAAAATAATAATAATAATAATTTGTTATATTTACTAGTAACAATAAAGTAAAATATCATTGCTTAATACACAATAAATGAACGGCTGTAATAGACGCTTCCAACCCGTTTGTACTTGTAACCATATGACTGTTTAGTCTATTGGCAATCTAAAAGTCTTTTCACTTTTGTGCAGATTTCATAAGAAAGCTACCTATTGTAATGAGTACCATGATTAGACTTTCGGGAAATTTCGACATATCCTCGCGGTTTCAAATCCTCCAGACCACAAAACCACCGTCAGCTCAAAAGTTTATATACACATTTATTTTTTTCTTCAGGTAACTGCCGTAATTTTGTGCTAATCACTTTCAAATTTTTTCCTAAAAAAACTCGACCCAAAATCTCGATAAGGTTCGTAAACGGCAAAAATCAGATCATGGGGGTGGAAATGGGGGGCTTTTTGAAAAAAAAACAAAATTTCGCTATAACTTCTTAAGTGACATATCGAATTCGTTAAAGTTCCTACTATTCTTTGGATAAGGACCTAAAACTTATATAAGTAAATTTTTTTATATCACCCAACCATTGGCCCGGGTTGAAAAAATGGGATTTTGAAGACAAAAAATTCATACCTCCCTTAATAGGCACAGTATCAAATCAGTTTAAAGTGGTCGTTAGTTCTCTAAACATTACCTAAAACATTTTTCTGAAACAATTTTGATCAACCCTTACGGCAAGGGATGACCAAAATGTTGCTAGAATTGTAAGAAGATGAGGCTTGTCGTATACTAAACGTGTGAAACTGTTTTCATATGCAACTATTGTCGTATTGAGTAAATTTGAAGTTTTTCTTAACTTTAAGATGGAAATCTTTTTTATCTCCTACTTAGCACCGGTGAAATCTATCTCTGTCTTCAGGAGTGCCGAAAGGGATTTTTTTTCTGTATATCGGGAGGATAACTAAGATCAAAAGTAACGTAGTTATGATAGAGAGTTTTCATGTAAGTCAAGTTCTATCAGGGATCAGTCTTCAGCCTCTAAATCAAGTTTTACCGATTTAGGGCTAATTATGTGCTAAAATTCTATAAATATATAATTTGAATCGGTTTTTCCGATTGAACTTAATGTGGATAGAATTAGTAGAAGGAAGATAAGCGTTTTGTGTGATACGAAAGTATTTATCGCTTCGTTTTTCTGTATAAAGAAAAGGAAAGAAAAATATTTTCTTTTAAACAAGTTGAAAAAGTGAAAAGAAGATTGTACAAAGCTGTAGCCAGGCTGACATGGTTTTCATACATGCTCGATTAGAAAAATACAGAGAAGAACGATAAAAATGTAGGAGATAAGAAGGATCAGAATAACAAATTAAAACATTAGAGTAGCGTTTCTCAACTTGGGGGTCGGGGTGATATGAAAGAGGGGTCGCGAAATTAGTCTATAACTTTACACGTAAACAGTAATGAAACATTTTACGATAAAAAAAAAATATTATAAACATTTTACTTAAATTTATAAGTTCACACGTAAAGTAAGTAAATTAATGAGATGATTGCTTGTGTTTTTCATTTAAAAGTTTCTTCATACTTGGATCTACGTTAGAAACACACAAAAGAAAATTGTTTAAGTGATTAAAGAAATTCCTATATTTAGTTTTTAGCGCAATCATAGTAGAAAAATCCTTTTCACAAAGGCAAGATGGCGAAAGGGATTAATATTTTCAGTTCTTCTTTGACTAAATTTCCATATTCACTTCGACGAGCAAACCGTATCTAAATCTTCAGATGTGAATTGTAAGTTGTAACGTTTTATCGGCAGGCATTTCGATGAGCTGGTCGTGAGTCTCAATTGGTAACTTAGCAGCTGCAACAACATTTTCACTAAATGGATTCAGTACAAGTCTCTTCGAGAAATCATCTTTTATCTTTCGGAAAACACTCCTCAAACTGAATTTTTGGTTCACTCAAATGCATCTTCATGTTATCCAAACTGTGGTAAATAATAGTGTTTTCTTTATCCAAAATTTTCTCATTATAATCGGAAGTGAGTGGAAACATATCAAAAGTTTTGCTTTGAAGGCGAATAATCCAGATATCAAGCTTCTTAATTAGAGCTTGAACTTAATGAAAGCATTGTTTGTCATTAATAAAATGTTTTTATTACGTCACGGAGCCCGTCATAATTGACCGGGCCTTGTAAATTGACATTTAAGTCGTTTAAATGCGAAAATCAGCTAAGCAAGCCAACAGCTACATATACTCATTATTCTGTAAAAACATTGAGAATCGCAAAACATTTGAATCATTTCAAATCGCCCGGGTTATAACATTTTCCCCCGCTATAACCATCTAATTTCTGTACGTAAAAAAGAAATGTTTTTCTTTTCGCTCATTTCATTGCATAGTTTAGCAAACAGTCGCAATTAAATAGTTTCAACTAAATTTTATTGGGTTACAGTTGTGGGGGGGGGGGTGGAGCTAAAATGGTTGAGAATCACTACATTAGAGGAAAGTCTGAGTCTCAATGATAAAAAGCTGTGGGAATGTAGCCCAAAATGTTCGTTCATGTTTAGTGAGCAGTATATGGAAATAACATTCGAAAGCCGGAAGTAGTGAGGCAAACAAAGAGAGTCACTGATAGGTTTACAGGCGGGCAATTCCTTCCTACCGGTACACTGCCTCTACGTTTCCCGGAAATCCTAAACAAGGTCCTACCAGAATCTACACCCACACAATCCAAAATGAGAAACAACAGATAATACGTAATACGAGTTGAAGTTGAGAAAATACTTATCTACCCACGAAAAAAATCCCTTCCAGATATCCTACATCCATCTCATCCATAATTCTTCGGGAGTCAGGGAATTTTTATGGGAACAGCACGTTCTAATCAATTGATTTTGTATCGACCAAATTAATTATATGCTGCAATAATGATTGCTTTATCTTAAACAATTAAAAAGCTGAGTATAAGTAAAGGATTTCTAAAAGGAATATTTCATCCATTCCAGGACTGGTTGAGATTCCAGGAATGGGCTACAAGTATTTGTTTAAATACAAACCGTTTCGTTAGAATCCTCTCGTCTCACCTAAAGATAATCATTAAAAAGATTCTATCTTTCAAATAACTAGTTAATAAATCAAAATTTTTAACAATACATGTAAATGAATCAAAATCATTTTATTCTCTTCTTATCTAAGAAACTGCATAATTAACATTATTAGATAAATCAACCCCTACTTTTAGCTTTCAGGTTTTACATTTTTTAATTAGATTTCGTGGTAGCTTTATAAGATATTAATGGACTACCGTACAATATTTTAATTTCATAGGAAACCGGGTTTGGAAGTACAGTGATGAATGAATAGATATTTTACATTTATGTTGCTTATATATGTTTTATTTATTTTTATTTAGTTGCGTATGAAGCAGTTGGTTAAATTTATTGTATTATTATTTTAATTAAGCAAACACATGGCAGTAATATCCATTATAAAATCAGAATATGAAATATATATTAGATTTAATTACTTACACGAGAATTGCATTAAATTATCTCACATCTTATTAATAAAAAATTGAAATAGCTAAAAAAGTTATTTTTAAAGATAGGAAAATCGTAATCATTAAGTATTATTATTGACCTACAATGTTATTTAATTGAATTATATCGATAATAATTTATTTGAGTGTTAAAAACAACATTTTCTAAGATAATTTTATACATTATAAAATAACATAGAGGTTTATAATTGTATAAACAACATTAAACCACGTTATAGCCTACATGTTATGCAATTTTATTGCGGTGCAATGAAGGCCATATTAAATTTAATATGGTTAATATTGCATATCATTACTGTCGTTTAAGTTATATTTTAGAAACAAGTTGAAGGTTAATCAGAATATAATATATATATTCTCCAAAATAAAATAAATTTTTTTTTTAGAAGAAGAAATTTGTTAGAAGAAGAAATCCATGCTTGATGGGTTTTCTGACTTGCACATTTAGATAGTATATTAATTTTGACGACGTTTTGTTTATTGACTGACAAAATCGTGATCGTTTCTGGTGAAAAATGGCTTATCCATTCTGAAGAATAAAAAAAATCTCATGCTAATATTGAAAATGAGTTAAAGCTGTTTTCGGTTATCTTCACTCCTGAGGCGAATTATACTGAACTAAGCTCACCGAAATGAAGTTGATAGTCATCCTACTAGAACTTGTCGAAATACGAGTAGCGTTATTAAAAGCCAGCAGGCCCCTCCGAATCTACAATCTTCAATACATTCTGTGTAAAATAAGAAATTTCTGGTAAAAATATTTAATGTATTCACAAAAATTCATGGTACTACATGTGTATTACAATAAAAAGTTATATATTTATATTTTGTGACCGTAACAATAGCAGCATCATTCATTTAAATGAATCTTATGCAGAAATAATAATGTTCACATCCTACATCCTGACCGTATATCTTCCGTACAGGAAGACAACCGGCTTGTAACGATTCCGGTCGCCACACCATCCCCTCCTTTAGTAAAGGTCGTCTTTTAGACCCTCTAAACTTGATAACACAACACAATCATCTCTTTGGCCTCTGTTAGAATGCCATGCATGCAAGTAACTCGGCAGACATTTCCATCAGTGTATTTACACAACCTACTACTGCCTTCGTATGGCCTTCCAATCACGAACACTTTCCATAACGTACAACCCTCAACTATCAAATTAACTGATTCGGGGAAACGCGATTCCTGCGCCTTCCTCTAACATCGAAGATTTCAAACAAAACCTCTTCCTACATCTAACTTCGATTAGAGTATGCACTCAAATCATTACTAGATTAAGTCTTTAAACACCAGAAATACTATCCTCGTACCAACAAAATAACTGTTGATCGTAACAACACAATTTTTTTCTACAATTCAATTTACTCAATGTCTTCTTGATTTGCTTAAAAATAGAGAAACAGATTCTCAAAGCAGCCAGAGAGCTTGCGAGGATCAATTGTGGTTTTGTTCTACAAGTTAATTGGAAAAACGAAAGGGAACGGAACATAGTTGCTGGCTTCCTTAGATTCTTAGCTTTGCGGAGGATGGCTGAGGGAGTCTGATGCTGTTATAAATGTATAGAAAGAATAGCGTCCTGGTTGGCTAGGGACCCGCCTGGGTGCTTACTTCGCCAAGATAGCGTTTTGGCAACGAGCCCCAGTCAGCTTATATTTGCTGTTGGATTAGATAGATGTGTGGAGAATATCTTAATTGTTTTAATACTCGTAAATTAGAAAACAAGATTAAACTGCAAAAAATGATTACAAAAATATTTTACTTATAAATTTTCACCCATTAATGCTGGGCTTCAGCCGATTTCTGTAATCGTTTACGAAGCGTTCTTTTAGAGTAAGGTCCATTTTGAGATAAAAACAAAATAAATAGAATACGAACAAACTTTACTACTTCCTAATATAAATTACAATTATTTACTACTTTTCTGGATAACTGCCTTCAATTTCAACACATTTTTCTTAGCGTTTTTTTTAGCTTCTTCATTCTCTCTTCAAGAAATTCCGCTGAAAAGGACTTAAACCACGCAGTACTCCATTATTCAATTCATCGTCAAACCTTTGTGATACAAGCCGTTGTTTAAGGTGAAGGAAAAAACCACTGGGAGCTAAGACAGAGTTATAGGATGGATAATCCAGATTTTTTTACAAAAATTTTCCGATCGCCTCATTGTGTAATTTGTCTTGTGCGGATTTGTCTTATCATGCAAAATCAAAACCCGCAGTATAGCATCCCACGTCGTTTATGTTTTTATAGCTCATCTAAATTTTTTAACGTCTTACAATACGTATTCACGTAGTTCGGCAATCACCAAATTCGACAAGGAAGATACCCCTTTTTTTGACCATCGGTATTTATGACTCAGTTAAGAGTGTAACCCGTTTAGTAAAATTAATTTGTATTAATAGAAACAAAAAAATCAAAAAAAAAAAAAAAAAAAAAAAAAAAAAAAAAAAAAAAAAAAAAAAACCCAACTAAAATCGAATAATTCTTCGCATTACTGCAGGATGCTAATCAATTTCTCTGTTTCCATCACGAACGACCTAGCAACTCGATAAAGGCGAACTAACTACTGATGGCTTGAGAGGTGAGTGCGCACATCTTTTGGGAAACGCCGAAGACGTCATACGCTCTGTTCGGCATAATCGGATTGAATACCCCTCAGAAATACCCATCCGCATTGCCGACCTCAGTTAGATACGATGCGGATTCGTGAGCGCAGGCTTATTGAAACATTTTACATGTAATAAAAAAATCCGATAAGTACGGCCCGTCCAATGATGGGTCACACTTATCGGATCTTCTCTCCTACCTTTAGATGGTATAATTCGATTTTCAGACGCATAAGTTTAGCTGCTTGTTTGGCAAACGAGTAAAGTGCAAGTTTTTGAAAAATTGATGAAAATTTTAATTCGAGTATTTATAAAATTCTTTGTTTTAAAAGGTTTATCGCCGACGGGCATAAAAAAGAGTTATATTCCACTTTAAAAGTTTCTTTTCCTTTGTTTTTGACGGCAAAAAAGTGGGCTTCTGAATTTAAATGTGGTCGTATGTCCATTCAAAATGATGAACGCTCGAGACATCCAAAAACCGCTACTTCAAAAGAAATTTTCACAAAAATCCAGAATGTCGTATTCAGTGATCACTGACTGAAGGTACGCGAACTTGCTGACATCGCAAACATCTTGATAGTCTACTACATTTTAGACTATGTTTTGGTATGAAAAAACTTTCCGTTCAGAAGTTAACACTATCAAAAACATATTCAACTGAATACTTTTCAAGGATATTTAGACTTATTGTAATGCATCTGATGAGTTCCTGTGACGTTTTATAATATTTGATGGAACATGGATTCACTATTACAACGTAGAAACCAAACAGTGGCTGGGAGTAGGTGAAAATACACCAAAGAAAGGTAAAGCGGTTTCATCTGCAGGAAAGGTCGCTTATCTGCAGTGAATTCGGTCTTTTAGGATTTTCTTGGTGCGGTACCCATAGACTATCTGGAAAAGGCAGGATCATCACCGTAGAGCAGTGATTCCCAAACTGTGCGCTGCAGCAACTCCGGGAGCGGCTTCTTCACAGGGGCGCCGCGAAATATTGTAAAAGCTTCATAATTAATAGAACCAAGACATTTATAATTATTAATTTAATGTTAATAAAGTAAAAAAATAATGATGATACACGAATTTTGTTTATTTTTTTCTCTTGCTTACGAGTAGTCAGACTTTTACTTAGAGTAAGACGCCATGGAAAATTTTAATTGAAAAAGGGCGCCGCGACTCGGAAAAGTTTGGAAATCACTGCCGTAGAGTATTTCGTTTCACTAGTGGACCGATTGAAGAGTTCTATTTAGGTTAAACATTTACATCTGGCAAAAAAGAAAGCGTCTTTCACTACGAAAATGTGTCTGCTTACAAGTTTCTGGTTGTTGCTCCAATTCTCCATGACCTACATTCGAAGTGCTTCCGCAAGCGTCATTTGATTTCCAAAAATTACTTTTTCTTTCCAAATATAAAGAAATGGCTCAATAGACGAAGATTCACTTCAAATGAAGAAGTCATTTGTCCACGCTTATTTTGTAGCGTGAACAAATCGAATTATAGAGTTTATTAACCCCACATCTCAGGAATGGTCGAACTGAGAATGTACAAGACTACACTTCATTTACACTCATACATATATCATCCTCTGAAGAATTATCTAAAAACGGTAGTTACCGGAAGCTAAACAGGAAAAGAAAGAAGAGTTTATAAAAGTTGGAAGGTCGTTAGTCTGAATGTAACGAATCACAAGGTAACTACGTTGACAAATTAAAAAAAATTCTGAAAAATCTTATATTTTCTTCGTCGGGTCGAGAACTTTCTGAACGGCTCAAATAGTTGGAAAACTTACTTTAGTAAAGTGAAAACGCCAAAGTTGAATAATGAAAGGACACCGATATCCAGTAGCTTTTTTGATTTTGTTAAAGATCCTTTTGTGAAAGTCACAACAAAATTAAACTGTTAAACCTACCCTTAAAATTTTGCTCATGGCCGAAGATATCACTTTGATTGGTTAAAGGTTTATTGTTGTTTTTATCTTTACCTAGATTAGTTCTATCTTATCAACTTATAAAAAAGGCGTGAGCTAATTCTTGGTGGGCAGTCTGGATTAAAGGTTTAGATATTTTTAAACTAAATTTATGCTTTCTGTTGGGATTGCCTAGAATGACAAATCTTATTTCTATTTTTTATATTTATTTGTTATTATTATCCTAAAATCCTAGCAAAAAATAATCGTTTTATAGTGTTTTGAGAGGGATATTGAGTTATCAGTTTATTTGCTCTTTGTTTATACGCGCGCGCACACACACAAACACACACACACACACGCACGCACACGCACACACGGACATACACATACAGAGAGAGAGAGTATTGTAGTTTTGTCTTGGCACGCTTAAAATAAAACATTAGATTTAATTTAGCATATATATATATATATATATATATATATATATATATATATATGTATGTGTGTGTGTAATAATAATGTAATATGTGTATATATATATATATATACACACACACACACAAACACATATATATTTAATTATCATTTTGTAAGGCACTATTCCATGAAAAAGGGTTGTATTAATTTGCTGTTATTAATATGTCCCAGTCTCTAATTACTCATGCATACGATCCATCAACAGTGCACGAGCAATCATTTCTCTGAGATTTATGATTCATTATATAATCTCCACCACAATCCTTGTCGTGAACAGATTTTAAGATATAATTTGTAAGGCTGAATATTAGCTGCATTTCATTGAACTTGACGTTCTAATGTGCTGTAATATATTAGGTCAATGAAGAGATGATAAATCACTTCACTCCTTAAATTGCGCGCTCGTATGCCTAATATTATTCTAGATCTAGAGAAACGGTTACGCTATAGTTTGTCGTATTTCATATCGCGTATGACAATTGCGGTTATGATATAGCAGGGAGATTAATATATTAACGTTTTGTGGGAGTGAGCTTAAAAAACTGCTTACCTATCTATTTTTATTAACCTAAATAATTTTTTTTTTTTTTCATTTTTAAGAGGAAGATTTAAAACAAATTAAAGTATTCCTTTATCGCATCGCCATCTGGCAGCAAAATTTAACAGCCTGTGCTGCCAAAGATCGATGCAGTTAAATATTTCAACGTTAAACGTATTTAGTAAGAGATAATCGAAAGAAACGATCCCTTCTTTTATTTAAT
Source organism: Lycorma delicatula (assembly GCF_047948215.1). Lineage (NCBI taxonomy): Eukaryota > Metazoa > Arthropoda > Insecta > Hemiptera > Fulgoridae > Lycorma > Lycorma delicatula. The sequence continues at coordinate 52,253,015 of NC_134460.1, forward strand.
TTATAACAATGATTCTTTAACGAATGTGTAGAATAAATTGTGTTGGAAACATTTAAATGTAGGTCGTTATTCTTCGTCGACAGGACAACCCCTTCAGCAAAGGCACTGGTGGATCTAAGGAAATGATGGAAGCCGATTTCCCCACTCCAAATCACCCTCACACACACACACTCTCTCTCTCTTATTGTAGTTTTATCTTTGCACGCTTAAAATAAAATGTTAAATTTAATTTAACCTTTGAAGTTAGAGAACATCCTTGTATTTTTTGCATCTATTATTGTTGATTTATAATTTTTTAAGGTAGTACGAGAATTTATAATAATTACACCTATCGAGAGTTTGTCACTTATCGTATTTAACATAATAAGATTAAGTTGAAAGGCAAATAATATTTGAATACCCCAAAATTTTATATTTTAATTAATAAATGATGAATTTTAGGTTATTCATAGTGCTACATTTTTAGTTATTCCAGTTTTACACAAATATGAGCTTATTTATAAGAAAATATAAACCACGCCAACGAAGGTTTGGTCATGTGATATCTACCGTAACTAAAAAATTTTCTATCGATTTTATTAATTCCAATAATACTAAAAGTTTACTTTTATCATTATTTTTTTTTAAACTTTCATGTTTTTACAGAAACACTTAGTTTTTTTTTTTTTACAAACCACGCCTACTTCTGTCTGTTCAGGTAAGTGTTTATTATACAACACTAGCTTCTGATTTTATTTATTCATATTGGGTCATAACTCATAACTTAATCACTTTTTATAATTTAATTGATAAAATTGAGATTATTTATGATGCTACTTTGATAAATTTTGCATTTTTACTTTCATTCAAGAGGTTTTTTTTTATAAGTATGTCTACCGAGATTTTGTCATTTGGTATCTAATATATATGGATAACATTTAGTAAACATTCGCTGAAATGGAGTAGAAATATAGTCATATTACATTTAGTACTGGTTGATAAAGTTGGAATTATTTAAAACTGCTATATGATTACTTTTTTTAGAAACTGATAATTTTATTAACGACGCCTACCGAGGTTTTGTCACTTTATGACTACTGCATATAAAAAATTTCGTATGGATGTTTTATTTGTTCGATCATTATGTTTTATAATAGAATTTAATAGCAACTTTGCCGTTTTTTAAAAGTATCTCTTGTGAGAAAAAGTAATTAACCTTTACAGCAGTAAAGAGATATTAGAACCAGTGCTGGCTATTGGTGGTATTATTATAGTATTTATTCGATCAACAGGTTTTTTTAAGTCATCATGCCTGAATTGTTTGACCCTTTTCATTACTTTGCATTTTAGACTAACATTTTAACTTCGTCGTTGAGGATGAAGTTATATATACCCCAATCTTTGACTTACTCAATATTTTTTACCTTAAACATTTCTGTATTACCAAATTCTCTCTCCGTTGTCATCAATCCGTAGATTGGTTTGCAGCTAGCTTCCCAAAGTTTTCTGTCCTGTGCCTTCCTCTTGAGTTGTTTGAGCTTTGACAGTTCATGTCATTCATGATCTACCTGATATATGTATCTGTATCCTGGTATTTGTATCTTCTTCCTCGATGGTTTCTTCCCTCAATCGTACCCTCAATAACGGTCTTCAGGATCCCCTCGAGTCTCAGAAGATCTCAAATTAATACATCGTTTCTTCTTAAATGATTCTCATAGGGATCCATTTTCGTTTATTCGTTCAAACACCTCCTCATTAATTGCTTCGTCTGTCCATCTTATTTTTAACAATCGCCTGAAATATCGCATTTCAAACGGATCTAGGTTCTTACTTTCGTGGGTTCCAACCGTCCCAATTTCACTCCCGTACAGAGCTTTGTTCCAGACATATGTTTTAAGTAACTGCTTCTGTATTTCCATACCGGCAATATTAGAATACAGTAAATTCTTCTTTTTGTTAACTGCTATTTTAAACAAGCCTATAATACACGACAAATCACCTCTTAACAAGAATATAACGCTACTTTTTCCCTCTTCTTAAGGTTTCTTTTTTTCACATTTCATCAAGCATACTTCGAACATCTTCTAACTCCGTACTTCAGAGATCTCCTATTCCTTTTTCTTTTTTCCTAAAGTTAATTTGAAGTTCCTTAAACCGCCAAAGTTCTTAAAAATTGAAGAAAATTTTTGATAAAGTTTCCTTCCAAGATTTATATTTATATTTGATAATAGCATAATTCCTTTTTTTGCATGAAGGCCCTTTTGCTTGTACCAGGTTTTTGCTTGTACCCTTTTCCTTGATTTCTACTTTACTTTATCCGTCCTTCGTTATTTTATTCTCTAAGCAAAATCTTATAACATCCGATGTAATATTTTATCCCTATCGTAATATTTCATTCCTCATTATTCTCTTTTCTGTCATATTTTACTACATTTCATTTTCAAACTCGATTTCTCTCTAAGTAATGAATTTTATCTCATTTTAATCATTTTAACTCATTTCTTCTTTTTGCCTGCAGAATAGTGTCATCAGGGAATTCCAATATATTTATTTCATCTGTCTGTGTATGTTTAATATACTCTTAATTTTTTTTTGTATAAATTTAAAAACAGTTAGGACCAGTTAATTTTAGGATAGTTAATTTAGGACATAGTAAAGCCAGTTATTTTTACACGGATTTGAATTCTAGATCGTGGATACCGGTGTTCTTTGGTGGTTGGGTTTCAATTAACCACACATCTCAGAAATGGTCGAACTGAGAATGTACAAGACTGCACTCATTTATACTCATACACATCATCCTCATACATCCTCTGAAGTATTATCTAAACGGTAGTTACCGGAGGCTAAACAGGAAAAAGAGAGAGAGAGAGAGAGAGAGAGAGAGAGAGAGAGAGAGTTAATTTAGAACAGTTTAGTTAGGACAGTTAATTATTTTGCCTCAGTCCTTTCTTAAATTTCTAGACAGTACACTACTTGGAATAAGATATAATAATCTTCATAATATTTTTATCTGCTATAGCACTTCAATCAGTAGTAATGATTATATTTATCGTGCGTGTATGAAGTAATAATATTGTGAAAGGGAATAATAATAATAATAAGTTGGAGGACACTCACTATTTGGAAGGACAGTTTTGTTGTAACTGTTAGGATAATATTGTTTCGCCATTATTTTGTTAGTAGAATTTTTTTTTTATATACTTACCATTTTTCCTTACTCTTGATCCTTTTTTCTCTGTTTGGATTCTGTAATTCTTCCTGTGGCATTTGAGGATCTTCACCTACTTGTGTGTATTTATGGAATCAATGCTATCTTGGGAGTGGCTAATCGACAGAATAAATAAAGCCTATCGGTTAAACCCGATCCAACCTTAAAAAAAAAATTATTCTGATCGATCCCTTTATTAGAAGTTTCGGGTTTTCTAGAATATTATTTTAAATATGTTACTACCAGGAGGCATTAGAATAATTGTGTTATTCTAACGAGATTGTTGTTTTATGGAAAATCCATTCTGCTGATAGCTGTATTACCTGCTAGGTCGTTTACTAAGCGGAATGGAATACGATTCATAAACTAGTTCAAACCGAGTTTTTATATTATTTTATACACGAAGTATCATCTTGATTCAGGAAAAATCTTATAACAGGCAAATGTTTTTAAATGTGATAGAATCAGACTCAAATGATCGTTTATTACATACCGGCGGTACAATTCTGATATTCTCACAGTGATGATACCTCCTTCATTTCTATTCCACGATTAGTCGACCTAATTAGAGAAAGCCAAGAATTGAGATGTCAAAGATCAAGGGTTAGATGTGTAGAGTTGTTAACAGTTAACCGCGCTCATTTTTCATCTTTGTTACTAAGTTTATTTAAATAGTAAATTTAATGCAATAACACATGAGTTTTAATCGAATTACTAACATTAATCACGAAATATTTATAGTAATACTAGTTAATGTCAATTTATAGAAAAAAATCTTTATAGTATTTTGTAATTAAGATGAGTGTATTATGATAAAAATGTCCCATTTTGAGTTTTGTGGAATTTACTGACCACGTTTGTAATTACATACTTAGCAATAAATTAGTACTACTAGAAACTGTTGTCATTATAGCTTTTTTTATAAAATTATAATTTAATAAATTGAAAAGTTTATCTTTTTTTCATTTTAATAAATAAATAAAAGATACTCGTTAATGTCTTTTTTTTTCCCTGAGATTGAGTGTATATAATTTAATGCATGGATATAAAACATCTTAATTCAAAGACTTAGAAAAAAAAATGTTTTTAGTTTATTATTTAATTCTATTTTGAAGCTTTTTTAAAAGAGAAAAAAAATGTATTTGTAAATTTTAATTTCTAGGGATTTGTGCACTGAAGATACAATTTGGTTGAAAATTTTAACCATCTAACAAGCCTGATAGATACATTCTTAAGTTGATCTGCATCGCGCATCAATTAAATCTTATTGTATCACTCTGGTGTCTGTCCAACAGTTATATAATTGTTTTAATTAAGACCACTGCTCAAGTATGCTTACTCCTTATTTATGAAACGTTGCCATCGCTTAAGATTGTCTTGCAAAATTCTACCGATTTCAATTAGTATTTGGTCTAACACTCTTAAGTTGTTTTTTTGTGGATTAGCCACCTTATGTATCGTAAATGTACGCCGACCTTTTTGTCTTCTTGAACTTATTTTACACCATGATGTTATCAATTATTATTTGAAACATTCTCCTTCCTCTTTCTTTCTTTCCTTCCACCATAACTTCCAGATCTTCTATTATAGCGTTTCTCATCGTAGGAGTCGAAACGCCCACAGGGTCGCGAAATTAGCCTACAACTTTGCAAATAAATAATAAGGGAAATTATTTTATGAGAAAAAATCATTTATTATAAATTCATTTATTTTGCATAGAATCTTAACGATGAAATTCTGTGAAAACTTATTTGTGATTTCCCTTTAAATCTTACAAAACCGGATAAAAAGTTTAATATTTCCAGTTTTATCCCCGAACAGACCTGCAGAAGACCACGCAAATATTTCGATTCCTTCTATTCTATTTTCCCTCTTTCTCCTCCACAATTCCTTCATTTCGTCACTATGCTGTGTTTTCCGTTGTTCTGTTCAGCACATGCGCATCTTTTTTGCATTCACAAGAACCACTATTCTGCGGATTTTTTAAAAAATTTTTTTCAATCTTGACAATCTTTTAATTTTACATTTTAGGTCTTCCTTTGTTTGTTTTATGTATAGAGGCGGAATTTTATATTCCCAAAATTTATCGAAAAGTTTTTTCTCCAGTCTATCTGAATCCATTCACGAATCATATGTCCCACAAAATTTAGTCTTCTTTTTTGGAATGTGGTTTCTAAATTTTTAAAAGTTTTACCATTTTTTTATTATTTTTTTCCTTTAATTTTATAAACTTCTTTATTTGACTTCATTCTGATTCCGTCTTTCGTTTTTCTTGGGGCATGGACTGTACTTAAAAGTTTCCTTTTAGTTTCTAAAAGTGATTCTAGATTTATTATACTGAAGGTTTCTGTCCCATAGAGGGTTACTGGTTTCTATACTGTATTCTAGTGTCTCAATTTCGGTTATACGGATAAATTTTTCTTGTTGCACATATTTTTAGTTAAAAATATCAATTTAAAAAAATATTATTTTTCTGCTTTCAAACGCTTTCTTACCCGAACAATTTGAGGTTTCGCCTAGTTATTTGGTTTCTATAGAATTTGTCATTATTTCTGTTTTAGAAAAGGAGATTAGTAAACCAGTTTTTTCGGCAATTGTTTTGAAATCCTCAACTTGAGAAATTGCCAATTTTTCTGAATTCGCAGTAAAGCCAAATCATCTGCTAAAGGTAAACAATTTACTCTTATTTTTCATTTTCCTGCTCCGAATCCAAAAGCAGTTTTGTTAACATTCCAAAATCCATTTCCAATATTTCCAGTTTATACTCTAAAAGTAATGAAGAAATTAACGAAAAATATCACGTAAAGAACAAAATATTGACATCAGTTTATATTTCATTCATTACATTTGCAGTTGGAATTTAAAACCGACTTTACTATAAAATTCATACTGATTTGCAAGTGCAAGTCTTTTCATGAGATCAAAAGGACCAAAACAAACAAAAAAAAAGATCTTAAAAATTCAGCATTTATCTTTTTAAAGAACAGGTACTTCTGCCAGTATTTTTATAAATGTTTACAGAAATTTGAACTGACCTAGGTGAAGTAGATTCGTTGGCTTCACTGTGGATCTATCTCCTTAGATCTGTTATCAAGTTATTTTCCGTCGGGTGTTGTATAGACCGGATTCTTTTACTGCAAAACACTAGAGTTATAAACAGCATTTGATTACATATAAATTATAACGACTATTACGGTATTATCATGTACAGTATTATCATTTATTTATTTTCAATAAAACGGTTTTAATTGAATAAAATAATATGAAGATCAGTTAAATTAGCCAACATTTATTTTTCTTCGACGTTTGTTAGCAATTTAATTGGTCGACCAATTATGTACCGTCAAAAAAAACTAAAACTTAAAAAAGTTAAAAAAATTACATTACAAATGACCGTCTGTATCAAGTACACCCACTCTTAAGAAACATGAAGAGTTACAGGCGTAGGTTGATGAGATGTGTAAATACAGTATGTGTGTGTATTTTTTTAATCTTGGTTTTTATATATTAACTCGCTTATTCCGAAAATATTTGTATTGTATTTAGTATTTTTAGTACATTTTAAGTTACTGCAATACTGGTCTCATTAAATGGACTGAACATGTTGAAAAACAGTAAATGTAAATGAGTTTTTTTATTGTTATTTATGTCCTTTTATTAATCTAAGATACTGTACTTTACAAATACCATCTAAACTATTGAAATCTTACTAAATGTATATTCTGTTTAACATTTCCCCTTGGTTTTATCGTTTTATTATTTTTTTGTTGTTGTATTTTCTGGTTTTAAATTTCATAGAATTAATTCAAACAACTTAAGTACTGGAATAATATTCATATTTTGCGTTCTTATTGAAGTTTACCTTAAGTTACGTCGTATTATGCAGAACAGTTATAATCTTCATTTTAAAGAAGTTCTGTATATCTTTTAGATGTTTTGGTAAAATTACATATACGTAGTCTAAGATATATTTTATTATGATTATTTTAATATCTATTTGAATATAAATATATATTTTTATATAATGTTTCTATGAATATTGTTAAAGTGGTTTGCTTTCGGTAATGTTAAAAAATATTTCTATTATGTCTGCGCTATATATATTTGGAATTCCAGGTAACGTGATACAGATTACTAACGTTCGGTAAAAATATAATCTCTCGTAACATCAGCAAAAAAATGATAAGAATTTATTATTTTTTTTTAATTTATTGTTTTTTCTTTTTATGTAAATTTGTTATTAAGGTTTTTGGAATTTTAATAAAACGTTAAAAGTTGTTTAATATTTAACTTTTGAAAAATGTATACAAATTCTTCTTTCTTCATTAAATTATTTAATCTTATTTTTCGATCATTTGTATCGGCGTAAACATACAAATATAATACAAACGTAAATATCGTCGTAAAAATACGAATGTATTTATTTAAATACAGAGCGATTCAAAAAGGACTTTACAAATTTAAAAGCATATAAAAATTTATTGAGAAATAACTTACAGATTCGGTTGAGATCTCAATTCATAGAAAAACACGTCAAATTGTCACTCAACATTCACTTTGGTTAGATCTGGCTTCCATTTGTAATGTGACATACATCCTACCTGAAGTTGATTTCATTCCAGACTGTAGCCAGCATGTCGGGCGTTACCTCTGCAGGTGCGGCGTTAATTCGATGTCTTAGCTCAACACGGCCTTAGCAGGCAAAGGCCATAAACCCGAACTTTAATGAAAACCCACAAGAAAAAAATTTACCGGGGTCAAATTTGGGGAGCGAGGTGGTCATGCAATTGGACCTTCACGACCGATCCATCGACCTGGGAATCGAGTATCAAATAAACCTCGGACATAGACGGTAGTGAGGTGGTGGTGCACCGTCTTTGCTGATGATAGTAATGGCGTCCATTTTGATCACCATCATCTAACTGAGGAATTAGAAAATTTTGAAGCGTATCCAGTTAACGATACCATTTACGGTTGAATCCTGGAAGAAGAATAGTTTTTTTTGCTTAGTGCACAAAAAACATTGACTCTAAGGGTATCACGAATACGCTTCAAAGTTTCATAAGGGTTTTCGCTACCCCATATTCGGCAGTTAAGGGTGTTCACCTTGCCGCTGATGTAAAATGTTGACTTATCACTAATAATTACATTGTCTGAAAATGTATCGATGTCTGCAATTCCATCATTCCCATCCGAAACTGCAGCCTAGCAACTTTGTGGTCATCTGTAATGTGTTGAATCACGGTTGGTTTGTACGGCTTCAAGTGCAATCTTTTACGTTTGTGGAATTCCAGTCTGACGTGATGCACGTCCAGTTGATTTCTTTGGACTACGAGCATGTTTCTTCTGAGATGTGCCACAGGTGTTTCAAGTCCTCGTGAGTTTGAATGTTTAACAGGACAACCTGTCTCTACAAAGGTTTGGTGCCAAGAGTAAATTGTATGCCTATTAACAGGCTCCCTTCCGGACTCTCTAGGAAAATTACGTTGAACTGCATTTGCTGACTGCAAATCGTGAAACAAAACACACAGCGAGCACCAGATAATGAATCTATTCTTAAGGGGACACTAGTGATAGCGCTGGTGGCCGAATTCGGTACTAATGAACTACGTGAGTAAAAATATGATATGTTTTTTTAATGAAATGTGGGCTCAGCTGAATCTGTAAGTTATGTAAATAAATTTTTATACTCTTTTAAATTTTTGAATCACTCTGTGTACTACTGGGTAACGTAGAAAAAATTCCTTCATCCTATACCAACATAGTAAAAAAGGTAAAAATGATATACTATCCGCCAATATTATCTTGCGTGCATTGTTATTATTAGGTAGTCTGACTTTTTGAATTTATGCGTGGATTAATGGAGCCCAACGAACGTCATCGGTGAAATGCTAAGATATTTTGTGTTCATACTGTAAAAATATCGATTTACTCATTACGAGACAATGACCATAATTGATTTTTATTTTTTTAATTTAAATTGACATATTAAATTTTAACAAGATCTTTTCCTGCCTTTATTTAATTAAATTATTTGCTTTAGCTGCAATTTCGTAGTGGTGGTTCTTTAAATTAATGAAGCATTTACAAAATATATAATCAGTGAAGAAATAATAAACTTATTCTGTCGGTACATAATAAATATTATATAGATTACGTCAATATAAGTTAAATTACAAATGTAAAAACAAATTATAAGGTAAAAAAGAGGTGTTTAAAATTCATATTATTTATTTAAATAAAATTACATTTAATGTTAAGGTGAAAAACCTGACAACACAGTTGTAGGACTTTCCCATCACGCGGCTTTTTTCTGATGCACGGCTTACACACACTACTTAATATTTATCATTTTATTTAAATACAATATTTTTTGTTGTCAATTCAGTGATTCTAATTAAAGCGCGCGCGTATACCGTATTTCATTCCTGCGGGTGTGGCGGTACTAGCGGCCACTTTAAATAAATTTTTAGACATTAAATACTATTCGTTTATTTAATTCTACCGTTCACTTGTGACGTCACAACATAGCAGGCGGCTACAACAATAGTTCGACCCGCTTAAGTGGAATCTGGGGTTTGTAAGGGGGGGGGGGTGGCTAGGTTAAGACTCCACTTTAATGGGGAACAAATGTTTGGATTCAACGAGATGCTACAGAAAAAATGCAACGAAAAAGATCTACTGAACTGTCGTCTACAACGTTTCGAAATTATTACTATTTTTCAGAATGGGGGTGCAATTTAGCAAAATTTTTTTACACAAAAGATGTATTTTTTAATAATTGTTTACAAAAATATTTTTAAAAAATACAACAAAAATCATCCCTTGTACTGCCTTTTATAACTCTTCAAAATTAAAACCATTTTTAGGAATGAGGGTGAAATTTAACAAAAACCTTTTTCCAAAAAAATTGTTTACTCTATTAATTTCACAAAATTATAATATATATATATATATATATATATATATATATATATATATATGTAACCTTAATTATGCAAAATCTGGAAACGATTTCGTTTTTCCCTGTAACCCCCACCCACTGATCATTTAAATTGAAGATTTAGTAGCATCAATATACCATATATAGAAGTAATATGATCAAGTTTGGTCAAAATCGGTCAAGTAGTTCTGGAGATATAAGGTGATTTATAGACCAAAACCGAAAACCATTTTTAGTGGTCCGGGTGAAATTAGCAAAAACATTTTTTTTACACAGGTTGTTTATTTATATTCACAAAATTATACAAATATATATATATATATATATATAACCCTAATTATTCAAAATCTGGAGACGATTTCGTTTTCCCCCCCTGTATCTCCCATCCTCTCACCTTTTTAACTGAAAATTTAATATCATTAATGTCCCTCGTATAAAAATATAGCTAAGTTTGGTGAAAATCAATCTAGTAGTTGTGGAGATATAAGGTGATTTATACGCCAGCTTACATATATACATATGTACGCACATTTTGTCGCGGAAATTTTGATGCCGTTTTTCGGTTTTCTGGGGTTCTTAGGGGTCAGTTCTCAAGATTCGGTGAAAACCCAAGATTCAGTATGCCCAATTTTGTCCGATCACCATACTTTACCTTCTATGTAGCTATAGCTTCGCAGTAGCTGCTATGTAGACGGGAAAGTAATATTTTAAACATAAAAAATTGCTGTAAAATGATTCACAACATAGCAGCCACTATTGAAAATTATTTTGAGCATATATTTATGTAAACATTGAACGGAATGCAGATAAATTATGTTCTTTTTCATTTTTTTATTTAAAAATCCATCTACAGTAATATACTTTCGGTCAAAGAAAAATCGTTTAATTGTATTTTACATAATTATTTTTTTCCTAATGTATACGTTGCATTTTGTTCAACCACTGAACAATGAGCAACCCCCACCCACGGCCCAATGAGATGAGAACATTATGGATGGAATGGGCGGAAAGTCTGTTTACGGCACTTATAAGATTATTAGGTTAGATGCAACTTAAAATCTAAAACGTCTTTGTGAGTTCCACCATGTTCATAGCACAGCCGTATGCGTCTCCATGACCGGTGTTCATCCGCAACAGCATACCACAGGTGATCATTTCAAATGCTAACCAAACAGCGTCTTGAGTTGCTTATTGTTGAAGTAGCTACGTTTTCGGGACTCTTCTTTTGCAAAACCCCAGAGTGCATTGTTAGGTGTGGTGAGGTCACGGCTTCTTGGTGGTCATAAAGCCAGTAACTCTTCTGATCCACGTCCGATCCAGCGTTTTGGAAAATTTTCATTGAGGCGTCTGCGGACATTCAAAGCAAATGCGCTGGAGCACTATCCTTATGAAATGTAATGATGTCAGCGATCCCTTTTATATTTAATTCTGGAAGCAACCACTCGTCGATCATCCTCAGATAATTACGTACTCTCACCTTATGATTGGTTAAAAAAAAAAAGAATACGATTGGGTGGAATTTTGTGCCCGATAATGATAAGAATTACTCTCACCTTATGATTGGGTAAAAAACAAAGAATACGATTGGTTGGAATTTTGTGCCTGATAATGATAACAATATGATAATTATAACAAACATAATGATAACATTGTTATCATTATCGGGCACAAAATTCCAACCAATTTGAAATTCCAACCAATTTGGTTGGAAGCCAACTCCGGGCTGTATGGTGGGTGATCAAACAGTTATCAACGAAAACGCTGCAAAAGCTTCTTTGTAACAGCTGCAGTGTGCAGCCGACGATTGTCATGGAGAAAGACAATGCCTGATCAAAACATTCCTCTCCACTTATTCTTATTCACCCACCATACAGCCCGCAATTGGGCACAAAATTCCAACCAATCGTATTCCTTGTTTTTTAACCAATCATAAGGTGTGAGTAATTCTTATAATACGATTGGGTGGAATTTTGTGTCTGATAATGGTATTCATTGTTTTTTACCCAATCATAAGGTGTGAGTAATTCTTATCATTATCAGACACAAAATTCCAGCCAATCGTATTCTTTGTTTTTTAACCAGTCATAAGGTGTGAGTAATTCTTATCATTATCAGACACAAAATTCCAACCAATCGTATTCGTTGTATTTTATACAGTCATAAGGTGTGAGTAATTCTTATCATTATCCGACACAAAATTCCACCCAATCGTATTCTTTGTTTTTTAAACAATCGTAAGATTAGAGTAATTATTATCATTATCAGACACAAAATTTAAGCCAATCATATTATTTGTTATTTAACTAATCATAAAGAGTGAGTAATTCTTATCATTATCGGTCCCAAAATTCCAACCAATTGTATTCTTTGTTTTTACCCAATCATAAGGTGAGAGTAATTCTTATCGCGAACAAAATTCCTACCAATCATATTCATTGTTTTTTACCCAATCATAAGGGGAGAGTAATTCTTATCATTATCAGACACAAAATTCAACCCAATCGTATTATTTGTTTTTTAACTAATCATAAGGTGGAAGTAATTCTTATCATTATCGGACAAAAAATTCCAACCAATCGTATTCTTTGTGTTTTACCCAATCATAAGGGGAGAGTAATTCTTATCATTATCAGACACAAAATTCAACCCAATCGTATTATTTGTTTTTTAACTAATCATAAGGTGGAAGTAATTCTTATCATTATCGGACAAAAAATTCCAACCAATCGTATTCTTTGTGTTTTACCCAATCATAAGGTGTGAGTAATTCTTATCATTATCCGACACAAAATTCCACCCAATCGTATTCTTTGTTTTTTAACCATCATAAGGTGAGGGAAAGAGGGTTATTTTTTTCAAGGTTCGATTGGTCACAAAATTAAAACTACAATGAAAATAAAAATTTTTTATTTGTACAAGTAGTTACATAGTTACGCTATTTCTCTACATAGTCGCCACTTTGATTTAGACATTTGTGTTACCGTGGTACCAACGTTCCAATACTCTCGTCATAGAACGAAGCCGCCTGTGTTTTCAGCCATGTTTCTACGCTGTTGCGATCAACATTTTTGCTGGTATGTTGTGTTTAATTTACCTCGAAAATCGAGACATTCACGAAATTGGCTCAATATAAGTAGAACTAGGCGCGGGTTTCGTGCTTCCGCAAAATCGGTTAGCTAGTTCAGAGGGATACGATGTAGGACATTCAAGATGTCCGGACGAGGCCTACAGCGAAGGAAAAAGCCGGATTAATAAATCATCGATGCAAATGTCTACCGAGGCATTTACATCGGTGGCATTCCAACGAGACCAGGCTTATTACTAAGAGATGTAAAAAGGTTAGAGGGCGATAGACGACTCCCGTTAAAGCCCAACAGTGCTATGAACGGGTGGGGGTTGAGGTGGCGACCGGAACATCAGTAGGCGGGTGTCTTCCCCTACGGGGTTGAGAGTTCACACGACGTCTTTCGGATACACTCGACTTCTGACGAAGCAGCGGTTCCAGCAACATTATTTAAGTAAGTCCAACGTCATTCTTGTCGTCATTCATTATTCATTCTTCAGTCGTCACTCTTTTTTAGTTTTAGTTCCAGCCAGTCGCCTACAAATGGTAATCGCATTATTCTTGTACAATCTCAATCAGTAACAGTTCCGGTTTATAATTCAATTGTAATAAACATTTAATAATATATAAATAATTAATTTAAAATATATTAAAGATTCAATTTCTACATACAAAAGTATTTTCAAATAAAACATCAACTTATGATTTTAATTATTTAAGAATCAGTGCAGAACTTCATCTGTTCGTACAGTCGGGATTCTACATTTTCGACAATCTGATTTAATTGTCATTATTAAAAATTCTATACAATTGGATTTAACCAAATAATAATAATAATCATAATAATAATAATACTGCCAGACTTACCGCTTTAGTTACCTAGTTCTTAATTTTATTAGAAAAACCTAACAGAAAAGTTTTTAAACAATGTCAGATTATATTATATAAAAAACTATTATTTTAAGTTAGTATGAAAGATTTTATATAATCCGTCCTTACTGTTTTATTAGTATTATTTTTTTATTTTTTATTTAATTCTTTCTGTTATTTCTTGTAAAACATGGAAGTTATTTTAGATAAATTCCTAATTTAAATTATTTCTAAATTTATTCTTTATTGACAACATTTCAAAAAGGGTTTTAAAATCATTTTCAAAAAAAATCTAATGAATTAAATTAATAAAATAATTTTGTAAATTTTAATCCTGATGTATATAAATTTGGAAAAACAGAAATCGCAAAACAGACTGTTGCTGAAAGTCTTTACTCAAAATCTTTACTCGTGGAAGAGAATGTCTTTTAATTTGTTTAAAGGTTTATGCTACCTCTTCTTTCTTTCTTGAGATTAAACATCTTATTGATTTTACATTAAAGTTGCGAGTATTAGGTTGTGGTGAGCAATCTGAGTTATAGGTTTCAGTGATTTAGACGGTGATTCCCGGAAGCTGACAGGGAAAAAAAGGTGTTTCTAAACAAAATTTACTCTTTCGATTGGGATGATCTAAAGGTTATTCGTATAGTTTACATTTATAAACACTGTCACAGATATTCGTGTAATAATGTTTCGTTAAATATTGTTTATGCTAAAATTATTATTTATGTTTCTTAATTAAAAAAAAAAAATTAACTAATCAATCTTTTATATTCAGGATGTTTGTTTTAAACCGCAACCAAAGAAAAGCAACCCAATTTAAAGAAAAATTGTTTTCTTTTGTTGTCAGTCATATGACTGGTTTGATTCCAAGATTCCCTATCTAGTGCTAGTCGTTTCATTTCGGTATACCCCCTACATCCTACATCCCTAACAATTTGTTTTACTTATTCCAAACGTTGCCTGCCTACACAATTTTTTCCTTCTACCTGACCCTCTAATATTAAAGCGACTATTCCAAGATGCTTTAATATGTGGCCTATAAGTCTGTCTCTTCTTTTAACTATACTTTTCCAAATGCTTCTTTCTTCATCGATTTGCCGCAACACCTCTTCATTTTTCACTTTATCCACCCATCTGATTTTTAACATTCTCCTATAGCGCCACATTTCAAAAGCTTCTAATCTTTTCTTCTCAGATACTCCTATCGTCCAAGTTTCACTTCCATATAAAGCTACGCTCCAAACATATACTTTCAAAAATATTTTCATGACGTTTAAATTAATTTTTGATGTAAACAAATTATATTTCTGACTGAAAGCTCATTTCGCTTGTACTATTCGGCTTTCAGTTCTTCAGTTGTGTCTGTGTGTGTGTGTGTGTGTGTGTGGATTATTTTTGAATACCAACCGTTTAGATATCTTCAGGAAAAAAAAAATCTGCATGAGAAAGATCAGGTGACCTAGCTGGTCATAAGCCAGTCGATATTAGTCTTTCACCAAATAATTTCTTGAAAGGTCCATTGTTGCTTTTACCGTGTCGCATCCGGCCTCGTCTTGTTAAAAACACGAATCTTTCTTATTTAATTTTAAATTTTCAATAAATTTCTTTGCAGTATCTTGGTAGAGATGTACATTAACAGAGCGTTTTCAAAGAATATGGGGCCAATTCTTTGCCTGGAAATTGCACACCACAAACAAATTTTCTGTGGGTGTGAAGATTTTTGGAGCTACTGTAGCGATCATTCCGACTATTAACGTAACCACTCAAATGAAACCAGGCCTCATCTGTAAAAAACACATTATCCAACACCTTAATGCACTCTCGAACTGATTAAACTATTGATAGTAGTTGAGCCTAGCAGCATAGTCAACCGGATGTAATTCATCTGGTATATGAATTCGGAATGGCTTTATGTTAAGTAGCCGGGTAGCTTTATAGGCAGAGACATTCCTTTTATTTTACAGGGATATTCCTCTTTGTTGAGCAAGTTTTGGTAATGATTTTTTAGGCGAGTTTAAAAAGCTAACCATAACATCTTCCAGTGTTTCGTCATTAAGTACCGAATGTTTCCGGCGAAGTATCTGATCGCAAACAGAATCAGTATATTTATTTATCAAACTTCTATATATTTCTTTGTCAAACGATGAATCGAAAATTTATTTGATACATTATTACCCGGGAACTGCAATTGAAAAGCTTCTTGGCACAAAACAAAAGATTCAGTTGTTAAGTAATTTTCCACAATAAAATTTTTTTCTTCCGTGTTTAAAACCATTTCTTCTTAATATTCGTAAAAAAATACAGGTTACCAAAAATAACTAACGCAAAAAGAAACAGAAGATTATATAATCTGATTACAAAACAACAATAGGCAGTACTGCCAACATCTTCATCCGAAATTATTGTATTAACTTTTCTTTAAAGTATTTTTCTTGGGTTGCGTTTTCAAACAAAAACACAGTATGTACTCGTAATTTTAGATTTAAGTAAAAACCTTTTGTAAAACATTTCTTGAGCGTACTCTTATTTTTACAATCTGTTTCATGAATCGATAGCGTAGCTCTTTTCTTATTTCTGTGATATAATAATTTTATTGTACTGCACTTTAAAAATATGTAAATTGTGGTTGTAGTACATAATACTATAAGCGTAATTCTATTTTATATGCATTTGCAAATAGCGATACATAAATATGATTATGATATTATGACAGTATTATGATAGCAATCTTTTATAATGATTATGTAACGTAAAGCTGCAAATAGAATTGCTATAACATATTTATTTATCTATTGTGTGGGAAAGAGAAAGAGAGATATATAGATTATAATCTTTGTAATATTACAAAGCGTAAAATTTTATATACTGAAACATTTTTTCTACATCAGAGATTGGATTAAAAATCATTATAATTTTGCAAATTATTATTATTACAAATACTAACACTTTTATTGTCGTGTAACAATAATTTTCTTGTTATTTAAACAGTCTTTAATCCCAATGACTTTCTTATTTAATTTTATTTTAGATTAGAAAATATGTATTTTTATTTGCTGTTAGATTTTTTTTTTACGATTATTCACCACATAAGCTCAAAGCTTGTACACAGAAATATGAGATGGAAATTTATAGCGCGTATAAAAAATTCCAGCTGGATTCGTACCTGGGATCTCCGGATGAAAGACCGAGACGCTACCACTCCGCCATGAAGATTGGGTTTAAATTTGAAATTTGATTTTTATAATATCTATTTATCTCAATCCAACTGAATATTCGTTCAATTATTACAGCTAAATAGGACTTCTAATTTAAACCTTTTTTTTCCGTTGGTGAGGAAAAAGCTCTGCCAGCCGCCGCCAGACACATTCTGATGACAAGTGCGGGGCTATCA
Source organism: Lycorma delicatula (assembly GCF_047948215.1). Taxonomy (NCBI): domain Eukaryota; kingdom Metazoa; phylum Arthropoda; class Insecta; order Hemiptera; family Fulgoridae; genus Lycorma; species Lycorma delicatula. Next base: position 52,270,476 of record NC_134460.1, read on the forward strand.
CCCGCTAAAAAACCTTCCCCTCTAGTCACACAGGGGCCAGACCTAATCCACATGGTATGTACACAGCCCCTGCGCAATCACCCGGGCGCTGTTGTCCCCGAATTAGAATGGTCAGAGCGACGTCCCCAGGGGATCATCGGCGAACGACGTCTTCTCGGAATCATCGTTCGCCGATAAAAAAAATCATAAATTATAATTAATAAATTTATTATATATATTAAAAAAAATTAAACTTTACTTGTTAGACAATCTTGTTGATTAATCAGCAAATTAATAACTGATTTAATAAACATTTAATTTCAATTATTTATGATATCATTAAAGTTCATTTTTTACTTTAATTTTATCTGATTGATGTTTTAAATTAGGAATTCATTAAGCCCTTTTTAGCTTTAATAAAAAAAAAATAAACTTTCAGTTAATATCATTTTCAATTTTAAAAACAAAGACGAAATACATAATCATCATTTTTTAATCAATCAATCAAGCACTGGAAGGTAATACAAAAAAAAAAAAAAAATATTATTTAAGTGAGATGGCCGATCTGATTAACAGATTACTTTGATGTAGTAAAAAAATTAAAAATTAAAATTTCATTCTGCTGTTGTGAAGTTCAGATTTAAACTGAAACTTAATCATAATTCTTTATGTATCATACAATTTTCATCACAAAAAATAAGCTAGGTAAAGCTAATGGGTTCATATCTCATCAATGAATAAATTTTGTTTTCAATTAATCTATTAGAAACTATCAAAAAACGTGGTACTAATTAGAGTAATTGCAACTAAATCATCATATAATAAATAAAATAATCACCATAAAATTACATGGATCTATACTATTACATAAAGGAGAAGAGGTTTCTTGTTCGGGATAAACAGAAAAAGTACTCGATCAATCGCAACTAAATTTTTACCGATGTTTCCTGGGATAACTAAGAAGGTTTTCAGATACAATTCATCTCGAAAAAAAAAATATATATGTAGTAGTAGATTTGCCTGTTAAAGCATAAACTTTAATGACATGAATTAATGAACTGTGAACTGTGAGTCTCTATCACTGTGTGAGCTGGGTTTGAACTGAATAATTCGAATCAATCGAATGAATAATATTACAGAAATAGTAGAATTAAATTTACGTTAAATAAAATAATAATAAATAATTTTTTTTTTTAAATTCTGTTTAACAATAATGGGCTTTCCTGTCGGGACTGCGTGTAAGGCTGGAGCGGTAGGTATGCGAGAACCTTGTAGGAGGCTAGACCAATCGTCACCATCAACCGGTAATAAACGGGATACCTCTGGGGCGCTGTTTTGGTAAGTGCAATGGGGTGCTGTTACAATATCTCTGCAAACAAGCGTCCAATTTTCAAAATACAAAAGGGTATTTGTTGAAAGCTAACTTTTGCATGCATGAGGTGCACTCTCGATGTAACAGATCATGGTTATTCGGAAATGTGATTATATTTAAAGTTTCTCTGTTTAGATTTAATTTACTAAGCACATTTGTCACCGTTGGTATTAATACAATTGTATAAATTAAGTTTAGACCTACAACGATTTTTTTTTTCTTTAGAAGGGTCTTCATTGTTTATATATTTTATTACTTGATGTATACGCTGTTTTTAATTTAAAAGTTTTAAATATTTTATTAAATTTATTATAATTTGTATTATATTCAATTTTAGCGTATTCATTTATTATATTACTGTTCGTTAGATTTATTTTGTCTTTTATGTGTATTTTATTTTTTATTCTGATGTATAATTTATTTATTAATTTAGTATCATATCCATTATTTAAAGCTATATATTTAACATTATTTATTTCATTATTCAATTATATGTTATCATATTTTAAGTATTTCAACTCGCTATAAATTAATGAATTAAAGGTTGCCATTTTTTGAATGCCAAGAATGGAAAGATTTATAACGTATTATAGTATTCTGTTTTGTTGGCTTTCTATAAATATCTAAATCGATTTTATTAGTGATAAAATTTTTGTTATACTGATAAATTGTTGGTAACTGGAAACTTAATTTATACAGTTTCTCTGTTAGTTTTTTATCGCATCATGCGAAAACCGATCCACCGTTACTTTAAAATTTGCAGAATACATTTGTGTTATCCCAGGGAAGGTTTTAAGCCGTCGACCAAGGTTCTAGATTCCTTAAAGATTAAGATATTAAAAATATTCATTATTTATTCGTCCCCAAAGAAGGATGAATTTATGAGTTAAAGATATTCATTGAGGAAAAAATAGATTAATCCTTTTACTTCATTCTTATATTTCTACCATCATGGCAAAGAAATAAGTTATAAACTTTTCGTCGTCAAAGATGTGTGTACTTACGTAATCATAGTTACTATTATTCTATCTTTTGTAATTTAATTTCTTTTTCAGTTTTCTATAAAACCTGAATATTGTAATTATTATTTATCAATGTTATTCTCACAACCATGAGGATAACGTACAGTGCGGAGGTTCAGGGGTTGGAGCCCTTTGGATAGATGGGAATGGCGGCCGAAGCTGTTCTGATGTTCAGGCGCCGGTCTCCCTGGAGAAGCGAGCTCTTCGGCCTTGGAGTAGACGACTCCTTGGCCCCGGGAGGACCCCAGGAGCCCCTGAGTTGGCTGCGGGATTTTCCTAGGCTAACCTGAGCCCCGAGGATCCAGATTCTGGCTAGACGGCCCGGCTAGTTTATTTATAAAATTTAATTTATCATCAAGATTTTTGGAAAATAGAAAAATATATAATGGTTGTAATCATCTTGATGAAAAATAGTTGTACATAATTAATTACATGTTTTATTCAGTGAAGCTTTTTAACTACAGCAACAAAAAAAACCAAATTAATATATTTATTTATATTAATGTTTATTAACATGAAAACTTCTGCCAAATTAAAATTATTCAGGCTACCCGCTAAATAAGTTACATATCGGCTATTGAATGTAAATTGTAATTATGAAAACAATTTATTAATCACGATGCTTATCTAAAAGTTACTATAGTCTATAATGTTAATTAAGTGTTGCAATATAATAGTTTATAAAGAAGGCTTTCCGAGAAACGACCTGTGTTATTTTAATGTGCAGAGTAAGAAAGTTCTATAGAGATGGATAGTTCAGGAGGGATACATAAAAGAAGATGGTGATGAAAGGAAAATGAGAGGAGTAAAAGATAAAGAAAGATTATAAGAGAGCGAGAAAGTTGGCGCAGTCGACGCCGCTTGTTCAATTATACGAAACTGATTATTTGAGCTACGTAGCTACATAATATCAGCCTTTTGTCTTAACAAAATGAATAAAGTAGCCTAATTTTAATTTTTTATTATAGATTTATTTTTGTTTTATACCAACTTTAGCATCTTAAATTAAAAAAAAAAAAAATAAATAAAAAACAAAAAAAAATTAATAGAGGGCGGCACCCTTTGTGGTATTAAAACAATTATTATAATGGATGTAAAAACAATAAATTGGTAGGTCCTGTTACAGTATATTAAAAAAATAATAAATAATAATAATATTTTAAAATCAATTTACATTATATGCAGGCCTTAATTGTTTTATAATATTTTTGTCGTTAAATCAGGCAGCAGGTAGGAACATTATTCCTAATGAGTTATTATTCAGAAAAAAAGATATTTTGTTAGATAATATTAACGAAGATAGAATTACGGTATTACTTTGCAGTCGATTATTTTTGGTTCAAAAATTACTTCGATCGTTTCCTCCTACCGTCCATATAAGTTTTTTTTAATCAATTAACCAGTTCAAATTATACAGTAGGGCAGAAATAACTCCCCAATTTCCCACCACTGCTGGTGGAGTGCTAATAGTACAGGGCGTGGTATCGCCACACCATTTTGTAGCGGGATGTCTTGCCATGCAGTTACCACATGACGTGGATTGGTGATCATCGCGTTTTCGTTAATGAAACGTATTTTTAAAATGGTGATTTTGTTATCAACATCCAGGGATTAGTTCGTTCACACTTTCGGCTAGGTTGACACGCCGTGATACCCAATAAGAAAATTTAGTTATGGGTGTCCAATTTTGGAGTTACCGGTTTAGCTTTGAAGAAGAAACAACCAGATAGTCCACGAAGCGTTCGAATACCCGAAAATATTGAATTAGTGAGACAAGTAGTTACACAATCTCCACGTCGCTCAGCTCTTAATCGCGCTGCTGCATTACAGATCTGTAATCGGACTGTGAGGACAGTTCTACACGCCTACTTTACAGTTTCATCCTTACAAAAAGATGGTCGTGCAGCAGCTAAATTAACGTGACTGGATTAGCCGTACTGGTTCTTGCCAGACGTTTCTGGTAAACTTTCCAGAGAACGCGATTGTGCTGTCAAGTGAAAAAGCCCATTTTCATTTACCGGTTGAGTTAACAAACAAAACTTTCGATCCTGCCCAAAAAATAATCCCTTACAACTTCATGAGCGCCCTCTATGAACTTTGAGCGTAGTACAGTTTGGTACGCGGTTTCTGAATTTGGAATAATAGGGCCATAAATGTTTGAGGAAAATAGGCAGTCAGTTATAGTAACTTCCGCGTGTTATATAAAAATCTTAGGCAACTTCTTGTTAGCAAGACTTAATGAACTCGGAAATCAAGATGAAAATTTATTGTTTCAAGAAGACTGGGCCACTGCTCACGCAGCAAGACAATCGATGAATTTCCTCAGAGAAATGTTTCCCGGGTGTCTTATTTCACAGCGAGGAGACATTCCATGGCCTGTACGGTCACCCGATCTTACAGCACGTGATTTTTTTTCTCTGGGGATATCTAAAGGCTGAAATCTTTGAAAACAGAAGCCAAGGATCCTTGATCGTTGAAAAGCTGCTATCCATCAACAAATCACTGCAATACGATTTGAAAAAAGAACAAAAGTAATGCGGAATTTCAGGGAGAGGTTAAGACCTGTGTAGATAGTAAGGTCGGCATATGAACGACATAATTTTTAAAAATTAATAAAGGTATGCAAAAATAAATGGCAAACAGTTTTCTTTCAGAATATATTGAATTTTTTGTAATTTTGTTGTAATGTCGTTATATATAATTGACATCCGAAACATCTCGATAAACAGTGTCCATTATATTTTACATGAATTTTTTGCAATTAAAATGTTTCGCGCTCGATGAATGATGCTTTTCTTAGCAATCGATCAACTGAACACTTATCAAGGTTGTTTATAGTTATTTAAAGCAATCCCAATGAGGTTTTCGACGTTTTATGACAGTATATAAAAATCGGATTTACCATTACACGTCAGAGATCGAACGTCAGTCGATCTCTGGAAGGAAATTGGAAGGAAATATGGATAGTGCATTAAAGAAAGCGAAAACGGTTCCACCTACCGGAAAAGTCATGGCGACAGTTTTTTGGGGGATTTTCGTGGTGTAATTCTTATAGACTACCTGGAAAAAGGCAAGACCATCACCGGGAAAAAATTACGCATCACTACTGGATCAATTGAAGTGTGCCATTCAGGATAAACGTCCACATCTGGCTGATAAGGAAACGCATTTCGCTTCTAATATCCGTCTGCAAGCACGTCTCGGGTTGTTGCTGCAAAACTCCCTGATTGAAGTGCTTCCACATGTGCTATATTCGCCTGATTTGGCTCTCAGAAATTACTTACGTTTCCGAAGATTGAAGAAATAGCTCGCTGAACGAAGATAAACTTCAAATGATCAACAGCCAAACAGATAAATAGTAAATCAAATACAATAAACATTCAAACCGGAGACAATAGATTATTTTGCAGAGTTGGACAAATTGTATTATACTGAAGGTATTTAAAATTTAGAAAGTCGTCGGTTTAATTGTGCCGAATTGAAATATCGTTATAATGAAAAATAAAAAAAAATTTCTGCAAAAGCTTGTGTTTTCATTGTCAGGCCGAAAACTTTCCGAACGACCCTCGTAGACGAATAATTGTGAAAATAGCAAATTCACTTCAAAATAATTGATAAAATTAAAAACATAATTTAAATAAAATTATGGAATGGGAAATTTGATATGTGAGTTTTCATTGCATTGAAATGTTATTGCTGATAATAACTCTTATAATAGGAAACGTTCAATTAAAAACAAATAATGTTTTAAATATTATTTAATTTACACTGTTTTATTAACTGAAATTATATTATTTGACATGAATTATGATAATATTGTCTATTTTGTTGCGATGATTATCCAATTACTAAAGTGATATGAATAGGTAAATTTAAATATGTTATAGTAACGACACTGATAATAATAACAATAATAATTTAATGACATGATGACATGATAATGTTCAACGTTCATTGCTTACAACCACATCCCTACGAGATAAATATCAACAGAGCCATTATATTTGTGTCGCTTATTAGGTCAAAATGATGACAAGTCCTTAAACCCCTATCTGTACAGAGATACACGTATGACAATCATCCATTGGTATTATATATGAAAATTCGTGATGTTCTATGTAATTTCTATTCATTTATCTATGGGTTTAAGACAGATTATTATTAGTGCATTAATATGATTGATTGTTCTTTTTTTAATTTTATTATTATTAATTATTATTATTATAATGCCTTCAAACATATTTATTTGAAAAAAGAAAAGAACATTTTTTCGTATTTACTTTACCTTATATTATACTGTTTAATTTTTTACGTAAATATTGTAATACTAAAAATAAATTTTAATTTTAAATGATATTTAAAGTATTACTTTTGGATACATTACCCAGAGGCTTAAAGCGCTATCCTGCCGTGTTGGAGATTAGTAATACATTCGTAATATACGTCCGAATAAGATATTTTTTAACACTAAAAAAATACTGTCTTCTAGATACTTTCTTCACCTATACTTCTGTTTTTCGATTCTAATTAATAAGACATCCAGGTGTGGAGATCCAACCTACTGGTTTAGTACAGTGGTGAACGCGTCTTTCTAAATCAGCTTATTTGGAAGTTGAGAGTTCCAGCGTTCAAGTCCTAGCAAAGTTATTTTATACGGATTTGAATACTAGAGCGTGGATACCGGTGTTCTTTGGTGGATTTTTAAAAAAATATTTTTTTTTTTATAAGCAAACGGTAACCGCTTAGAAGACGTTACTTCGGTCCGTCCCAAGTGACGTAACTGAAGACTAGCCCCCCCCCCTTAGTGCAGCTTGAAGCTTATCTCCCGTAGGGGTCCCTCTTGGATCATTAAGACATCACGACATCCCTCCCGGTTCCCATGGTGACTCCCCAAGGGGGCTACCCTTCCCATCCCTATCACCTAGTCTGGGTCCGGGTATGCACCCCACGCACAACCCCCCTGAATCGCGCGCCCACATCACAAACCTCGACAGTCCTCAATGCGTCATCAGAACGTCCTGATCGTGCCATCTGCTGAACCCGAACGCCCTCAGCAAAGAGGCTGCCTCCCTGGTCCTGCACGTGTCCACAATTCGCCCCCTGGCAAACGAATCTTTTTCGCCAGTTCCCGTTCTTTGGTGGTTGGGTTTCAATTAACCACACATCTCAGGAATGGTCGAACTTCATTTACACTCGTACATATCATCCTCTGAAGTATTATCTGAACGGTAGTTACCGGAGGCTAAACAGGAAAAAAGAAGGCGTGGCAATCCACAGATGAAACAAGCTACAAGCATATAATTAATATTACAAAAACAGCAACTCAGTTGACTTCGAGGTCCGAATCTAAAAAGTTGCATTAAAAATCTGGCTCTATATATATACATATAGATTAAATGAAAACAATTGAAAGTTTGATAAAACATTAGAAAACTGAACATTACGGAACTTCACAAAATTTAATCTTTCACTTTACCAAAACCCGCAAAAACCCGCGCGTAAGTTCAGTAGTTTTTTAATCTATAGCGGACACACATACGAACATTGCCTTTTGTATATATATATATATATATATAGAAGAAGAAAGTCTGTTTATATATTTGTTTGTTTGTTTCGTAAATATGTCGATACCGGCGCCACCTAGTGGGTATAGTTTTGCAAAAACTTTCTTTTTCACGTAACTAATATATATTCTGAACATGATCCAAATCGGTCCATAAATAAAATTTTCTAAATAACTCAACCCCAGCGCCACCCAGCGGGTTCATTTTTTGCAGAAGTATTTCTTTCCATGTAAGTACACATATTCTGAATATGAACCAAATTGGGGACCATAAATACGAATTTTCGAAATATATCGACCCCAGCGCCACCTATCGGGTCCAAACTAATTCAGAAACCTTCGCGGGGTTCGCATACTCACCAAAGTTTCATCGCAGTCGGATTAATCGTATAGGAACGCATACGGGACAAGCAAGCAAACATTCATTTTATAAATATATATATATATATATATATAATATAGACTAATTCAAATAATTATTTTGAAGACTGATTGTTTCAGTTTAATAATTAAGCTATTTGTAACAATTTAAAAGCTTACGTATTGAACTTAAAACTTCTTTGAATCATTTTAATAAATAATTCGTATGAACAATATTTTCATAGCAAATTTAAAAAAATAAACCTTCATTTTCTATACAAAACTTGACGCAATAAAAGATTACCTTTCAGTTACGTTTATCGTCCAATAATAAAATAAAAACTTAAGTAGAAGGTTATATTTTATGATCTTAAGAAAACAATATATTATTTATCAATAATATATTGAGTAAAAAAGTAAACTTTCCTCTACATATCAAGAAAATAACAGCTTTTTAATGAACTTTATATATATACTCAAATCTAGCAATAGAAAGCTTTGCCGGATATGTTAGTGGAAAATAATAATATTGAAGAAAAATCTATTTTAGAATACTAGATCGTGAATATCGGCGTTCTTTAGTTGTTGGGTTTCAATTAACCACACGTTTCAGGATTGGTCGGTCTGTGTGTGTTCAAGACTTACGTTTACCGGTGTATTCACACAGATATTGATGAGTCGCTAATGACTTTAATTGTAGATGCGACCATAAATAACTATATGTAAAAAACGTGTTTCGACATACTTTAAACTTTAATACAACAAATACATCTTGGTAATTTTTAGTATCATTTTTTTAACCTAAAAAACTATTAAAAAGTGTAAATAAAAATGCCATCCATTTTTCTATTTTTTTTTTTTAATTTTTAAAAAACATTTTTTAAATTACTTAAAAATTAAGTATAAAAGTGTAATTGAGGTTAAATTAAAGCTGATATAATTAAATATTTTTACAAATAAGAAATGTGAATAAATTAATTAAAAATTTTCGACGTTATACTGTAAAACCCTAATCTATTTTAAATATGGAACTGAATCGTACACATTTTTTTCACACATTTTCCTTAAAATTGACACAATTTTTTAACCAGGTTGTTCAATTGTCGGGCTCCGTGGCGCGAGTGGTAGCCACTCGCCCTTTCACCCGGAGATCCTGGGTTCGAGTCCCGGTCAGGCATGGCATTTTTCACACACGCTATAACACACTTATCTCATCCTCTGCGGAAACAATTGGTTGACTGCGGACCCGGAGGTTAAACAAACAAAAAAAAAAGGTTGTTCATGAAAAGAAAAACAAAAACTTGTAGCGAGGAACTGTTCACATTCTAAGAGCGAGAATCACCATGTCATAGCGCTCGGTAAGTGACGTGTTTATTGAGCGATTTGTATTAATTTTATTTAATTTTACACTAATTTACGAAAGAAAGTTTTTTTCTTATCGTTTTCAAAACAAGAAACAAAATGCACAATGTCAGATCGAATAGTTCACTAAACACGCTTTGACAAACACAATCACCAGAAGTATTCAAACTAAACTTCATTTTAGTGCAACAATTGTACTAATTACTTCATCGGCCAGATTAGATGTAGCATCAGAATTGAAATTTGCTTCATAGAATTAGAATGAACTAATCTGTCAAGAATCGCTGTTTAACGATCTTTTTAAATTAATATTAAAAAAAAATTAAATGTGCTGTTCTGAAAGTAACGAAATTTAAAAAGAATAAATAAAATATACTTAAAAAAACCCAAAAACAAGAAAAAATAGTTACATTCAATTCTGAATATCCAGTTTTTGTAGTAAAGCTGAATAAAAAAGAAAACTACGAATTAATTAACCATCCTTAATTTGGTTTCGAGTTTTTTTTTTTTTACTTTTTAGTGCGTTTTTGAAGTTTCTTTTTAAGCATATTTTATTTTAAAACATGGGTAAGCCTACAAAAAATTTTCGTATAATCAAAAGTTGTTTATAAGAAACACAAAAGGCGAGCAACCAGATGGAGTCTTGATAAAATCTAAGAAAATGAATGTGGAAGATTAAGGAATTATTACCGGGAGTTTAGGCTGAATAATTGATTAGTGTTTCTATTTTTAACGTTACCTTTGCCAACTAATTCTGTTAGATTTAATCAGAATTGGGCTTCGAGCTATATTAATCGTTATACAATGAAAATCCATAGATATAATGGATTCAAAAATAAACATGGCCGCCATTTTGTAATTTGCAAAGATATTAAGTCCTGATTTTTTTTTATAATTTTAAAACTTTATTGCCAAGACGCTTACCAAATATTAATCTGATTCGTCTATCCAAACTTGAGATATAAATTTTTATATAAAAATAACAAAATGGCGGACAGCGGGAGAACGAAGGAAAAATCGCAATTTTTCCTAAGTGTATTTTTTGTTTAGTTTTACAAGTAGAATCCGAAAAAGTATAGCCAGCCCACCATTTTGGAAACAATCTGTATATATATATATATATATATATATATATATATATATATTTTGATTGTGATTTTCGTTTCATCTGTATCTTTAGCTAGGGTAACTAAATACTCTGCGAAAGTAATATGTTTACATGCAGAATATTAAGTTTCCCTTCCTATTTTGATGTTTACATCAATTCTTATTAAATTATTACATTTTTATTAAATCTTTTTAAATTATTTATTCCGTTTTCTAATAACGTTTTTTAAGGCACAATTAAAAAGTATTGTTGATAGATCATCTCCTTTCTTACACCTGTTTTAATTTTGAAAAGTTTTAATATTTCCTCTAAAAAATGTAACTTTTGAAACTTAATAATAATATTTAATGTTTTATTGAAAACTTTAAATTCTAATATTTTTAAAAAAGGATTCTATGTATATTGAATTATATATATTTTTTTAAATTACAAAATTGTTATCAGTTCTGAATCTTGGTTTTTGGATTTTGTAAAACTACTTTTCGGTTAAATATTTGTTTCACGCAGCTTTTTTTTATTGTCTATATCCACCTTGATATTCACCTTATTTTATTTCTCAATTATGGGTTGAATTCTGATTAATAGAGCTTCAGATAGTGTATTTTGTATGGGATTGATAAAATTGATATTAGTATGTGGTTATTTTCAATTTTATTTAAAACTAGTTTAATTTTTTTATATTATTATGCTGTTAGAAAGATTTATTTTATGTTTCATCCAAACTTAGATAATTTACAAATATTTTTTATCGGTTTTTCTTACTGAATGCATGGTTTTTGTATTTGTTTTGAAGCGTTTTTCTTTATTTCATGGTGAGGATTAATCTTAATATAATTCATAAATAATTTAAAAATATAAGCGTTTGGAATTCAAAAAAATCAACATAATTTTATAAAATCTTTCTCTGTTTTTGTTTCCTTTGGTAAAAGTCGTTTTTTTAAATCATTTGAATGCTTCGTTTCGATCAAAATGTACGTCTGCCTAAATGTCAACGCCAGACACCGAGAATTGTCTTCTTTTTTATGTGTCCAGAATGAATAGGACAGAGGTCACAAAAACTGGATTTATATAGGCCTAAGTATAATTATACATTATTGTATTAATAATTAGCCTTTTGACACGCATAAACACGCACACATACGCATTTTAACCTTTTTACCGAGTATATTATGTAAAATAGATCCCTTTTGTAACCGAACGGGTATATGAAAAAGAAAAGAAATAAAAAGTTTCAGCAAGGTTCCAGTTATCATATCCAAAAGAAAGTGAAATATATATATATATAAACTTTTGAGCTGACGATGGTTTTGGGTCTGGGGGATGTGAAACGCGAAGATATGTCGAAATTTTTCGTAAGTCGAATCATGGTATCCATTACAATAGGTAGCTTTCTTAGGAAATCTACCTAAAGCTGATTTAAAAAATCCAGATTAAATTGAATAATACTTTTTCAATTCGTTTTTAAATTTCTACTTTTGAAATCGGTGCCGGTGCCACATTAAAAAATACACTACCGGCTGACTAAAGCTTAATTTACGCTGATTTTAAAAAGTCGAAATTTAGAGAATATCAAAATTTACTTATTTTTGGTGCTGTTTTTTAAAGTGAATTATTTTAAGTTCATTGTATTTTGATAAAAAATAGAATTATCTTTAATAAATTTTAAAATCAGTACTATCTAAATAATAACTGCAATTATTAGGAATGATATTCATAAAAATCCAATCAGTAATTTAAAATATTTTACAAAATGAAAATTTATAGATATACATTTCAAGGTAATTGCTATGCCATATTTCTTTTCTAAATAAATGAGAATGATATAAATTCATTCACACAAATTACAGGGTGATTCACTGTAATTTATCCCCTTTCGTGACGAATTATGATGTTTTCTCCTACCCTTGTCTCTTAATCGTATCATACAATTCAATTTGTCTATGATCTAAAAGATAGTAAATTTTATCGATGTAGATTTTAGGTTGATTATATCTAATTATTTAAAATGTTTAAATATATTGTTCTGTAGTTAGTAGGCATTTAAAAATAGTACAGAATTAGAATTTTGACGTGATTTTAAAAATTGCCCTTTTTTAATCATATACTGGAAAATACAATAAGATTAAAAGAAATCCCAAAGGAAATATTTTGAAAACATTTAGAAAAAATCTAATTATGAAATTTTCTTAAAAAACGTAAGTTCTTTGTGAAAATCTGTTGAACAGATGCATTGTTTAATTTAATAAATTTGAATCGTCAAAATAAACATTTATTATCTTTAATTGCCTTCCAAAATAATTATTTCATGTAATATTCTACGCAATAAAACAATATGAAGAGCTTACTTTTACATAATAAAAATTGTGATGTGAACACCACATGACTTCCTTATACGCCTATTAAATTATATATATATATATATATATTTTTTTTTTTTTTTGCTGCACTTCATTTAAACTAATTTTATTTTTAAAGTGAGATAAGATACGATTCTACAATTCTTTAATAAAGTGGATAGTTGCACGGTTGCTAAAATAGTGTTTATTAACATCAAATATTTATAAAATTATTAATTCAATAATATTGCCTGAAATATTAGGATAGAGTAAAAGTTCCGTTATTACACTTTAAATAAATTTAAGTCTTATATCTATCTAATACTTTATTTTTTTTATTTTAAATAATTAAATGTAACCATCAACAAAGTGAAAACAAAAACGAATAATCAGATATTTCACCAAATCTGATGTGGACAACACATGACTTTTTTGTACGCCTATAAATTACATATACAGATATTTTTAAAACGAAAAGCACATAAAATTTATTTCATTAATAACTTCTGATATTTTTTCATATTTTTTTTATTATTACTGAATTATTATTTATTGTAAAATTCCTTTTACAATCAGAGGTTAATAATTATTAATAAATCAATATATTTAAATTAAAATATATATATATTTAATTTAATATACATATAATACAATTAATATAATATATCTATATATTTATTCTCAGAAAAAAAAGGAACTGAAGTCTGATTCGAACCGATGTGCGTTCTCCTTATAAGAGCCAAATATTTCATTAATTAAAATTTCATTTGACTGTAACTCTAGAACCAATGAAAATATGTAAGTAATGAAAATAAATACTTACGATATATCGTTGAAAAACTCTCAATGAGTGCTTATTACTGCAGTTAAGAAAAAGTCTTTTGGACACTTTTTGTTCAGTCGATTGCGATCAAAAGGGAAAGTGCACAACTAAATGTTGCAACAGTCCTAAATCCAAAATTTCAACATCTTACGGGTAATCGTTTTTGAGTTATGCGAGATACATTCGTACATGTATACGTACGTGCAGACGTCAGCCGAAACTGTTCAAAATGGTTTTAGGAGTGGTCAAAATGGATATTTCCGTTGAAATCTGAAAACCGAAATTATTCGCGATCGCAATACTTTACTTCGTTCAAGGATGTAAAAAAGGGAAACGTACGAAAAAATTTCATCATATTACGTTTAAGAAAAATAGATATATTTTATAGTTTATATATATATATATATATATATAAAACTAGCGTGTTAGTTAAAAATAAAACTCTCTTCCAGTTAATATATGATCAATAGTTTTATAATAAAAAGTTTATTTGTAACTAGTTAGTTATTCTAGAATATTCTAAGGTATTTATATATATATATATAATAAATAATTTATTAAATATCTTGATTTATGTTATAGTCTACTTTGTGAATAACGGTTAAACTAGTAATTTTTTTTTCTTTTGATACCAAGTGAAGTCGAATTGTGTTTTATTTTTAATAATTTATCGATAATTTTAAAACACCTTCTTGAGAATTATATATTATATTTCCCTTCCAGTTATTTTAAAGGAAATGTACGACTCCTAATTGGCCTTTATGAATAAATATATTCGTATACGGATTAAATGATAATCTTACAGTATTATGTAAGTTGTATAAATATGTAGCAGTAAGATTGATTGCTGGTTTAGATTTTTTTTTCTTTACAATAAAATCTATAAAGTATGCATATAAATATATTATACAGTTATATATAATTAGGAATACTTCAATAAATATTGCGGTGTTTAAAAAATGTTACATGTCATTCCGTGGTAATAATTAACAGGTAATACTATTACAAAATTTTAAGTATTTAATTTTATTTTGTTTTAATCAATTATTTATTATTAATTTATATATAAAATAAATTTAGGATGAAATTTTATCTATTATGTAGAAAGGAGAATTCATTTAAAATTCCGAATTGTCTTTTTTCCGAAATACATTTCATTGTTTGTTTATTTTTATTTTTCTCGTGAAATTTATGATTGAAAGATAGGTGAAAATTTAAAAAAATAATATAGAATAAAGTCATAGAGACTCTCAGTCTATAGTCAATAATTTGTTTATTACAGTTACTAGAAATATGCTTGATAAAGAAAATTGATATTGAAGTCATAAGCATACTAAGATGGCTACTTGGAGCGATAAGTGTAAGCAAAATTAAAAATTAGAAGACACTTTTGAAGTGATAAAGTTTGAATCAAAGTTCAGGAAATCATATGTTTTTGTATAATGGAATAGAAATATAAGAAAGTAAATGTGGTAGACCGGAGAAAGAAAAGCGATTTTTTTTTAGGAATATGCTCTTGAAAAGGATCCTTATCCGCTGAAATATTTTACTGACATAAATTCCCTACGAACGTAAAAGTTCCGCTTTGGAAGGATGGAAAGATAGAACCTCGTTTGAAATTTATCTCTATTCCTAATGTTTCCATTGCAATCTGAATAACTTGTGAATGATAAGCAACTTCGTGGCCCAACGAGAT
Organism: Lycorma delicatula; assembly: GCF_047948215.1. Classification (NCBI taxonomy): domain Eukaryota; kingdom Metazoa; phylum Arthropoda; class Insecta; order Hemiptera; family Fulgoridae; genus Lycorma; species Lycorma delicatula. The sequence goes on from NC_134460.1 coordinate 52,286,097, forward strand.
GAGTATGACGTTTAAATGAGGTGTACAGGCTCAAGCCGAACTTTTCTGTGATGAGAGATCAAATACCAACCACGAGAGTACACCGGTATCCACGTCTAGTATTCAAGTCCGTATAAAAGTAGTTATCTTCATTAGGATTTCAACCTCAGAACCTTCGACTTCGATGTTTTTACCCCTAAATAAACCTCGTGGGTTGTTTGAAAATAAATAAAAAATTTGTGCATTATTAAAACTGTTAATTCTGAAGGTGAATTGTGGTGTATGTTGATTTTGAAGTCATTTTAATGTTGTATTTATTGTATGAATGTATTAAAAATCCTGCTTCGTAAAACTCATGCAAAACTGTTCTATCTGTTTATCTATAGCAGTATGTAAAGCTAAACTCCAGTGGAGGTTTAACCGAAAGGTTTAAATTTCAGTTGGATACTTCCTTAGGAATCACAAGTCCGGGGAAATTTATTTTGAAAAAGCAGTTTCTGGTGCCGCAAATAACTTAAGTTAATCAATGTAACATTGATTATTATGTAGTTATGTGTTTTTTCTTGGCTAAAAATGTTCAATCACCCGAGAGCTGTAGGCGGAGTGGGCTTCACTAGCTGGAGGATGATGCCTTTAGATTTCCTCTTGATGAGGTCGTTTTTCTCGTAATGTCATTCATCCAAAGTCGTTTCTTTGGGTCCAGGTCTTATTTTGTTAGATCGTATTGAAAATTCTAGGACCTACAGTGCTCACTGTATTTTCGGTATGTTGAGGAGGGGGAGAGTATTGCCTATCGATCGAAACTAATACTTTGTTTCGTTTCTTCTCTGGTTGTAAACGTAAAGTGTGAAGTGCCAATCAGGTAAAAGCCTCTTAATCCAGTCTAAAACACAAATACAAATGCATATCGATCTATTTCCTAATAGACCTTAAAGAAATTAATTTCATAAAATATAAGAGGTATCGGTTTCTTTTTCAAAAAGATAAATTACAAAGAAATTATTTATTTTATGTAAATGAACGTAGCAAAGGTATTTTTTGAATAGAGATAGTTTTGGTTCATCTTTATTTGTTGTTTTGTTGCAAACTGAAGGAAAGATTGCGTGGTAAAAGAACATACCGTTATTAAATTTCTGCTTTAATAAAGTACTTTTGTATGTGAAATCAATGCGAACGGAAAGTTTTTGTTTTTATACCGACATTTGCATAAAATTTTAAAGAAGTAACTCCTTGAATTTTAAGTAAATTAAATTAAAACACAATACTACATTACAAACTCTCGTTTCAAACAAGTATGCACGTTTGCGTGCGTTCATATCTATGTGTGTTTGTATGTCTTTTTAAGTATTTTGTGTTTGTTTTGCTTGAAAGTTTAGATGCTGTTGGCTCAGACTTTAGCACTTTAGTAGATTAGAGCGTGACTTTAAGCATGAGTCTACAGCGGGTCTGATTACATCCACATCCCTTTCTCGGTTATTCTAACCCTTTGTTTAATGTAGTTAACGCCTACTAGCAACGTCTTCCTTGTCAGGGTTGCCAAACCACCGACCAGATACGTTAACCTCAATGGTAGGTCTATATATTCTTTGGTATCAGTATTTTATTACAAGTTTGTAATTAAATCGAACATTTTATGCTGAAATCGTGTTGAAATGAACATTGAATTGTGTACCCTATTTGTTTTCAACATATTTTTCTAAACTTCTACAATTCAAAATAAAGAAGGTTTTGAGGATAAGCATGCCTATGTATTTATTTGTTTAAAATAATTTTTATGCATATTTTTATCTTATTTATTTTGATATCTCAAGTTAAGTTAAACAATACTATATAATTTAGTAGATTTTTATCTACTAAACGTTTTTTCTACTAACTTGTATTTTATTAAATTGTTGGTTCTCTTTGCACTTTTTTTTGTTCGTACATTAAAACTAAAAAAAAGGAATATATATCTTAAAATTTTCTTAAAGTACCATTAAAAATTTATTACTGATTTACTTTGTAAATGGAAAAATTATAATATAATTTTTAATTAACGTAGACGCGGAGCCCTTAGAGAAAAGTTTAAAGTACGTAGCTTAGTGTATAATCTCAGCTGGATTAAGATCTTCTTGCAAGTTTCGTTATAATCGGTTGAGCCGATTTTGAACGAAACTTTGAACAAAACTTCAAGCGAAGCTTGAACAAACAGAAAGAGATAAAAGTTAAAAAAATAATAATTTAATAAAATTACATATTTTTACTTACATACATTGTTTAGTATAATAAAAACAGTTTTTTTTTCTTCCTTTATTCTTTCTTCTAATAATTAAAACAATTCTTAAATTCTTAAAAGTCTAATAGAACTGTCTTAAAAATCATATCGCAAGAGAGTTTTACACAAAAAAATAAAATACAACTCCTGTAAGTATATAAAAACAAAGAAGGTTTTGCCTAATTTTGTGAAAAACAGTAACGTGTGTTTAATCAGTTAGGAATAATAATAATAATAATTGCTTTTTCTGAGAGTAATGATGTTAATCATATATGTCTAGTGCCTGAAATGAACAGAGTCAATTTGTCATTAGTAAAAATACATATGTCTTTAATTTCGGTGAGTTTTCCATATAATACTTGTATTCAGAGGGGAAAAAGGTGACAAAACAATTATAGGACTGCCCCAACACTGAGGGTTGTTTCTGATGCACGGCTTATACACAACTTAATTTAAAATATTTATCATTTTATTTAAATATAATATTTTTTCGTTAATTTAATCCAGTGATTCTAACTAAAGCGTGCAGGCATACCGTATTTAATTCGGGTGGGTGTGGCAGTACTAGCAGCGACACAAACTAATGTAATTTCACAACTTGCATAGAAAAAAGTTCGCTTATACGGTCAGCAGATCGGTGTAGCCGCGAGGGCGAACATACCAGGTACCGAGTCAACCGGCCGATCGAATTCGAGACCCACCCAGACCACGTTACGTTTTATACTCTTAAATGTAATTCATTTATTTAATTCTACCGTCAGCCTGTGACGTCACAACATTTTTTGGGGTCGGGGTGCGATTTTGCAAAAGTTTTCTTGACAAATATTGTTAATTTTTAATTGTAACCAAATGCGCCTAAGAAATATATGATCTTAATTAGGCGAAATTTCGAGATAATGAGGGTGATCTAGCTCTACAGCCTCACTCCCTTGACCTTTTAAGCTGAAAATTTAATGGCATCAGTGCTCCGTATATAGAAGTAATCTGATCAAGTTTGATCAAAATCGGTCTGGTAGTTCGGGAGATAGAAGGTGATTTAGAGACCAACACCGAACACACACACACACACACACACACGTACACACACGTACATGTACATGTACAAACGAACATTAACATCCGGAAAATCTACAATTTTTTGGCTTTTTGGTTTCTTAGGTGTCAAAACGTCAAGATCCGGTTAAAACCGCATATGCCCATTACTCCCTTTTAGAGCTAACCCTCTCCTAAAGCGATACCTAGACGGGAAAGTAAAAACGAAGAACCATTTTACTTTTCTATTTCGTTAGTAAGCCTGGAATGGAATGTTTATTATTCATGAGAATGGCTGTATTGTTTGTATGAGTGACTTTTTGTTATGCCAGGAGGCTTATAAGCGTTAGAGTCTCACACAATCTTCACTGGATGGATCGTAACCCTCTAACTTTAAATAAGACTGTTGCTTTTTGCTTCTCGGATAGTCATAACACTGCTGATCCCGTAGATAGAATTCCCATAAGTGATAAACGATAGCATTTCCGTTGCCTACAAACCATATTTCGGGGTGTTTTATTAGAAAAGTTCTCGGTAGGATGATAAAATTGATTTCATTTGTAAGAAAACCAAACCGTGCTGTTTTTCTCTGAAGCGTCTTAATAAAGCTCCAAGATTGTAATCATTATTAAATATGTATTATGCATGCATATATTCTCATATAAATATTATAATGTCATCTCTTGAAGCTCCCTCGGAAAGTTAAATTGAGTTTAAAAAAAATTAAATATGTTAATTTATCATAGAGTTTATATTTCTGAAGCTGCAATCTTTGCTGAAAAGTACAGTCATTTATTATATAAAAATATCCACCTTTATCAAACTAGACCACGGAATTGTTTTCGTTTAACTCAACATATTTCGGCTTACGAGTAAGGACCATCCGTTGCCATTCACCCATTACTTACTTACCTTTTTTAATAAACTGTCGGACTATTTGAGAAATAATCCGATCAATTTATTTAAAATACAATTAAAAGTTTTCTTTAACAGAAACAATAATATTATTGTCGATGAATTTTTAAATGATACTATTTTAAAAAAAAAAAAAAAACACATTAATTATTACCCATCATCCATCATCAGCCCGTGATAATAGATAACATCAACGTGTTCATAAATATATACTCAAAATAATTTTCAATAACAATTTCTGAATTGTCAATAATTTTGAAATATTTCGTTATCGACGACATGAGTGACTTGTGCGAAGTAAAGGAAATATTGTGATCGCGAAAAGTTTGGGTTTTAAGATTTCAACGGAAAAATTAATTTTGACCATCCCTGAATCTATTTTGATTAATTTCAGCGTGACGTCTGTTCGTATGTATCTCACAAAACTCAATAACTTCTTACGTGCGTACATAAGTACACACGAATTTTTTTTAGGGAAGAATCTTTTATGAAGTACGTCTGAATGCATAGACAATATAAATATAAATTACTAACAAAAAAAAATTTTCAATTCATATAATTAGAAGTTGAAACAGCCGAAAGTGCTACAAGTATATTATCGTTTTTCGTATCTTTAAAAATTACACCAGATTTCTAACGTTTTTCAGTTAATAAAATCTGAAGATCTCTTACAGCCTAAACCGCTACAAATATTTTATAGTTTTTTCGAATGTATTTTAACTAAAATATAAATTTTTTTTTTACGTTTTACAGTTCATAATGTACGAAGATGTCTTACAACGGAAAGCATAAAAGTTTTTTTTTTTACTAATTTACATTATTTTTGTAATCAAAATTGGAATTTTTCGTTTTCAATTCACAAAACCTAAGATGTATTATGGGAGAAAGTGCAACATACATTTTATCGTTATTGGTGTGTTTTTTAATTACAATATGAAATTTTTGGAGTTTGCCAATTTATAAAATCTGTAGATGTCTAAAAACCGAAAGTGTAAGAGGTTTTTTCATCATTACAATTACTATATAGTGCTACAATGTTACAATTATTTTACAGTTTTTTGTATGTTTTTTAATTAAAATACGGAATTGTTTGCGTTTGCCATTCGCAATATCTGAAAGCAATATCCGCAACAACCGAAAGCGCAGAAAGTTTTTGAACGTTTAAGGTTTGTTTTAAAATAAAAATATGGAGTTGTGAGCGTTTTTCAATTTATAAAAACTGAAGATGTCTTACAGCCGAAAGCGTAGGAAGTTTTTCACCTTTTGTTTTTTTGTTTTTTTAAAATTAAAATTCGGAAATGTCAGCGTTTTTTAATTGATAAAATCTGAAGGTGTTATACAGCCGAAAGGCTAGAAATTATATTTTTTTTTGTATTTTTTTAATTTAAAATACGGAATTTTCTGTGTTTTTCTATTCATAAAATTTGACGATGTCTTAGAGCCGAATGAGTAGTAAGTTATTTATCTTTTTCGTATTTATTCATTTAAACTCAAGAGTTTAAATCAACGCTCAGTTGACATAAACACCCAGTTAACATAATCACCGTCCAGTTTTTGCTGGGCGTTGATTACGAATCACACACATGTTGCTTTATATATATATATATAAATTATCAATAAGGCATAGTGATATACAACCTGATATAATTTGGCACTCAAAGTGTTTATTCGGGAAAATTGATCGAAAAACATGGTTAAAGCACAAATCATATTCTCAGATTTCGAATTGCGTTAATTAAGATGCATACGAAATTCTTCACGTAATTTTTTGACCTTATCTTGTTCTGTAAATGGGCAGACTTTTTCAACTCTGCTTTTCTTACGGGTGGATTTGTAAGCCTATCCAAATTTCTATCCAAAAAATTTATTTTAACAACTAAAAAAACGCTTACCAATGTTTCTTCAGATTTTTAATTTTAAAATTAGGCGCCGCCATAGTAAAAACAAATTATCAGCAATTTATTATACCTTGATTTGGCTCCTATTTCAAAAAATTGAAATTTAAAGAAGCATTATAAAGCTTTTTTTGTAGTTTTTAGAGTAAATATTTGAATTGTGTTTTATTCTTTTATGAAACTTTGTTTGGCTTAAATTTTGATTTTTTTCAGATTGGAGTAAAAATAATACAATTTTTTTTTTTTAAATTACTTTAACCACTGCACAACAGGTTTTTTGATATGCTGTTTAGGTTTCAATCCTACTTCACGCGTAATTTCTAAGACACGTTAACTAGAATTCGTAACATTTCTTTGAACGTTAATTTTGCTAATTATATTCTAATATCTTAAGTAATGAATTTGTTGTAAAATTAAAATTACATAATTTTTATTTTTTATTTTATTTTTTTGAATTGATTCTTAATTGGTACAAAAAATGTTACCACGCAATAGTCTAAATTAAACACCTTTGTGAGTAGTTTTACACGAATAATCTATTATTAACTTTTTTTTATTTACATGTAGTTATTATTTATGTATTAAATTAATGTATAATTTTGTGTTGTAACCTTTGCTGACAACATGTTTGTTGTAATAGTAATTAATTCATATTTCTGTGAAAACCAGTTTAAAAAAGCTAATATTATAAAAAATACGATTTGATATATGACACCATTTGGCGCCAGCTAATCGTATCAGTTGTTCTTGTTATGTTATATTCATTAGCATTAATTTAAATGTAATAAATATTGTTTTACTCGTTAATAATAAATTATAATGATAATAAAATAATAATAGAATTATTACTATTATAATTATTATTATTCATATAATAATTTATTTATACGAAATCCAAGTAATTTTGAAAGCCACGTCAGTATTCAGCAACTGTCAATTATATTGACAGTCACGTATTTGACAGTAACCGAAATTTACATTTTACTTGATAATGATGAAGATACAATGGTTTTGGCTCCTTACACTTTGAATGAACTACGAATGAGAAATAAAATAAAATTCTATGGCCTCATTCAAAATGACTTATTTAGTGGAAAAAAATTGTACATAAAAAATTTACATATAGCTTTAAAACGTTCTCGGAATTCATTTATTTTTCAAAAATTAGTAGCTTTCAGCTAGCTGTCAGACATCCTCAGATTGAAATACGCGAACAATTCCATATTTTAAATTAAAGAAACTTTAAAACAATAAAAAAAGCTTCCTGCGCTTTCGGCTATAAGACAAATTTAGATTTAATGAATTGGAAAATGCGAAAAAATCCGTATTTTAATTTTAAAAAGTACGAAAAAGATATATAATTTACTATGAATTCGGCTCTAAGACATCGTCAGATTTTATGAATTTGAAAAACACGAAAAATTCCATATTTTAATTAAAAAACACACGAAAAACGATATTTTATTTTTAGCGCTTTCGATGTTACACATCTTCAAATTTATGAACTGAAAAACGCAAAAACTTCCTTATATTAACTGCAAATATACGAAAAACAATAAAAAATTGTAGCTGTTTTGCCAGACATCCTCAGATTTTATTAATTGACAAACGCAAAAATTTCGTTTTTAATTTATAAAAAATACGAAATACAAAAAAATACTTCTAGCGCTTTCGGCTGTAAGACATCTTATTATTTTATGAATAGAAAAACACAAAACATTCCGTATTTTAAATTTAAAAAATACAAAAAACGATAATTTCTAGCCTTTCGGCTGTACAACACCTTCAGATTTTATCAATTGAAAAACGCTAACATTTCTGTATTTTAATTTAAAAAAACATAAAAGGTGAAAAACTTCCTGGGCTTTCAACTGTAATATATATTCGGTTTTTATATTGACTGTAAGACATCTTCAGTTTTTATAAATTGATAAACGCCCACAACTCTGTATTTTAATTTTAAAACAAACGAAAAACGTTCAAAAACTTTCTGCGCTTTCGGCTGTTAGACACCTCAGATATTGCGAAAAATACGCAAACAATTCCGTATTTTAACTAAAAAACATACGAAAAATTATATAAAATAACTGTAGCACTTTCGATTATATAATAATTGTAATGATAAAATCTCCTGCGCTTTTGGTTTTAAGACATCTACAGGTTTTATTAACTTTAAAACGTTAGAAATCTGGTTTTTAATTTTTTTAAATACTAAAAATGATAATATACTTCTAGCTCTTTCGGCTGTAAGACATCTTCTAATTTTACGAATTGAAATGTTTTTTTCTTAATAATTTATATTTATATTGTCTATGCAGTCAGACGTACTTCTACATAAAAGTTTCTTCCCAAAAAAAAAATTGTTATTTTTATAAGCTTTTATTTAATTTTCATTAGTTATAATCAAATCTTGCAACTGCTATATCTTTTGATCTATCGTATGAAAATCAATGAAATTTGGTACACATATGTAACTTCGATGACAATACAATACTATGGTGTTAGAATTTGGATATGATCCCCCCTCCCACGCGCTACCCCTACGCTAAATTCATGCATGTTGCTGAAAATGTTTATTTCTCATCAACTATCGTATGAAAATCAATGAAATTTAATACAGTATGTAACTTCAGTGTATAAAAATAAATATTTTTACTTTTTAGTCTTAATAAACAAACAAACTTGAACAAACAATAATATTCAGATATAAATACTATTAAGAATATTTTTTTTGGACGTAAAAAGTTTATTGTTCATTAAGACTAAAAAGTAAAAAATACAAAAAACAAAAAAATTACAAAAATATATTTGATTACATATAAAAAAATATTTTTTAAAAAAGCTTTTATTTAACTAATATTAATATTAATAGTAATAAAAAAAGGAAAAAAATTAAAAAAACCCTCTAAAAGGTAAAAAATAAGAATTAAATGAAATAGAGAATTTTAAACAAAATAATATAATATATTAACAAGTATAAAAATGCACTAAAAAGTAAAAAATAAATTATATAAATATCTAACAAATAACCAATAAATAAAAAATTTAATAATTATTAAATTTTAAAATTAAAAGTAATGAAAATATTTAGTTAAATAAAACCATGACGCAGTTTTTATAACAATCTTTTCGAATAAGTATTTAGACATTTGCTGTATTTTAGAATATATTTTTTGTTTAATGAGGTTGTTTAGTATATGTATATACTTTATTTATCTGTAATAAAATAACTCAAGTTTTAATTCTTTGGTAGTTCAAATCTACACCGAGATGATCTTTAAGGGTTAATAAGATTAAAAATAAAAATTAAATTTAGAAATCTTGCACAAAGTTATTACATTTTGACGGTAATCTGAAAAATTATTAATAATATTATTATTATAATTGTAATCGTAATTATGAATTCATTAAATAAAAATGCATAATTAATTAAAATGAAACTTTTAGCGGAAAGAGTGCGTTCAGTTTGGCTTATATTTACAAGCAGAATTCGAAGATGAACTTCAACTATGTGAGAACACGTACAAAGAAAGCGAGTGGGTGCATTTTCCCAGATTGTTTCTTGTAGCTAGTCAGTCTGAACTGGAGGTTCCAGCAGACCTTTCCGCCTCCTCGCGTCGTTATTGAAAATGAAAATGAAGATTAATTGTTGTTAAAATAAATGTTGTGTTTTTTAAAATAAATTTTAAAAAACTGCGCCACGCTTTTATTTAACTAAATATTTTCATTACTTTTAATTTTAAAATTTAATAATTATTAAATTTTTTATTTATTGGTTATTTGTTAGATATTTATATAATTTATTTTTTACTTTTCAGTGTATTTTTATATTTGTTAATATATTATATTTTTTGTTTAAAATTCTCAATTTGATTTAATTCTTATTTTTTTACTTTTTAGAGGGTTTTTCTTATTTGTTTCCTTTTTTCATTAATGTTAATACTATTATTAGTTAAATGAAAGCTTTTTTAAAAAATTTTATTTTTTATTTTTTTTATACTACTAAAATAATAAAACTTTGAATTAATGTGATATTTCTACTTCCTTATTATTATTATTATTATTATTATTATTATTATTATTATTATTATTATTATTATTATTATTTATTTCTTCATTATCCTAATCTATTTTATAGTCTACTTCCTCTGTTTAAAATCCGTGTGCACTCGGTATTTATTACAATAAATGTTTGGTTTTAACAAATATAAAAACGTTATTAAAGAATCTTAATATCGTTTATATATATATATATTTTTTTAAATTTTATACCGCTTTCAAAATTACCTTAAGTTAATTAATTAATTAATTCTTTGTACTTAAAATGAAAAGCAAAGGGTAGAGATTACATCATTTCTTACATTTTTCTGAATTAAAAGCTTTCTACTCTTCGTCTTCCCTTATCACAGATATACGATTCTTGTAGTGATTTCAAAGAACTTCGTTTTCTACATTTCCACTTTACGATTCCTAAAATTTTAATTATATTATTTCATTCAAAAACAAAATAATACTATTAAAGTCAAATGTTGCAGTCAGTGAAGCAAATACTGTTCCTTGGTTGTTTTTATGTTAAATAAAAATGTGAAATGGAAGTATCACATTCAGGTAGCCAAATTTAAAGATAAATTGGTATCGGATTTTGATGTTAGTTATAAAGATATTTAAAATTTTTTGGTGGTTGGGTTTCAATTAACCACACATCTCAGAAAGACGACACTTCATTTACATTCATACATATCATCCTCATTCATCCTTTGAAGTAATACCTACGGTGGTTCCGGAGGCCACATAGAAAAAAAGAGAAAATTTTTTTTTTATGTGTTAGTTATGACCTGGACTTCAATTATTATTAATCATAGGCTTCAATTATTATTATTTGTGAATATTGGTTTGAATTTTAATTTTTTTTTTATTTTTTAAACTTTTTTTAATAAAAAGTTTGAATTCTTTTACTAATAAAATATTCCATTTCATTTCTATATTCCTTTGTTCATGGATTTAGATAATTGCATTCAAGGTCGAGATTTATAAGCCTAATTAATCTTAATCTTGTTGTTTATTCGTCAGTTTATCGTTTTGCTTGATATCTTCAAATTGAATCAACCGATTTTTATTAAATTTTTTACAATGATTTTGAGATCATTGAGACCATTTAATTTTGTTTGCTATCGGTGAAGGAGATAGGGAAATAGGTACCCCAAAATTTTACAATAATTTTTTTACATAATCCTATGCTTGCGTATTCATATTCTATTTAATTTTCCTTCTAAGTAGTAATTTGTCGAGAGTGTTCATTTCTGTAAACAGAGTTTTCCACTTTTTGCAGGCTTTGTTTTATTAAATTAAAAATACAAAGATTATTACTGAGTGGAATTCTGTTTGAATATGCCAATTAAGAATGAAAGGTGTTATTTAGTGTAGTTTAGATTAGATAGTTCGAAGATTAAAAACTAGACGAAAGGGTGTGGTGGAAAAGAAAGTTAAACGTATTATGTGTAATTAGTGAAGGTAATAAATATGTGAGAAACCCAGTTAAACGTAAAAATAAAAATATCAATAATTTAAGGTATATTACTCAGTACTCGATTGGTGTATAAGAAGAACTGATTAAAAGTTCATTTTTTATGATAAATGGAATAAAGGCAGCTTACATTTTTGTTAGAATATAATTTTACTGATGAGAACAAAAATTTATTTTTATTTTTTAATATTTGTTTTCATGAAGATAATTTGTTGTATATATTAAGAGGCAGTTTTGTTTGACTGATTGTACGAGTTTTTATGTGTTTTATTGAACCGAGTAATTTATGATTAATAATATTTTATATTATAATAAGATCATTAGAGTATTACAATATTTTAATTATAATGAGATTAGATATCCAAGAGCCTTAACCGGAATTATAGATCAATTATTAATACAAATAAATAAATACATTTTATTCTATGTTATCAATTCCTTCTTGAAATGCGGTGTAGAAAATGCTTTATTTTTCTTAAACTTGTCTTCTATACTAATGTTAGGGTCGAATATTTATTAAATAAGTAATTCTGGTTATCTGATTAGAAGATTTATTTATATTCGGTGACGACAAATTTGGTTGTAAATAAATGTACATACGCGTATGAATGTATTGTCGCCGAATGGCTTCGACGCCACGTGGCACTTACTAACCTTATGGTGGCCCTGAAAAGGGCCGTTTTTTGCGTTAGCTCTGAAAATTGAGTTCCGGAAGTTGGTCTCCGGAAAGGTCAGAGAGTTGCGGCTCGTCCATTGAAGTCTGACCGGGTTTTCCCTCAGCGGCAGTTGGGTCCCCACTAAAGCGTGGCAGTGGTGGCCCCCAGAACCTCACATTGTCTGGTCGGCGTCGGTCGCCCTTCGCCGGCGCGGCCGAGGCGGTTCTCCCCAAGCGATCCCACGCTGGGCCGGCTCCTGCTGCTGGATTTTCGGTGAAGGTTTTGTATGGTGTGATGTACAACCAATTAATAGGCTCTTTCATTCTAGAACAACGCGTTACGGAGAGAAATTATCTGGAATTTTTAAAACAATGAATTTCTTATAATGCTTGAAAATTTCTCATTGGCGAAAGGACTGACTGGTAGATTGGACGTAGAGGGCCGGTAAATTGGCCAATTAGATCACCGGATTTTACTCCCTTAGATTAATGTTTATGGGAATGGATGAAATGCTAGTTATAAAAACTAAACGTAGACACATGTGATGAACTGATCGCCCGCATTCTCAGAACACGTTAAAAACTCCATCGATGTTAATGGTGGAATTTTCGAATATTTAATGTAAGTCAATACAGTGTAAACCGCAGTGAGTGGTTTTTTAATGTAAATTAAAAGAATTTTAATTTTTCGAAGGTCTAAATTTATTGTTATAATTTAAAAAAATTCATAACTGTTTTCTGTTCTGTTTTGTTTTTAATAACAAAAGTTGATTTTTTTTTTTTTGTTTTTCATAGAGTTAGTAACATCAATTTTCTCTGAATTAAATTTTCTACAAATTTTTATAATAAAATTTTGCATTTATTAATCATTTAGCAAAGTTATTGCACTTAATACCTAAAAAAAGATGATTCGTCACCGAATTTTTTGTTTTTTGACGTTGGCTATCATGAAGACTACGAGATATACATTTCTGGGATCTGTTTTATTTGATTTTTAGGGTCAAGAAACATAAGAAGCTATTAAGTTTACTCCTTATATAACGCCTTAAAAATTTCTCATTTCACATGAGTATGATCTCATTTCATAGGAGGAACTGAAATCTGGATGAAATTCCCCACTAACTAACTGAATAACATAGTGGTTTTCAGACTTAAGTTTGTATTACCTTTTTTCTTATCTCAAGCTGTAGAATCAGTTCCCAAATTATTTCCCTTTCCTTTTGAATCATTTTGTTCCTCCCGATATACATATCATATGTATATATATATATATATATATATCTTACATTTGAATTAATTTCTTATTTTTACATCCTTAAAGTGATGTGGTATATATTTTTCATTGTATCAATCGATAAATATCGTAAGATTGGTAAGTTTTTATGTTACATAAATTTAAATTAACAAGACATGTGATGTACTAACTAATAATGGGAAATAATTAACACAAAAAACACGTAGTTCCTTCCAGTTTTTTGATTTTTTGTCACATTTTATGAAACATTAAGTAATTATTCTATAAATATGTAAATATTCGTGTAGGAGAAATTCCGTTAAAGTTAAATTTTGAAGGCGCAGTGGTTTTAATTCATAAATTATTACTGACCAACGTTTCCATGGAACATGTGGTTATAAAAACTTCCGCACTCACAATCAATTTTTTGTAATAGTAGAATAGAATAGAATTTTTATACTAACAAAATTATTAATAAGAAAAGTTATCAATTTTTATCGTATTCGACTTTAAATTGTTTTGTATCTTCGTCCATCTATCAACTTTATCGATGTATACGTCACACTTTTTTTTTGTTTTCATTTGATTGTAGGTCAATGGATTTATCGAATGAAGAATTGTTAATCTAATTCCATTCACCAAATTTAGTACTGAACCGAACTTGAATAGCTTACCGAATTATCCCTTAATATTTAATTTTGTTTAGTTATAATTTTTAAATGGTTAAACCGATTCGGAAAACGAATAAACGTGGGAATAATTATAAAAAAATAAAAAATAAAAAGAGATTAAAATGCGATTTGTGCAGTAATAAAAATCTATCGAGTAAAGAAATGCCAACCTAATCTAGTTCGTTCCAAACGTTACGGTTTACACATGGTAATAACCGCTAATAAATTTTACATAAAATTGCAAATCTTAATTCCATAATTACAGGACATAAGATTTTATTATTTTTATTGCTTTGTAAAGTATCTCATTTTTGCACATATCGTTATTTTTTTTAACGGCTGCTTACAAGCATATTTCACGATTTCATTGTGAATTTATATAAAAAAAAAAGAAAACCGCATACCATTTGATGACATTAATTTCGGAGAAGTTTTATCATAGATTAAGGGCGTAGCGTTTTATTGATGTAATGTGCAATAAGGAAACCAATATAATTCAACCGGTCTCCGTGGCGCAAGTGGTAGCGTCATCGCCTTTCACTCGGAGGTCCTGGATTTGAATCTCGGTCAAGTAATACGCTACAAATTTCGATTCAGGCCAAATGATCATAGTAGTCGATGCCTCCACATCTCATTAAAAAAAGAAAAAGAAGTAATTCAAGAATACATTACTACCGAAGAAAACAAGGATACACGTTTCTTATAAAATACTTCTAAAAATAATCTGTTTTCCTGTTGCATTGCCGAAAGCTTTTTCTTAAATTTTTACTATTAACATAAGTAAATTAATACCATACTATTTTCTGTGAAAGATAATATTACAGGATAAATTTTGAAGTTTTAAGTACTGTTTAATTTAAAGATTTGAAAAGTTAGGTCCAAAAGCTTTACCTCCATAATAGTTTAAATGTTATAACCGTTATAGTTGTAGGCGACCTCATACGAGATATTCACATCAAAAATGATGCAGCATTTCCTAAAAATAACAAGGCCATCCCACATATCACGCTTAGCAGAGACACTAAGGAATGAAGTGGTTTTCCGTTATCTTCTTTATTTATGATGTACTACTGTTTATCAGTATCCCAAACCCATTGAAATAGAATTAATAATCAGATCTACAAATGATACTTTAAACTCTGCCCACCATATTAATCAGCTATATAATAAACACTATTACTTTCAGAGAAAGAAAGTAGACTATTACCAATTATACTACTTATGTCTTGGATATTTAATTAATTATACCAGATAATTTACTTATGTCTTGGTCATAAGAAAAATCTGATAATAGTTAAAAGATTTCGATTATAATTATGTATATAATTCTGTAAACTTAAAAAAAAAACTCTATTTAATGTTTGTAGTATATAAACTGTTAAATTGCCAATTATCTGTAAAAAAACCTAACTTAATATCTACAGAGAATTGAAAACCATCTTGCTGTTAACCTTTTGGATAATAGTGAACATGCGAGACGACTGAAGAGATTACACATATTGAATCAAGAGAGAGTTGAGTGTTGAATGAATATCATCCTTTTCTTACTGAAAGTTTTCTGATACTATTTATGAATTATTTTAATTTAGTAATATGAATTATTTTATTTTGTTATTTATGATTTTTTTTACGTGTCTCTTCGGAGTATGGTATCACTTAATATTTTCTTATAGCTTCCCTGATTTTTTCCCCCCATTACTGTTTTAATACATGAACTATTATTGCACTAGATTTCAACTTAATTCTTTACATTAAAAATTGGTTTAAAAGTGGATAACGTTATTAAGCCAAAACAGATTCCACTTATTGAATTTGTACCATAACACTTATTGTAATGTATTTATAACCAATCCATTACGTAACCAAAATGTTTGTAGAATCAAAACTGATAAATGCAAATACTTGGATGTAATTTTTTTTTTAATACTAATACATACCCGCCGTTCTATATTAAAAAAAACAGTGACAGAACTGAACAGTTCATTGTTTATTAAGTAAAAATCAAGAAAATAGTAAATTTGTTTATATTTAATTTCTGTGTTTACAAGGTCTTTCATATTTACATAAACAGTTATTACTTTCCCGGCTACATAGCGCTACAGCTCTAGAAAGGGAAAGTATTGTAATTTTGGCATATGCGGTTTTCACCGGCTCTTGACGTTTTGATAATAAGAAACCGAATGGAAACTTTCCGGATGTTATAGTTTTTATGTACGTGTGCTTGGTGTTGGTCTCAAAATCATCTTATTCTCCGGAAATACTTGACCGATTTTGACCAAATTTGTTCAGATTACTTCTATATATGGGGTATTGATGCCTTAAAAGTTCAACTTAAAAGGTCAAGGGGTGAGGCTGTAGAAAAAGGTCATCTTCAGTATCTAGAGATTTCGCCTAATTAAGGTCATATTTTTCTTAAGACACATTTGTTAATAATTAAAAATCTGATTTTGGCACCACATGACTTACTTGTACGCCTATTAAATTACATATATACATTTTTTTTTAATTGAAAAGTTGTTCGGTTTTTGGTCAAGGTCGCAGACACAACGTTGTTCGAGAAACCACAGTTTTGCCGATTTCGCATTAACGGACTAGGGTTTGTCAACAAATCAGTGAATGGTGTTGCAAATACCATAACCGAAAGTTGTTTATTATTACAATTTTGACTTGTGTGCGAATGCCTTTACCAGCTGTTGCCAGTCGGTTCCCTGTGTGTGCGTTGCGTGTGTTAGCTTCGGTGCTATGTACATTGTTCTTTTTTTGTCAATATATCGTCGCGTTAAACTCTTTACAAAATTTTAGTTATCTAAAGACTTTATTTAATGTTTTACTTTCTGCTCACGGCTGTTTTTGTATTGTTAGAAAAGCTAGAATTAGATTTTTTTTAAAGTGAAATGTGCTCGGAAGTCTCATCAAGTATGTGTTTTCGTACTGTAAGTTAATTATGTGTCTGAATTCATGATTTTTTTTTATTTTGTGAATGTAATTGTAATGTTTATTCAATTGTTCTTAGTTACGTCTTCTGTTCTTGCAACACAAATGTTATGTATCATATTGTACTCCATTATTACAGTCGTTGCATAAACTCTTCTTGCGTTTCTGGTACAATTATAAATTAAACAAACTTCAGATAACGTTGATGTGCTGTTTTATTTGTTTTTTCTCTCTTTCGCATTCACTACCCAATCCAGACCATGAGATCCTCTCAGAACAAAAGAACATAAAATTTTATTTCATTAATAACTTCTGATATTTTTTCATATTTCTTTTTATTATTATTGATTTATTATTTACCGTACATTTTTTTTTACTATCAGAGGTTAATAATTATTAATAAATCAATATATTTAAATTAAAAAAATAAAAGTTAAAAAAAAGGAGATGAAGTCTGATTCGAATTGATGTGCCCTTTCCTTTCTAAGATCCAAATATTTCATTAATTAAAATTTCATTTGGATATAACTGTGGAACCAATGAAAATAAGTACCAGTTATGATATATCGTTGAAAAGCTCTCAATGAGGGCTTATTACTGTATTTAAAAAAAAGTCCAAAATGTCAATATTTTCTGATTTTGGGCTTTATTTGGACAATTTTGGTTCAGTCGATTGTGATCAAAAGGGGAGGTGCACAACTACATGTTATAACAGTCCTAAATCCAAAATTTCAATATCCTACGACTAATAGCATTTTGGTTATGCGAGATACATACGTACAGACGTCACGCCGAAACTAGTCAAAATGGGTTCAGGGATGGTCTTAATAGATATTTCCGTTGAATTCTGAAAACCGAAATTTTTCGAGACCACAAAACTTTCTTTACTTTGTACAAGGAAGTAAAAAATAAAATCCTCCAACACGTTCTCTTTATGTAAGTTAATTTTATTATTTGCATTTGATTTATTTTATATTAGGTATAAGTGTGTAATACTATTTTTTGTGTTATGAATTTTTGTGCTACATATTCTTTATGAGATGAAAATATAAAAGGTTGTTACCAGTCTACTTGACTGGGTTTGAAGTGATCCGCTCTTCCAATCACTCCCTTATTAATTTTAAACGAATTACAAATGCAACAGATATAGATTACAACATTTATCATTCAAAGTGTTTTTTTTTAGTAAAGGATTCCGCTCTTATATTCTTAATGATATGATATTAAAATCAGATGCATTGAGTGATCTATCTTTGTATATGTCAATACTACATTGCTACTTCTTTACTAATGATCGATTATAACTTCTCTCCTTTTCCTTTCTTTCTCCCTCCCCCCTCTCACTCTATCAGTCTCTCTTTCTCTTTGTCAGACTAGTTCTCAAATTCGGGGCCTACTTCAAAAACTAAGTTTAAAAAATTGTATTAAGGGCGTAGTGGAAAAATAATTTTTTTCCTTTTCAGGTTTTGAAAAAACGACTTAAAAATTCGAAAGAAGGGTTGCACAGGATACGGAGAAAAAAGTATGATATCGTACATTAGCAGAGGCTTTTTAAAGCGCTGGTATACATCAAATGTCGGTTGTCAAAAGAAATGCCGTCTCAAATGAAACGTCGACATTATTTGATTCGTAAGCGCCTTTCAGATGAATTTAAGAATAAAGATCATACCGCTTTCCGTTGATTCATTACGTATTTCTAGTGAAACGGCTAAAGAATACTCACATCGATTGCCTACTATAAGAAAGCGTCAAAGTGAGAAATTTAAAACGAAAGAGCTTATGAAAGACCGCTCTTACAGAGAATGCGTTTAGTATAATCTAAGGCATGTAATAAATGCTTTTCGAATAGAAATAAATACGTTCTACTGCCTAGATCAAATTTTGTCGTCCAATATTTTCTTTTGATGGTGTAGTACCATTAAGTAATGGCGTGAGAATACCGTGGAATTGTTTGTATTTTTAAAAAAAAACATTTCATCCAAATTCTTGTACTCGGTGAAAAGTAATACCCGGACAAACAAACAAAAATGTACGGGATGAAAAGATAAGCTTCTCCTTTTTAAGTCAGTAAAAATAAGTTGCATTTATTAATATATATGTATAATATTTGTGACTCCCTTAATTAATATGTTGTACTTTATAGATACTTTAATATAATTGTACTTCTGTAAAAGATAAATGCGTGTTTAATAAATTTTGTTTTATCTCTGACTACCTAAATGAAAAACGCTGTAAAACATTTTCTCTAAAAACAGGAATCAAAGGGAAAAAATTTAAGTTTCATTGATGCAAATTACTTATAGATTTCATTATAAATTCGGTTAATCGCAGTTTGGATAAACAGGCTTCATATATCTTGTGAACCTAAACACAAATATTTGCATTACTTATACTCGTATATTACTTTCCTGTCTAGATAGTACTGTAACAATGCTATAGCTCTAGAAGGGAACGTATTGTAATCGGTCCAATTTTGGCATATGCGGTTTTCACCGGATCTTAATGTTTTGACACCTAAGGAACCCAATAAACCGGATGGAGATTTTCCGTATATTAATGTTCGTATATATATGTGTGTGTGTGTGTGTGTGTGTGTGTGTGTGTGTGTGTGTGTGTGTGTGTGTGTGTGTGTGTGTGTTTGGTGTTGGCCTCTAAATAAACTTATATCTCCATAAATACTGAACCGATTTCGACCAAACTTGGTCATATTACTTCTACGAGGATATGTCTAAAGTAAAGACCGCCAGGAAATTTCTTTCCTTAAAGTTGGCGAACCTGTGTCGTTCATATCCACGCTAGTAATATACACATTGCATTGTTTGTAAGTTGCCGCGTAGTAGTATCTTTGATTACGTGTGAGTTATTACGTTATAAAATGGATAGGAAAGTCGATGTTGCCGCCGACAGTGAAATATGTGGAGTCATACGTTTTTTAAACCATCAAAACGTTAAGCCGGCTGAAATTCGTAGACAGTTGGTTGCTGTGTACGATGATAATGTAATGAATGAAAAAAACCTCCGAAAATGGTGTGAAAGGTTTAGAAGTAACAAATTAATGTGCACGATGAATAACGTTCGGGGAGGCCCTTATTAATCACCGAGGAGTTGTTGAAACGCGTCGATGATGAAATCAGAAAAGATCGTCGCTCAACGATTTCCGACGTGGCCCTTCTTTTTCCTGATGTTTCAAGAGCTGTTAACGTGGACGGCGTGTCCTTCGGCTCACCGACGGCGTGTCCTTCTGCACGATAATGCACGTCTACATGTTGCGGGTCCGACACGTGATTTACTGAGTACATTTGGATGGGAAATTTATGATCACCCACCATACAGTCCGGACTTAGCTCCTTCTGATTACCATTTTTTTGAGAAATTGAAAAGATTTTGGAGTCGTAAGCAATTCGGGTGACGATGAACTTAAAAATGCTGTTAATCAGTGGCTAAATGGACTGACAGCAGAAGAATACGACGAGGATATATTGAAGCTGGCATAACGATACGACAAATATATTAACTGATGTGACGATTATATAGAGAAGTACTATAAGGAATGTAGTTTAAGTGAAATAAAAGATGTTTATAAAGTTTTCAGAATAAATTTGTTTACAATGAAACGGTCTTTACTTTAGAGATAACCTCTTGTATATATGGGGCACTGATGTCATTAAATTTTCAACTTAAAAGGTCAAGGAGGTGAGGTTGTAAAGCAAGGTCAACCTCAGTATCTCAATATTTTGCCTAATTAGGTCATATTTTTGTTATATACATTTGTTAACAATTAAAAAATTAAAAAAATTTCCAAAATCACACCCACATTCCAAAAAATACTGTTATGTTATGTTAACTGTCTATATACTGTTATATACTGTCTATATACTGTCTATATACTGTTATGTTATGTTATGTTATGTTATGTTATGTTAACTGTCTGCTATGTTTTGACGTCACAGGTGAGCAGTAGAATTAAATAAATGAGTAGTATTGAAAGCGTAAAAAAAAAAAATAACTCGGTCTGGCCGGGTCTCGAACTCGATCGTCCGGTTGACTCGGTACCTGGTGCGTTAAGCTTTGCGGCTACACCAGCTGCCGACCGTACAAGAGACATTTGTTCTATGTAATTTGTCAAATTACATTAGTTTAGTTAGTGCTGACCGACGCCGCTAGTACCGCCACATCCCTACGAATTAAATACTGTATGCGCGCGCGCTCTTGTTAGAATCATTGAATTAAATAAACGAAAAAAATATTATATTTAAATAAAATGAGAAATATTTTTAATTTAGTTCTGTATCCTACAACTGTGTTGCCAGATTTTTTTAAAATTAACTCTCCTTAAAATAGAAATAAGAGAGGAAATTATTAATATTATTTAATGTTCTGTAGTACTTATGTTTTTTAATAATTAAAAATAAATTATAAGCTTTTTTCACATTTGAGCACCAATCTAAGGGGAACTCTTGTTACATATTAGTTGGTCGTATTCGATATGAATTAAATAGTTGCATCTACTATATTTTTATAAAACTTTATGTTATATAACTTCGTTTTTCTTGATATTATTTTCGTTTTTTAAATATATATTGGCTTATTTTTTGAATATTTTATTCGAATATATTATATATTACACCCTCTCCAGAAATATATAGTCTTATATAGTGTTTATAAGAAATATAGACTCTATCTGTATACATACATGATGTTCAATAATAATTCAGTATGACGGTATGAGAAGCCGCCGGCTTATCTGTTTCTCTCTACAACACGGAACATCAATTCCATAAATTGAACAACGATAAACTACACATTTTCATTTTCTGTAAGCCTATGTTTTTATGTGAGTGTTTTTTTTTTAAATGATTCTTAGTAAAGGATTCCGCTCTTATATTCTTAATGACATGATATTAAAATCAGATGAATTGAGTGATCTATCTTTGTATTTGTCAGCACTACATCTACTTCCTTTCTAATGATCGATTATAACTTCTTTCCTTTTCGTTTTTTCTTATTTAATTTTTTACATTAGTTGATTGTTTTATTTTGCTGTATTATATTTATTGAACATGTTTAATAAACTTTTTTTTTAAATTTTCATAATTTTTAACAAGGAGTTTTTTCCGATGTGAACACATGATGAAAAACTGTTTTTACGTAAAATGAAAAAAAATATTTGATCGTAATTATCAATTTAAATTTAAAACTGTGAATATTTACAAGGGTTTTATTACAGGTAAACTACGCTTTTTACGTCGATTATTAATTTGTATTAAATTAATGACAGTTAATGAGAAAATAGTAAAGAAATTTGGAGGTTCGATATTATTAAGCCACACATCCGAAGAGTATCACAAATATGTCTTAATAAGGATTCTTTAGAAGTTATTTTAATTATTTTAAAATACTATGTAGAAGTTTAAAACTGATGTAAGAAATACAGTATTTCATGAACAATGGTGAAAAGTAAAATTATAATCTATTCGGCAATAACTTTTTCCAACTCGTAATATATTAAGTATTTAAAAAAAATTAACAACTTTAAGGACAAGTTGTAGTAAATTTTACCCTCATGTCTAGCGCTGTAGCTGTAGAAGGGAAAGTATGATAATCGGTCCAATTTGGGCATATGCGGTTTTCACCGGATTTTGACGTTTTGACGCCTAAGGAACCCAAAAAGCCGTATGTTAATGTTCGTATGTACGTGTGTATTCCGTATCACACTATAAATCACCTTATATCTCCAGAACTACTAAACCGACTTCGACTAAACTTGGTCAGATTACTTCTATATATAGGGCATTGATTCTATTAAAATTTCAACTTTAAAGGTCAAGGGGGCGAGCTGTAGAGTAAGGTGACTTATTATCTTGAGATTTCGCCTAATTAAGGTCATATTTTTCTTAGGCACGTTTGTTAACGATTAAAAAATAACAATATCTGCCAAAAATGGTTTCTGAAAAATCAAATGCCAGTTTAATTCGGTACCTGGTGCGTTAAGCCTCGCGGCTACACCAGTCTGCCGACTGTACAAGCGAAATTTTTTTTATGTAAGTTTTGAAATTACAGTAATTTAGTGCCGACCGTCACCGCTAGTACCGCCACATCCACGTGAATTAAATACGGTATGCGCCCGCGCTTTACTTGGAATCATTGAATTAAATAAACGAAAAAATATTATATTTAAATAAAATTATGAATATTTTAAATTAAGTTGTGTGTATAAGCCGTGCATCAGAAACAAACCTCAGTTGTAGGATTTTACCGGAACGCGGTTTTAGCCGCGTGACAATATCTTCAAAGTTATCGCTTCAAAGTTATCGGCAAAAATATGTTACCAATAGTACAATTATATCTACATAATTTGATATAAACTTGTTGTATTGTTATCAACATATACTACAGCGGGTTCAATCAGTTATAACTTAACCCTCGTTTGAATTAAACAAAAAACAAAAATGTTTACGTTATACCCTCCAACTCATAGGAATCATTCAACAAAAACGTCAATGAAAAACTCTTCCGACCGAAACATGGTTTGGTAGCAGTAATTTTTACCAATTGATATTTTTTATAACCACATAAACAATTTTGTTTACAAATTATTTATATTATCTTTTTTTATATATTTATTAGCATCCATTATTGTTCAGTTTAACAATAAAAAAAAAACATTATTGTACTAACAGATACATATATAAAAACAGCTGATACAGTATCACGTACTGAACTATGAAATTTTTGTTTGAATTATGCCTTTCAGCATGCTGTACTATATTCTAGCGGTAGAATTTCTGTATTTCATCCAGATGGTTTTGGGGTTGAATCTTTACACCTTTTACACCCAACAATATAGGTATATTAATACCTATATCATATCATCAACATCCTGTTGTTACTTTAAATATTAAATAATGATTAATTAAATAAACAAAGCAACAACAAATAATATCGGGTGATATTGAACATTCCGTCGAAATTATAAAATAAATTGTTTTATAAAAATAAATTATTATTTTTAGATCACATAGCCTACCGTTTGCTGCGGACATCTCCAGTTATTTTGAATGTCTTTTTTACTTTAACTCTTCAGATAAACTAAATTTGAATAATTAGTTGTTATTATTACTATTAATTACTTCCACGCACAAATACAGTAAAACACTCCTCTGCGTACCTCTGTAATGGAGAGAGCGTTTCTGAGAACATTTTACCAAGTTGCTACCAGATTTTATCACTTACTTTCTTTTTTTTCAGTAAATAAAAAAGAAAAAAAATTAGAAGCAACTTTTATACGGTATTTTATTTTGTAAAAAATAGTACAGCGACTTGTAATAACATTTCTTTATTGTAACGGTGCAAAATAAAACGCATTGTATTCTGCATATTGGATTTCATAACTCGCGCAATATGGGTGCAGCTGTGTAGTTAATTTAACAGTTATATTATCATATTCCATGCAACTGTATTACTGAGACACAATTTTATACAATATTATTTATTTATTTGTTTTAGACTGCATTTGTAAAATCAATGATACCTTATCTTTTTGTTAAATTTTATTTATGATTATTATATTCAATAAGCTACTAAAGAAGAAGAAAATATTTTTACATGTTTGGTGAAGTTTTATTAATTTACATATAATCAAATTATTTCATCGTTTGAAATTTTGCATTTCCAAAAAAAAAATACCATTATATCGCAGAGAAATTTAATAAAAAATCAAAATTTTAATATTTTTTTCAACGAAATCAGTCTTTATAAAAATATTATTAAATTTCATTCTATGCGTAGATCACCGTACACATGCACTTCGATTCATTATCAGTATAAATATAAAGAAACAGCGTGTAAGAAGTTTCTACAATGGTAGTTAACTACAGTATAATTAAAACTAAGTACTATATCCAATCTATTTTAAATGGGATTCTCTTCCAGCATATTAACCGAGTTCTTTCCAGCAACTCTAAATGCGTTTTTCTCTCAATGAAATCTCTTGATCCAGAGTTAAACCAAATATTTAAACGTTTTGACTGCTTTTCGAGATAGATTGGCCAGATTTATTTTGATTAACTTAGTTTGTGTCCAGAGTGTAAGGCCATTGATAACGTGATTAATTAATACAATTTTGATGACGTGTTGACGAATTAATATTCCTTCATTAGTCTTTGTATTAAAAAAAAACCCAAGTTGATCTTTATTTCAAATTTTCTTCTTTATACAAAACGTTTTTACTTCCATATACGAAGTAAAGGAAGTATTATGATAGCGAAAAATTTCGGTTTTCAGATTTCAACGGAAATATCCATTTCGACCATCTTTGAATCCATTTTGACTAGTTTTGTGTTGACTAGTTCCTCTGTACGTACGTACGTATGTATTTCGCATATCTCAAAAACGATTAACTGTGTATGTTTAAATTTTTTATTTAGGACTGTTGTAACATCTAGTTATGTACCTCCCCTTTTTTATTGCAATCGACTGGACCAAAATTGTCCAATAAAGTCCAAAATCCAAACAATTTGGATTTTGGACTTTTTCTTAACTGCAATAATAAGCCCCCATTGAGAGCTTTTCAACGATATATCATAAGTGGTACTTAATTTTCATTGGTTCCAGAGTTATGGTCAAATATAATTTTAATTAATGAAATATTTGGATATTACAAGAGGATGGCACATCGGTTCGAATCCGACTTCATCTCTTTTTTTTAAACTTATTAATGAAATAAAATTTTATGTACTTTTCATTTTAAAAAAATGTGTATATGTAATTTAATAGGCGTACAAGGAAGTCATATTTTGTCCACATCAGATTTTTTTAATTTCTATTATAAACAAAATTCGATAATAAATAGGCTAAAATTCTTCTCAAAAATGATACAGAAAATTAATTAGACTAGTTTTTTCCACTTATATGTAACAATTAAAGTTCACCTTGAGCATTGATGCAGGCGTTAACTCGTTGCATCATGTCCAATCCAATTTTCCTTTTAGATGTTTCAGTGGTCTTAAAAATGTTATTTTCAAATTTTATTTCAATTAATCTAAATTATACGAGTTGTTTTTGAGAATAGTATCTTTCAAACGACCTCATAAATAAAAATGTGATAATGAGATTTCCACGAACTGTGGAGGCCAAGTAACAAACTTAACAAAATTCATGTAACAACTACATAATCAATTTGGTAGTGTGGCATGAAATTACACTACATTTATCTTGCTACATCTAGTAGTTCCGCTCTTCAGTTTCAAGCTAGGCTACGAAATTTTTAACAATCCTTATTAACGTTCTGCAATTAATGTTTTTGTGAAAAAAAAACGTTCCAATCACTCGTAGACGGGAAATCGCGCACCAAACACCAACTTTATGAGTATGCTTTGGCCTTTGATGATAAATGTAAGGATTCTCTGAATTTCATACTCACTTGTTTTGTTTGTTAACTTATCCAGAAATATGAAATAATTTCTTCATTTGAAAAAAAAACACTTCCAAAAAATGCATGCCATCTCGAATGAAACATTCAACCACCTACAGTACTAAAATCGTTTGTTCAAGGTAGGTTCTCCACCTTCTTGCGCTACTAAAATTCGATATGGGCGTAATTTAAAATTGTTTTTATAGCTTTGTGAACAAATTTGACTGAAATTCTAATCTAACGAGAATTTTTTTCTTAGCGACTTTCCTGGAGAACGTTAAAGGGACTGATGAATGACGCGCAAACTATCATCACGTGACAATAACGAACCGTCACTATGTTTACGATCGGCTACGTTTCCTACTTCATGAAATCTATACATAAATAGTCGATTTGTTTGGTTTTTACTGATGAAAAATGAGTCGTAAAACATTTTGGCACTCATAATGAAGAACTTAATGATTACATAATGTTTAACAATAAAATATGTGCTGGGCCTGTGAAAATGACATACTTTTATTGCTGCGAAATACTGGAAAAGATGGAGGAAAAATGATTCACATGATCAATGAATTTTATCCTTGTTCAGTATATCTCAACAAAATATCTTTTTCATTAGGGAACCGTATAACATAAAACTTAAACTGTAGGATCTGCGTCCGTTTTAGATCTATACGTTCTTCATGAACCTGTATGTCACTCAAATCATGAGATGCTTGAGTGGTTGGTATGAACAGTACAGTTGCAAAACTCCGATTTAAATTCAGTTAAATTTAAATATCGTTTTTGTACGCAAACATTTCCTAGAAACGGTGAAATTTCACGTTTGGGAAATATTAATTAATGGTTGAATTAACGGTTTTATCACACGAATCAGAATGAGAGACCAACTAACTGTAATTAACTGGGTTTACAGGTTTTTGATATACAGGATTCTCTCAAAAAAGAAGGTGAAACCTTGATAATGCCACCTATAAAAGTCGTGCAGTCTCTTTTTCAAATGTTTTTTTTTTTTTTTTTTTTTTTTTTAATAAGTGTATACAAAGTTGTAATTTAAATTGAAAATTCATTTTGTTTACGCAAATTCTTTTTGTTTTAATTAAACGTACAAATATGAAAAATTATTTTAAAAAATGTTCTGTATTAATTTATTCATAGAGAACATGTAGATGTAGAATTGAGAAAATTAATTCCTTTATGTAATTTGTATTGATTGGATTACTTCGAGAATTGGGTACAAAGGAAATAAAAGAAGTACCTAGAGAATTTTGAGATGTGGATCTGATACAGAATGGAAAGAATTTGGTGGACGAATAGATTGAAAGGAGAGTAATACAGAAATTCTGAAATGAATAAGTTAGATAGAAAATTGATTGCGGCATATCTTAAGGTAGGTAACAGCTATTGAAGGAAAAACATCGGGAAAAAGTTGAATGAAGGTATTTTATATCCTTAAATCTGTAAGATTACATAGGATATGATACGTAGCTCAAGACCCGATTAATTTTAGATAGCAGTTTGTCATAATATTATATATATTCCTATGATATGTTTACCTCGATGTTGATAAGATAATGTAATGTTTTTTATGTTCATAGAACATGAGAAAGGAGGTGACCTTCTTTTATTTTCCTTTTAATGGAATTTTTCTTTAATTTGATCTATTATTCATACTTGCAATTTTGGGCAAATATTTTTCAGATTATTTTGAATTACAGGTATGCTAATTTATTTCTATTATTCCGGTAATGTCGTATATTATTTTTATTATAAGTGTCATCATCATTTATAAAATTTATAATACTTAAGAATGATAAAACTATTAAAAAAATTGTTCTCTACATAAATTTTGCTTAAGTAAAGTAAATTGTCATGAAAATTTATAACATGTACTTAAAATATTTATGCATATTTTATATTTTAATTGAATCTTCTCTAGGATAAAGCTCAGTTTTAGATCATTTGCACATATCGTAGGATGTTGTTCAGATATTTATGAATACTTTGTTACAGAAAATGGCAAACATGTTTTAATCAACACAAATACTACGGTACATGTTAAGATTATTTAGCGTACCTTTATTGTAATATACTATAAATCATAATACATTGTTAGTCGTATTTACCACCCACTAGAGTATACGTGTGTCGTATTGCATAATATGTTATTCAGTAATATTGTACTTTCAACGTAGACTTAAATCTACCTGCTCGTTAGCTGGTTTAAGCTCAGTAATAAATTTTTTACTATAAAATAGTTTGTAATCATAATAATTATAATTATAACGATGCCGTCATTATTTTACATTACGGTTGTAATAAATTATTACTTAATTAAGCATTAAATCCATAAATGCTTTTGTAAAAGTACGAAATAAAAGTTAAAAGTTTATTGTAGTTGATAAAGATTAAGTTATGCATTATTAATAATAAATATGTATTTTCTTAATTTATTGCAGTCCTTTAATGAGGACTTGTAATTTTTCTAACTAATGAGAAATTAATTAAAGTTGAATAATAGAAACTTGAAATAAGCAAGTTATTTAGAGTTGACAGTTTCTTTTTCTTTACGTTTCTACTCTCTGAAAATTAAGCCGTATTATAGTGTTTCAAATACATATTTTTTTAATTACATATTTTAAAGTAATTTTTGTTCATTAATTAATATATAAGTTCTTAATAAGATTTACAGTAAAAATCTACTTAAAGAAAAAGCTGATGTAGATACCACTTGACTTCCTTTTACCCCTATTAAATTACATATACACATTTATTTTTAAATGAAAAGTACATAAAATTTTATTTCATTAATAACTTATGATTTTTTATCATATTTTTTTAAATTGTTTTATTGAATGTTATTTACCGTAATTTTTATTACAATCAAGAGGTTAATAATTAATTATTAATAAATCAATATATCTAAATAAAAAAAATGTTTAAAAAAAGGAGGTGAAGTCTGATTCGAACCGATGTGCCTTCCCTTGTAAGATCGAAATATATCGTTAATTAAAATTTTATTTGACTATACCTCTGGAACCAATGAAAATAAGTACCGCTTGTACTTATCGTTAAAAACCTCTCAATGAGAGCTTATTAATGCAGTTAAGAAAAAGTCCAAAATCCAATTTTTTGGATTCTGGGCTGATTGTTGGATATTGTTGGTCCAATCTATTGCATTAAAAGGAGAGGTGCACAACTAGATGTTACAACAGTCCTAAATCAAACATTTTAACATGCTATGGCTAATTGTTTTTGAGTTATGCGAGATATATACGCACATACGTACAGAGGCCACGCCGAAACTACTCAAAATGGATTCAGGGATGATCAAAATGGATATTTCTGTTGAAATCTGAGAATCGATATTTTTCCTTTACTTCATTAAAGCAAGTAAAAAGAATGAAGAAAAAATTAGGCCCTAGAAACGTAGCCTTTTTGGTCTTTTAACCACTACAACATCAAATATCAGTGTGTTTACGGATCCCTGTTTTCATATGTGCGGGTTTGGGAGTATTTTGACTCACCAATGACCTTGATTTAAGGTTTACCGGTCTTTCGATCGCGCCAGGGATCTCATGCTTTCTTCATTATTTCGAGCTCCACGTATTCACCAAGGTAGCATAATAAAAAATAACTGCAATAATGATTGCTGAGCTTAACCAAATAGTAAGTCTACTACTCAAAAAGCTAAATAAAAAGTTTATTTGCCCATTCAAAGGCTTTGAATTCGGACTCGATAAACCTGTAGCACAATCCTTAATATAACCGTGAAATATTCTCTTTTGCTATTGGATAATATGCGTATTATCTTATATCTTCTAAGGATTGAAATGAAAGAAAGTCGTTCTATTAGTCTAATATGTTAATTTATTA
Organism: Lycorma delicatula; assembly: GCF_047948215.1. NCBI lineage: Eukaryota > Metazoa > Arthropoda > Insecta > Hemiptera > Fulgoridae > Lycorma > Lycorma delicatula. The sequence continues at coordinate 52,316,478 of NC_134460.1, forward strand.
TTTTGATCTGCGAAACAATCCCGTTCACGAAATCAAATTTTTGGTTAATTGGATATTTTATGCTTTTAGATATTTTTTATGCTGTTAAGAAACAAAGAATTTGTGAAATTTATTTATTTGCAGTGTATTTATTAGTGTTAGTAATATATATATATATATATATATTTTTTTTTTTTCCGTTATGGTCTCTTTGGACCGCGTTGAACTTTTTGCACTTCAGATGTCTTCCGTCTGTTTTCCCAGTACGATTTCATTTCGTCTCGTTTAATTTGTTTTTGTTCATCAGTACATTGCCTCCCAGTTCTTGTCTTATCTGTAAGTTTCCGGAAAATGTGTTTATTAATTTTATTTCTAAACTCAGTTCTGTTACACTCATCGCCTTCGTTCAGTTGTAGTTCGCTGAGAACCTTCTTAACTTCGACGACCCAATCCGTAGTCGCTTTCATATTTGTTAAAAAACTAAAGACGCGCTTTGTTAACCTTCGTCATCCTCAGTATATGACCGTAGAACTTCACCCTTCGTTTTCTCATCGTCGACGTCAGCGGTTCGTTGATCCATTTATAAAGTTCTTCGTTACTTCAGTCTGTAAGATCCGTCTTCTAGTTTTCTTGGTCCCAATATTTTCCTCAAGATTTTTCTTTCACGTATTTCCATTTCCTTCAGACTTTCTTTTTCCTGAGTATCAAACATTCTGATGCGTAGAATGCCTCTGGTTTGAGCACGGTAGTGTAGTATCTTATTTTTGATCTGTATGATATACTCTTTTTGTTGTAGATATTCTTTGTTAACCCGTATGCTCTTTCTAATTTCCTGGTCCTTTCCGTGTTAGCTGCCTCATCGAGTCCATTAGCTTGAATAATTTCTCCAAGATATTTGAAACGATCGACTCTCCTGATATTCCCTCCTTTTGTTTTTATTTCTTTCTCCTTGTGTTGTCGGTATTCCATGTATACCGTCTTCTCGTAAGATATCTGTAGTCCTGTCTTTAAGGCTATTTCCTCTAGTAACTATCGATTCTCTAGTCTCTTCAACATTTTTTGTAATTATTGCTATATCATCTGCAAAGGCCAAACAATCCACTTTTATTTGGTTTTTCCAGCTCCTAGTCTTAAATCCGTTTTCCTCTTTCTTCTTCCGCCATTCACATATTATTTTCTCGAGGATTAGATTAAACAATATTGGCGACAGGCCATCTCCCTGCCTCAATCCCGTTTTAACTTCAAAGGGCTCAGATATTTCTCCCATAAATTTTATTTTGGACTGCGTATTTGTCAACGTTTGTCCTATTAATGTTTGCGTCTTCCTGTCTACTCCAAATTCGTTAAGCGTTTCCATCGTTGACTGTCAGTCTATTGAATCGTATGCCTTCTTGAAATCTACATATGTTACTATGGTGTTAATACCTCTCAATGCTCTTAGTCTTAATATATTTTTTAAATTGAAGATTTGTTCCGCGCACAATCTTCCTCTTCTGAATCCTCCTTTTTCATTGTAGACTTGTTCTTCGAGTCGAGAAAGTAATGCCTTTGAAAATATATATTTATATATATATATCTTTTTTCATCTTTCTTTAAATACTTAATTATGAATTACGAATTGTTATTTTAACAGGTGTTAAAGAAATAATATATCTCCTTGGGTGTAAAACACAAAATAACTGGATCAGTACGAAATTCTGAGAGGTGGTCATTTCTTCACAGATAGTAATACTTGTCTTCTGTTATGAAACGTCTGGGCAAGTAAAAATACTCTGTTATTAAAAATTTGAAAATAAATCACAGTTTCTCTCTTGAGAGGTTGAGGATCTCACCTGAGATTTTCTTAGCTTTTTCCTTACTTTTTACCTTTTATCCTCCATCGATTTCCTTTTCTTCCCTCTTCCTTCGCTATATACAGCAACAGTAACTTCTATGCTTGATTCTTCTTAAAAAAAGATTGCTTCATCACTCACAATAAACTAATAATTTATTGACCATTTTTCAATAAATGATTAGTTTATTATTTTAAAAGTTTAGCCGATTATAATGTTATATAGTGTTTACACTAATATATCACAAATTTTCAAAAAAAATTAATACAAAGGAGACGGCTTTTATTTTTAGTTTACGTACAAAAGTAGTTTTTTTTTTGTAAATCCACCTCGAACGAGATTATTTGATCGAAATATATTTTAATCAATAGTAGCCACCATATCGTAAATATTTCAGATGGTAAATAGCAGATATTACTATTATTTCAATTATCTAAATTACCGTCTAGTTCAAATAAATTCATTCTTAATGATTTCTAATAAATACTTGTTCTTGCATTACACCGCACAAAATCTATAACTGAAAAATCTAGATTTATTTCTAATAAATCATGCTTTATTAGGTAAATTTCATATGAAAGCTACCTATTGTAATGGGTACCATGATTCGACTTCCGGAAAATTTCGATATATCTTCGCGTTTCACATCCCCCAGACCCCAAAACCACCGTCAGCTCAAAATTTTATATATATATATATTTCACTTTCTTTTTGACATGATAACTGCCGTAATTTTGTGCCAATTACTTTCAAATTTTTCTTTAAAAATAACTCGTCCCAAAATCTCGGTCAAGTTCGTTAACGGCAAAAATTTGACCATGCGGGTGGAAATGGGGGGCTTTTTCGAAAAAAATAATACATCACTATAACTTTTTTATTAAGTAAAATATAAAATTCGTTTAAATTTCCTACTATTCTTTGGAAACGCACTAAAACTTATCTAACTAAAGTTTTTTGATATCACCAACCATTGGTCCAGGGCGTGGAAAAAATGGAGTTTCGAAGACAAAAAAAATCATACCTCCCTTAATAAGGACAGTATCAAATCGGTTTAAAGTGATCTTTAGTCCTCTAAACATTACCTGAAACTTTTGTCTTAAACAATCTTTGACATGATCAACCCTTATGGCAAGGGATGATCAACATGTTGCTGGAATTGTAAAAAGATGGGCTTGTCTAATGCTAAATATGTGAAATTTTTTTCACATGCAACCATTGTCGTATACAGTAGATTAAAATTTTTTCTTAACTGTAAGGTGGAAAATCTCCCCTACTTAGCACCGGTGAAATCTACCTCCTTCCGGCGTGCTGCCGAAGGGATTTTTTATTTACCGGCTTAAAAATATACTACACGAGAAAAGGCTGTGCAAAATAATATTGGTACTTAGTTTAAACTTAACTAAGTAATAATTTCTAAAAAAGATCTAGAAATCTAGATAATTTAACAACTATAAGCCAGACTTTCAATAAGTATTTTGAGAAAAGAATATGTCATATAGGGGTAATGGTTTTTAAGTTTTAAGTGAACATCGTATTATACAGACTTACTAAACAAACACATGCACGGATATTATAAGATTTGGATTGAATTATATATTAATTCGGATGAAACATTGCTTTTTAAATTAACATATTCGAAAAGGTTTGTAACAGTAGAGTAGTTATCTTAGATAACTCCGGTTTAGAAACAATAAATCACGTTTCTTTGTATTCAAACGGTATCGAAATAGTAGCTTACTTTTATATCAGTGGCTGCATGAAAGTGATATATGTCGTTGGTTTTTTATGTCATTAGGATAACTGGAACCCGTAGGGCGTTACTGGTTTTTTTAAAAACAATTCTCCTGTCAGGAAAATTGGACTGTAGGTTTTCGTGCTCCACATTGTGAACAAAGAAAGATATTACTAAATGAAAAATTATGCTGTACAAAGTGCAATGCTTTCACCTAAGTTTGATTTTTTACCGAATAATTAAGTAATGTCGTACATAGAATTACGGCTGAGATGAGATCCAATAATTTTTATGTAAATAATAGCTAAACAGACATTCAAATCCATTCTTCATTTATTTGGTATTAAGCGAACATCAGTATAAAAAAATACACAAAGTAATCACCAAATCGTCCATCGTGATTTATGTATAAATTATAAGTTAATATATACGTTCAACAATCCAACTTAAGTATAGTATGCCCAGCTTTGTAGCAACAGACTGGTACACATTTATGTAACTATTTAAAAATAATAAACCACATTAGTTGCTGTGCGTAAACAGAAAACTCCAGTTTAAAAAAGAAAATATGTTATAAAATTAATTGTAGAATTATTCTGATATAAGAATAACATAACATATATCATGTTAATCGATTTTTATTGTGGTATCTGAAAAATTCATGTGTAACATTACCTTCAAACATATTATTTTCAGTTTTAAGTTTTTGTTTTCTCTTTTTTGGTAATAAATTGAAAATAGAAATAATTAAGTGAAATTTCATTGCCTAGCACCTTACTGTCTTAAATTTACGGTGTGTGATATTTTTATACCTGCTTTTTAACTTGCCTAATAAATATTTAAAACAGATAACAAAATTAAACACACCTGGACCCTTGATAGTATCTGCGGTACAAAAATAAAACATAAATGAATCCCGGTCATATAATATCGTAACACACAAATGAATGTGTATTTCCTTATTAACTTTAGATGACACGTATTAAATATGTAAATACAAATATTCATTACGATAAAAACAATGGGAACTTCGAAATTATAAAGAAATTATTTTAAAATAGTTCGTAATTTTATTCATGCATGGGTATTACGTCGAATTTATCTGTCCAAACAGAATTAAATATAAAATAAATATAATAAATGGTTTAAATCCTGATATTCTTGAAATTCATAAAGTATCACTTGTAATTTTCACATAACTCAAATACGTTTACGAATACGCAAGACGTTTTTTCCCTTTAAACACGTAACATTTCCAATAATGCCGATGCTAAATCATCACAGAAATCGGAACAAATCTCCAACCAATCAAAATGTCGCATTTTATTATCGCATACAACCAATGTTAGGATTTGACCAATCACATTTCAACACCTCATTTCCAATCATAAAAATGAATACCTTTGTCCAATCAGAATGAACAAAATTTAAACAGATCACAATATCTAAATTACTTTGACTAATCGCATTATTGAATGTAACATCCCAACACGGACTGGCTTATTACTGTGAGATGTAAAAAGTTAAAAGGCGAAAGACGACTCCCGTTAAAGCGCATCAGGGTAGGAAGGGGGGGGGGGGGTGCGACCAGAAGCATCACAAGGCGGATGTCTTTCCCTACAGTGCTGGGATGCAGTGAGTGTTGCCAACCCACCGGGTTGTTCTAGTGGTGAACTTGACTTCGCAAATTAGCTGATTTTGAAGTCGAGAGTTCTAAGATTCAAATCCTAGTAAAGGGAGTTACTTTAATACGGATTTGTATACTATTAGATCGTGGATACCGGTGTTCCTCGGTGGTTTTTTTTTTAACCTCCGGGTCCACAGTTAGTATTGCTTCAGAGGATGAGATGAATGATTTGTAGCGCGTGTGAAAATGCCATACCTGACCGCGATTCGAACCCGGGACCTCCGGATGAAAGGCCGAGACGCTAAAACTCGCGCCATGGTGGCCGGCTCAACCGATGGTGGTGTAGTGTCCATCTTCAGTAATTGGGTCTAACCAAATATTATACCGCAATATTTTACAAAATACTATCACTTTTATCGCATTCATAAAATTATGTTCGTATAACTACATACAAAACGGCAAGCTATAACTTCTCATTAAATACCGTAATATTTGATTATTTTCAAATATAATTTCTAATATTAATGAAAAAAATCTTCTAAATTTTTGTATGCTCAAAATTCAAAAATTTGAAAACTCATTGCAATTTTGTTTATTGAATTCGTCAGCCTTCCTTAAAATGATAAATTCTGGTAAGATTTTCACATTCTGTTAAATACAAACTAGAAGATTATAACTATCGTAAGTCTTAAGGTAGAGTTTCAGCAATCTGACTTTTCTTTATGATTTAATAGTTATTCAAGTTAAAGAAGCTTTTTTTTTAAATTACAAACCCATATCGAATGCGATTAATAGCTTTTCCTTTTTTACGGGGGTTATATGTTGGATAATACTACTTATCCGGGCACAAGAAATTTTCCAATTTTTGTTTCATTTTCTTAAAAACCAACGGTATGTGGAATTTTAAAATTAATTCGCGGTCATTTATCCAAAACGGAAGGTCCTCGGTTTAGGGCTAAAACAAAAAAAAAATAATTGTCACATGGAGGAAACCCTATTTTATATTTTTATTAGTATGCTACCCATCCCGTTTGTATGGTTTAGAAGACGAGTTCTCTAATTTTATGGATTCTTATAACTGTGTAAAAGTATCGTAAAATATTCTTATTGTTTCTGAACAACCGAAAAATGAATTCGTTTATCATAATTTTCTTTATTCGGTTCTTTTACATCGTACGAAAGTAAAGCGAAATTTATTTATCCATCTTGTAGAATTCTTTATAATTTTTTCTTTATCTTAAATTTACATAAAACTTAATCTACAAAAATTTATTATTTTTATATTTTAAAATATACTCATTAGAAGTGTTTTATACAGTATAATTACATCTCGTGTTTTAAAGGTTTTCCCATGTTTAACCTTCGGGATCACCGTTCGGTATTGCTTCATAGGATGAGATGAACGATTTTGTAGCGTGTGTGAAAACGCCATGTCTGTCCGGGATTCGAACTTGGGATCTCCGGATTAAAGGCCAAGATGCGTGTTTTAAAGGTTGTAGAAACATAACAAAACAACACAATGTATTTGGATTATCTTGTAGTTAAACATTTTTTGTACGTCAATCTTATCAAGTAAATACCTTTGTTAACTCTTTAAATCTGCCTAGTAAAGATTTTTAATTCGTGTCAGTCGAAATATGAAATAAACCGATTTACATTACTCAATAGGCTAACACAAGAAAATACTCGTAAACGAATTTCTTCTCCATTAATGATATAACTACTAACCATTACTGAAAGAATGCTGGATTATACGTTTACATTTTGATTTTTTAAATCGATACTTGTTTAACGCAACCAGATTATCGTAGTTTTTATAAATAAGTATTTAGTTGAAAATACCAGTTCTCTAATATTTATTTATTACTACCAAATGTTTTAATAAACCGATCAAATTATTTTTATATGGGAGCAAAAAATAATTACCCAGGAATGAAAAAAATAGTGGTTATATCTGGATGAGATTGTGAAGTGGTTTGTGGCATTGAGTTTGCTGTTCCTGTACTGCTGTTTACAACGTGTCTGGGACCAGTCGAGCCACAACGATCGGGATCAACTACAATAAGTACAATAACAAGAAATGATTTTTTTTACAGTCCACTGCAAAAAATGTGTTAAAAACTGTGCAAAAATTGTGTCACATCAGTTAACATCATCCAACATAAACGAACAAAAAATTTACTAACTAACAATTTTTTTTTATTCCTAACGTGCACGTTGCAATTTTTTTTAACTAATGAACAATAAGCAAACCCCCCCTGGCCCAGTGATATGAGGATGATATATATAACACGTAAATTGGAGTGAAGTCTTATGCAGACTCAGACTGACCATTCCTGACACGTGTGGTTAATTTAACCAGAACCACCAAAGTACACTGGCCTCTGTAGCGCGAGTGTTAACGTCTCGGCCTTTCATTCGAAGGATCCCGGGTTCGAATCCCGGTCAAGCATGGTATTTTCACATACGCAACAAATCATTCATCTCATCCTCTGAACTAATACCTAACGGTGATTCCGGAGGTTAAAAAAAACCCCTAAGTACACTGTATCCTCCACTTTATAGTATTAAAATGCGTATAAAAGTAACTAAATAACTTTTACTGGGATTTGAACCTCTCAATTTTTGTCTTCGAAAATCAGCTGTTAATGAAGTGATTTGCGTAGACAAGTTTTACTACTAGACCAGCCCAGTAGGCTGTCTATTTGTTTGACTGTCTGTTTGAAATTTTTTTTCTGTGCAGTAGGTAAAAAATATCAAGTTTGCTTGTCATACCTTTTACCGTGGTCTGAATTTTGAAATTTTTAACATTGTCAGTATAATCTGTGTAATTACTTAAATTAATTAAGTAATTAAAAAAATAAATTTCCGTAAAAATAATTTCACATATTTTAGAATTGTGCACAATGCATTTTGGATGTCCTGCATTTAACAATTCTTTTACAATAATATATTTTGTAGTTATTAACGTCAGATTAGACGTACTGTGGCAGTTTACATGTTAAAATATTAATAGTTTAACAAAGATCATTATTACTACATTAGAAAATTAAAATTGAATCTGAACTTATCGAAAAAGCGCTACGATTAATACCAATCTGCAGCGTGAAAAATATGAACAGCTTGCGTCTGAAACAGTTGAAATAATTATTCGTTTTATCTATTTTGTCGTCAAAGTATTAAATAAAATTGCTTATAATATTCAATGTAAATATACGATTTCCTTGTATTTTCGGACTTATCCTTGTTTAGATTTTAATCAATACAAAATAAATAATTAAAACACAATTAGATGAAGTAGTAGATTAAATTTGATGAAAACTGAATATTTTGTCAATAAATAATTCAAAACTAAATATTAATATCCTTACTGAATACATATGCTAATAATAATAATGGGGAAAATAAAGTGAAGGCAGTGAATACATATGCAGTACCAGTATTCTCGTATGCGTTAGGTATAATAAAATACAGTGAAGCAGAGTTAGACGAGTTGAACAGACTCACTAGAAAAATATTCTACCAAGAAAAGTCCCACCACATCCACTCGTCAAAAGAAAGAATTACACTCCTGAGAAAGGAAGGTGGAAGAGGAGTACTCGATATTAAAAATCTATGCTGCGGCCAGAACGAAAACTTAAGGAATTACTTCCATAGCAAGCAACACCCCTTCTATCAAGCCATCGTAGCGGCAGACCAAAACTATACGCCATTAAACCTAGCCAACAGGACTAGCAACGTAGAACACATGAAAGAGAGAAATGCAGATAAAATTCTAGATTGGGAAAGCAAAGACCTGCGTGGAAGATATCGGCACCGTCTAGAACACGAAGTAGTCGACAAAGCAGCTTCAAATAATTGGCTTGTGCAAAGAAAGTTACATTCTGAACGGAGGGTTTATATGTAGCATACAGGATCAAATAGTAGCAACAAGAAATTATAAGAGAGTTATTCTTAAAGAAAATATCAACAACAAATGTAGGCTATGTACGCAACACAATGAAACAATAGATCGTATAATTACTGGCTGTCCGATTCTAGCTCCGACGGAGTACTCCAGGAGACACAACAACGTGGCAAAAATTGTACACAAAGAACTCTGCAATAGATACAAGTTAGAGTTTTAAAAAGGACCCTGCTATACTTATGAGCCAGCCTCCTTTTTGGAGAACAAAAACGCAAAAATTTTCTGGAACAGGGAATTGTAACAGCAAAACCCATCAACTGTAATAAGCCAGATATAGTAATAGTTGATAAGATGGAAAAACTAACTTAACTAATAGACGTAGCCGTTCTATCAAGTAACAACATCAACACTAAACACAATGAGAAGCTGCAGAAATATACAGATCTTGTTTTTGAAATTAAAGAAATGTGGAATAAAGAAGAAGTTTATATAATCCCAATAATTATATCTGCGGAGGGAATAATACCATCTACTTTGCACAACAATCTTGAAAAACCTAAGATCCAGTGGAAGATCGACAAAATGTTTAACTAGCCGTAACTCGCTAACGAAGCGTTTTCGGACCTATGTTTATATGGTTTTTTTCATTATTTTAATGATAGAAATACTCCTATGAAATTTAGCAGAATCCTTTCGGGACATTCTGTATATCTATTTAAATAAAAATGTAAATGTTCGTTTGTTCAAAATCTCCGAAAGTTCTTCGATTGCTTTGAAATTCTGACACAACGTTACATTCGAATACGCGCGTGTTTTTATATACCTAAGATGTTACACTTGTGATAGGTAAAAACGTGGTTTTTTTTTTTAAAGCAGCGCTGTCTGTTGAACGCAAAAACAACTCACGCTGTACAAAAATATTTTACGATTCTATTTTAATGTTTCCGTTATGTGTGTCCGCTGTAGACAAAAAAACTACTGAACCAATTTGCATGCTGGGAAAAAGGGAGAAAGGGAAATAGGGAAAAATCGGAAAAGGAAAAAGGGAAGAAGGGGAAAATTAAAAAAGTGGGGAACGGGGAAATGGAAAGGAAAAGGAGAAAAAAGACAAGGGAAAGAGGAAAAGGAAAGGGAAAAAGTAGAACATAAATGGGGGAGGAAAATGGGGTAACCGCGGAAAGGGAAGGGGAAAGGGAATATTGTACAAATGAAAACGGGAAAAAGGAAGAGGGGAGAAAGGGGGCGAAAGGGAAAGGGAGAAAGGGTAAAAGGAAAAAAGGGAAAGGTTAAATTTTGTGAAGTTCCGTAATGTTCATTTTGTTAATGTTTTATCAAACTTTCAATTGTGTTCATTTAATCTATATATATATAGATCTAGCAATAGCGAAGTACTGCCGGGTCTGCTAGTTTAATAATAAAATTTGGAAACTATTTTGAGTGCTATTTTATCCCATTTTTCATGACTTCTATCATTGTGCTGTTGTTGGTTTAGTAAATGTAATGCAACGTATGTAACGTTATAATAATTCCTTTATGTTTCTTACAGTGATTTATTTGGTAGTTCGTATTTGCTTTCAATATTACAATTGTTGTTAATACGTTTATAATATTACTATTACTACAGTATAAATATTTGTATTTTGAACGTATTTTATGATTTTTCTAAACATATTATCAAATGAGATTTGAAAAATTGTTTTACAATTTATCGGGTGTACGGGTGATAGAAACTACGTGTATGAAGGTTATATATTATTGTGTCGGTCGTTCGGTCGCTTGTTAATCATTACCGTAGTAGCGCCAGTACAATAAGGTACGTAAGTGTATTGAATATTGCCGCGGGTCGGCAGTCATGCACCACCACCACCACTGTCTTGTCGGTTGGTAGCCAACCCATTGTCTGTACTAATGATTGATGATATCTTTCAATGGCTGCTTCTGCCCACATACACGAAGGCCGCACCGATGCCTATTGAAAATTAGCTGCCGGACCGTCTTACAGCCTTCAACAGTCTTCAGTACTTTTTATTTTGGTGAATATCCAAACGAAAACATCTTTATAGTTTTTATTAACGAGTTAATTGTAAACTTTTATAATTAATTTCTATAATTTATTATTTTTAAAACGGGTTCTATAAACCTTATCCTTATTGTTTTTAAGTATTTTGTGTGTGGGTCTTTTGTGTTGTAGTTTTTATATCTGTTTTTAATTTTTTTTCGACGTATGAGGTAGCTGCTTAAATGATCTTGAAATTTATTGTAATACAAAAGCAAGCTGTTTAACTTATCAAAACACACCTACAGGAACATACCATACACTCTCCCGTACAACACAAAATAAACATTTAATTAAAAGTATAAACCACACAATTATAACGTGTAGGTGAATTATCTTCTTTTTTATTTTTCGTTTTTACTTATAGGGCTTGTTTTGTTGATTTATGTACAATGCTAACCATTAATTGCTATTTAAATTCTAGGGATTTCTAGGTATGTGTTTTCGATTAAGATACCAAATTTCTTTTCTTCTTAGAAGTGGGAGTTATCAAATAATTATAATCGCATTATGAAAACCCAAATTTTAATCTTCAAATAAAGTAGTAATGACAAAATTATCGGTACAAAAATTCATTAAAAAATATGTGGTTCATGTACAACATCACCGCCTTAGTGAAATGAAATTAAAAATGTTAGTTGTAGTAAGATGTACAATGAAGGTAACATTTTTATATAAACTACGGACCGCAACCCTCAAGAGTACACAGAACAATTTTTGGAAAGCGCAGATCGATAATATAATTTTCACCTTTTTATTTCCTTGAACGAAGTAAAGGAAGTATTGTGATCGAGAGAAATTGCGGTTTTCAGATTTCAACGAAAATATCCATGTTGGCCATCCCTGAATCCATTTTGACTAGTTTCCGGATGACGTTTGTACGTACTTACGTACGTACGCGCGCGCGCGTGTGTATCTCGCATAACTCAAAAACGATTAGCCGTATGATGTTGAAATTTTGGATTTAGGACTACTGTAACATCTAGTTGTGCAGCTCCCCTTTTTATTGCAATCGACTGGACCAAAATTGTCCAAAAGACTTTGGATTTTGGACTTTTTCTTAACTGCAGTAAAAAGCTCTCACTGAGAGCTTTTCAACGATAAGTGGTACCTATTTTCATTAGTTCCAGAGTTATAGCCAAATAAAATTTTTATTGATAATATATTTGGATCTTACAAAGGGAAGCCACATCGGTTCGAATCAGATTTCATCTCCTTTTTAAAAACTTTTTTTTAATTTAAATATATTGATTTATTAGTAATTATTACCTTTGATTGCAAAAAAAATTACGATAAATAATAATTCAATAATAACAATAAAAAAAATATTAAAAAATATCAGAAGTTATTAATGAAATAAAATTTTACGTACTTTTCATTTGAAAAAAATGTGTATATGTAATTTAATAGGCGTACAAGGAAGTTATGTGGTGTCCACATCAGAATTTTTTATTATGTAAATATAAGCTCTTCATATTTTTTTATTGCGTAGAATATTACAAGAAATAATTATTTTGGAAGGCAATTAAAGATAATAAACGTTTATTTTGACGATTCAAATTTATGAAAATAAATAAATTCATCTGTTCAACAGATTTTCACAAAGAATAATTTACGTCAAATAATTGCGATTAATAATAATACTGATTTTTTATTTTTGCTTAATTTAGGAATCAAAAACTTTTTTCGATTATATACACGTAACGTTTTAATTTTTTTAGATAAGAAAACAAATTATTTTATTACTTTGCAAAAAAAAAAAAAAAAAATATATATATATATATATTTCAATTCAAAAACATTCTTTATTAACATTTATTGTCCCAGTTTTTCCTATGGCTGTGACTCATTTGAGGTGCAAGCAACCTTATAATAGAGGCAGTATAATACCGCAGTTATGGTAGTAAAAACTTCGCGGACTTCTTCTCTCGCTGTCACTCGTAAGCACTGGCATAGGTGACGGTTGATACGCAGACAGTATTGCTCATAGACGCTACTTATTTTTCCCTCATATAGTTATTAAATTTGTGGCTACTACCAAAGAATTTTACTATTTGACTTGAAAATCACTATTTCAGTTTAAGCAGAAATGAACGGTAAAAAGATTCTGATAAAACTGATGCAATATTTTACGAGTGTGATTAGTTCCTCAGGAAAGGATGGTATAGTCATATATTAATGAAAATGTGAACTGTTAGCAGGAAGGATTCAATTACAAAAATTGAAATAATTCTCCTGAACTGAGTAACTCTATTACAACCAGATTTACTTTCTCTGAAAGAAATGATGTTTATTAAACTGCGAGTATTTATAATTAACAGAATGAAGGTATCGCTTGCAGGAAATAATGTCACTTTTATTTCGGTGTAGCCTTGGCATGCTAATATGTAGGATTGGGCCGAATGAAGAAGGCAATGGAAATCAGTTTCACTATTCATGTTCCATAGTAAGCCTAATTGGGTGCCAGTCAATTTTAAGAATGGCTGTGCCACTTTCGGAAGTCACTATTTTCTCATATAATTTCGTATCGAAACGTTTGGTTATGTCACCCAACATAAAGTAGGATTACTTGTTTTAAACACTTACAAAAGTGAATATCTAAATCGTTGACCTTAACTCTTTGTGTTTTTTAAACGATTCAACATCTCTTAAGATGTTGAAAACGTTGGCCTAGGAAAAATTATGTGATGAACCTATGTGAATTTAAGAAAATAACAGATTGTAGTAGAACAAGCACATGATTATTATCGTACTAAATAAAAGAATCTTAGCTTAAATAGGCAGAACCTTTGGAAGTTGATTCGTTTCCTAATTTGACCCTAAATGTTAAAAAAAAAAAAGAATTCATATAACTAAAAAATCCGATGAATGGATTGTTTTGTGAAGTAGAATAACAATCGTAATCCAGCAGTAAAATCGGTTGGCGTTTAATCTTGGATGTGATTTGCTCTGCTCCTGGCTAGGGTTTCCTGAGCATTTTTCCTGCACTGCATGTACATAATATCTATTTCACTCACCCACTCACCGCAAAATGTGAAAAGCTGAGGGAAATTTTCAAGTGACTGGCTAGTCAGGGCATGGTAGATAACGACTCTGCATATACAGTGCGCCGGATGAAAATAAAACCTTCTGATAAAACGGACCGAAAACACCTTAGAATTCGATCAAAAAAAATAAATCTATGCTATTAATCGAATAATAAAGTTCCAGAATAGAAGCATAATAAATATATGTCTCATTGTTAAACCTTGCTTAATTAATCTTTTTAAAAACTTGATTTTAACTATCAGAAACAATAAATCTAAAAACTCTCGATTAAAATGTTTTTGGTTATACTATGTATTTAACAGTAAATATATCTTCAGAATTTTCTCACTATTAATACCAAAAAAGACATGACAACACACCTGTAGGACTTTCCCCTCACGCGGCTAAAGCCGCGTTCCGGGAAACATCTACAACTGTGGGTTGTTTTAAATGCACGGCTTATACACACACAAACATATACAGATTAATTAAAAATATTTATCATTTTATTTAAATATAATACTTTTTTGTTTATTTTATTCAATGAATCTAACTAAAGCGCGCGCAACTGTTGTGGCGGTACTGGCGGCGACGGTCGGTATACTAACTAAACTAATGTAATTTCACAACTTATATAGAACAAATTTTTCTCATACAGTCGGCAAACTGGTGCACCCGCGACGCTTAACGCACCAGGTACCGAATCAATCGGGTGATCGAATTCAAGACCCAGCCAGAGCGAGGTACCTTTTTCCACTTTATATATTATTAATTTATTTAATTCTACCACTCACCCGTGACGTCACAACATAGCAGTAGTTTATAGCATTTTTTGGGGTGGGGATGTGATTTTTCAAAATTGGTTTTGTAAATATTGTTATTTTTTAATCGTTAACAAATGTGCATAAGAAAGATATGACCTTAATTAGTTGAAATCTCGAGATCCTGAGAGTGACCTTGCTGTACAGCCTTACCTTTTAAGTTGAAAATTTAATGGCATTAATGCCACCCCCATTTATAGAAGTAATGTTTGGTCATCGGTCTAGTAGTTCTGGAGATGTAAGATGGCTTACAGGCCAACACCGAACATATACACGTACATACGAACATCTGGAAGATTTCAATCCGGTTTTTGGGGTTTTTTGGGTGGTGTCAAAAGGTTAAGATTCGGTGAAAACCGCAGATGCTCAAATTGGACCGATTGCAATACTTTTTCTTCTTGAGCTATAGCTTTGGTATAGCGCTATCCAGACGAAAATGAAAGTTAAAAAAAAAGTTTAGTCTTAATTATGTACTTAAAAATAATGACAAGAAACAAAAAAAAAAAAAACTATCGATAATAACAACAACAATAATAAACGAAGCCAAGAAATTTTAAATACACTTCAGTGTGTAAATCAAAATAATTTTTAAGAACTATCTAATGTTAACAAAGAGTAGGTAAATATTTATTATATGACGACGTAACACAGACCTTGTAGCATTATAGTACACGTTGAAGTGAAACTAAATTATTGACGATTATTTAAGAGTCATATTTTTATGTTTTAATTTTCTTGTTCAGAATAATTCGAGGTGAATCGTTCCATAACACTTTAATTAAAAACAAATAATTTTTTCATTATTAGCTAAATATTGAAAAATATTTGAAATAAGTGAAAATATGCATATGGAAATAATTTACGTGAACTTTAACTGTAATCCAAACCAGAGAAGAATTTCTTTTCTTATGCTGTTAACCTCCCTTCAATTCTTGTTATTATGCCAGAAACTTCATATAAATAAGTCAGGTTCGTGAAGAAAGTTAGGAATTTATACGCTTTACGCATATGTGATTTTTACCAAGTGCATATATAGGTTCGCGTAAATTCATCTATCGATTGTACATACGTAGTTCGACCTTTTTATATCGGGAATGTTCGTAAGTCAAGCGTTTTCATGTATGCATCAATATAAGTTCGCGTGAGCTTTGAATTGCAGTTCATACATATATAATTTTAAGCCTGTTCTTCGATAAGGAAGCGCGGGAAAGGAAAAGATACAAAGACATTACACATTTTTACATAATAATGACTTTATGGAATATTGCATATGACGGGGTATTCCAGCTCCCGCTCCCCCCAAAAGTTTCCTTACTGGGCTATGCTGACGATCTGGCCCTCGTGGCTGAAGCCAAGAACAGGAGAGAGGCAGTCGAGAAGATAACCAATGCATACAACACAATAAGCGGATGGATGAAACGAAGTTGGGCTGCAGATGGTGCCAGAAAAGACAGAAGCTGTCATGATCACAAAGGCCAAACGAAGACCCACCATAGTGATACCACTAGAAGAACATAGAATAGTGTCATGACCGGCGGTTAAGTACCTAGGCGTTTGGATAGGCGCCCGGCTTCGTTTTGGCACACACGTAAAGGAAGCATGTGAAAAAGCTGAAAGAACAAGGAAGTTAGTTGCTGCCCTTCTCCCGAATGCCATGGCCCGAAGCAACAAAGGAGGAAACTACTTGTAAGCGTAGTCTATTCAACGCTACTCGATGGAGCAGAGGTATGGGGAAGAGTAATGAAGTATCAAAAGTGCAAAGGCATGATGGAGTCCTTACACAGGAGGTGCTGCCTAAGAATCACCGCAGCATACAGGACCGTGTCGAAGGATGTGATAGAAGTATTTGCGGGAATCCTTCCGATAGATTTGGTAATCGAAATACGGATAAAATTACGTGAGCTTGGGGTTTTTTCCTCCGCAGACAGAAGAAGATGGACACGTACACTGACGGAGGAGATGGAGAACAAGTGGCAAGAACCGTGGGACGGCAGCACAAAAGGCAGATGGACACACCGCCTGCTGAGAGATGTAAGGCGCTGGCGAGAGAGAGCTCATGGCTTGCTGGACTACAGCCTTACCCAATTTATGGCGGGCCATGGGGAATACAGAGCATACCTTCATAAGTACGGCCTCGACGATGAACAGAACTGCCCGGTATGCGAGGAGAAGGAAACGCCATACCACGTGTTCTTCCACTGTCCGAAGATACGAAGGACCTAGGACAGAGCTACTTGACGTACTAGATAGGAAAGTGATGTTCCAGCCTGAGGAGCTGATGGACATAATGATAGAAAAGAAAGAAAACTGGAAGGCGATCTTTACGTATGTGAAAACCATGATAAGAGACCTTCAAGCATGGGAGGAGTCACGAAACAATGGGCGGCTTCGGAGAGTGCGGGGGCGGACAGGTTCGTGAGTGAGCGACTAGAGGGTCCCTCGTACATGTGGGGGTCGCCTTGATGTAAAGAGGCCGCGGACACTCCGCTCCCGTATCTGTTGGTATCCACAGATATTGTATGACTTTCTTCTTTGTGTGTAGTATATAGTTACATAGTTACTTGATGTATGGTGATGTTTCTTGTTTGCTGTTGTTTTTGCTGTAACTGATGTGCTTCTGTTGATATTGCACTATGACGTATGAATGTGTGAGTGGGCGTGTAATCCCCTTCCAGAAGGAATGCTTCGTTAGCGGTTCCAGGAAGGGTGGTGTAAGGGTGGTTCCAGGGGCGGCGGTTTAGTCGGTAGTGCGCAGGTTTACATACGCATATTAATAACATCGTGCGGCACCTGTTAGCTAGCTGGACACTGCTTAAGCATCCGTAAATGGGATTCCCTACCTCTTTAACAAAAAAAAAAGAAAAAAAGAAGGTTATATTGATACTGTACGCGATACGTCATTACACGGAAACAGCATAATCTAATCAAACATAACCTACGCTCGCTTCGCTCGCTAACCTCGTCTGATTAACGTTAAAAATAAAAATTATATACAATAAGTTATACGTATAGGTGATTTTATTTTTATATACGCAAACAATTGGATTTCAGTAGGGGTTAACAACGCTACTGCCATTACAGATTCTGATGAAGAATAATGAGGTAATTTCATTCTTCCGACTTTTGAAACTTGTATTTTTATTAATTATATTACATATTTTTCAACATACTTCAATTTGAAAAAAAGATTAAGGTTGAGAATTACCAAAAAATATTTTACAATGATGTAAATGAAGCTTGTCTTATTTCGCTTTAAATATAATGTCTATCAGTTAGAGAAAAAAATATTTCTTAATGATATACGTAATTTTTTAAATGAAAAAAACGCAATAGAAATTACGATTAATCCCGCGCGCGTGTGTCTTTGTATACGGATACTAAATGTTAACTTATATCGCTTATTCATTCTTATTATAAAAAGAATTTAATTTAAAAATAAACTAAATAAGAGTAAACCGGAAGTAATAAAATGTAATGGAATTGAAATGGCGAGTAGCAGTGAAATAAACATTAAAGGGAGATTAGCATAAGATAGGATAAAGAATTCTGCTATTTAGGCAGTAAAATACAAAGGGTAAATGGAAAAAAGGAAGACATAAAAAGCAAATTATCACAGTAAACAGTTTGCTAATAAACAATAAACATATTAGAGGAAAACATGTGATTTTAGGTACGTATTTGTTATTCTATTACTTTGTTATAGTTTCTTATACCGACTACTTATAAAACCAACAAAAAATAAATAAAAAAAACTGTTTTATCTTTTTTTTGTTTTCATTTAATTCGACTGTTGCATTTATTAAAGAATTCGATGTGTGGATGATCAGGTTTTTGAAATACGTTGTATTAAAAATTTGTTAAAAATTTTAACAATTACTTTAAACTCTATTTCTAACGATATTACAATAACTAATTATATGGCACAAATTTTAAAATTTAACCTGCTAGAAGGTAAAAATAAAATAACATATTTTCGAAGTAATTCGACTGGTTGTTTAGAAACATTAATCTTATATAAAAAATACTGGCAATGAATTTGCTGAAATTTCTTGTAAGTTTTATAAAGCTTAAATTTAACTCTTTTCCAAATTATAAAGTAGAAAGTTATTATTTCTTTCCGATGATTTTACTTATTCTCTTAACAAAAAAAAAAAATAATAATAATTATTATTATTACTCCTAATGTGTTCGTTTCAATCTGTTTAGCTAGTGAAGAATAACAATTCTCCATAGTTCAATGAGATGAGGATGTTATGTAAGAAGATATATAAATGAGGTGTGGTCTTGTACAGATTCAGGCCGATCACTCCTGAGACTTTTGGTTAACTGAACCGACCACCAAAGTACAGCGATATCCAGTGTCTACTATTCAAATCCGTATAAAAGTATCTAATTTTTACTAAAATTTGAACCTTCGAAAATCAGCTGCTGTTAAACAACTGATTTAGCAACGACGAGTTAACAAAAATAAAAAATCATGACGCTCAAAATTATTTTAATATTACATTTTTACGTAAATATGTTATATTAAAAATAATAATAAGTAAACTTGCTAAAATAGGCTATTAAAGCAGTGTTAAGTAATACAAATTTGTACAGATTCAAAACCAAGCTAAAGTAATCTCCACTTACATATTTTTTTACATTGAAAATATATGTCCTTTTCCTTATTTACAGAAAAAATTAATTTCTAAAAACTTAACCTCTAGTAATAAAATTTGAAATATTTCCATCTAGATACTACCTTATTTAGAAACAAGAATAAAAAATAATTAAAAAAAAAGTTTCAAGGTTAATATCTATACAACTGCCACTTTTAGGAAAGATGTTTTATTATCCCTTAAACCCTCTAATAGGGGGTTATCCCTTAACCCTTTAAGTTATGAAGCTATGCAAATATTTTCACATTCAAATAACGAATCAAAGAAAAATTTAAGTCAGTAGATTAAAACAATAAAATTTTAATAGAACACTTACTTATTCATAAAGGTGAGGGAATATTATTTTCAACCTTTAGATAAGGACTGAGAAATTTTCCTATCCTATTGACACCTCATTTAGAAAATTTCATCTCGATATGATGAAAGAAAAAAATAAAAGAAAGAAAAATTTATATAAAGAATCCTTTTTCTGAGAAGGGATATTTTATTGAAAATTGTTTTTCAAAATTATTATTTGTATTGATACTACTGAATGGTGTAATTTTAAAAAAAAAGGCGCAATTAAAAGTTTTCAATAAAACCCATTCACTCTCTCACTGTCTCTCTCACTCTATTCTTTTTTTTTCAACCTCCAGAACCACCGTTACGTATTATTCAGTGTACATTCTCTCTTTGAAATAATACAACCTTCCCCATATCCTCATCCGACTTTTCATTAATTAATAATATCATTAAAAAAATCAATCTCATATATATATATATATATATATATATATACACACACACACACACACACGAGGGCTATTCAGAAAGTAAGGAACGTTTAGGAATTTTAAAAATCCAAGTACAAGAAAAACTTTTTATTATATATATGTGAAAGAGGGACTAAAATACTACTTTTCAATATAATTACCATACAAATTCAGGCACTTATCGTAGCGGTGGACAAGCTTTGAAATTCCTGTGTCATAGAATTCTGCCGCCTGTGATCTCAACCACTCAGTGACGCGTACTTGGAGCTCCTCATCGTCGTCAAAACGCTGTGTTGCTAGCCAGGTCTTCATTTTCGGGAACGAGTGAAAATCACTTGCAGCAAGATCTGGACTGTAGGGGTGATGAGGAAAAACATCCCAGTTGAACGAGTTCAAGAGTTCTTGCGTACGGTCAGTCACAATGCTCGGACGTGCACTCTTCTCTTTATAGTGAACGTTTGTTCGGCCATTTTTAAACTGAATGCACCACTTCCTGACAGAACTTTCACTCATTACGTTGTTCCCGATGAATTTCTATTGGTTTTAAGTTTTTTGCCAACAAAAAACGAATCACAGACCGCACCTCACAACTGGCGGGATTTTCGATTGCAGCACACATTTAAAATTTGTATATAAAAAACGGGCAGTGCGGAGATGTTCCCGTTGTCACGGCTGGACGCAGACTGAGGTGCCGAGCACGAGCACACCATACGCGATTGGCGTGCGCCTGGCGGCGTCAGGTGGAAACGTTTCTTACTTTCTGAATAGCCCTCGTGTGTGTATATATATATATCACTTCGAAAAAATATAGTAAAACTCGTGCGCACACACACTCCCTTATTAGTTTTTTAGCATATTTATGCAATATCAATCTTTCATGTTAATTTAAGTAAGTGTTGAAAAAGTGATGCAATCTTATAGAAGAATTTTTTCTTCTTCTGTTGCGTGTTTAATTGAGGAAAAATGGGTTACACAATGCAGCATAGAATATTAATTGCTTCCCAAAATATTAGATGGGGTGCAAATTTGAGACAACCATTATTCGTTTGTTTACATAGACTAACTATAATACTCGGAAAATTAGAATAGCATCTACTTTTTTAAGTCATCCGCTTTCAGTAGCTTAGGAGGGGGGGGGGAATAACTTTAAAAAAAGTGGGTTAACTTTAATTTTATTAAAGCCAACGTCTCGGCCTTTTATCCAGAGGTTCCGGTTTCGAATCCCGGTCAGGCATGGCATTTTCACACACGCTACAAATCATTCATCTTATTGTCTGAAGAAATACTTATCAGTGGGCCCGGAGGTTAAACAAACAAGAAAAAAGCCAGCGATTAACTATTATTTTATTACAATAAAATTAAATTGCATATCTTAAATAACAGAAATTACATTTTAGTGAAATGAAAAAATAATTTTTTTTTTCCATTTATTTTGCATCGACTCTTCTGGTTCCTAACCAATGGTTTTTTCATTAATTATTTTATTTTAATAAAATCATTTAATAAATTATTAAAAAATACTCCTTAGGCGATTTGAAAAAAAAAATGCCAAACATATCACAGCGTAAATGGTTACATATGTTCGCCTGTTTAAGAATGATAAAATTAATTAAAATTAAATTGTATTTAAATTATGAATGACTGTACAATGTGTATTTTTACAATTATCTTGTTACACTCAAGTACTGCTGCTGTTTTAAATCAGGATAGAACGTACGGTAAATGGAGTATAAAAATACTCCGGAAAACATACATGACGTATAAACATATAAGTGTTTTGTGTGTGTGTGCGCGCTTGGGTGTGTAAATACATTAGTCGTTTTATAATGATGAAAGCGATATTAAAATAAAATGCATTAATGTTTTTAGAACTCGTAATGTGTCAGTGTTCTGCATCGGATTACAAAACAAACGCATTTAAAATGCATGTGTACAGTACATGAGATTTAAAAAAAAAAAAAAAATTACATCCATTTAAATTTTTTATTGCACCACGTTAATTTATGTAAAAATACTAAGTTAATATATTATCACAAACGAAAACATCACATTTATTTTATGATGTTTCAATATCTTGTAGTTTTTTGGGCAACAAAAAATTAATTTTATGATTTATTTTTTAATCTCACGCGAATATTTTCTCATGTTTGATAGTTATATAAAGGATATTCACCTTTCACTTGGATGCGTGTAAAAATATTTTTATGATAAATTAACTAGATTGTTTAAAAAAAGGACAATATTTTATTTTCCAATGTAAACTACTTGTAACATAATGTTTAGAAATATGTTAATCGACCTAACGCGCATTTATCATTTGATGACAAAAAATAACCCTCACGTACGACGTCTGTAGTTGAATTCAACAGATTTGTTTAATGTTCATAAAATCGGAATTTATTCTACGTATAAGGAACCATAAATTCAGTTTATTTCTACCGCTTTTTATCTTTTTTAACCGAATCTTCTATAAGGATAAAAAGTTTATATAATGTGTAAAAATTTAAACTTTAAACTGCTGTATCAGGCTCTTTGTTAAACACTACAATTTTTCAAATATATCATGTCGGTTAAAAGCGCACGTCCACTAGATGTCTATCCGGAAGGAATTAGTCATCGTATTTTCTTATTTAAATTATTAAACGGAAATATATGATAATCATTAAATATATCAGTAAATTTATTTTAAAAAAATACATGTTAAGTAAAACCCTTATCGGCCCGATTTCATTTATATGTAATACATATCACATTTACAGAAATAATACAATTCTTATGATTATTCGTTGTTTAATAAATAGAATCGCGCCGGTAAAAGGTTTTATTTAACATCTATTGTTTTTTAAACAAAATTCAAATTAATAACAAATTTTGATAATAGAAATGTAGTGTCTTACCTTTTTTTGGTATCAGTATCATTTTGTTAAAAACAGTTTTATTCAGAAATTTTTGTTTTTTGAGCGGAAGAAATGGTATCTACGAAACTCTTGCTGTACGGCTTACAATTTCATTTTTTTTGGGGTGTCACTGCGTTTTGTTAGATTATTCTTTTATTTATTTATTTATTTTATGAATTACTGATTGTTATCTTATGGATTTATTATTAACATTTATTACCTTTCTAGAACAAACAAATAAATATTTTTTTAATTTCTCGGCCAATTTTTTTCTTGATAGTCGTATGATTCACTCCATACCGTATTTTTCCTTGTTTAATAAAACTAGTATAATACCTTTTTTTTCTTTTAACTTCCCGGATCATCATTAGGTATTGCTTCAGAGGATAAGATGAATGATTTGTAGCGTGTGTGAAAATGCCATGCCTGATCGGGATTCAAACCCAGGACCTCCGGATGAAAGGCCGAGACACTACCACTCGAGTCACGGAGGCCGGCTCCGTATACTACCTAGTACTTCTAGTAACTACTAGGAACTAGTAACTCCTTCACGAATCGAAGATCCGTGATGTAATATTGCACTTACATTGATTGTAAGTGTATCCTTGATTTTTATCGTATCCGTGGACACACTTTTTATATTATTATTAAATGAACTTATCGAATTATTATTAAATGATCGATCGAATTTATTTCTGTTTTATGTAACAAATCTTTGTTGCCACATTTGCAATACTTTCCTACTATTCGTGTATTTTGTGTTTTATAATCTCTTGTAAACTAATACTTTTATTTTATTTTTTTTTAATGAAGTGATGGAATTAAAAAAAATTGTATCATCTTCAGTACTTTAATTTACATAACAGCATTTATTATTAAAACAAACTGTAGTATATTTTATTTAAAATTTTATTATTTTAAGTATATTATCAATTTTTTGTACGCTACTTAGTACTCTATCAAGTTCTGCTACCTAGCGGCGCGATTCGTAAACCCATTTTTTTGAGGAAAAAGTGACTTATTCCAGTCCCGCGGTTTGCCAAATGGAAGAAAAAACCTTGTCTAACAAAATTCGAGGTATTTTTTGAAAGTATTTTAAATCTAATTGAACTGAACTACAATGTTTTCATGCTTATTTTTTAATTTTTTCCACATTTCCATTTCACTTTTAGGTTAAGTCGTGTTTAAAACTGTAAACATAGTTCGTTGACTTCGCAGTGCTGCCCAGTTCTGCGGACTATTACCGGCGAAGTTTGAACGAATCTCTTGAAAAGATTTTGAATTTTTTTCTGCTTTGTATAAACATTAACTTCCAAGGTTATTAACCCTCGTCACATTGTTTTAAAAAAAGAATAAAATCGTTAGTAGGATCATCAGATGTAAGGGAATATAGAGCCGCTACAATATAATAAAACATAAAAATAAACATAACATGAAATATTTCAACAAAACGCATACATATAACAATTATAGGGTATAAAGGCCCCTAAAATTGACATAAAACACAAAAATAAAAATAAATCATTAAACAACCAGTAAAATAAAATACACGAAAAATGTTGGATAATACCATGCAAATTTGAGTACTCTATGTTTGGGTGTAAAGTGGTTTCACATAGAGAATTCTCAATGAAACATACACACGACCTCGTTGAAGGCTTACTACAAACGCGTTAGTAATCCGTTGGCATGTAGGTAAGCAACTATTTTTTCTTCTTTGTCATTTTCTAAATCAGCAACAATAATATTTCTTTGTTCGTACCTCTTTCTGAACGTTTAATTTATTGTACAGTCTTCCAGTAGGTGTTTAACACTAAGTAGTTTATCACATACACTGCGCATTTTTCTTTCTTCGCCGGTTAAAAAAGTATGAATTTGTTACTCACGTATGACCGATTTTAAGTCTGGTCATCGCCACTTCTTACCAGCAAGTCAGTTTCTCGTCGCTCTGCCATTTATATGTCATTGTTAGAATATTTTGAACGTCTGCCACTGGATTAGGAATCATTTGCATATTCTCACAAACTTTTGCCATTCTGGCAGCTTCGTCTGCGCTTTTGTATATACTTTTTATGATACAGATTTTAAAAATCTAGATTTCTAAGTACTTTTATTTAATAGGTAACTTCACGGATTTCAAACGGTTTTGGTTATTCAAATTAGAGAAAAGTCTTTTAAATCATTTTATTTTATTAAAAATTCATGTACCAAGTGCTTTAGCGATTAAGGTAAATTTTTTAATAGGTACTTCATAAAAACGTCATACTTATTGCAGTCGCAATAAAAAAGAAAAAAGTCTTACTACTCAAACATATATCCTCGTTAACAATTCTTGTGTAAAACAATCATTTCGTGATGAAATGAAGTTGCCGTGTAAAATTTAAAGAATATTTCTACAGAAGTTTTTTAAATATTTGTTCACTTTAATATTTATTACGTAGAATTTTATGTTGAAATACGCTTTTTCGGATTTTGTTAACCCAGTTAGAAGTAACAAACAACTATTGTTGAAATTAAAATTTTGGTATACTGATTTGATTAAATATATTTATTTATTTAGCGTATGGCACTAAAACATAACACCAATTACAGTCAAAATTAAAAACAATGATTAACAAATGAATGAATTAACAAACTAACACATGCTACTGATTCTGGAGTCGCTATCAGGAAATCTTGAGGATTCCCTTCATAAGCTGTCCTAGGGCAAACTTCCGTGATGTGTCTGACAGTTTGATTTTCACCACGCTCACAAAGAGGCATCGGTGTTTTACCCCATTTATACAGGAAATAGGTGCACCTACCATGCTGAGTCCGTATTCTGTTTAGCGTTGACCATGTCCTACGTGGCAAGACAAAACTTGGCGGTCTTTGAGGAATACATTTATTTTATTTTCTGTATAATAAAATTTGTAATCTTATAATTGAAACAGTAATCTGACTGGCTTAAAAAACTTCCTAAAAATCGAAAGAAAAATCCTAAAGAGATTCTACGGTACCAGATAAACAGAAGGGTAAAGACTAAATTCAAATAAGGAAACTTTTAATACCCAAGAAGATTTGGAAACCGGAATTAGAAAAAAAAAGAATAAAATTGCTAAGACTAACTTTTTTCTTTTATTTCTTTTTTGCTTGATGATATCGCCACATAAGCTTGAAGCTTGGGCATGTGATATGGAAATTTAGCGTATGAAAAATACTATGTTTGACAGGGATTCAAACCCAGAACCTCTGGCTAAAAGGCCGAGACGCTACCACTCGCGCCTCGGAGGCCGACAATGATCTGAAGGAATCCAGAAACAATAAATAAATCAATTTTCGAAAAAAACTTAAAAAGCAAACAGGATATATGAAGCAGATGAAAGAGGAATTTCAAAACCTAA
Source organism: Lycorma delicatula (assembly GCF_047948215.1). NCBI lineage: Eukaryota > Metazoa > Arthropoda > Insecta > Hemiptera > Fulgoridae > Lycorma > Lycorma delicatula. The sequence goes on from NC_134460.1 coordinate 52,343,152, forward strand.
GGGTAAGAGAGGAGGACTGTTTGGATAGAATAATGTTTAGAAAAATAATTTATAATGCCAAGGTTGTTATGGATAAAGGAAGAAACAACACTAAAAGAAAAACGGATACGTGAAAATATAAAGGAATAAGGAAAATAAGAAGAGCTAAATAAAAAGTATGTAAAAAAATTGTTAAAACACCACTCTTAAATTAAACGCACTAAAATGTAAAAAATAACTTTAGGACGGTATCTCAGAATAGATTTGACAAGTTTTGATGGTGATATGTGAGATTATGTGAAAGTCATAGCTTCAAATTAAAAATTTGATGTTTTTGCCAATTTTTTCATATGAGTGATGAATGGCCTAAAGAGTGTGGAGCTCATGTCAAAGTACAAATCTTTGCTCCGCACAGGTTTAAGCGATCTTTCGAAGTTTTCATGCCTCAATTTCCAATACCACAGACAAGAGTAGAGGCAGCTTTAAAATTTCATATATCTTAAAATATTACTGTATATACTCATATACACTTCAAATATCACAAACAGCACAAATTTCAGGTCTGTAGACTCTCATATCAAAATCTCTCATGCATTCATACTAACTGAACCAGTCAGTAATGTTACTCAGTACATCAAAGGAAATTACAGATTTCCAAATTCCAGCCATAATTTAACAAACGTCAGGCAAGTTTTTTTTTTCACCGTGTATGCGGTTGCGTGTTCAGTTCTGTCGGCAGCAAAATTACTTTTTTTATTTTTTTGTACTTTTTTGAACCTTTTTGATGTTTTTTTTTATTTTTTTTTGCAATTTTAAGGTGATTTTGATCTTAATTTGTAATCTACGCGGGGAAAATCCGCACTTGACACTTATGATCGAAGAGGAGTAATGACTTTTACTTACTAGCTCATAAGTATCATGAATCATCAAACATAAATATTGAATGCAACGGTTATATGAAATTTGAATTTTTGCCTCAGCCGTAGAAAAAATACTTTCGTTCGATTTAATCAATTGAAACGACAATATCACAAACACGGATAATTATTTCATTAAGAAAATATGCGTGTAAACGAGGTTGCATAAGTTCAAGGGGCATTTTTTTTTCACAAATTAACGCATCTTAACGACTTGAAAATGTTGCTAAAATGTATTGTCATCAGGAGCAAACCGGTATGCAAAATTTTAGAGGCAATGGATAAGCGGAACTGCTTCTAAATTTGACTGAAAGGTTCCGTACCATGAATCTCACATACATAGTCCAAGAGCGAGTTAATATGAGTGATAAAAAGAAATGATGTTGTTATGGTCCCAGTAGATCGCTTAAAAATAAAAAAAGGGAATATATTTAAGGATTAATATAATATTTAAGGACTGTGATAGAAAAAGCTTTGGGAGAAAGAATCTATTATATAGACAGTAAAAACAAACAATGAAACAGTATAAATAAATATAAAGAAGGGAAGAGTTAATTATGTACAATACTTGTTTACTCATATAAGTAAAGATGGTTACGGAATGAATAGGTTGTTAACATAATTCTTTTATTTTGCCTAGAGGTAAAGTTTTAAAATATATATTTAAAATGTCTGCCACAAATAATATACATTTAAAAATAACGCGTTTTCCTAAAGGTAATTTAAAGATGGAGCAGTTATTTGTAATTCTATTTACTTGCAAATTTCCTCATTATTTAAATAAATTTCATAAATTATTATTTTTTAATTTATTAAACTAACTTATGATTATGGTTTTTGTTTATTTTTGTTTAGTTTTACTGTCATGTTTTAAATGTTGAAATAATAATTTTAAAGCTTATTTATATGTTATAATGCTAATTCATTGTATTTATTTTGCAAAACTTCAATTATGTAAAAATAATTTTAGGATTTAACAATATTTTTATTAAAAAAATTACCTGAATAGATATCACGTAGTTGTTAAAATTTCCATACGTCTAGACACGTTATTTTTCAAATGAGTTAATAGTTCATAAAAAAAAACTAACTTCATGTTACTGGTAGTGAAAATTTGGAAAACTAATAGAAATCTTGACTCAAGCAGATGCATATATAAATTTTCCATAGCGATTAGAATGAGATTTGCTTAAATCAAACAAAATAGATGACTCTGAACAAATCGTCGAAGAAAGTGAGAAGGGATTGAAGATAAGAATAGAATTGATCTTGAAGAAAGAAATGAAACCGTAGGTGTGCACTTCTTACTGTTTTAATAACTTTTTATCTCGTTTTACACGAAAAATTTAAATGTAGGTTATTCCTCATGAACGAGTAACATTTGTTGATTCCTCTCGGGATTATACGTAGTGAGTTTTATAATAAGCCTATGGTCAAAACCCCTTATATGACCACAACGCTTAAACATTTTTCTATAGACTAGATACTTTGTTAAACAATGTTTAACAAAACTGCCCAACTGTTTCTATCTTTAATATTCCAATTCCAAGTTCTCAAGAATGTAAATATTTAGGTTTTCATCTTGACCGACAACTTACTTGGGTAAAATCTAAGCGAAGGAAGTCTAAAAACATGTATTGGCTAATAGGACACAAATCTCGGCTCTCAGTACAAAATAAATTATTGTTTTATAAAACCATATATAACCAATTATAGAGTTATGGATTTGAATTATGGGGTACACCAAGCAATTCCAATACCGGCATACTTGAACGTTATCAGACAAAAACACTGCGAAAAATGTTAAACATACTTTGTACGTAAGTAATAATCTCAAATACATTTTGGGTTATCATAAAAGAATGATGCGGTTTTGAACATGGTTTAAATTAAAACAGAATTACTTACAGTTTATGTTTTTTTATTTTTCAAATTTGTCGTCTCAAACATTTTTTTTACATAATTAATAAATTTCAATATGTGCGCCCTTAGTCGCTCGACAAATGTCCAAACGATACTCAACTTCTCTCCAAACATTAGTTAACATTTCTTCGTTAATGGTTGTCATTGCTTCATTAATCCTGTTTTTTAAGTGGTTTAGGTCGCGAATTTTTTGTGTATAAACAACACTTTTGATGTACCCCCACAAGAAAAAATCGCAAGGTGTCAGGTCTGGACTCCTTGGAGGCCAAAGTACGGGTCCTTCCCGGGCTATTCATCGATCTCCAAATTTTTCGTTCAAAGCGTCCGTGACCAATTCATTGAAGTGCGGGGGTTACCATCTTGTTGGAAATGAAGTCGATGAATGTTTTCGAGTCCATCTGGCTGAGGAAAGCAATAATTGGTTAAAATGTCAAGATACACAACTCCATTAATTGTTTTTTCAGCAAAGAGAAAGGCTCTATTACACGATTTTTCATCGCACCACACCAAACTTTAACTTTAGGCGAATCGCGTTGTTTCTCGATAATTGAGTGTGGGTTTTCAGAGCCCCATATTCGTGAATTGTGTCTGTTAACACATCCATTCACGTGGAATGTAGCTTCGTCTGTAAAAATTATATCGTCTAAAAATGATTCGTTTTCACTTATTCTGTCCGACATTTCAACAGCGAAATTGTAACGTTTTACACTATCATCGGGTTTCAACTCCTGCAGTATCTGGATTTTATAGGCGTGTAATTTCAGCTTTTTATGTAAAACTTTGTGAAGTGTTGATTTTGGAATAACTAATTCGATGTTTCGACGGGGGATGGACTTCCCAGGACTTCTAGTTGCCGATCGTCTAATTAGTTCAACCGTTTCGTCTGGTACACTTGGTCAGCCGGTTGATTTCTGTTTCTTAACCGATCCACTTTCTTCGAATTGTTTGAACCAACGTGTTATGTTATTTTTGTGTGTGGATCTCTTCCGAATTCACGTCGAAACGCACGTTGAACTAAAATTACGGATTTTAATTCAGCCATCAATAAAACACACTTTGCTTTGCCTTTATCCGAGAACATAGTAACTCACTAAACTCACCGCAACAAAAATACAAGAACTGACGTTGTGGTTACAACTGTTGATAAACAAACTTTTGGGTTGGAGGCTTTCAGGGATACCAATATAACATCAAGAAATTTCCGTACAATCTTCCTATGAATTACTGAAACTGCACCATTCTTTTATGATAAACCTGTATTGTACATCGTCCCCGGGTGGGCTTGAACCAGCAATCTTTTGGTTAACAGCCGAACGCGTTAACCGTTTGCTAGAGTGGTGAGGTGATGTGAGCACCTCGTGCGAGGCTAAGCTAATCATCACATATTTACATATATTATGAATAGTATGGCTCCCAGTACGGATCCTTGTGGTACTCCATATTGTACCCCAGCAAAGTTACTTAAACATCCTTTTATTCTTACGCACTGTCGCCTGTTGATCAGATAGCTCTCAAACCAATCAAATGAAACACCTCTAATATACCACTCATCCACAGAATGCGTAGAAGGACATTGTGGTCTACACAATCAAAAGCTTTTGTTATGTCTAAAAATAGACCGCTCACACATTTCTTATCATTTATACCGTGAAATACTTGGGTAGTAAAATTTAAGAGCGCCTTTTCAGTATTGCTCCCAGCCATAAATCCATATTGGTTTTTACTAAAAAAAGAAGTTTTATTAAGTGAGGTACGATATTAATCTGTTCTTCATACATTTCTCATAGATTTTAGAGAAGATAGAGAGTAGAGATATTGGTCTATATTGAGTAACAGAGTTTTTAACTCCTTTTTTAAAGACAGGTATTACTACTGCTTTTTTTAAAGCGTCCGGGAATTTTCCAGATTGGAGGCTTACATTTAGAAGAATGGTTAAGACATGTGATATATGATCTACCGCTAATTTAACAATTTTTGAGCTTATTCCATCGATACCTGGGGATTTATTGTTTTTGAGATTTTTGATAATATTTTCAATCTCAGCATTAAGGACAGGCTCAACAAACATTCATGACCCTTCACATTTTATATTTGCCAGATCATTATTTGTATCGTTACAACTTTGGAACTGAAAGATTAAATGACAAATTTTAATAAATAAAAAGTAATAATAATAAAAATTATCCTCGAATGGTCGTGTTCTAATATGTTGTAGTACTTTCTTAGAATTTAAAAAATTAGAAAAATAATCGGTAAAATAGACGATTGTCAAATATATTTAAATATAAATCTATACATTTATATTTTTGGAAACAACCTTACCTTGAGTCTCATTTACAAATTTCAAATGCGAGTATACTTTATTACTTGTCATACATTCAAATAAAGAAACAAATTTGATAAAAAGTTATGGAAATTTGTAAAACGGGTTTGGTAACAAAAACATTAAACTGTTGATCTTTCAACGGCTAAAAGCTTGTAAATATTAATGGTCAATTTTCATACGCGATTCATCGTCCGTAACATGAAGAGGTAAATCGATGAAAATAAATTATATATTGTGACATTAAAAATAACATATCGCTTATAGTACTGTACATTCGGGATGTGATTCCATTGTTACGGAAATATGTAAGCGGTTTTAATGACGACGAACTGTCCGCGGTTTTATATGATGATATTATATGACCGATTTTACATTCTGTGGTCGAATATATTTGTGTATTTATGTACCAGTATATTAATTAAAAATATTAGTTTACGTAAATTCTGGTATTATATTATTAGCTCTTGATATTTTATTTCATTCTGTTTCGGACCGACAGATTAGTGTACTATATATTTTATTTGTCCAATTCGTGTTATTTCGTTTTTAAGTAAAGGCTGAAGTTTTCAAAAGCCTAGTAAATTTCATACTGCAGCACATTGTATAAAAAATAAATAAATAAATTCATCATATTTTTCATTTTTTCCTTTATACAGAGTGTCCCATATAAAACGCAACCCAACCTTATATTGGTAGGTATTGAAATAATAAAAAGGCATGTGTAAATGTAAATGTAATTTTTATTATTACCATCCATTACCTTACATTTAGAGTAAATGTTGGAAGTGGCCACCATCTTCTTGAATACAAGCTTCAATTATTTTTACAGCGTTTCTTGCAAGTTTTTTCAAAGTTTGTGGCTGTATATTAAATACAGCTTGTTCAATATTGACTTTCAATTGTTCAAGTGTTCGTGGTTTGTTGCTGTAGGCCTTTTCTTTGAGGTAACCCCATAGAAAAAAATCCGCCGCAGTCATATCTGGAGATCTTGGTGGCCACAAGTCTCGACCGATAACACGATTACCAAAGAATTCCTCAACGAAATCAGAAGTTGAACCTGCGTAGTGCGATATCGCACCGTCATGTTGTAGCCGGCAGTGTCTGTCTTACTCTTCCAAGAGTACGATGCACTGAAATAAAACATCTTGATATCGTTCTGCATTAATGGTGTACTCGAAAAAAATAGGACTGATTATTTACTACCGCGATATCGCGCACCACACACCCGACTTCTGCGGGTGTAATTGTTTTTCGTGATAAATGTGGGGATTTTCAGCGCTCCAAATTCTACTGTTTTGGCTGTTTACGTAGCCATCCAAATGAAACCGTACTTCATCTGTGAAAAATAACGAATCCATAACATTAATTCCCTCACGCAGAAATCGACGGAACCGTTGACAATATTGTAGCCGTTTTTCTTTGTCGGACTCAAGAAGTTGATGAACCGTTTGAATGCGATAAGGTCGTAATTGTAATCGTTTGGTCGCCCGATGAACGGTTGATTTAGACAAATTAATTTCAGCAGACAAACGTCTGATCAATTTATTTGGCGAGGCGAGTAATCGGTATTTGATTTCAGTGACTGTATCTGTTAAAAATCAGGTGGATGGATAAAGTGACAAATGAAGAGGTATTGCGGCAAATAGATGAAGAAAGAAGCATTTAGAAAAATATAGTTAAAAGAAGAGATAGACTTATAGGCCACATGCTAAGGCATCCTGGAATAGTCGCTTTAATATTGGAAGGACAGGTAGAAGGAAAAAATTGTGTAGGCAGGCCACGTTTGGAATATGTAAAACAAATTGTTAGGGATGTAGGATGTAGAGGGTATACTTCTCTCTACTAATTCTCTCTAAATTTTGCGACTAACCTTAATACTGATGTTTTGTTAGGTGCCGGTTTATCTGGGTACTTATGGCGAAACAGATCTTGCACTGCAACCACTGATTTCGTACTGAAGTACGACTGGACAATGAAAACAATTTCATCTAGTGAAAACACCATCTTGTCTCTAGCAATATACTGAACGTTATGATTGCATTGTTGTTACTATCGGTAGTGTCTAATGCGTCGTCGCGATGTTCAGTTGTTGGACGAGTCCATTTCAGTAGCGAGTAGGGGAGTAAGCTTGACTTTTGAAATTTCATGGATGAGTGATTGATGGGTTGCGTTTTATATGGGACACCATGTATATATATATATATATTTATTTATTTATTTAAATAAACGTGCGAGATTAAAAAATTAAGACTGCTGGCTTTTTTAAATTGATTAAACATTTTTATGTGATTAATGATTATTTGTCTTAAATTTCTTGTGCCAGCTTAACAGCTGTCTGAATTGTTGATTATTTCTTCCTTGGACGAAGTAATGTAAGTATTGTGATCGCGAATAACTTCGGTTTTCAGATTTCAACGGAAATATCAATTTTAACCATCCCTAAATCCATTTTGACCAGTTTCGGCGTGACGTCTCTATGTACGTATGTGCATACGTATCTAGCATAAATAAAAAACGATTACTTGTAGGATGTTGAAATTTTGGATTTAGGACTGTTGTAACATTTAGTTTTGCACCTTTCCTTTTGATTGCAATCGACTAGACTAAACTGCAGTAATATGTCCTCATAGAGGGCTATTCAACGATATATCATAAGTAATAGTTTCATTGGTTCCGGAGTTATAGCCAAATAAAATTTTAATTATTGAAATACTTGGATATTACAACGAGAAAGGCACATCGATTCGAATCACACTTCATCTCCTTTTTTTAACTTTTTTTAATAATAATAATAATTAATTGTTAACCTCTGGTTGTAAAAACAAAAATACGATAAATAATAATTCAATTATAACAATAAAAAAAATTTATATGAAAAAATATCAGAAGTTATTAATGAAATAAAATTTTATGTACTTTTCATTTTAAAAGAATGTGTGTATGTAATTTAATAGGCGTACAAGGAAGTCATGTGGTGTCCACAGCAGAATTTTTAAAATCCAATTTGATTTGATTACTTGGTATATCATCTTTAAATTTGAATTTGTATAGAATATATTACGAAATATATTCATTGGATTTGCATCTTTTTTTTACTTCAATTATGTAAATTTCTTGAAAACTTATAAAAATACGATTCTCTTTTGAAATTTGGTTAAAATTTTGACGTGTCCTGCACTATTCTGAGAATGTATACAGTCATTTGTTGTTTTAAAAATCTCTTTTTTATAGCTATATCATATGTAAAATACTATAATATAAATGTTAATAACGGTGCTATCTCTGAAAGTAATAATGTTCATTCAATTGTCAGACCCTGTGATAAACAGATAAAAAATACCCTTGTAGGGCAAATTTATTTTCTGAATTTAGGTGTGCTTAGAACGCATGTTAAACAGTATGTTTGATTCAGTAAAGAAGTCAGTGCAAAAATTAACAAAGAAAAAATTAACTACAACAAAAAACTTAATAAAAAAATTACTACAACGTATTTGAACTCGACCATTTTAGGACTATCATTATTATTTTTTTTATTAAAATTTGTCATTTAATTTTTCAGTTCCTTTCGTTCTGTGTTAATTTTTTAACTATCATTCATCTTCCAGTCTTTGTTTTCCGTTACAGATTTTATACTATACGCACCCTTCTACAGTTTTTCAATAAGTGACATAACCTTTTGGGAAGATGAATAAGTTTTTACTTTAACTTCTCAAGCTGTGTGAACGTCTTGTCTCTGTATTCTCTTACTTCTCACTTTCAGCCTTGTATTGGATGCTTATTATGTTGAGAATTGGTACGAGTATACTACTATACCATTTTCGTGAGTTACTAGTATCTCATGTCATGTCAATTGTGGTCTTTTTTTTGTAATGGCTTTTAGTATACTCGTTCATAAAGCATTATGTATATTTAAATTTTTCAGATTTTTAGTTTATTTCTTATTAATTACTGCTGTTGTGCCCATTATTTACTTTTTTGTGCACTAAATAATATAATTTTTTAATTTTGTTTTCTCATATTATTAGTCTTACATCGGGACTTTACTAAATTCTTACTTGATATTATATTCGGGTGTCTTAAAATAATATGTAAGATCATTGAAAAAAAATGCGTAAATTATTCAGGATTTTAGATAAAATTTGATTTTTTAACAGTGTACAATTTTATAATTTTAAAAGAAATAGGTAGACTAAAATAATTACACTTTCATTTTTAAAACAAAACATTTTACCTAAAATGTCACAAGTAGTAATGTTCGTTTAAAAATCGTTTCCACTAATTCGTGTTTTTTTCTATAGTATCTGAAGAAAATATTCAGTGACGTGCAATACTGAAAAAAATTGTGTATTTAAATTTTTATATCTTAAATTTAAAAAAAAAAAACATTTTTTAGCATATTATTAATACTACGGACCAGGAGTACTGTTTGATTGTTATTAAGATACTTTTTATGTAGAACGATGTTTAGAAAAAAAGATTTTAACTTATTCTTATGCTTACATTAATGAATGTTCAATATTTGTTAAAAGAGTAGTCATTTAATTTTAAAAAATCTGACAACACATTTGTAGGACTTTCCTGTCATGCGGCGAAAGCATTCCGAGAAAGTCCTACAACTGTCGGTTGTTTCTTAAGCACAGCTTACACACACACACACACACACACACACACACACACACATATATATATATATATATACACACACACACACAACTTAATTAAAAATATTAATAATTTTATTTAAATATGATATTTTTTCGTTTATTTAATTTAATAATTCTAACTAAAGCACGCGCCAATTAATTAAAAATAAACTAATTTAATATAATTTTAATTAAAACGTTTAAGAAGATCCTGAAATTTCTGAGTTCTGTTCAAAGTTCACATTCTGAAATAATTTTCATTAACGTCTTATGAAATCACAATTCATCATGTATCAAACCAATATCTTCAAGTATTTACCTCGATCAGAGATACCTCATCAATCGGACCGATGCACCCGTTTGTGTTCGCTGCGACTGCCAATTAACGGTACAACACCACATCCTTGTTGACTGTGTCTCTTACACGGCATTTTGTGGAAATTGAAATTACGGGTTAAAAATATTTTATGGAACAATATGAAGATTTTTATCGAATGTCTTGTTATCTCTTAAGGGTCATTCATCTGTATTCTGATATTTCGTTACCACTATAAAGAGTTTCGTCTATTTATGCCATTTGGCGTACGTCCTAATTTTCTTGTTTTAAGTTAGATTTATATTATTGTATTTCACTGTATTTTTACTTCGCCTTTAGTATACGGCATTCATCGTAAATCAGCTGATTTCAAAGTCGAGAGTTCTAAGGTTCAAATTCTAGTAAAGGCAGTTTGCTTTTATACGGATTTGAATACTAGATCGTGGATGCTGGTATTCTTTAGTGGTTGGGTACAATTAACCACACATCTCAGAAATAGTCGACCTGAAACTGTATAAGACCTACACTTCATTTTCATTCATTCATACCATCCTCATTCATCCTCCGAAGTAATAATACCTTACGGTGGTTCCGGAGGCTAAACAGAAAAATTATACGTCATAGGCATTTTACAACTGTACTGTATGAGGAATTTTTTTCTTATGATATTGAGCGTTTTTATTGTTTTATACTACTGTTATTTAATTTTTAAATTTGTTGTTGATAGCTTAGGTTGTTTACTATAGTAATATTGTGTCCGGGTACTGATAACGGCACTTCGTTTTGCGCCCAGGGAAAAAGGTTGTATCTATTTTTTTTATAAAATAGAATTTTATAATTAATAATTAATTAATTTATAATTAATTTTATTTTATAATTAATTCCGTATTTTTTGATGCCGTTCTGATCAAGGTTTTTCCACGATTTTTCTTGATCCATCCAGGCAAATTCCATCTCGGGCAGTTCCTTTTTTTATTTATAAGTAACATATTCATATGTAACTTGTCATGTAATGTTTCATTACATGACACATTACCCCTTCTATGTAATGTGTCATTCTTTACCGATCAGAATACAAGATTTATTTTTATTGTTAAAAAATATAATAAATAACTATTTTTAATCTACTTTTACATACCATTCTGTAGTTTTATTTTTTTATTTTATTAAACAGGAAACATAAAAGTTTTTTCCTACTATATTGTTTATTTACACACTGAATTGAAAAAATATTTCAGTAAATATTTATGGATTTGGATTGTAAATATTTATGCCATATCTATTATATATTACAAACAGTAAAAAAATAGAATTATAAAATAGTTTTTTTCCAAAAATAGTAATGCTTTGCGCGGTTTTTTTTAATTTTATTTTTTAAATAAATATTTTAAAATACTTGGCAGGACTAAAAATTACGTAAGCAGTTACATTTATAAACATTTCCAGCGAAGACACAGTAGCACATACAGCTTAACATTCCCGTCGTACAGATTGCTACATCTGGTTAAAACAAGTTTCCTTCTCGTTTTCTTCAAGTTTCGATAAACTAGATCTTGCAGTCGTGCATAATCTTATACAAACGTATAGCATTATTAAAATAATAATGGGCTTTTTACATCACATTTTTATATAAATCAAAGATAAGATAAAACCTAAACGCATACTGGTAATTTGTAAAAGTAACTCTAATTATGTATAGTGCATAGAAAAAGCACATTTCGATAAACTACGTCCTTCAGCTTATTACGAAAATTATTTACTTATAAAATTTTCCATTACATTTCTGATAACTCGAGATCGTTTTACCTAGTTTTGATAGATAAGGTACTATAATAAATTTAATTTTTTTCTGTCATTATATATTCCTTTATCGACCTAATGCATGGATAATCATAATTTTAAAACGCATGGGTGGCACTTGCACACCCATCCAATTCGTATTTCCATATGGGAGGTTGAGAGTTCAAGTCCCGATCAAACTAGTTTTTCATTTTAACGCTAACGGCTCCTCTATACTTTCCGCGCTATCATTCTTTTATTGACTTTTATTAACAGCACATCGTGGCCTGATGTTGTAACAAACTACAGAATCATTCATTCTACGAATAAGAGGCGTTTCTGTCTATAAGCCTTGAATGTAGAAGATGCTTTTTGTCATTTTGAGACTTAAATATCAAATACTATCGTACAATCTATATGTTACAGTTTTTAAGCAGATCGCCTTTTATATAACCTCTTTCATTTTCAGCGTACAAAGTAAAACTACAATAAAACAAATAAGTATGTGTTTCATTTTTTTATTTTTATATAAAATGCAATTTTTTATATTTTATTTTGAAGCTTATAACATTACATTATGTTCCAAGAATATATCATTTATATGGCTTTCACGGTTTTGTAAGTCTATTAACAAAATTTTCCGTTACCCTTTCGCACAAATTAGTTTGAATTCCATTAATAACGCGCCGAATATTTACTTTCAAGCAGTGGCGGCTTGTAGCTAAAATTACTGTGTTCCAGAAATTTTTTTCTAGGACTTTTAAAGGCCATGAAGTTTTCTGTAAAATTAAAGAACCGAAAAAATATATCAAATAGAATAGCTGGAAGCAGGATAATAATCTAATTCTACACTTTATCACATTCAAAAACATAGTACACCGTATTCGGTTTAATCTAAGAAATAATAAAATGTCAACACAGATAGTATTTTTTACTATTATTAGATAATAAAATGTCCGCTTAAGAATACAAGTTCAATGGTGCTTAATTTAAATTTCTGTGTACACAGAAACAAATACATAATACATTTTTACTAATTACCTTCTCTTTTGCCCTTCCAGCCTGTTTTTGGACAGATTTGGCAATCAAAGAGCTTATGCTTTCCGTCATCTTCTGATCACCATTGAAAAAACAATTAAACCGCTTTTATATTCCTTCCACCGATTAAATTATAAAAGGGAACGAACAAGGAACGTTCCATACACACGCGGAAAGAAAAACTACCTTCCACCAGCACGCCAGGGTCAAAACTGCGGGAATGACAGTTCTATCTCTCCCTCGCAGCCCTATGTGCAGCTTCCTATGTGCGCATGCGCACAATAGCCAAACACCACGCCCCTGGAACTGTGAAGCGCACAGTTCGATACAAAGATTTTTCATAAACTGGGGAATAGCTACTGGCTATATTAAACTTAACGATTATATATTTTAAAGTATAAAGAAAGAATTAAAGAAAAAAAGACTCATTATATTAGATGTTATCGATAAAATAAAGTGGAAATAGGGTGTGCTGCAGTTCCATAGTGCCTATACGCGAGCCGCCACTACTTTCAAGTCATCAATCGTTTGTGGTTTGTTGCTATAGACGATGACTTAACATAATCGCAGAGAAAAATGTCTACGGGAATTAAATTTTGACCAACTGTCATTACCATTTCGTGAAAACCACCAAATTTTTGACGCAGTAACTGAATTGTTTCAGCAGCTGTGTGGCACGTAGTAGCATCTTGTTGAAACCACATTTTATTCTAACCAAAATTTCCAGATATGCAAACAAAAAATTACGAATCATATCTCGATAGCGTTCAACGTCTGCTGCAGCAGCATATCCTTGCTCATTTTCGAGAAAAAAATGATCAAATAATTACTCCAGCCATAATTCACTCCAAAAAGTGATCTCTTTTGCTAAATACGTCAATTTTGCTTGTTTATAAAGCCATCAAGCCAAAAATGAGCTTCATCTGAAAAGATGGTTTTTTTTTTAATGAAAATTTGGATTCACTAGACGCTAGTCTAGTGTCCAATCAACGAACCGTCGACGAAAGAATGGTACCGTTGTTTTAATTCTTGAGTTATTTGAATCTTATGTGGGAATAGAATAAGGTTTTTCACACAAAATTCGCTATATTGAAGAAAGGCCAATAATACGTATTGAACGATGTGACATCATAAGTCTCGATTTTCACGCAATATTCTCTTAAATCCTTGCATTTTTTTTGTGAACTGCTATTTCAACATCAACTAGAGAAAAAAATCTCTTCGAATTTTTTAACTAAACAATGAATTGTGAATTTGTTTGTGCATTTATGCATCCATAAATATCTCGAAACCCACAATACATAGCTATAACTGATTCCATATTTCGATAGCAAATTTTTATCATTTGTATATGTTGTGAGGCGTGTTTTTCCGCGATGATTTGTCATAATTTACTGAAAACAAATTACGCTTGAAAAATTAAAAAACAAATCAACATCGCCAGTACAATTTGTCAATTTTTTATGCTCAATTTGAAAGTATCCTTATACGCGTTTCATAATTGAGACAGTACGGATCGTATTTATTCATATTTTGAAAATATAGTTTTCATAAAATATCATAAAATTTGTGTTATCGCATGTAACAGAAAATTGATTCTGATACATTACACAATGGTACAAATACAAGCGTGTATACGTATTTAAAATCACTGTAAAGACGACTTTGTGTATTAACTGAATTAAGGGGGAATCTAATCTTATTTTGGTAAATGTTGTTGTTTATTCATTTATATAAACGACTGATTTAATCTCATAAATTTATCTTTTTTTTAATGTTTTATGATAAATTTGGCTACACATATAATTTTGTATTTCAGTGTGAGCGTAGAAGTACAGTTACTTTTGGCCAATTATTGAACCTCATATTGGCTAAAGATTATTTATATCTTTTTTATAATACGCTTTCAATAAAGACAAGTTTTTTAATATGTTTCACTCCATTAACTTTGCTGTTATTTATTATAGTCGTACTATAAATTATGACCGAATTATAAAATTATATTGAAATTTTGATCGTATTTATAATATTTAGTAGTCATAAAATTATTGATTTTTAAATTCTACTCTTAACGTACGAAATTTATTAGAATGACCGCAATAATAAGATGTCAAAAAATTACTTTAGTTGTTGAAAATTTATTAGAAATGCTGTAAATCATAAGATTAAATAACAATAATTTTATTTTTCTTTTCGTTAAAAAGAAAACTGCATTCGGTATATGCAAACTTAATGAACCTGTAATACATATATTATCAGATAAATAGCGTATTTTTTAATGCGGTGATCTTGGCACGTTATCGTATTGCGTGGGATGGAGAATTGTTAGGTTTCAAATAGCGCTTTATGTGGTTATAGGATACTTATCAAGAATTGCATTCATGTTCTATTGTACAATTGAATTGTAATAATATGCAGTTCTGATTTTGCTGTCTATTTCTTTATTTTATGACGTTTACAATAGATATAAATTTATTACTTTCTTATTCGTTTCATTCGATTTACTTATTTATTCATTAACCGTTTTCAGATTCAGTTATTCTGAATTTTTACTTGTGATTTATCATTTAAGAGAATAATAGTTCTGTTTGGTATACAAAATTTTTTTTTTCATAAATTTTTAGCTCCTGCAGATAATTTTTATGAATTAAAAAAGACAAATTTTCCAAATTAATATTATTGCCATTATCTGTTTCAAGTTTAGGAATAATGATAAGAGAAACTCCCGTATTTATACAACGTCAAACTCTTACTATAAAAATCTATTTAAAATATTGTAAAAAATGAATCTATAAATTCTTACATTAATGAATAAACATATTCAGAAAACTAACACCGGTTTTCCTTAGAGTACCTAAGAATGTTTCCATTTATCCAAAACTACTTTTTGAAAATTTAACAATTTAGTCAATCGTACCTAAAATTTATGAATTTAAATAATCAGTAAAAATCAATATATCTTCAAAAAAAATTACAAAAAAAGGAAGTTAGTATATTAATGTAGATAGATGTAGATAGTATGCAATACTATATGTACAGTATGTAAAGGAACAGAATGAATTTTTATAGTGTACAAATCGAAAAAATATTGTCCATATTGATCTGAAAGTATCCGTGAAAACAATATTTTTTATACAGAGTGTTATTAAAGCATGGGCATTCTTAAATAACTTTTCGATAGGTAAACATAGAAAAATAAAATTTTTATGTTTATTCGGAAATAACACTAAAAAATTTACTGCAGATTCTCTTCTAAATAGATAACAATTTGAAATTTAGGTAAAGAATCGATTTAAAGTTGGATTATCAACTGTAAATCCACCTCATACTCATTGAACAATTATTTCTCCCATATATGGGATAGCTAAAATTAAGTTAATGATTACTTCAGCTCCTCAAAATGATATTTTAACTCAGGGTAACACATATCCTATGAAAGCCGTGGCCATTAATGTTAATTACTGATCCTGACATTCACGTTTTTTTTTAAATTTATATGATCCGTGATATATCCTCGTCCTGTATGTATAAAAATTAAAATGAAAAATATTAATGCACCATTTGCGTGGATATTGCGAATTATTATCCACCCGTACTTTACTACTCGGGTAATACGTACAATTCTTCTAAATGTTATATTAATATTAGGTGAGTAGTGGTATAGTTATAATAATCCTGAAATAATTTGAATTAATAAACACATTCCTAAAAGTGAACCAAATTTCATCATAATGAGATATTTGATGTTCTTGGTAGAAATGAGCTTATGGGAATTATTTTACGCAGGGATTTAAATAAGTTTAAGTTTTTTTTAATGGGCCTTCGAATGTCTTACAATGTTACCTACTGAGATTATTTTGATAATCAGGATTTATTTTTCTTTCCTTTAAGGGGAGGAAAAAGTTCTGCCAGCCGCCGTCAGGCCCGCACTGGCGGCAGTGCGCGGCTCTCATCTGCTAAAAAACCTCCCCTCCTATCATGCAGGGGCCGGATCTAAGCCATTTGGTATTTACATTCCCTGCATGATCACCCAGGCATTCTACTATCCGAATCCGTGTGACCGGAAGGCGTCCCCAGCGAGTGATCGACGAGTGACGACTCCGAGGAGCCCCCGCCGCCGACCACCAGAAGCTGGCCTCTCTTGATCACGCGCCATCGAACTCCAAGTCGGTATAGATCCGCATCTGCTCAGCCTGTCGTCGCCTCTCTTCATTGGCCTTCTCTCCTATCATTGGTGTGATCGTAGTCGAGACACACTTCCATTTGTTGCTATTGCTGAGCATCACCTTGATTACATTGTTGGCCCCCTCCACATCCTGATCCTCGAGCACTACTCTTAAGTTGCGCCATCTAGAGAAAAAAAACACCACATGCTCTGTTGTATCCAGTCCGCTGCAATCGTGACAGCGACTTGTTTGGCATCTGCCCATCCTGTACAGATAGTTCCGAAATCAGCCATGTCCAGATAGGAAATGGCTGAATTGGTAGCCTGTGTTACCATGCTTTCGTTCCACCCAGTTCCTGACGTCGCTTATGAGCCCATAGGTCCACCTTCCTTTGTCCGAAACTCGCCATCTGTCACCCCAAGCCATGTAGAGACCGTCAATTGCTTTCTTTCTGTCCCGTCCATTCACGATTGAAGCTCTCATTTGCGCTTGTAAGTCTATGGGCGGTACTCCAGCTGTAACCGATGCCGCCTTGAATGCTGATCGTACGATACCCTGCGATGATACGTATGTTTAGCCTACGTTGTTGCATAACCAAACGCCCACGTTCCTGGCCCTCGACAACGCTCCCAGCCATACAGGAACTCCATATAACAACACCGAAGAGTCCACACAGGCCAACAGTTTCCTCTTACCCGGCTGAGGACCGCCCTTATTCCTCATCATTTTACTGAGCGCCTTCACCACATTTTCGCCCTTTCTCGCCGCTTCCTCAACATGTATAGCAAAGGATTGGTTCTTGTCCAACCAGATGCCTAACTACTTCGCGGCTAGACTAGGGTGGACCATCGTATGTCCCACTGTAAAATGCAATGGATGTAGTCTGCGTCTACCAGCCATAACAACCACTTTCATTTTATCTTTAGCGAGCCGTAGACCATGAGCTATCAGCCACCTCTTAACCAAGTCAGCCGCTTCTTCACTGGCCGCCATCAGTTCTTCTTCTGTTTTGCGCACAATCACAAGTGCCAAATAATCGACAAACGCCACCAGGGTGACGCCTGCAGGGTAGACATTATCGAAAGTAATGCTCCACAAGGCTGGACCCATCACTAAACTCTGAGGGACACCCCTCTCTACCGGAAATTTCGTTTTACCACCTTCCGACCTGCCCACCACGAATCTCTCCTTAAAATATTCGTGCAACACCCTTCGCAGATATGCCGGGATTCGTCTGGCTTCTAGTTCACGAAATATAACTTCCCATGCCAGCACATTAAACGCATTACATATATCTAACAGCATGACCGCGCCTATTTCTCTCGTCCTCCGTGTTCCCTGCGTAGCTGATCGAATATTCATCACTCGACCGGTCGCATCAATCGCCGAGCATCCGGGCCGATATTATTATTATAATATTTATTTTATATATTCTAAAGAATTTATTTATTTTTCTTCTACTAATTTTGTAAAAATTGATTTTTTTAATTTATTTTTTATATATTTTCTATTAGATCAATTTTGTTTACTATGAATATAGTGGTTGTTGAAGTGATTCATATTATAATTAATTTCACGTTTGGCTTAAATTTTCATTTGATGCAATTCTAGATATATATATAAATAATTATTAATTCTACTGTTCCTACTGTTTAATAGTTAATCCTACTGTTAACATGCTACTGTTAATCCTACTGTTATATAATGTATAAATATCATCATGAGATTATTATTGTTGATTGATATCTGCATATTATAATGCTTTGAAATCCATGGTTTGGTCATGCAGAGAATACTAATAGTTTTTCAAATTGAACGGGTGGGGTTGTGAAACCATTTTAAAGACCATTGAAAAATAAAAATTGTGACGTAAAAACCTTAGTTATGACGGCCTTCAATACTTCTTAAATAACCGTGCGATACCAATAGCCGTGCGAAACACTGAAAAAAATATAATTCAATAAATCCTTTTAACGTAAACCAATTTATTTTCTGATATTGGAACAATACTTGGGGATGTACTGTAAGCCACTTTTGAAATTTAGTTGTGAAAAATATTAAATGGCCGCCATTTTGGTTAGGGTTAACGTATCCTAAATTTTTTTTCGCCAAAATCTTTGATTTTCAATGCTATTTAAAATCATTTGTTACCTTATTCTCTACCTTATTCTTTCCATTTTAATTTTTTAATCGTATGTTCCCGTGGAATTTCTCAGATTTTGGAGGTGTGTTGGTCTTATACCGAAAAAATAGATCGATTTCAGGTAGGAGCATTTACTAAATTTAATTTTTCCATGTGTTTAATGGTCGAAAGGTTATTTAAAGGTTCTCATAATTTATTAAATCTGTGATATTTTAGATTTTGGCTGTCTAGGAATTACAAATAACTGAGTGTTTCCTGTTACAATAAACTATTAGAATCGCATTAATTTATATTCAAGGCGTGTCTCTCATCAAATGCAACGATTTAGAAGAAGTTCTTTCTGTAATCCCGAATGAAGTTTCCACTAGATAAATAAAATTGAAGATTTTTGTCGACGAAAAATTAAATAGTCCTTAGAGACGATTTGAAGATATTTTTCTCTTTGTTTGTCATAACATAAACTAGGTTTTTAATATACATTTACTCTATTGTCATTTGACAGATAAAATATTTCACTTGAAAATCGGTTGAATATTTTCGTTAACGTGCATTAATTATAAAAAAAAAAAAAATACTGACAGCACAATTGTAGGACTTTCCCGTCACTAGGCTTTTTTTTCTAATGCACGGCAAATACACACCGACACCCTACTTTATTTAAAATACGTCAATGCTACACTACCCCTCTTTGTTGTGAGAGGGGGTATTGACAAATTATACTCATTTAGCCACGTTTAGAGCATTTTTTGGGGTAGGGTTGCGATCTTGTAAAAATTTATTTTTGCAATATTATTTTTTAATTGTTACCAAATGCGCCTAAGAAAAATAAGACCTTAATTAGGCAAAATCTCGAGATAGTGAGGTTTCTCTACAGCTTTACCCCTTGACCTTTTAAGTTGAAAATTTAAAGGCATCAATTCTCCTTATGCAGAAGTAATCTGACCAAATTTCGTCAAAATCGGTCCAGTAGTTCTGGAGATATAAGACGATTTTGAATGCGACACCGAACACACATTCACAAGTACATACGAAAACCCGGAAAATTCCATCCGGTTTTTTGGGTTCCTTAGGTGTCAAAACGTCAAGATCCGGTGAAAAACCGCATTTGCCCAAATTGATCCGATTGCTATAACTTTCCTTCCTACAGCTATAGCGCTAGACGGATAAGTAAAAGATTTGACTTTTATATTTTATACGATTATATTTGATGATTTTTATTTTTTTTATTTTACACGATTATACTTTATTTTATAAACTTGAAGTTAAAAAAGAAGTCATACTCCCGTATTCCAGAAAGTCTTAGCTCATGCTCAGAGGTGGTACTTTATACCATACATCGGCAGTATATTTCCTATTTTTATCCAGATGCACATTTTGCGTTTCTAGCGAACTACTTTTTCAATTAATTAAAAATAAATTTTTAATTAAATAAATTTAAAAAAAAAGAAGTTAAATGGCTTAAGAACGCATTAGAAAATAAAAAATATTACTTCTCTATTTCTTCATTAAATTTTGACTTTTTAAGCGACACTAAATCAAGGGTTAGTAGGTTATTAAAAGTGTTCTTTTTTTTAATTTGGCTTCCAAAAATCGCTTTAAAAAAAAGAATGGAAATTTATTTATTACTTAATGAATTGTTTTTTACTTTTTAATGATTTTCTTTATGTCAGTTATGTTTTTTTTTAAATTTTTTGTATTTTTAAAAATTAAAAAAAAAATGTTAAATTAGAATTGGTATCATAAAAAGTTACTGATTAAAAATTCTCCTGCATAAAACGAAGTAATTATATTCGTTTAGAATATTAGGTTTATGCGAAAAATAAACATAAAAAATTCTTGCAGATCTTAATAATTTGGAACTCCATGAATCCGTCAGTAGGAATGTTAGTTTTTGTATTTTCAGCTGTTTCAGTTTAAAAACAAAACCGAAAATACTTTAAAAATTAACATCCTGATTTTTTTTTCTCGGTGTTTTTGATGTCCCTGAAGAAAAATATAAAAAGCTGGTTATAAATTTACGGATTTTTTTTAGAATATTTATGTATAATGTTTATTATCGTATTTTGTCTGTGAGTTTTCGGTGGGTACTTTACGGTTGTTTATTCGGTAAACTTTTTAAGAAATTGGATGCCCGGGCAAGGATTCTGTGAATGGCGTATTTAAAAACAGGTGTGTTGTACTTATAATATTACTTTTATGGGATTTTATTAAAAAAATAATAATTTTTAATATTTAAAAATCTTCCGTGAATGAAATAATGAGTTTAATTATACATTTTTATAAATGTTTACTATACCAACTTGTAACCCAGACGAACCCAGGAATCAGCTAAAAATCTGACTTCAATTTTTTTTTTAATAAAATTTTTTTATCTTACAAAACGGGAATGGTAAAAGTTAAATTTAAAAATAAGTAGATTTTTAATTTATTTAAAAATAAATACCAAAAATATTATTTTTGTACCAATTAAACTAAATTCTGTAACCAATTAGAAACAGAGTATCAATGAGTTGAATTTTTAGAAATTTTTATGACCTTTTGGTTTAATAAATTAGTTTAGAATTTTCTTAAATTATTATTCAGTGCTTATTTAGTGGCGCAACTTTGAAATTTTTTCCATTTGATTGTAAATGTAACATAAAAGAATAATTTATGTTTTTTACACCTCTGCATGTATAATAATCATTGCTATGTGTAATTTAATAACATTTACATTTTAAGCCGACAATCATAATATTATGACCTTGTAATCGAAAACCCACATATTGTACACCCGTTTCGGCATACAATTTAAAGTACGTTTATAGCATTATGTAAATTTTTAGGTGATATATTATGAAAAAAGTAAGAGTCTTTTATATATTACTATTTATATTTCTTTTATTTAAATAATTTTCTTTGATAATAGATAATTGTTGACTTAGATAAAATAATTACACATATTTTGAGTAAGTCTTTATACTTTCTTGTACGAAGTAGCGGAAGTATTGTGCTCGCGAAAAATTTAGGTTTTCAGATTTCAACGGAAATATCCATTTTGATAATCCCTGAATCTATTTTCTCTACTTTCAGCGTGAGTTATGTCTGTACGTACATACATACTTACAGACATAACTCAAAAAACAATTAGTAGTAGGATTTGAAATTTTGGATTTAGACCTATTGTAACATCTAGTTGTGCATCTCTCCATTTGATTGCAATCGACTGGGCCAAAAGTGTTCAAAAAGCCTTTAATCCCAATTTTTTTGGATTTTTGACTTTTTCTTAACTGCAGTAATAAGCCGTCATTGAGAGCTTTTCAACCATATGTGGTAAATTGTACTTATTTTATTGGTTCCAGATTTATAACCTATTGAAATTTTAATTAATGAAATATTTGGATTTTTAGAACCTGCATAAACACGAAAATCAGTACAGATTATTACCTAATAAATTTCTGTACGAAAACTTGGAATCCTTAATTGATACTATGAAAAAGAAGCGAATTTCTTTCTGCGCACACTTGTTAAGATTACCGCAGGATAGGATTACTAAGAGAATTATCGATCGATTTTGGTCTTTAAAAATTCCGCCATTATGGATCAAAGAAATTAAAGAAGACATGCAAGACTTAAATTTGACTTACGAAGATTTACTTAATAAATCCGAAAAATTAAAATTTGTTATTAAAGATCCGAATACCGACTTTAAAGTAAGAACTTTTAATTATACAAAAAGGGTTTATTCAGAAGAGGATCGTAAAGCAAGATCATTAAGATTAAGTAAAAGCTAAGAAATTAAAGGCCAAAAGATCGGCAAAAAAGACTAGAATTATTCTGACTAAAGTGGTCCTTTGCGGCCTTAAAAGTAAAAAAAAAAAAAAAAAAAAAAAAGGTAATTGGAGTAAAGATACAGAAAAAGTAGGTAATATTTCGCAACTCAGAAACGAAGCTTTATCGGATCTATTTTTATTTATGAAATTAATTTTTTTCGGTTATTTTCACTGATGGAACATGTCCTGAAATTCTTTCCAAAACTTTTTGAAACACTCTTTATATACATTTTTTTTTTCAATTAAATTTTTTCTGTTAGAAAAAATTGACTAGACTAGTTGACTGACTAGTGTAATATAAAATCTAATTGAGACCTATCAACGGTTAACGGGTTAACGGATTATCTATCTATCTTGATATAATATTAGATAGGGTTATGATTACGGATATTGAAAACTGATTGGCAATATCGAAAACAATGCAGCAACCCGACGCAATGTAATAATGCAATTCAGTAAGCTGCAATAGCGATTCATGATTTTTTATCTTGATTTATTGGTAATAGACTACCTTTTTACCTTGGTAATCTATTCCTAATCTATTATCGACTAACCGATCCTCTCTTTTTTATACAATCACTAAGAAGTCAGTGTACCGTTTTAAGTACAGTACATATACATAAAACAAAATCTTTCGGTACAAGAATCACTTATAAATAGATATCTGATTGACTTTAACGACCAAACGAAACTATTATACAATTTTTTTTTATGTATCAACTTTACTGATGTACGCTACATAGTTGTATACCTGCCTGCGAGGCATTTAACCATATAAATTCCTACATATAATATCATGTAAGTAGTATATATATTATATACCTGGCTTCGTATGAAGATAACTTTTTTTTTGGTGATGATACAGTATACTCTACTATAAAATAAACGCTATTATACTAATCTGTAAAACCTGATTGAAATCATGATGCTTTCAATAAACTAGGTGTAATTGATCTTTAAGACACTTTAACCTGAATAATTGGTCAAATAGTATATTATGTTAATAATACCGCAGGGTTGGTTATCTAATTTTTTGGTTTTATTATTTTTTTGTTTAACCTTTACTAATATATTATTATTTTTATGTAATATTAACAATAACAATAATTTTATGCTTACATGAAGGTTACATATATATTATCTATCTTCTAGATCAACCTTGAATGTTATTAGATATTCTCCCGCATAAAATGGGGAGCTGATAGCGGATGCGTTTTCACACAGCGATAGTACTGTCCAAGATCGACTATGGGTGTGTAGCGTACTCATCAGCCAGGAAATTGTATTTAAAGAAATTAGATCCTCTTCACAATGTGGGCTTATGCTAGCATCAGGGTAATTTCGCACAAGTCTTTTTGCAAGCCTGTATTCAGAAACAGGCACAGTGTCACTCGATATCCGACGGAACAAGATGTTACTAAAATAGCCAGCAAAAGTTTTATCTCTTCTTGACCGCTACATACTCGTATATCTATAATACAGCCAAAGTTGAAAGACGTTTACGACCGATGGAATGCACCCACTCGTCCAATCATCATCTGTGCTATTCAATTAGCTCAGCACTATTGCATTAGAATGTCGAGTGTATACCCGTAAAAACTCTGCGAAACTATTATAGTCAAGAATCTTGACTATCATCGGGATGTCACAAATGATAACAAGAAAACATGCTGCCCAATAGAAATGAGGGTTCTATTCGGATCAGTTTTTAATGAATATGTATCGGATCACACGATCATTTGGACTAACGGGTCGAAAACAGAAGGAGGAGTAAGGTGTGCCATTGTGACTAATGAGACTTCCCATACATGGACACTCCTAAGGGAGGCGAGCGTGTACACTGCTGAAATATGCTCTGTGTTAAAAGCGTTGTACTACTGTGAACCCGTGGTATTGAAAGATATATTATTTTTACAGTCTCTTTGAGCTTACTATCCGCCTTAGACGATGAATCTACAACAGATTCGTTACTTGAAACAATTTTTGATTTGTGCCACAAACTAAGGAACCGAGACTCATCGTTCATTTTCATCTAAAGCCCTGGCTGTGTAGGCATTCAAGACGATTAGCGTACTGCTGCTAGAAAAGACTGCTTAAGAGACAACTCCCCAGTCAACGAGACAAAGCCGGAAGATGCGAGGAATGCAGCCGCAACCAACATTATCACTGTGTGGCAAGAGATTTGCCACACAACGCGGACAAAATATATGCACGCAGACAAATGCATGAGTGCAGACAAAACTGCACGCATTCAAACAAAGTGTCAACAGATCGTCAATGCCTGCAGAGTGTAGATGACGAGAATATGTTTGCGTCACCAGGCATAAAATTAGGAATACACAGGACTACAACAGATTATCTGCTCTTGTGGGGAGCCCACTTCCAGTGAGGCACATAATTAAAGACTCTTTTTTTTCTGTTTAGCCTCCGGTAACTACCGTTTAGATAATTCTTCAGAGGATGAATGAGGATAATATGTATGAGTGTAAATAAAGTGTAGTCTTGTACATTCTCAGTTCGACCATTCCTGAGATGTGTGGTTAATTGAAACCAACCACCAAAGAACACCGGTATCCATGATCTAGTATTCAAATCCATGTAAAAATAACTGGCTTTACTAGGACTTGAACGCTGGAACTCTCGACTTCCAAATCAGCTGATTTGGGAAGACGCGTTAACCACTAGACCAACCCGGTGGGTTACATAATTAAAGACTGCTATCTCCAAACTGCACTCAGATCCAGATGTGGGCTGAAAAACAACATCATGGAAAACCGTGTGAATAACCGGCTAGCAAAAACCTAACTATCAAATTTCTAAAGGCTGTAATGCTTTTTAGCAGTGTATAAAATTCTATGATTGGGAATAATGTGATTTTTCCCTGCGACTGTGATAGAATGAAAGGAACAGGTTTTGGGCCTCAGATGTCAAGCAACAGAATACAAAAAAAAAAAAATAGTAATAAATTTTTGCTGTTATTTTCATATGAATACTATTTTTATACTTTTTAAATTGTTTTAATTGGTTTTTCTATTTAAATTTGGGTAAATTTT
This sequence comes from Lycorma delicatula, assembly GCF_047948215.1. Classification (NCBI taxonomy): domain Eukaryota; kingdom Metazoa; phylum Arthropoda; class Insecta; order Hemiptera; family Fulgoridae; genus Lycorma; species Lycorma delicatula. The sequence goes on from NC_134460.1 coordinate 52,369,247, forward strand.
ACAAGTTAAAATATTTGTAACAATAATTTAACTTTACAGTAACGTTAGTTATGTTTTAGAACGTAAAATTTAAAAACATTTTATTTTTTTATGATCGATTTTTTGTGATGTGGATTTATTTGGTTTAGAGCAATATGATTTATAATATTACTCATTTTGGTAATACATCAACATCTTGTGTTCGTACCTAATCATATCAAAGATTTTTATGACTAAAAAGATATATAATATTTAAGTATTTTAATTTATCTCATATTAATTTATGATTTTATTGTAATCTCAGCCTATAAGTCGAAATTTCATAATTCAAAATATTATTTTAAAGTGTCAGCAAAGAGTTGCATAATTTTTACCGTTTAAGTCATGAAAATAAATGGAACAATAGAATACATAAGTATGCGAGAGTTAAGTAAAGATTTTTTTCTAGACCGAATAGAAGTTAAGATACAGGATTCATGATGACTGTATCTTCTCACCTCCTTGACCAACTGCAACAAAAGTAAAATTGTATCAGTAACCCATATTCAGAACCCATTGTACAGAATTTTATAAAAATCGGTTTTACCTATCTGAAGATATCAAGCAAGACGGTATTTGATGAAAAAACACACAGTTGTAGGACTTTCCCGTCACGCGGTTTTTTCTGATGCACGGCTTACATACACAACTTACTTTAAAATATGTATCATTTTAATTAAATATAATATTTTTTGTTTATTTAATTCAATGATTCTAACTAAAGCGCGCGCGCATACCGTATTTCATTCGCACGGGAGTGGCGGTACTAGCGGCCACTTTAAATCTTATTCATTTATTTAATTTTATCTCTCATCTTTGACGTAACAACAAAGCAGTCGACTACAACAGCTGTACGTCAGTGCTACACTAGCGCTCCTTGCGGTGAGAGGGAGTACTATTGACGTAGTATACCCACTTAGCCACTAGCTTATTTACATAATTTTTGGGGTGGAGGTGCGTTTTTGTAAAACTTTTTTTGCAAATATTATTATGTTTTTATTGTTAACATGTTCTTAAGAAAAATAAGACATTATGGTGGAATTTAGAGCTAGTATGGACTGTATTTTTTGATGAGATGGTAGATGATGAAATGAAGCAACGCTGTGTTCTTCTTGAATCGTTATATTTAATTTGTTGTCACCCTTGAAATTTTAATTGAATTACAATAGTTACATTAAACTTAAGAGTATATGACACTTTAGTCATAATTGAACTTGAACATTATCAAGAAACTATGAGTCCCCTTGGACTGAGATGAAAACACGACCGCACTGTGCGAGATCCTGATGTAGAATACTAGTACGAGCCCCACCTCCGGTTAGCGCTAGCACTTACTAGATCCCAGCACCGGACGGCTCGATACTGAGGGTGACCTGGTTCTACAGCCTCACCTCCCCTAACCTTTTAAGTAGAAAATTTAATTGCGTCATTGTCTCATATATAGAAGTAATCTGACCAAATTTGGTCAAAACCGGTTCATATTATCTTATTCTGAAGATATAAGATAATGTAGAGGACGTCACCGAACATACACACACAGGTACATACGAACATTCGGAAAATTTCTATCCGGTTTTTGGATTTTTACGGTTTCTTAGGTGTCAAAACATTAAGATCCGATGAAAAGCTCATATGCCCAAATTGGACCGATTACAATACTTTTGCTTCTCCAGCTACAGATCTGCTATAGCGCTAGACGGGAAAGTAAAAATGTAAAAAAAATAGGTTTGTTATCCCCCACCCTGAATGGAGTTGCACTAATACGTAACCAAATTGATATACTAATGTAATGGAATCATCTAACTAAAACAAAAATATCACTTTGAGTCCTGAACAAACAACAAAGAAAAAGGATTTTTTGTCCCCTCCCCGTTTATATGGATTTGAATACGACTAAAACACAATCAAAAATATCTTAGCTACCTAAAAGACATTAAATTACGTGAAAAAATTTACCTTCCCTTTGAATAAAATTTTGAGACATGGGAAGCACAAGGTTCCTTATTTCTCCGTCCTCTTGAGTGATTACGTTCAAAATTAAATGGTATCAATGCCCCTTATGCAGGAATCATCCTGTCAAATTTTATTCAAATTGGTCCATCCAGTCTGAAGATATCAAACTAATACGCGTACATACATATGTACGTAGATACACCATTTCAGAATTTTTCATTGCTAAAAATGCCGGCCTGATGGCATAGTAGGTAGCGCCTTGGTATTTTATGCGGAGGTCCTTGGTTCGAATCCCGGTCAGGCATGGTATCTTGTATACACTACCGATTTTCACCAGGCTAATATGGCTATTGATACCCGCTCTTTCACAACACGACAATAGAAAAATTGCGTTTGCTTAGAGGAAGTAATCATAAAAGTCAAGTTCTGAAAAACCATGACATGCATTATTTGATCCGGACAGTATTCTTTTACTTAAATAGCATACTGTATAGATTTATGGCTTTACGTAGCAGATAAATTAAAAATCAGCAGGTCAAATTATATAGCTGTTGATTAAATTAAAATGTTTCGATTTTTTTTTTTATCTTAAGTTTATAAAAATAAAAGTAATAATTTAAAAAATTATGTTTTGTTAAAAATAAAAGATAAAGCGCATTCAAATTAAAAATGTAGTTTCATATAAGTTGTATTACTATTATTATTATCTAAAAGTAAAAATATTTTTTTTTTTTTTAATTTTCTCAGTATAACGATTTGCCTATTTCAATTCATATAGATGAATAATAGCACAATGAGTATAATCGGATTAGTCGTTATTGGCACTTCATGAATTAACAAAGAACTTTTACGTTGAGCTCCACATGAGTAACGATGTAACAGTTAACTGATGTAGCCTCGCGCACCATAAAATAATCTCCAGACAAGCTACCGAAGGGCAAAGAGAGAAAGATGTTCCTGTAATAAGATGATAAGCAGCTCGTGAATAAGTTATCATGAGTGCGTTTGGTTCCACAGTTCTCCAATTCAGGTCAACACTTTATTTGAATCTCATAGTGCACCTTCAATCGAAGTACTTAAATAGAGAATATTACATACAGTACTCATTGTTAAAAATATTACATATTAATTACGATAACAAAATTATCAACCTTTCCCTCCGATTTTATAGGTCGACTTGTAAGTTATGGCTCTCCATTTAATTTTGTCTCGCCTCTACTAAACCTTCTTGCAAACTTATTTCAACCTTAAGCTCTTTTTTCAGGACTTCATTCACATAATCTAACTATAATTTTCTTAATCTTCCTTTTGACCTACTAACCTAAAATATTTAAATTCAATTTTTTTTGTCAGCCTTTCAGTTAATATTCTCTGTAAGTGATGAAAATATTTATGTGAGATGAAAAATAAAATAAAATTTAATAACACTGCTATAGGTTTAGCAAATAGACACTAGCAATAACTCTCAGGATGTTTAATCGGTGTTAGTGTTAGTAGAATGGGTCGAATTTTCTGGTTTTAATGTATTTGTACTTCCGTGTACAAAGTTAAGGAAGTATTGTAATCGTGAAAAATTTCGGTGTTCACATTTCAACGGAAATATCCAGTTTGACCATCCCTGAATCCATTTTGACTAGTTTCAACCTGACCTCTGTTTGTACGTACGTACGTATCTCGCATAACTCAAAAACGATTAGCCGTAAAATATTGAAATTTTTGTATTTAGGATTGCTGTAAAATCTAGTTGTACATTCCCCTCTTTTGATTGCAATCGACTGGGCGAAAAATATGAATACAGTCAGACCTCTAAATAAATTTGGATTTTGGACTTTTTCTTAACTACAGTAATAATCCCTCATTGACAGCTGTTCAATGATATATCATAAGTTGTACTTATTTTCATTATTTCCAGAGTTACAGCTAAATAAAATTTTAATTAATGATATATTTGGATCTTACAAAGGGAAGGCCCATCGGTTCGAATCCGACTTCATATACATATATATATATTTTTTTTTTCATTTAAATATATTGATTTATTAATAATTGCTAACTTCTGGTTGTAAAAAAAAGTTTTAACAATAAATAGTATTTAAAAATTACAATAAAAAAAATGAATAAAATCAGAAGTTATTAGTAAATGTTATGTACTTTTCATTTTAATTCAAACATTTTTACAATCAGAGGCTAATAATAATTAATAAATCAATATATTTAAATTAAAAAAAAAAGAAAAAAAAATATGTATATGAAGTCGGATTCGAACCGATGTGTGCATAGTTACGGATTCGACGTTCTCACATACACCACATATCTACTTGAACGACGTGAAATAATACATAAACTAACATTACATGGTAAGCAAATTTTTAGGTCCATTTTTCTGTTTAATTATCCACTTTATTAAAGAACTGGATGATCGTATCTCACTTTCAAATGAAATAAGTTTAAATGAAGTGAAGCAAAAATTTGTACATGTACGAGCCGTGTTGCCTGTGTGCTGTGACCAGTGTTGTCTGGCACCGACTTCAAAAGTAGTTATTTGTTGTTATTACTTTTACTTTAGTTAATAAATAAAAATATAATTATTTTTAACTTTTTAGTATTATTATTTTTTGAAGTCCGTTTTTATTTCTTAAATTATTTTATATTTACTCAGTTATTTGAACAAATAAAATGCCATTTGACACCATATTTGAAAAAAAAAAAATGTTAAGAAAAGTAGTATTTAGCGCCGGCCTTTGTGGCGCGAGTGGTAGCGTTTCGGCCTTTCAACCGGAGGTCCCGGGTTCGAATCCCGGTCAAGCATGGCATTTTCACACAAGCTAATAATCATTCATCTCGTCCTCTGAAGCAGTATCTAACTGGTGGTCCCGATGGTTAAAAAAAATAAAAAAGTAATATTTAGCAAGTTATAAATTATTTATAAATTAACGGGAATGGCATTTTAAAATTTAAAAAAGCAATTTCCTCATTTATTTTTTTTTACATGTAAAAAAAATAAATAGAAATTATTATTATTTTTATTATTATAAGAACTTTTTTGCTTTTTTTTTACGTAAGGAATCCACTTCTATTACTTTTGTATGTATTTCCGGTAGAATCTGGTATACATGTAATTTGCATGTTCAGTATTTCATCCGCGTTCAGAATGAAAAACTTTTAAATTATTAACTTTTAAATTACAGTTAACAAAATTTCTTATTAATTTAACATATTAACTGGTATATTGTGCTTAAAAGGGAAGCAGAATGGAGTAACAGGTAAAACATATTTGATATAAGTTTGCCCTTATCTTTGTACTTTTGTAAAATAATTATAACAGCTCGCTAAATTCCAGTTAACCGGTTGTTTTTATCGTAGAGTGTATTTCTAAGTGAACGTGATAAAACTTTTATCTATTCCTGTCGAAAAAAACGCGCTACAAGCGAGCAGGTAACGAAGAAACTGTGACGAGGTTTCCACCTTTATTTCTGTATTCTCAAATTCACTCGGCAAGCTCTGGGTAAAAGTGAGACAACCGAGTTCTTACATGCAATTACTTTTAACTCGGTTTGCGGCTTGCGTTGTTAATTGTCCAGATAAGATAAAAACGACCCCGTACTACGTCGTATGCCATATCTTACCCTCTTATTTCCTTTTATACAATCGACCTACGAGTTCACAAAAGAAATTCACATGACAAAATACAAACTCATACGTTTGTACAAAGTATTTGCATGTATGTGCATTTGTATATTGGCTTGAATAAGAATTCTTCTTACACGCCCTAGTTATACCGCTTTTGTACACGTATCTGTAAAATTCCAAACTAGTTTTATCGGTGTAATTTATTCCTAAAGCATAATATGACTTAATAAACTACAGTCAATAATGTACAGTAACATTTTATATACATTCCACTTTGCATTCCATCCTTGTTATTATGAAAACGTTTTAATTTTTTCGTTTATTCTTTACATCGTTATTGGATGTAGAATAGAAACGTTTGCGTTTTGTATTTCTTTTTACCACCTACAATATATGTGTGGGTAAGGTCTGAATCGATAATGAAAATTATATAATTAATTTGCTTTCTCGTTCTTATCGTGTGAGTAACTAAGATGTATGAAAATACATGCACACACATACACAAATATGCGGAGTTAGTTTTCTTTTTTTTTAACTACCCTCAGATATTGGATAAGTTTGTTTTATCCGTACAACAAAATTAGAAATAAATCTTTTACTCGAGATAGGCGATATCAATGCAAATTATTCGCTTTCATGTTTTGAAAGAAATCGAGATTTACAGTGCGAGGTGATCAACATCGATCCTAACTAAATTATTAATAAAGAATTTAATTTTCTTTGACAAACACAGCTCGCATTAATTACTTTTTTAACAATTATTCCCCGAATTTGCAAGTAAATTTCGTAAATTATTTTGTTCTGAATTAGTTTATAATAATATTCTGTAAATAAATATCTTGCTGGTAAAATAATTTTAAAAGAGAATGAAGCGTTTGAATTATTATTATTATTTATAAAATTATTTATGCCTTTCTACACAGTGACTAATGGATGTAGTTTCTTTAAAACATGAAGATTATTTTATCAGACATAAAAATATAAAGATTTTTTTTTCAACAAAACCAGAAAAGTGTAAATATTCTGGAATGGGAAATCTCTTTATATCACCTTTTATAGTAAAAGGCCAGTAGAAAACTTTCTTAGCTTTCTTTTCAGATAAAGAAAAACGATGTCTTATGTATAATTACTCGTAAACAACTACTACTGAACAAATGATGACGTCATAGCTTTTATTCCAAGAAATTGTTTTTTTTTTGGCTTTTTATCCTTCCATTTTCCAAAGTAATTAAAGGAGGATATTTCCTAATAAACATATAACCGTTTGTTGTGAGCTATTAGGAAAAGATTTCTATACAACGTTATTTTTTTTATTTAACTAGAATAGATTTAAACCATTCTATATTACCAAGAAAAAAAATTTGTACAAAAAATGTGCAAGTTAGAAGTAAATTTATTTTACTTGTTTACCTTGGTTATTATAGAATATAATAATGACCCTGACCTCCGAAGGGGAAGACACCCTCCGCCAACCCCTCCGTTCACAGCCCTTATGGGCTTTACCGGAGGTCATCTTCGAAACCTCGGCTTTGGACATATTCCAGTCCACCTCGACCAGGATGCCACGAGTGACATTCCCATCGGTGTACTACTATTTAATAAACTAAAAACAAAACACATTTTAACTAGTCTTAAGTAGACTGAAAGGACTTAACAAAACAAAGGAACTAAACTACCTACCCGTAGAAGGTAAAAGGTGAACTCAACACAACACACGAAACATAAAAATATTACACGGAACAATAACAACACAGTAATATTGAAACAAAACAAAGGACAAAAACAACAACAAAAACATAACTTATAAAACAAAACATCAACAAAAACAGAATACAAGAGAAATCCAAGCAGGACTCTAGATTCCCTCAACAATCCTCTCCTTTGCCAAGTACACTATAAAACTTTCCATTATCGCCCATTTCGCCTGGCTCCTCCAGTTTACACGGAAATTCAACGGCGACCCGATAAGATGAAGCCGACAGATGGTTAACTCGTACTTCGAGCGCTCATAAAACACATGATAGGTGTGAACACGATCCAGTTGTCCACACTGAAGACACAACCCAGAATCTACCAAGCCGAATCTCTGCAGTCTGTCCCTAAAAGCAACATGGCTGGAAAAAAATTTCGTCACATATTTATTAGGGTGTACCCAAGAGGCGTCCCTCAAACCAACAACTTTTGGAAAGAGATCATGCGTGATCTCTCATGATGATCTCTCTGTCTCACCCCATCTGGCTTGCCTCAAGACATTGCCATGTTGTTCAATTTCTCGATCTTTATCCGAAGTCAACTCACCAGACTTCTTAGCAACATACCGCTGCCGCTTTTCAGGCGTACTCAAGTCTATCGGTTTCACGCCTGCAATTACCACGACCGCCTTCCGTGAAATAGTACGGTAACCACCCGTTAGTGTTAACAATATTAGGCGTTGAGCCCTTAATAATAGGCTCAACGCCTATTACTTTTGACCCAATAACTTTTATATTTTAGTCTATCCGCCCAAACAGGCGTCGCATATAGCATAATAGCCTCGCACACGCCTTTATTCAGAAGTCACATGGTCTTAAGACTCCAATTAGGATTGACCACAGGTCGAATACCGAAGAAGGTATTGCAAGCCTTCTCCGCGACGTATTAAAGATGCTTTTTAAATTGCATTTTCTCATCAAGAAACACCCCGAGGTACTTTTTAACCTGCCTTTTACACGTTTGATACTTTTTACACGTTGATCTGCCATTAAAACACGGACTCGCTGACTTGCTGCCTTGCTTTGAGGAGCATCATCGTGATCTTTTCAGAGCTAAAGGTCGTTTTGTGTTGATCCCCACAGCTCAAGCACCCTGCAAGCTTGAGTGGCTCGGAGTTCAATCTCCCTCCGCGAGCATCCTTCGACCAGCAGGAGCCCATCGCCAGCATAAGCCACGATGCAACATCCGCGGGCAACCTCAGCCGCAGAAGAGAATCAAACTCCACCACCCATAATAAAGGACCCAACTCGCTGCCCCGGGGACATCCCTTGGACACGTCTTGCCTTGGACATCCCTTGGACACGTCTCATGACTGCCCTCGCGGAGCAGCACATCTCGATGACTGAAGTAACTTTGCATAACTTGCAATTTACTTACAATATATTCTCTTATTTGGAGTTGGTAAATATCATAAGGCCACCATAAATTATTAAATGTTCCGGAAATGTGCAGGAAAATCCCCAGGTCATATTCCGTCTTACTGGTCGTTACCACACTCATCACACGAAGTATGGCATCTTCAGTACCCTTTCCAGAACGAAACCCGTACTGATTCTTCATCAATATCGAATTTTTTGCGAGGTTAACCTCTCATTTATATGCAGATACAGAACCTTTTCAAATATCTTACCAATAACCGGAAGAAACGTCAGGGGCCTATACAAAGAAGTAACAGCAGGATCCTTGACGCCACCTTTAAATAAAAATTTTCAGTCCCCTTCTTCTAACACACCGGGAAGTATCCACCAAACAACAATTTAATAAAAATTCGTGTGACAACTCTCACATTCACCCCAACCGAGCGAACAAGAAGGTCTACCGTTATTCGATCAAAGCCGTGGGCCTTGCCCCTACCTAAACTATAGATAGCTTGACGCACCTCAGCCTCGGTAATATCCAAGTACACTGCACACCCACGGAAATGAGCCACCTCTCGCCGCACCCGCAGATGGTATGCGGTCTCTCCAGCTTCATTATCATCAAGGAGATTTTTTGGCACAAAGAACTATAAATGTCAAAATCCGGAGGAAAAACCTTTTATAAAAATATATATGTATTGGCCTATTTCGATTAACGTCTCAAAAAGATATTAATGAAGAAATTTCAAAAATTGGTAGGATGATTTCTATTAATGTAGAATTATTTCTATATTTTGAAAAAAATCTGTGGGAGGTTGTACATCGATAAAAACTCCGAAGATTAAATTTTTTCTTATATCTTTATTTTATTTTTAATCTTAATAAAATTTATAAAAAAGTTTTCTTTTTTTCAAAAAGCTCTCAAATATTTCAAATTTATAAATTTCAATCATTACTGGTTTTATTAATTTTATTGTGATTTAATTATTAATTAGCTATATAAAATATATTTTAAAGATGTGGTAAGTCTCATTTTTTAAAGGAGAAAGTGGATAACGAAATTAAGTTAAATTTCGTACACTTAACTGTATTAACGTAAGCAATTGAAATTCGTTACAATGGTTTCTTTATACGTAGAATATTGTTGTCATTTGTTTGTTTTTTAATTCTGCCAAAGGGATGGGGAAATAAAAAGGAGAACGTATTTTGATAGAAATTTTAAAAGGGTAAATTTTTTCTTACTTATATATTGCTTCATCGATATAAGTAACATTTGGGGAAAAAGCTATTTCAGCAAACATTTCAGATGTCCAAGCATTGAGAGAAAACTATATATCTCTTCTCCAAATATTTCAGATAAAAAGCTGATTTTCACTAATTTTATTGTATTTTTATAGTTAATTATAATTTTTTATACGATAGGGAGTTTCCTCCCTCACTACAAAGTCAAAACATTTATGTAAATTTACTCTTTATAAAAATAAATAGTATTTTAAAAATTTAAATTTGAATAAATAATGAAGTTTAAAAATAAGTAAATTTTTTCGTTTCTAGCAAAAAATAATACTGAATCTGTTTAGGTGTATGTACAATTTTGTATGAATTAATATTTGTGGTTTTTTACATGAATTATCGATATTTATTATTAATTTTTATTAACAGTTTTTCTTTACCAATAATCACCGCTATCCTTCAGGAAAAATGCAATTCGGAATTCAACCTACTTAGATGGTATTCTGATACCATCTAAATATTTAAAAAAAAATAAGGTCAGATTCACTATTTATACCTTCTATAATATAATTTTTTTTTGTTTGAAATCTACAGAATGCCATCAGAAATATATATTTTAGAATATTGGCCTAAAAGAGTAAAGAAAGGTTCTTGTGCAGCTCTCCTCAAGAAAACCGACTTTTCGTTATTTTATTTTGTTCCTATTGAGAAAGTTCCTATCATTCTAATCTAAAATTTTCTAAAAAATAAAAACCTTTGATCCATAAAAAAATAGTTAAAGGTCCATAAAAACAAATTTCAACTCACTTCCGCTATGACCTACTGCATAAGCGCGTATGAAAATACACCATTCTACAGTCAACATATTCTCAACGTTTTTTTGACTTTCGAGTTTAACTCAAGAACTACTAAAACAGTCTTCATAAAATTTTTACATCAATAACTTCACAAACTCTTCTACAGAATATTTAAATTCAATTAAATATATCTAATAGTTTTGGAGATTTTTGCACCGCTAAACTTTATGCGTAGACCAATTTATACTTAAGGAAACCAAATTTTAAATGAATAGTATTTTCATACTCTCATACCTCAAAACGTAAAAAAGTTTCGTTTTCATCCTCATTCCTACCATGCAACCGAAAGTAATACCGTTCTTTTCTTCGAAAAGACGATATAAAAAAACAAATTGCTTTTTAAGGATTGATTATGTTATTGAAAATAATCAAAGTCGTATATGAATTTTTTTTAATATAAATATCTCTAATTTTAATGAGGCTTTATTTTAAAGGTTTATTAACATGTAAAACATTAATATTATGGGATAAGAGTATTCTTTGTTTAGAAAATATACTTTCTGTATTAAAAAAAGCCGCAGCATATTAGTAGTTTGTAATTTCCTTTACTATTCCTATTTTATTAAACATGAAAAAATAAAAAGTAAATAGTTCCTGTTTTATTGAAGACGTCTAAAATCTGCTACAAAAAAAAATGTATAAAGTTTTATTGTTTAATTAATTTCAAACTAAAATTATATACATACTAGATAGTAAACAATAAAGATTGTAAACCTCCCTTTTTTTTTTGTCTTCAGTCATTTGACTGGTTTGATGCAGCTCTCCAAGATTCCCTATCCAGTGCTAGTCGTTTCATTTCAGGATACCCTCTACATCCTACATCCCTAACAATTTGTTTCACATATTCCAAAAGTGGCCTGCCTACACAATTTTTTCCTTCTACCTGTCCTTCCAATATCAAAGCGACTATTCCAGGATGCCTTAGTATGTGGCCTATAAGTCTGTCTCTTCTTTTAACTATATTTTTCCAAATGCTTCTTTTTTCATCTATTTGCCGCAATACCTCTTCATTTGTCACTTTATCCACCCATCTGATTTTTAACATTCTCCTATAGCACCACATTTCAAAAGCTTCTAATCTTTTCTTCTCAGGTACTCCGATCGTCCAAGTTTCACTTCCATATAAAGCGACGCTCCAAACATATACTTTTAAAAATCTTTTCCTGACATTTAAATTAATTTTTGATGTAAACAAATTATATTTCTGACTGAAGGCTCGTTTCGCCTGTGCTATTCGGCATTTTATATCGCTCCTGCTTCGTCCATCTTTAGTAATTCTACTTCCCAAATAACAAAATTCTTCTACCTCCATAATCTTTTCTCCTCCTATTTTCACATTTAGTGGTCCATCTTTGTTATTTCTACTACATTTCATTACTTTTGTTCTGTTCTTGTTTATTTTCATGCGATAGTTCTTGCGTAGGACTTCATCTATGCCGTTCATTGTTTCTTCTAAATCCTTTTTACTCTCGGCTAGAATTACTATATCATCAGCAAATCGTAGCATCTTTATCTTTTCACCTTGTACTGTTACTCCGAATCTAAATTGTTCTTTAACATCATTAACTGCTAGTTCCATGTAAAGATTAAAAAGTAACGGAGATAGGGAACATCCTTGTCCGACTCCCTTTCTTATTACGGCTTCTTTCTTATGTTCTTCAATTGTTAATGTTGCTGTTTGGTTCCTGTAGACGTTAGCAAAAATTGATTTTTTTTTACCAAAAAAGTGTTATCTTTGCTCCTTAATTTTTTTAAATTTCATTCTTGAATTAAATATTACATCGGACTGATGACGGAAAAGTCTTCTAAAAGTTTATGGAATATCATGTAGTGGATAGAGGGGTTATAATATAATGATTTTTTACTTAAATAGTTACGTACGGTCTCTAACACGACTAAAATTAATTTGTAGGAAATTTATTATCTATTCTCTACATGTAAAATATTAACAAATCATAAAATATTTAATGGGCTTATTCTAACAAGTTCAAAAAGGAAAAAGTTGGCAATGGTATACAGTATGAATTTCTGTGTTATTTGCAGAGAAATGAATTTAAACCACTCTACAGTAAAATATTGTAAGTTAATTTTGCCGTAGTGACTAGTGACCTTTTTTCTATAATTATTTGATATACCGGAAAATAGTTAAAAAATGTATAGCTTTATAATTTTATAAATATTAAGTTATAAAATTATAAAGCTATACATTTTTTTATAATTATAAATATTTATATAATTATAATAAATTATTATTATATATATTTACACCTTAAAACCTCAAATTTAAATATTTTAAGAGTTTTGAAAAACATTTTTAAATAATAAAAAATTACCATAAAATGTAAACGATGATAACAGTTGAAAATTTTTTCTCCTTCAAAACAATACATTAAAAAAAAAAATCTATGTAAGTTTCCAGATCTTAAGTTGAAATAGGACAAAGTCGTGAGTGTGTTTCCTCTATATCCACGGTCTTGGTAATTTACCTGTGTACTTTTTCGGAACTGTAAAGTGATGTAGTAACACCTTCCCATTCTGTTTTTGAATACCTTTACGTTATTATTATTTTTTTTTTACGTGAAATGTCTTTAAAATCATACCGTTACGTATGGATACCAGAACAAAAATTTATAGCGTAACGAAAAGGTCTATGTTGTCCTGTCTTAATAACTCCCTAGCCTCAGAGTCGTAAATGCGGTGTTATTTTAGTTACATGGTGTGCTCGCCGATACGACATTGAGTTTGCGTCACTGGTGAAAGAGTTGGCAGGGAGGGGTCACAGCGCAGATCGGTCAATTCAGTGTATATTACGACTTAGACGTGATAGCGCGGTGATTCGTGTGTTTGTGTTTATAATTTGTCGAGATAGGTTGATTTAAGTAATAATAAATGTATTTTGGAGAAAATTTATGTGTAAAAAAATTCAATACGTCAGTCTCACCTCGCGCAAAAGCCAGCTGGAATATAAATTACGCTAATCATTAGAAAGGGAAGGATATAGGCCGCGCACAGGTACCCCAATGTCCGGTGCCGAGCGAGCGAGACTGTTTCGGGAGCGTCACAAAGCTGGCACGGCGCGCTCACTGAATGAAGCCGACGGAGCGAGCACCTCTACCGCTGCTTATTATGCCTTACGTCTCTTACTTCTCATACCACATACCAATGTTGAATAAAATTGTCGTGGAATAGTATTTGAAATAAATATCACCATTTAAATGTACCATTTAGTGTCTGTTTTATGTTAAAATTAGTATGCAGTCAATGTCTCGTTTTTATCTCAATCCAATACACTAAAAGCGACTCGCTGACATACAGACCGACAAATTTATCTGTAGAGTTGGCTAAAGGAAGAAACTATAATTTTCCATTGGAGACTTTCAGTTTTGTTCAAAAGAAATGCGATGGTGACTCTCCCATTTAACTCTACATATAAGTTGGTTGGTCTGTAGCTCGGAGAAACGTCATCCAAGGTTTGTAAAGTTTCACGTTAAACCAACTGCCGTGCGCCCCGACACAGCCCCAACCTTTTTTTTTCTTTTTTTTGAGCGGTGCAAGGTTGGGTGATATTTTTCAGATAAATGACTTCTTTTGAGAGAGAATCGAATCGGGTCGGTTCCTTCTTTTTGCAGTTTCATTTTATTTTCTAGTGTGTCTTAATAGTATTCAGAGTATCATTATACACAGTAAAAAACGGTACAATGTTCTTCCAATAATCGCAATCAGTTGGCCCTTATAGTCCCAAGACAGTGTTAGCATCACTTTTTTGGCTGACGCGTAGGTTTTGAATTTTTTCCTGGCTAGCGAATTTGGTTGCCTCCATTCTACACGTTGACGTTTGATGAATCCGCTCAAATTAATGAATCCGTGTTTCATTACAACTTATTAAACGATCTAAAGAAAGACCTTACCTTCGAATAAAAACCGTTGTTTAAACTCCGTATAAATGAGAATTCGGGGTATCTGTTTTTGAGAATACCGCCTTGAGACTTAGGTTAAATACTTATTGCGGTAATTCAGCTTTCGTGGATAATGTGAAATGGTCAGTTGCAATAAAATGGTTACACACTTTACCGTACTATTTTTACATTCGCATGAATTTCGGTCGGTTTTATACCCTCAAAAAATAAAAATCTTATCACAGCAAGTTGTTCTTCCGCGGTATATTTTTCAACAGCCGAAACGTTAAAATAAAACTAAAAAGATTATAATAGTGGAAATTATTTTCGAACAGTTAAATTTTATATACCAGGGGCTGGTGATATGAACATCTGAGAGTTTTTAAATAGATTGAATTAATTCTATTAAATAGTTTTCCCCTGTTGCCTTTTATCTCTAATTTTTTACCTACCCTCGTCCTATAATAGTAAGATTAAGCAGAATCAAAAACGGGACAGACAGAATGAATAAACAAAAGTTTATTTAAGCGGACTATTAAAGATTTCGTTCTTTTATATCATTTGACCGGACAGGACAGAAAAGAACAATAATTAGGTTGAAAATAAATCCGACACAAAATTTATTTTAGCTAACAGGTTAATGGGCTACACTATATTAGTGTGCGGTAGGTCTTGCAAAGCGACAGAACCTAATTTATTTATTACATAATATTTTATATTTTCACGGTAATGATGTGAATTGCACGTGTAGTCTATTCTATAATAAAAATTATTTATAAATATCTGGCGAAATTCCAATGACCAATATTAACTTATTTTCTTAAAGCTATGAACAGATAAATTATAATTCTAGACCTAAATTTATTATATACTTTTTTTTTAACGTTTAGTGTTAGTTTTTTATTTTATTAAAGGAAGAAATATAAAATATTATCGTAAATATTAAAGAAATTAAAAAAATACAGATTCAATTTTATTTTCGTTCTAATTACTTCCATGTACGAAGTAAAGGAAGTATTGTAAAGGAAAGATCTTGGTTTTCAGATTTCAACTGAAATATCTATTTTAACCATCCCTGAATCCGTTTTGACTAGTTTTGGCGACGTACATACGTACGTACAGATATGAGAGATATATACGTATGTATGTCTCTTGTAACTCAAAAACGATTGGCCATAAGATGTTGAAATTTTGGATTTAGGGCTGTTGTAACATCTATTTGTGTATCTCCGCTTTTGATTCCAAAATATCGAATCCGACTTTCAAAAAATCGAATAAAAATCAAAACAAATTTGGATTTTGGACTTTTCCTTGATTGCAGTAATAAGCCCTCATTGAGTTTTTCAACTGTATATCATAAGTGGTACTTATTTTCTTTGGTTCCAGAGTTATAGCCAAATAAAATTAATGAATTATTTGGATCTTACAAGGAGTAGAACTTCTGTTTGAATCCAACTTCATATACATATATATTTTTTTTTTTAATTTAAATATATTGGTTTATTAATAATTATTAAACTCTGATTGCAAAAACAAATTAGCAATAAATAATAATATTTAATAACAATACAAAAAATAAATAAATAATAATAATACGAAAAAATCAGAAGTTATTAGTGAAATAAAATTTTATGTACTTTTCATTTTAATTCAAAAATTTTTACAGAGGTTAATAATAAATTCAATAAATCAAAAAAAAAAATTTATATATGTATATATGAAGTCGGATTCGAACCGATGTGTGCTAGGTCACGGATCTAACACGTTCTCACTTACATCACATAACTACTTGAGCGATGTGAACAAAATTAGTATATAAACTAATATAAAATGCTGATACGGACAACACAAAAAAATGTGATGCAATGTGGTGTCCACTACAATGCAATTGTGTAACTGTACACTTTATTAAAAAACTGGAGGATCGTATCTCACTTTCAAATGAAAGTTTAAATGAAGTGCAACAAAAAATGTGTATATGTAATTTAATAGGCGCACAAGGAAGTTATGTGGTGTCCACATCATATTTTTTCCCTTTTATAAATAAGTAACAGGAAAAATTATTGAAAGAAAAACAAAATATTTGAATATTAATACCTTAATATTTTTCCCTGAAAATATAGAAAAGTTTAATATAAATGAAGTTTAGAATATATTAAACAACTGATTCTTTTAGATTATAATATTATGTACTTTCGTTAGCACATAGATGCGAATGTCAGAGAACCGTGAGTATGGCGGTAAATTGTCAGCGGGATATGAATCGGCTCACCACCTCTGACATATGAGAGAAGAGATCACTGATGATTATGTATTTTAATTTTTAACCCGACAAGACAGAAGTGCGATGGTTTATTTGTGACCCGGTAACTCTATAATGGTTGCACTGATTTTCATTAAGTTGATAAAAAAACGATTCGTTTAAATCACATGAATGATACTGGAAATATGAAAATTTCAATAAAAAAAATATATCGTGTACTATAGAAGCTAATTTTTCAAGTCGAAAAGATCAAACAAAATTATCTGAAACTTATCAGTAGGAGTACCAAAATGATGAAAAATTACTGAACATGAAGTTTAATTAAAATTACTTGGCTATTCATTTTCAGATTATACGTATCAAAATCAACAAAATAAGTTTTATGAAAAAATAATTATACCCCTTCCTTTTCCTTTTATTTGCCATTTTTTTGCGTTTTTCTTTTCAAGAATCTATGTCAAAATATCTGATTGAGGAATTATTGTAATATTTGGTTTCCATTTTTGCAGTAATAAATAAAAAATTACAATGTAACACGTTTACAAATTTCAAAATGGCGGCTACTTTAACATACCTCAGTAAAAAACAGGCATACCCGTAGGTTTCCATACGCAGGAAAAATAAATATTTTTTATGAAAATTATTTTTATTTATATAATATACTCTACATAACTAACATTGTTTTAAAATTACATTTCGATGCTTGTATTCTCGTATTTCACTGCTGAAGAACATGTAATCCCCTAAGTTTTCATAGATAGGAAAAGTAAACATTTTCTATGAAGGCTCATAGTATGCTTAGCACGGCTGGATTTATGTTTGTAACGGCGTTAGTGATATGTTCCTTGAGATGATTTATGTTTTGTATCTTTTCATGATACGCCATGGCCTTCATAAAAAAATGTTTATTTTTCCTGTGATGTTTATTTTTATAATCGTAAATGTTAAGCATTTCATTGTAAAAACAAAATAATGCCTTATTTTTCAAAAATCAATCGACAAACAACCGAGTTAATGTAGAAAAATTATGAAAGTTTTTAGATGAATTTCATCTCCACCGATAATTAAAAAAAAAAAAAAAAAAATACTAAACTGATGTAATTAAAAAATAATTTTAATGAATAAATTTAAATAATTTAAAATACACAAAATATCGGGAGAAGGAAAAAACGAAGCGGAAATCTATTTTTCATAGAGCCATTTTATACATTTTTTATACGTAGAAAAAGAAATTGACTACAATCAAATATACCTTTTAACTCGCTGTATATATACCCATATAGGTTTCCGTAATAACCCTACTATTTATGGAAAAAGGCTATTAAAGTTAAGAATAAATATAACATTTATATTAATTATCATAAAAATATTAACAAATTTAATTAATATAATTTTTTAGAAAAAATAGCGTGTTTGCTTATTAGACTGAAGGTACTAGATTCGATTCCCGTTTAGGGTAAGGGAAATATGTAGTGCTGTATATGGAAAAACATGAACTAATCAAGCCCAACGTAGTCGCAAATGGCCTCAACTACTGGTACGACTTAAAAAGAAAAAAAGTAGGTTATTTAAAATAAATTTTATTGAATTTTCGGAAATTAGTTTGAGAAGATGTATTATAATTCGTATTGAAACAAAAATAATTTAATATTTTAAATTTTATTATTATTATTAAATGCCAAAACATTTTAATACAAATACAGAGAGTACAATAACATAACGAAAGATACAATAATAATACAAAGGAAACATACACTCGATACTAGTAGAAATAACAAAGATGGACCACTGAATGTGAAAATAGGAGAAGAAAAGATTATGGAGGTAGAAGAATTTTGTTATTTGGGAAGTAGAATTACTAAAGATGGACGAAGCAGGAGCGATATAAACTGCCGAATAGTACAAGCGAAATGAGCCTTCAGTAAGAAATATAATTTGTTTACATCAAAAATTAATTTAAATGTCAGGAAAAGATTTTTGAAAGTGTATGTTTGAAGTGTCACTTTATATGGAAGTGAAACTTGGACGATCGGAGTATCTGAGAAGAAAAGATTAGAAGGTTTTGAAATGCGGTGCTATAGGAGAATGTTAAAAATCAGATGGGTGGATAAAGTGACAAATGAAGAGGTATTGCGGCAAATAGATGAAGAAAGAAGCATTTGGAAAAATATAGTTAAAAGAATAGACAGACTTATAGGCCATATACTAAGGCATCCTGGAATAGTCGCTTTAATATTGGAAGGACAGGTAGAAGAAAAAATTGTGTAGGCAGGCCACGTTTGGAATATGTAAAACAAATTGTTAGGGATGTAGGATGTAGAGGGTATACTGAAATGAAACGACTAGCACTAGATAGGGAATCTTGGAGAGCTGCATCAAACCAGTCACATGACTGAAGACAAAAAAAAAGAAATATACTCATACAAAAATATTTAAACATATAATAAAGTAAGATAATAAATAAGATAATTATTGATAACTAGCAGACCCGGCAACGCTTCGTTATTGATAGATTTGAGTGTAGTGTATAGATTAAATGAACACAATTGAAAGTTTGACAAGACATTAAAAAAGTGAACATAACGGAACTTCACAGAATTTAACCTTTCACTTTTTCACTATTTCCCATTTCCCCTTTTTACTTCTTTCCCTTATTCCCGCGCATAAATCGGTAAATTAGTTTTTTAGTCTATTTTTCGTAAATATCTCGAAATCAGAGCCATCTAGCGGGTCCATTTATTGCAAAACTATTTCTTTTCACATAACTAATATATATTCTGAACTAGCTAACCCGGTAAGCTTCACTATTGTTAGATTTGAGTATATATATATATATATATATATAGATTAAAAGAACACAATTGAAAGTTTGATAAAACATTAACAAATTGAACATTACGCAAAATTTAACCTTTTCCTTTACCCTTTACCTCTTTTCCCCTTTCTCTCTTTTCCCTTTTCCGTTTCCACTTTCACCATTTTTTTATCCTATTTTCATTTTACCACACAAAATTTCATTTTCCCCGTTTCCCCTTCCCCATTCCATTCACCCTTTACCTTCCCAATTCACCCTTCCCCAACTCGCCATTTACTTCCCCCATTTCACCCTCCCTTGTTTGTCTTTCCCCCATTCCCCTTTTATTTTTATCCTTTCCCCTTTCCTTTTGTTTTCCCCTTTTATATTTTTTCATTTTCCCCGTTTTCCCGTTTTACTTTCTTCCCTTTTCCGATTTTTACCTTTCTCCCTTTTTCCCCGCGCGTAATTCGGTTCAGTAGTTTTTTAATCTATAGCGGACACACATATCGGAAACACTGAAATGAAATCGTAAAATATTTAGTATAGCGTGTGTTGCTTTTACGTCCAACAGATTGCACTGTTTTTCAAAAATCATGTTTTTACCTGTTGCAGGTGTAACATCTTAGGTATATAAACAGTAGGTATATGAAAACACGCGCATATTCGAGTGCACCGTTGTGTCAAAATTTCAAAGCAATCTGTGAAGAAATTTTGGAGATTTAAGATTTTGAACCAACGAATACATTTACATTTTTATTTATATAGATATATAAAATAATGTAATTCCATGAAATTTCTTTGTGTTTAGATTTTTCATTAATTTGTATTAATTGGAATTTCAGTTCAGAATGATTTATTAATTTTTCAGGAATTATAATGATTATTATTACAGTAATATTTTTTTATAGGATTTAATAACAAGAGCTGTTATAGGTATCAGTTTAGTCAAGGATTTTACGCATGATCCTTTTCAACTAGTTAATTTAAAAGCGGCTTAAATTATCTTAGGTTTGGGAATGTCTGTGCGAGCCATAGGTATGAATAATTTAAATAATTCGAAATGGTTTAAACTCTAACAGTCCGTATTAGCTAGATTTAAACTAATATATTTTCATAAAAACCTTTATTAATATCCACTAAGTAAAAATAATGAATTCTTAATAATGAATGATATTTTTAATGTAACTGTAACGGTAACTATTTGAATTCAGGCCAAAACGTTTTAAATTTTTTTAATGGGATTGAAACTTCAAACAGAAATATTTACAAATTTAAAATAGTAAGCTGTTTTTTACGTCATTAAGTACATAGTTTTTTTAATCAGATATGAAATTATTAAATATTATTTTACCTTTTTAAGAACGGTTTTAAATTACTTTTTATTTGTTTTTTTTTTTATAAAACTATCAATATTCGTAACCCTGAATAATTTCTGTTTTTTTTTTCAATATACTTTTATTTATAATCGTATCAACAATTAAAGTCATTAGCCACTTATCAGTGTAATGTAACTCTACCGGTAAATTTATAGTCTTGAACAAACTCAGGTCGACTATTCCTGAGACGTGTGGTTAATTGAAATCTAACCACCAAAGGACACCGGTATCCACGATCTAGTGTTCAAATCTGAATAAAAGTAAACCTTTTATTAAAAGTAAAACCGAATAAAAGTAAAATAAAACCTTTTATTAGAATTTGAACCTGAGAACTTCGACTTCGAAATTAACTGATTTACGACGAGTTTACCACTAGAATAACCCGGTGGGTTATCTGTAATTTTAATGATATAAAGTTTCGTGTATAAATATAAATAGATAAATTAATTTATCTGATTTTTCAATTTTGTAAAATCCTCTCGTGTTTGATCTTTAATATTTTTTTTTCGTGATTTATATGAACAATGGAACAATTAATCCAACTAAAGAAAATGTAGGTATTAGAACTATTCATTCTGTTTTTTTTTTTTTTATGTGATGTTATATTTAACTCAAAACTTATGAGTTAAGTGATATTTCATCCAACAATTAATTTAAAAAAGAAAAAGCTTATCTTTTTAAACTTTTCTTAGAATTTCGCATTGAATATCCCTTAGTAATACTTTATCTTAATTAAGGAATTATGTCGAACTGTTTAAGAAGTAGGATCTAACATTAAACTAAATGACAAACAACTGTTTGCCAAATAGCTTAAACCTATTAAGAAGTAGAACTTCGTTGTGCTTTAAGTTCAAAGTAACGTCCAAAGTATTATGATATATTACATCCTTTGTCATCTCGTCTTAAAG
The DNA here is from genome assembly GCF_047948215.1 of Lycorma delicatula. Taxonomy (NCBI): domain Eukaryota; kingdom Metazoa; phylum Arthropoda; class Insecta; order Hemiptera; family Fulgoridae; genus Lycorma; species Lycorma delicatula. The sequence continues at coordinate 52,391,288 of NC_134460.1, forward strand.
ACTGTGTAAATTTCAGTATAAGATATTCATTGTAACAACACGCTTGATCTTGAAAGTTAAATTACATTATTATTCCTTTTTGCTTTTTGCGGGGATCAATTTTACTTAATGTATGAATTAATATAACGTCAGTAGTTAATATTTTTTTATATAAAGTTGTATTTCTGATACCTGTACTCTCTCCGACGTGATAGTCATCTCGTCTTAACATATCTACTTTCTATATCAAACGACTTGTACAACTTCACATAAATAAATCTCAAATTATAAATACAATTCAATTCATATACTACATATTATTATATCTATGTTGTTTTATTTGAAATTAAGCATTTTATGGTTGTTTATTTTACTTATTTTTCTCTTTTATTATTTTGTTAATGTTATTATAAAATGTAAATTGAAATTTGTTTTATGCAAATATAATGTCAAAAGTATTTATTATTCTTTCATGTTAATTTATTTGAAATTAAATCTTCAACCGGCTAATTTGTGTATTCTTTTAACTTTTCTTTTATTAATTTATTATTATTTTTACTTTAGTTGCAAATGTTTTAAATACTCGTAGCTATGAATAATGAATGAAAAATTTAACACGTGTTTGTACTAATATATTATTATGAAGTTTGTAATGGATTGTCCGGTCACTCTTGAACAGCTAATAATTAATGACATTAATTTATTAAACGTTCTTATGTGTACCTAGATTTGAAATTTCTATTAAAAAACACCGTTGGAGGTTTCATATTCTCTTTTATCATAATTATTTCTAAATAATTTTAAGTTTGCTTATCATGTTGTCTATTAATTTTCTTTTCCTTTATAAGTTATTCATTATGCAGACGACAAGATAAAGTTCGGTTCTTCAGAACTTGTTCGTACATTAAGCTCATAAATAGGCCGGTGTAATATATGCATAAAACAAGAATTTGTCCCGTGTAAATTTTCGTTAAAATATTACATTATATACTGCATTTTTCTTATTATTATTACTATGTAAAATTAAGTTTTCATTTTTTTTCTACTTTTTTATCCATAAAAAATTATCCTTCCCAGATTTTTATTCGTTTTGGTTTTGAAATCATCATGAGATGAAAATATTAAGTGCCTGTTCGTATATAAAACATATGTGTGTGTGATTGTTGTAGCATGTAACTTAAATATCACAGAGAATAAGGTTAAATCTTCTTTTGGTTAACGTCACAAAAGTTTATTCGTAAAATATTTATCGGTTATCCATTATCAGAAAAAAAAATTGGGTGAGTTGATTGATTGACAGGATGTGGTTGTATGAAAATTATGTTAAAATCTGTATTTAAGTAAATAGAAAAAATAATTGTACTCTTAATAACATTTTTTTTTTTTTTTCTGATAAACTAAATTATTTTTACGGTACATTATTTTTTCTTTTACGGTATTTTAAACTAAAAAGTTAAAAATACCGTAAAAGTATTCCAATACAGAATACTAGAATTTATGTGTTTTTACTTCTTTGTACAAAGTAAAGGAAGCATTGTGATCGCGAAAAATTACGGTTTCCAGATTTCACCGAAAATATCTATTCTGACCATTCCTGAATCCATTTTGACTAGTTTCGACGTGACCTCTGTACGTACGTATGTATCTCGCATAACTAAAAAATGAGTAGTAGCAGGATGTTGAAATTTTGGATTTAGGAGTGTTGTAACATCTAGTTGAGCACCACCCCTTTTGATTGCAATCGACTTGCACAAAAGTGTCGAAAAAAGCCCAAAATCCAAAATAATATGAACTTTTCTTAACTGTAGTAATAAGCCCTAATTGAGATATTTTTAACGATATATCATCAGTAGTACTTATTTTTATTGGTTCCAGAGTTATAGCCAAATGAAATTTTAATTAATGAAATATTTTAATCTTAGGAGAAGGTACATCGATTCGAATCAGACTTTAACTCCTTTTTTTTAATTTTTTTTTAAATTTAAATATATTGATTTATTAATAATTATTAACCTCTCGTTAGAAAAAAAAAGTTTTACGATGAATAATAATTCAATAATAATAATAAAAGAAAACAAAAAAAAAAGAAAGTATCTGTATCAGAATGAGAATAATTTTCAATATATATCGTAAAGAAAGGATTTTATTTTTTAATTAAACCGTAAATTTTTGTTCAAATAACCCAATAATACAGTAGATTGGGATGTTTTCATATATACTGTGTTATAACTAATATATAAACGAAGATAAAAATTATCTTCATACGGAAAAAATAAGATAACAATCATTGTCAAAAAATAAATATAATTTGCAATACTCCTTGGGAAGGGATTAAATTCTGTACTGTATGCTAATAGATTAAAAGTTCAATATTATGCTAATTTTTTGATTGGTATGATTAGTAAAAGTTAGAAAGATAAATTAATCACAGGATGGGAATGGATTGCTAGACCGGCAATTAAAAATTGATTCTTATTCTATGACGTCATGGTACACTAACACCTCTTTTGTACTGTTTACAGTGGCAACACTATTTCAGATATTCCAAATAGAATTACTGCGCACCTAGGCTTTAAAAACTTAGCCTTTTAAACTTTGTCAGTAATACTTTCTTTTATAAAAAATCAAATCCCTTATTCGTTTCCCGGTTTGGGATTTGCGTTTACAAACGCATAATATTAGAAATCCATTTTTTGAAATAAAATAACAAATAATTTGTTTTGTGAGAATGATAACTTAATAATCTTTCATCAAAATATCGTTTACAATAAATACTATATTTTTTATTGTTTTTTACGTGCATGTTAGTTTCTATAAACCTTCTTGACACGAATTTATACCTTAATCTACTTCTGTGCTTTTGAATTATATTTCTTCATTCGAAACTATGAATCCCATATTTTCTCGGCATTTTTTAATTCCTTGTACGAAGTAAAGGAAGTATTGTGATCGTGAAAAATTTTGTTTTTCAGGTTTCAACGGAAATATCCATTTTGTCCATCACTGAATCCATTTTGACTAGTTTCGGCGTGACGTCTGTACGTTCTTATGTATCTCGCATAACCCAAAAACGATTAGCCGTAGGATGTTGAAATTTTTGATTTAGGACTGTTGTAACATCTAGTTGAGCATCTCCCCTTTTGATTGCAATCGACTGGGTCAAAAATGTGTACACAGTCAGATCTCTAAACAAATTTGGATTTTGGTCTTTTTCTTAATTGCAGTAATAAACTGTCATTGAGAGCTTTTCAACGATATGTAATAAGTGATACTTATTTTCAATGGTTCCAGAGTTATAGCCAAATAAAATTTTAATTAATGAAATATTTGGATCTGACAAAGGGAAGTCACATCGGTTCGTATCAGACCTCATCTCTCTTTTTTAACTATTTTTTTTTTTAATTTAATTGTATTAATTTATTAATAATTATTAATCTGAGACTGTAAATAAAAATTTACAATAAATAATAATTCAGTAATACCAATAAAATACAAAAATATGAAGTTATTAATGAAATAAAATTTTATGTGCTTTTCGTTTTAAAAATATCTGTGTATGTAATTTATAGGCGTATAAGAAAGTCATGCGGTGTCCACATCAGATTTTTTTATTTTTATGCGGTTACCTGACAAAAATTTTTTAAAAATGCAGCAGAATTCAACAAATATTTCCTGGACTTACGATACGTTACCGATACTTGAACGTCATTCAATAGATATTATGATAAATTAAAACTGCGTTATTCTTTTTTGTACACCTGGTGTTTTACTCTCATGTACATCTAAAATCTATTTCTATATGATCAATTTGAGAAAAAATTGTTTTATTTGTTAATCTTTAAATAATGAAGTACGAGTATGATGCTATCTTTTGAAATCAAAATTAACCTACTAATTAAACTTATGCAATTTTTTCGATAATAATTTGTTTAACTTATGATTAAAAAGTATAAAGCAATTTTTTTTTAAATTTTTGTAATAGTATTATAGATAAAATACTACTTTATCAAATAAGATCAAAGAGTAGTTGGATTTTTTTCTATAACTCTCCGGATAGGATACGGAACCCCAAGAAAAACAAAACAGTGATAAATTTGCGATTTAACTATGGAAGCAACTTCTCTGTATGCCACTAAAGAGAAGTATTCTAGATGGATTTTTCGTATTCTACATGGAACAGATATGGTGGTTCTAAGCTATTCCCATAGCTTCATATCCAAAGAAGAAAGGGATTTTGGATGAAAAAGAGTAAAAGTGGAAAGGAAGTCTATTAGTCTACATAGTAACTGAATTCTCTCGGGATATTAGAGTAATTTACATAAAATTTATGTTTCGTATGTAGGTATGTACCTGTTTTTTTTTTCATACAATTTAAAAAAAAATACTTATTCGAAATTACTAAAGGAAAAAATTATTCTTGGAAACACCCTTATAAAAAGAATTTTTTCCTATAAAATTATTACCTTGTATAATAAACTGTTTTCATAAATATAATATTCTTTTTTAAAAACAATAAAAATTTTATACATTTTTTTAGACTAAGCGGTAGCTGGTACGTAAGATATTATGAATATAACATAACAGGAATGGTTTTTTTTTTATTATTGGTTTTTTAAATTTACGTTGTATCCAATACATAATACCTATATCCATGAATACAAAAAAAAACCCGATATGAATACCAAATTTTATAGGTATATTTGAAAATTTATGAGTCTGAAAAATGTTAATCAACCTGTCAGTAAAGTATTAAAGAATTTATTCAATTTAATATAAAAATCATCGCATATATAAATTACAACATTAAATTTTATGACATGAAATTTTTATATTATTTTGCAGTTATCAGTTGAGATTTGACATTAAAAAAAGAGAAATTAAAATAAAATATATTTTCGTAGTCCATATAAGTAAGTCGTATTAATATATAGACTACAAACAAGTACATAAAACATTAATTTGCAATTCATAAACGGTTATTTATGAGGACTAGAGAATTTCTTTTACTTTTATATGTTTAATAAGCATAGCACACAAAAGAATTCCTAGGGAATAGTAAAAAAGAGGCAAAATGGAAATATTTTAATATTATTTGTGTACTTAAAAAACTTAAAATTTTTATTGGACATTTACATTTACATCTTCATCAAAGAACGTTTCTGTCAATAAAAAAGTATAGCTATAAATAATGCGGAGTATTAAACAAATATTATACAGTATAATACACCGAATTCTCTTTGTTTTCTCTCCTTATACATGACCTCTCTACTTCTCTCACTTACTTTCATTCTTGTTCTTACTCTGTGTGTGCGAGCATCGGTTAAGTCCAGTTCGAATGATATTCTGAAGCATTTGTTCAAATAAATATATAAATACTTTCCTTTAATCAATATTTTGAAATAATTATTATTTTTTTAATTAAACAAAATAATTACATTCAAACGAATTTTTTCGTTTCAAAAACTTCCATAATACTCGTGTGTGTATATATATATATATATATGTGTGTGTGTGTGTGTGTGTGTGTGTGTGTGTGTTAATATATATATTATTGTGTTAATATATATATATATATATATATATATATATATATATATATATATATATATATATATTGGTGGTAGAAAATTGAACTTTAATGCAATGGATTTAGTATTTATTAAGTTTTCAAATTCTGAAGTTTCAAGAGATTTAGAGGTAGAGGATAATTCACGTTTATTCACAGTTTCGTCATCGTATTTTGAAAACCCATAGACATTAAAAGTTGAAATATGGCACTATATTTCAGTGCACTATATGTCAGGGGGGCCTGATTTTCGACCCCATCGGATAAGGGAGCATCACGTATCCAATTTTTTTTTTTTAGTAAATTTTTTTAGATTTAAATTTTTAGTCTTGTTGAATAGACTTACATCAAATTATTGAAGTAAATAATTAATCCAATAAATAAAATATATGTATAAAATAAATAAAAGGGGTTAATGGAACCCGTACTTAAAATATCATTTTTTTTAAACTTCAGGATTGAAAATCCAACTGTATATAGAGCATTAATGTAGACGAAATGGGAGCTTTTTTTTAAAAAAAAAGGGGGTCCCACGGGTTCAGAAAATGGACTGGATCGGGTTCAAGGACTCTTTTGGCCAGTTTGACAAGAACGGTAGCGCGATCTACCAATTCGCCAAGTTTATACAACAAATTCTCGATACTGCGAATGAATTCATCTCTTTAACATCTAGAAATCCAAGGCTTTGTTTGGCCTACGCAGCATCATCAGTATTTTCGTTGCGGAGCTGTATGCTATTAATAAGGCCTAAAATATAATTAGACCAACATTTCGACACGCCTGCTCAGATTTCATGAGTACCAAAAACGATTAATGATATGTATTCCAGATACCCTATTTTCTGTGACATTCAGTGTGTTATTTCTCAAATGACTCAATGTAGTACAATTGTGATCTTCTGCTGCATCCCTAGTCATATTGGAATTTCAGGCAATGAATGCGCTGATAGTGCGATAAAGGAGGCTTATTTCCAGCCTCCTTTACCAATCGCGTTGTTTCGAACGATTTTGTCTGTTTTCTGAAGAGGGTGGTTCATGATGAGTGGCAAAATGAATGAGTGGAATGCTACAATAAACTTCGTCCAGTTAAGAACAGTATGTCACCGTCGAACTTCTCATGCAGGAATAACCGTCGAGGGTAGGTTATTTATCATTTTCCGTTTGCGAATAGGGCAAACTAGGCTAACTCATGGATATCTGATGACTCAAACAGATGCACCCATTTTTGCTCGCTGCGACTGCCAACAACTGTACACTACATCCTTGAAGATTGTGTCTGTTATGCGGTATTGCGTTATAAGTTTAAACTAGAGGCAAACATGCAAAATATGCCAGGGAATAATGAAATGATGTTTTCTTATATTCTACGGTTTCTTAGGGCCGTCTGTTTACATTCAGTTATTTGGATTTTCTGCAGTATGTTTCAGTTGTTTATACCGATGTTAATTTTTATAAACATAAATATTATGTCTGGGCGCTGATAACGACACTTCGTTGTGCGCCCAGATAAAAAAAACCCATGGATTTTAGATATATTAAACTTTTTTTGAATGTTTTACTTTATTTTTATTCAAATCTGCCTTTATTAAAAATTTTTTATGAGGTAGCTGTCGATTTAAGTGGTACATGGGACCCAAATTTTTTATTAAAAATTTGATTTTTTTGCAATTGTAAACTAAATAGAGTATAACTTTTATGATGCAAATATCATTCAGCCAACTCGGACCCAAAATTATTTATTAAGTATTTTGATTTTTTCTCAATTGTACTTTTAATACAGCATAATTTTTAATATAAAAATGGAGTTTGATCAAGAAGGTCAAATCTTTGCTGATCTGCCTCAAAATATTAAGCATTCATCATAAACTTTTTCGACGACGATACAGCTGTATTTATACGTGAAGATAATTATTTAAAAGGAACTGAAAATTCTTCGATAACAGCTCAAAGAATTACTTGTTGGATGGATTGTAACCATCTGACTTTAAATATGGAAAAAACCTTGTGCTTCTTACATAGTCGTAATATTGCTGATCGTGTGGTAGAATTTCCACTGATGATTGAAGTATTGATTGATTTATAAAGTATCAGTATTTCTATTGTCTGCAAAGCAGAATTTCTAGGTTTTAATTACAAAAAAATAATTCATTTTGAGTTGGAAAACATGATATTAGGCAGAATAGGATTTCACATTTGCAGGCAATCAGTGATTTTAGAAAATGTAACCAGGGGATCGTACACTTAGATGAATCCTATCATCTCATTCAACACCAAAATCATGGGCCGACGACAGCGGTGCAAGACCTCATTTACCAATAAATAAAGGTGAACTCTTAATTATAATTCATACCGGAGGTGAAATGGGCTTTATTCCAAACTCAATATTAACATGGACAGCGAAATCAAAAAGTGGTGATTATCATGATAGCATGATACTAAAAATTATTTGATATGAGCTGAAGAAGAATTAGTTCCTAATCTTCCTGAATCAGTAGTAGTTATTGACAATGCTGCCTATTATAATGCCCTTTCTTCCAGTGTCATCAAGCAAGAAATCACATTTTCATGAACTGATTAAGTTGAACAAAAGTAACAGAAAACGATACCGATTCGATGAATTGTTGAAAATTTTTGGGCATCAAATTCTGCAGTTTCCACCTTAACATCTTAATTTAAATCCAATCGGGATGGTATGGTCACAGGCAAAACGATATGTTGCGAGCCACAACATAACGTTTAAGATTGTAGAAGTGCAGAAAATGCGTGAAGATAAATTGAATTCGATGAGCGACGAAGCTGGGAACCTTACTGTAAAAAGGTTAAAAAAATTGAAAGTGAATATTAGAACCAGGAATCGTTAATAGATTCTTTTTCATTGTCTCTATTTAGTTACAGTGATAATAGTGACACTTATACTGAAGATAGTGATGACAGCGAGGAGAGCGTTCTAACTGAAGAATAAAACGGATTATTCATTTTCCAATAAGTAATTAAAGTTACAGTAATAACCATCTATCGCAATATTTATCGTATATAGTAATAGATAATATTTTGTCATCCGTTATTACATTTTAAAATGTACAGTACAAAATTAACCGACTATATTTCATTTTAAAATTGTTGCCTTCATTTGTTAAAAATATAACAATTATTTGGTAAGGGGTTTACTAAGAGCGAGGAATATGTTTTTACGTTGGGTAGTAATCGTCACCACACCAAGCTAGTCGTTACTTGGCGGCAACTGTATTCTCGTACAAAATTAATGTCATCTCTTAAAATCTCCCTCCAAAAGTGAAAACAAGTTTTTAGGATACAAAAATGAGAATGTCTGAGATACACATCATCTTGCGCTCATAAATATGAATTGCGTAGACCTATATTTAGAAAATTGAATATGTTAAACTTATCTTTGTGTTTATATTCATGATTGTGAAACCCGCTTCGCTAAAATCAATGATCAGATATTTAAAAAAAATAACAATATCCATCTTTACCAAACAAGATAACGAAACTTCGGGTTACGAGAAAAGGCTCTTATATGTTACCGTTGGTATTTGTAATATACTGCCGAAGTATTTGCAAAATCTTCTCACCAATTTATTTTAAGTACGATTAAAAGTTATTTTTTACGGAAGCAATAGTATTGTGTTGATGAATTTTTAAATAATTCTAATAAAATCAAATCTGCATCTTGTTATACGTTTACATAAATATGTACTCAAAATAAATTTTAGTAGCGGCATCTGAATTGTAAATTATTTTGTAGTAATTTATAAATATCTTTTTTTTATCTTATAGTTTGGTTTTATATTTTGACCTTATGGTGTAAAATATACAGATTTTATTATTCGATTATTTGGTGAATAATAAAAAAAAAGAAAAAGTAATCGATAATACAGGAAAAAGAAAATTAACATGAAGAAATATATCTAAAGAAAAACGACAAGAAGATGAATATGAAGAGGAAAAAATGTTAAGAACAAGGAAAGAATAAAAAAATTAAGAGATGATAAATATAAAGAGCAATGAAATGTTAAAAACAAAGAAAAAATAAAAAGATTAAGAGAGAATTATAAATATAAAAAGGAAGAAAATGTTAAAATCAAAGAAAGAATAAAACCATTATGAGAAGATACTGACGTGATCTATATAATGTATTCTATATACTATTCAAATTAAAGATTTATAATTTTTTTAATATTCTGTTATTGTGTAGGGATTAAAGCCATCCTAAGTTCTGTTTCATGGCTTTATCAGGTAAATGTGCCGCACTCAGTTGACGGTTTTTTGAAATAGAACGTTTTGCTCTGCACTCGTACGTACCAATACAAATAAAAATATATAAAAATCTGATGTGAACACCACATGACTTCCTTGTACGCCTATTAAATTACATATACACATTTTTTGCTGCACTTATATTTAAACTTATTTTATTTTAAACTTATTTCATTTGAAAGTGAGATACGATCCTCCAATTCTTTAATAAAGTGGAAAGTTACACAATTGTTGAAATATTAGTATTTATTAACATCAAATATTTATGCAATTATTTATCCAACAATCTTACATGAAATATTAGGATAGAGGAAAGGTCCCTTTATTTCACATATTACTAGATCAGTATTATTCGTATCTTCGTTAGTAGTTGATTAACAAATGTTTCAGACTTCTGGTGTGTCGTAAAAATAAACGTTAATAATAATATACTATTCTGTTTAGTGAACTCCTGTATACCGATTACAAATCTTAACTTCAACTAACTGTGTAAAATATTCAGTTCTTATTATTGGATTATATTTTGTGAATAATCAAAAAAGGAAAAAGAAACAATCATACAGGAAAAAGAAAGATAACATGAAGAAATATATCTAAAAAAAAAACGACAGGAAGATGAATATGAAGAGAAAGAAAATGTTAAAACCAAGGAAAGAATAAAAACATTAAGAGAAGATGATAAATATAAAAAGAAAGAAAACTTTAAGACCTAGGAAAGAATAAAAATATTAAGAGGGGATGATAACTATAGAGAGAAAATTTTAAAACTAGAGAACGTGTACACAAATTAAGATCAGAAGAATTATATCAAACCAAAGGGCCATTAAATAATTGGCAACAAAAAACCAATAAATGAAATGATCAACTCCGAGATGGAGAGAATATTGTCCGACAATATCAGAGGAGTAATGAATTATGCATTTTTTGCAGTTTATTAAAGATCGGGCATGTATGCTTCAGTGTACATGTTGTTCTTGTAAGGGTCTACTTTTCAGTCACTCTGTAGTTAACGTTAATAATGTAAAATTACATAGAATTCCAGAATAATTAAATAAAATTAAACAGAAATTAAACTAGAAAAACCAAAAATAATATAATTTTCAATTAATATTAAACAATCATATATTTCACCAAATCTATTACATAACACATATGTAATAACGCCTATTAAATTACATATACGCATTTTTAAAAGTACATAACATTTTATTTCACTAATAACTTCTGATTTTTTTCATATTCTTTTTTATTATTATTATTATTATTTATTATATTTTTTTTTACAATCACAAGTTAATAATTATTAATAAATCAATAAATTTAAATTAAAAAAAAAAATAAAAAACAGGAGATGAAGTCTGATTCGAACTGGTGCGTCTTCCCTTGTAAGATCCAAATATTTCATTAATTAAAATTCTATATGGCTATAACTCTGGAATCAATGAATATAAGTACCACTTATGACATACCGTTGAAAAGCTCTCGATGTGGGCTTATTACTGCAGTTAAGAAAAAGTCCAAAATCGTTAAGAAAAATGTTTTGGGATTTTGGGCTTCATTGGACATTTTTGGTTCAGACGATTGAAATCAAAAGGGAAGGTGCACAACTAGATGTTACAACAGTCCTAAATATAAAATTTCAACATTCTACGGTTAATAGTTTTTGAGTTATGTACGTATGTACATACATTCATACGTACTTACAGCCGTCAAGCCGAAAATTAGTTAAAATGGATTTAGGGATGGTCAAAATGGATATTTCCGTTGAAATCTGAAAACTAAAATTTTTCGCGATCACAATACTTCCTTTACTTTGTACAAGGAAGTAAAAATAATATCAGAATCCTTGAGAAATTTTTAAAAACCAATGGTTTGCGATATAATTATTTATGATTAGATATTTTTGTGGTTGTAAGGTTCAAATATAGTTTCTTTAAGTAATTTTGACCTTAATTTGAATATTTATGTTTCCGAATATATATTTTTCGTAAGTATTAAATTAACAGAACTGCCTTTGAATTGGTCAGCCTGATATTGGAAAAGGTTACCGGCCAAATGTATTTAGTTAATTCGGCATGCAATAAATATTTGTAATAATAATATAAACCTTTAATAATAAAAAAATAATTATAATAAACTATAAATAGATTTAAAATTTGGCCACTTATTTTAGTCGATAAATAATTATTCAGAATATAAATTAAATACAAAAATTGTATTTCATTGTGTTGTATTGTACTATATTGTAAATAATGTGGTAAGTAAGTATAAACGTACAGATTTTTTGTTTGCAAAAATCGATTAAATTAATTATTTAAATGATTTTGACGGGCAAAGTTTTACAAAAAAAGAATCTTTTTACAATTTTTATTATCATAAAAAGAATCAATGAAGTCTCTTTATATAAATAACTGTAGCAATAGATTAATCGATTGTATAAGTTGATTTGCCGCGCAGTTTTGTATGTACTCTAAATGTTCACGGTCAATTGATAACGTTTGTCTGTATAAAAGAAATGCTATTTAAAATATTTTTTTTTATGTTTGCTTTTGTGCATGATTTTTGCAAAACCTTTTCTTTCATGAAAATAGAAAAATACTGTTTAAGTTGATTATACACTCGTAAACGGTAAGTGAAAACAATATTTTTATATTAAAGAAAATAGATGGATTTGAGCAAAATATTATATTTTAGAGTAATTATTATTTGTAGATATTGTAACAAATTTTCTTATATTGGACAGTTAGTGAACCAAAATTAAAAAATATAGCCTATATGAACAAAAGATTATCCCCAGCCTGTTACATCAATGACTTGTCCTACTTCCTGCAATGTCAAAAAACTACATGAAAGCTAGTTTGTTGGTTCACTTGGTTGATTATCTTTCTAATTTATTGAATTCTACACATTCTAGACCTGTTCGAAATTATATTCTTTTGTTTCCATTGCGGCAATACTTTTATCAGCCTAAAGTTTAATTCGTTGGACTATAATTAACTCCATCATTTTGCGCAGTGACCCAAGGATGTAACGAGTGTAACACATCTTAAATAGCATGATTCACGAAGATTGTAAAAAACTTTCAGGTCATGTTCTATCAGTGAAAATAAAGAAGAAAGTTAATATAAACATTTCTTTTGAAAATGCTTAGTTATAGAGTATGGGCTGGCCAAAGATTTCGCCCTAATTTCTGTGCCTTCTGTAAAAAAACTAAGCCAAATTGTAATTCTAGGACCCAAATTAAGGGGTAACTTTTGTGGTTTTAAATGAAAACTGACCCGATAGATTGAAAAAAAAAAATTGGTCCCGGAACTTTATTTTTAGTAGTTTTTGAGAAATTTTGGATAAAAGAGACAAAGGATTGGGGTCGAAAAACACGCTATTTTATGTTTGGCATAAAATAACTTTGTTAATTGGGTAATAAACACGGAAATGTTTCAACAAATTTGTAGAGAATTTGATTGAGTACAATGGTAAGAAATAAAATTTAAATGTTAGAATTTTGGAATTCATTAAAAACAAAATATTTCAAAATGTGGCACCTTTCAACCGAGTAAGAAGGAACAAATTTGCAATATTGCAAAACAGTCAAATTTTTAAAAAAAGAAAAAATTAAATAAAACAACAAAATAGTTTATTAGACATCTTTAAAACTAATTAAATATTAATTTCATCAGAATGTTTGAAATAATTTATTTCATAAGTTGCAATACTAGCAGCTGATTCTAACAATTAAGCTTTTTGTATTGCATTTGATATCAATAAAATTCAAAAAAGTGAATGGAATAGTGTGTGTATGACATTAGCTAATAATGCTTTATGATTTTTCCAATGAAGATTACGCAGACAATATTTTTGTTTATGAATCCTGCAATGAAAATGCATGAGCTGCACAGCTCATGCGAGAATATCAAGAATATCATTAAAGATTTTCGAACAGGAGAATTCCAGGCCACAGAACCTTCGCTTTGGTATTTCGGTGCTTACGTACGACTGGATTATCGCCATCTTATTATATACTGCTGAACCAACTTTTCAATCCGATTTCATTTAAAACCACTAAATATACCCCTTAATTTGGGTCTCAAGAATTACAGCCAACACTCACTAACGAAGCGTTTCCAAACTTAAGATTATATGAACCTTTTCTTCATTTTCACGAATATGTCCTGTAAGTTTGTCACATTATTCGTGAATCATTTTTTATATCAATTGTAGGTTGTAAAACATGATATTACAAAAAAATCCTTTTCGGCACGGTGGAAGGTGGAGGTAGATTTCACCGGTGCTAAGTAGGGGATGAAAAAGATTTCCACCTTAAATTTAAGAAAAACTTCAAATTTACTCAATACGACAGTGGTTGCATGTGAAAAAAGTTTCACATATTTAGCATACGACAAGCCCCATCTTACAATTCCAGCAATATTTTGGTCATCCCTTGCTGTAAGGGTTGGTCATATAAAAAATTGTTACAAACAAAGGTTTTAGGTAATGTTTAGAAAACTAATGACCACTTTAAACCGATTCGATACTGTGCCTATTAAGGAAGGTATGATTTTTTTTTGTCTTCGAAACCCCATTTTTTCTACCCCTTAGGCCAATATTTGGTGATATCAAAAAACTTTACTTATATACGTTTTAGGCCCTTATCCAAAGAATAGTAGGAACTTTAAAACGAATTCGATATTTTACTTAATAACAAAATTATAGTGATATTTTGTTTTTTCGAAAAATCCCCCCCCCCAACCCATTTCCATCACCATGGTCTGACTTTGCCTATTAACGAACTCGACCGATATTTTGGATTTATGTGTATGTTTTGGATATGTTCTAAAATGATTCGTTTACGCGTTACGGCTAGTGAAAGATTTCGCTCGGATTTCAGCTAGATTGGTGAAATGAGATCGTAGTGAAATTTTTAGAACATTAATTAAGGAGCAGAATTTCAATGGTATTTAAGCTGAAGAATTAAATACATAGGTCCCAGAACCGTAATTGCAGTAGTTTTTGAAAAATCTGGGGTAAAAACCAATAAATTGGGATAAAACCCCTGTTTTTTATGTTTGACTTACAATAACTTTGTTAAATGGGTAATAAACACATAAAAATTATAGACAAAACATATAGAGAATTTAATCCTAAACAAAATTATGTAAGATAGGTTGAATAAAACAAAGGTTAGAAAAATTCGAATTTTATTTACAAACAGTACACCAGAACACAGTTTATTAAACGAATCAGAAATGTTAAAAAATGAGCCCGCCATTTTCAACACATTTCGTAGGACGCTTCTCTACTTGCTTTTACCGCTCTTTTTAGTTCTTCAGAGTTGTATATAATTGCTCAGCCTCATCCATAATGCGGGCAATTAATTCTTCTTGAAAATGTATTTTTGTTTACAATATTTTTCATCCTCATTACTTCAAAGGCAATCCGATCACGATCAAACTAAAATTCACAGAAAACCTTCGGTAACGACAGTACAGTTCACAGTACCCCGATATCTTTAATGTACCTTACTGATTGCTTAAACACTAGTATACTATTGCGCTTTGTTGTTCAGCTGTTGTTATTTTGTTGTCAATCTTGAAATAATTTACTGTTTTTCTGTCATTAATAAAAAAATTATTGTCTAAGTAATTTTTATTTTACAATTGTGTAGTTTTCATTTTTTTTTTAACTTAACAGCAAATTTTTTTTTATAAATTTTTCATATCACAAAAAATAGTTTGTATTTGTTTACATTAAATAAGTACTTTTCTAACAAATATAGTTATGTACTGTTTCTAAATAAAATTAGAACTTTTCTAACTTTTCTTTATTTTATTCAACTTATCTTACACTATGTTTTTAAATTAAATTCTCTACAAGTTTTGTTTAAAAGTGTTATGTGTTTATTACCCATTTAAGAAAGTTATTGAACGTCAAATATAAAATACAAGTTATTTTAACCCAATTTATTGGTTTTCAACCCAGATTTCTCAAATTGCACTGCAGGTACAGTTCTGGTATCTATTTTATTCGATTTTTCAAGTCAAAAACAATAAAAAATCACAAGTTCTGCTCCTTAGTTAACGTCATAAAAATTTCAGTACGTTCTCATTTCACCGGAATAGCTGAAATCCGTGCGTAATCTTTACCAGTCGTAACTCGCAGACGAAGAATTTTAGTACATATGTTGATAACTAATTTTTTCCATTATTTTCACGAGTAGAATAGGTTATGAAAGTTCCGGGAGAACTTTTGGATACACTCTGTATATATATATATATAAATTCTACCTAAGCCATAGATATGAGGTTTTTACTGGAGGTTGTACTGGTCTTTCTGGTTTTTTTTCTTTTTCTTTTGAATATATATTTTTATATTCTATTTGCACATTATCCATCTATTTTATTTAGATTATTTCTAACAATTATTATTGTAATATTTTCTTATTTTAACAATTCTCATTATTTACGTTTTGTGTGAGTATGTATTAGAAATAGAAATATATATATATAAACATTAATAAATACGGATAGAAAAACATGAAATAAGTCGACAACTTCCTGCGATATACCAGAAAGAACCTTTTAGAATTAATATTTATCACTCGTTCACAAGAATATATTTTTTCATGAATCTAATATTTAAACCACTAATGAATCTCCTAGCATCAATGTTTTCCTGACTATCTTTTATAAAATTCTTTTGCTTAAAAATTTTTATCTATGAAAAATCTTTGATTTGGTTCTTAATTAAAAAATGATGGTTTTTTTTTCTTGTTCGTTTATCCAGTTCTACCAAATATATACATGAGTTTCTCGTATCTGACTTATTAAAAGAAATCATCTGTCTGTCCTTTTTTAAAATCGTATGTTGTTTCTTTCTATAATTCTTTGAATTAGCGACACTAATAAATCAAACATCACAGGCTCAATTTCTGATACAGATATGGATTTCATATTATGATTGTGCTTATTTTGATAAAAAAACATATAAAATGTCATGCTAGTTAATAAAATTTGTATTGTTTTGTGTTTGCTATTTCGATGAATAGAAGATCTCAGTATAATATTAGTGGTCTAAATACTTTATATCTCTTTTCTTAAAAAAAAAAAGAATTGCTTTGCTAATTTTTTAATTGACTTGAATAAATATAGGAACTTTTTGTTTCAAATCCTGTGTACAATTAGGTACATTTAATAAGAAAGCTACCTATTGTAATAAGTACCATGATTCGACTTCTGGAAAATTTCAACGTACCTTCGCGTTTCACATCCTCCAGACCCCAAAACCACAGTTAGTTTAAAATATATATATATATATATATATTTATTTTTTTTTTCATTTTCTTGTGAACACGATAAATGCCGTAATTTTGCACCAATCACTTTCAAATTGATACATAAAATATAACAACCCGAAATCTCGGTTGAGTTTGTTAATGGGCAAAATCGGACCATGGGAGTGGAAATGGGGAGACTTTTTTTAAAAAACAAAACATCGCTATAAATTTCTTAAGTAAAATATCGAATTCGTTTAAAGTTCCTACTATTCTTTGGATAAGGGCCTAAAACTTATCTACGTAAAGTGTTTTGATATCACCAACCATTGGCTCAGGGGTTGGAAAAAATGGAGTTCGGAGACAAAAAAAAATCATACCTTCCTTAATAAGCACAGTATCGAATCGGTTTAAAGTGGTCGTTAATCCTCTAAACATTACCTAAAACTGTAACAATTTTTTATATGACCAACCCTTACGAAAAGGGATGATCAAAATGTTGCTGCAATTGTAAGATGGGACTTGTATGATAAACATGTGAAACTTTTTTTTCACATACAACCATAGCCGTATTGAGCAAAATTTGAAGTTTTTCTTAACTTTAAGGTGGATATCTTTTTTATCCCCTACTTAGCACCGGTGAAATCTACTCCGCCTTCCGGCGTGCGGAAAGAGATTTTTTTTTTACATGTATTGAAGCATATAACGTAATCAAAGCTCTTTACCAAATGGAGAAATTTCGATAAATGTTTTTAAAAAAATTGTTGTGGAAATATTTCTGATGCTCCCGTTATAAGATATTTTATAAATAAGAAAATAAATTGTCTTCAAAGGCGATTTGAACATAGTTAACTTATTTTTTCGTCATCGTTGTGTATTGTTAGTTTAATATATAGGAGAGATATATTATGCTTAACGCCATTCTGAAATTCAAAATATTTTAACGCAAAAATTCAAGAAAAAAAAAAAAATAATAATTCATGTTCCGCACTACAAGTAGCTTGTCTCGCACATGTTAGTTGCTTTTCTGCATTCCATTGCTTTTAATTTTTTTCAAGAGTTAGGTTCCCGCTTTATATTTTTTTAACCTTAAAAGGTTAAAAACTTTAAAAGGGGTTTTTAACCTTAAAAAATGAAAATTAAACTTAACATAAAATGATTTTTTTTTTAAATTAGGAAATTAACTAAAAAAAATTGCATAAAGAATTAAAAAATAATATTTTTGAATTCTCTTTTAAATTTCGACTTTTTTGAAAGTTATAAAATTAAGAATTATTTGAAAAAGTGGTAGTTGTTTGGTTTTTAATTTGTTATTTAAATCTACTTCTAAAAATGAACTGAAAAAGTATTATTATTTTTTTAGTTTTATTACAGTTTTTTCTTAAATCGGTTTGTTTTTTTAATTTTAAATCGAATTATTTCTTTTGTCACAAATTATTTTAGTTTTGTAAACTGTTAGGGATAAAAAAAAATATCAACCACCAACAGCGGTAATTTATTCCTTTACTGATGCGATGCTACCTGTACTGTTCTATGTATTCTAGTCCAATAAAAAAAAAAAAAAAAAAAAAAATGAAATACGTTTTAATGTTTTTCTCTGTTAGTTTTAAATTCGCCTACTTACTACAATCCATAATAGAAACATAATAAATTTAAATGAACTATAATGAATGATAAGTGTTACTTTATTCAACGATTTTACTTCAATGTGATTACCTTCAGACATTAACTGGCTCCATACATAAAATAACTAAGCTATTACTAGACTATAGTTTTGGACTTTATCCAACAAAATAACTTCTTCATTATATTTCTTTTCATCTACTTTGTATAGAAAAAATAAACAAAATAAAATAAAACTGTGGCAAATTCGCGTCTGTATTCATTCACATCCATTTACGATATGTATGTACATACATACGTGTATCTTGACTCTATCTTACATGTATAAGTTAATAATCTGTTTGCTCTATGCAACAGGTAAATATCTTAATTTTTTTTTGTGTTTTCAATGTTAGATTGTTGAAATGTATAAGCGAAATGTTAAATTTACATAAAATGCATTTTGATGTTCTGTTTTGTACGTAATTTTACATATAATAATTATTATTATTCTGTTAGAGTACAATATAGCCTTACATATATCTATCTATATCTAGTAAGATATAATAATATTACATTTGTTATTTCTTTACTGTTTATTCAATGTTCGTACTGTTTATAAACAGTATGTGTTTATCTTTTCATTAATAATCTACGTTTCATTTTATTTATTTTTTCTTTCGCTTTCACGTTAATCTAGATAGTATCATTATATGTAATTTATGATCTTGTAATCACTGAAATTGAATTTTCTTGATGTATATAATAGAAAAAAAATCATAGGTGACTTTTGCTCCGAGTGCTTTGGATGCCTTGCTTTTAGGTGTTCTTTGGATGATCTGGGGAGTGCCTCTTTTTATCTGTAAGTGTGTGAATTTTGTATAAATTCTATGCAGTGCTGCAATTATTTTACATAAATTTGTTTTAACTTCCTTGTACGAAGTAAAGAAGTATTGTGATCACGAAAAATTTCGGTTATCAGATTTCAACGGAAATATCCATTTTGACCATCACTGAATCCATTTTGACTAGTTTCGGCGTGATGTCTGTATCTACGTACATGTGTATCTCGCATAACTTAAAAACGATTATCCGTAGGATCTCGAAATTTCAGATTTAGGACTGTTGTAACATCTAGTTGTTCATCTCCTCTTTTGATTGCAATTGAATGAACCAAAAGTGTCCAAAAATGCCCAAAATCAAAATAATTTGGATTTGGACTTTTTCTTAACTGCAGTAATAAGCCGTCATTGAGAGCTTTTCAACGATAACTCATAAGCGGTACTTATTTTCATTAGTTTCAGATTTATAGCCAAATAAAATTTTAATTAATGAAATATTTGGATCTTAGGGGAAGGCACATCGGTTCAAATCCAACTTCGTCTTTTTTTTATTTTTTATTTTTATTTAAATATTGATTAATTAATAATAATTATTAACGTCTGATTGTAAAAAAATTACAATAAATAATAAATCAATAATAACAATAAATAAAAATACGAAAAAATATCAGAAGTTATTAATGAAATAAAATTTTATGTACTTTTCTTTTTTTTTAATTTGTATATGTAATTTAATATGTGTACAAGGAACTCACATGGTGTCCACATCATATTTTTTACAATATATTTTCAAACTGAAATTGTAATAAATTTATAAAGTTGAAAAAGTTGTATGGGCAAATCACAAAAAAATCTAAAATAAAAACTTTTACAAAAAAATAAATAACAAAGTAAACAACCATTTAAAAAAAATAAATCATAACAAATTACACAAAATTTTTAAAATAAAATAATGTTAAAAAGTCATTTTATATTCTTACACAGTTTGCCGTGCTGAAAAGAGTTTAATAAGGCAAAAAAAAATTTTCTTCACCAAAATTAATTTTATAAAGGTTGAGATCGTAAAAGCTAAAAAAGAATATTTCCAATTTTTTTTTTAAATTTGGAAGCCCAAGTATCAAGGAGAATTTTTTTATTGATTATACTTATATCAAAATAAGATTTAAGCATCATAATCCAAAAATTTCGAATAAAAAAATCTTTAATTTTAATTTTAGGGGCTTATTTAGTCTACGGAGAAAATTTAGGGGAAATGTATTTATAAAGAAATATTCCCTAACAAAAAAAAAAATTAATCTAAAAGAGAATTGTTTAAAAATATTGTAAAAATAAAGTAACTTTCATGAAAATAATTTAAAAAACTTGCTTCTCATTATGGGACCGGAATATAATATATAACTGCCAGAGCAACTTTAATTCTAATAGTATTGAAGAAAAATTCAAAAAATATTTTTTTTTAAATAATAGATATTAAAAAAGTTAGAGCAAATTAAAACCAACAGAAAATATGTATTTTTTAGAGGTAGAGAATACATTTTATAGAAACATTTATCTAAAGTATTAATGAATACGTTAAGGTTAACAAACTTTCTTAAAAACCGTTTTCTTAAATCTAATGCACGTGAGGAAGCGATTGATAGATTATACAAACTGGTGTGTAATATTTGTGAAAAAGGGGAATTTCCGTCAGACTTCAAAAAAGTGTTATAGTCATGATACCAAAGAAAGCAGGGGCAGATAAATCTGAAGAATACAGAACAATTAGTTTAACTAGTCATGCATCAAAAATCTTAACTAGAATTCTATACAGAAGAATTGAGAAGAGAGTGGAAGAAGTGTTAGGAGAAGACCAATTTGGTTTCAGGAAAAGTATAGGGACAAGGGAAGCAATTTTAGGCCTCAAATTAATAGTAGAAGGAAGATTAAAGAAAAACAAACCAACATACTTGGCGTTTATAGACCTAGAAAAGGCATTCGATAACGTAGACTGGAATAAAATGTTCAGCATTTTAAAAAATTAGGGTTCAAATACAGAGATAGAAGAACAAATGCTAACATGTACAGGAACCAAACAGCAACAGTAACAATTGAAGAACATAAGAAAGAAGCCGTAATAAGAAAGGGAGTCCGACAAGGATGTTCCCTATCTCCGTTACTTTTTAATCTTTACATGGATCTAGCAGTTAATGATGTTAAAGAACAATTTAGATTCGGAGTAACAGTACAAGGTGAAAAGATAAAGATGCTACGATTTGCTGATGATATAGTAATTCTAGCCGAGAATAAAAAGGATTTAGAAGAAACAATGAACGGTATGCCGTTCATTGTTTCTTCATTTATGGATGACTTCTTCGTAGGACTTCATCTATGGATGAAGTCCTACGCAAGAGCTATCGCATGAAAATAAACAAGAAGAAAACAAAAGTAATGAAATGTAGTAGAAATAACAAAGATGGACCACTGAATGTGAAAATAGGAGGAGAAAAGATTATGGAGGTAGAAGAATTTTGTTATTTGCGAATTAGAATTACTAAAGATGGACGAAGCAGGAGCAATATAAAATGCCGAATAGGACAAGCGAAACGAGCCTTCAGTAAGAAATATAATTTGTTTACATCAAAAATTAATTTAAATGTCAGGAAAAGATTTTTGAAAGTATATGTTTGGAGTGTCGCTTTATATGGAAGTGAAACTTGGACGATCGGAGTATCTGAGAAGAAAAGATTAGAAGCTTTTGAAATGTGGTGCTATAGGAGAATGTTAAAAATCAGATGGTTGGATAAAGTGACAAATGAAGAGGTATTGCGGCAAATAGATGAAGAAAGAAGCATTTGGAAAAATATAGTTAAAAGAAGAGACAGACTTATAGGCCACATACTAAGGCATCCTGAAAGAATCACTTTAATATTAGAAGGACAGGTAGAAGGAAAAAATTGTGTAGGCAGGCCACGTTTGGAATATGTAAAACAAATTGTTAGGGGTGTAGGATGTAGAGGGTATACTGAAATGAAACGACTAGCACTAGATAGGGAATCTTGGAGAGCTGCATCAAACCAGTCAAATGACTGAAGACAAAAAAAAACTTAATTTAATAATTTTTACTTAATAAAATACTTAATTTTTACTTAATTTATAATTTTCACTCTAGTGCAAAACTTTCTTATTGATGTAAGAACTTAATCATTAGACAACCTTAAATGCCTGCTATTTCTACAAAATGAAAAATATATTTAAACAAATTAAAACTGCCTGAAAGTTGAATGGTCACCCATTATTTTTTTTTATTAAATATTGCATAACGATGTTAAGTCTTTTATTTTCATACATTGTCTTCTTTTTTGAGTTCGATTTATTGTCGTTTTTTAGTTCAATTTTTTTATTTTTTACTTTTTTGCTGTCGTGTTATTTAATTTTTAAATTAACTGGTTTTATTATTTGCAGAGATATTATAAGAATATCCCATTTAACCTCTCAAAACAGCGCCCCAGGGGCACCTCGTTTGTTACCAGTTGATGGTGATGATTGGTCTAGCCTCATATGAGATGCTTGCATCATCTCACCAGATAGTCTAGCCTCACTCGCAGTCCCCACGGGAAGCTCATTATTATTAAACAGGTTTTTTTGAAATTTATTTAACATAAATTTAATTCTATTATTTTTGTATATTGTATTATTTTTGTATTAATATTATTCATTCGATTGATTCGAATCATTCAGTTGAAACCCAGCTCACACAGTGATAGAGGCTCACAGGTTTTTTCTTCTTTTTCTGTTTAGCCTCTGGAACAACGTAAGGTATTACTTCAGAAGATGAATAAGGATGATATATATGAGTGTAAATGAAGTATAATCTTGTACAGTTTCATTTCGACCATATTTGAGAAGTGTGGTTAATTGAAACCCAACCACCAAAGAACATCGGTATCCACGATCTAGTATTCAAATCCGTATCAAATTAACTGCCTTTATTTCGATTTGAACCTTAGAACTGTCGACTTCAAAAATCAGCTGATTTGCGATGACGAGTTCACCGCTATTTCCCACCCCGGTGGATTAGGCCACAGTTTAGTTCACAGTTCATTAATTCATTTCATTAAAGTTTTTAATTCAACCGGCCAATCTCCACTGTAACACACATACATTATATATATATATATAGCCTACGACACTCCCAGTAATGTAAGGATTCCAATGCGGGGTCATAATCTAAATCGGTTCCGCCGTTGAGTTGCTATGGTGGAACAAACATACATACATAATCCTAAACACATTAAATTCCTTTTTGGACAGTCGTATAAAAATAAAAATATGTAAAGTAATTTTTAGGGGAAGGAGTGAATGTTAAATACAAGTTACTAGTAATTTGTGATCTTGATTAAAAAAACTTCAACTTTAGTAAGAAAAGTTTTTTATTTAAGTGCCTAAAAAACCCCCACCCCTTTTTCCGATTTTTGCGAAATTTTGATACATTCTTTCTCTCAAGGGTAGTTATCTTTCTACCAAAATTAAAGAAAATTTGCATAGAGGGTCCGAAGTTATAAGACCAAATACAGGTCAACATACATACGCACAAACGTCCATGTGACAAAAATAGATTTTTTGGATTGAAAGCATTGTAATAAATTTTTCGCAGATTATTTACAATTTATTTAAAGTTATTTCTTGTTAAATTCTTTTTAAATATCTCTTAAGACACAAGGCAAAAAATACCAATTATTTTTATTTTTTAGCTGGTTAATAAATTTTTTAATTTACTAATTTGTCCGAATAATGCTTCAACCATTTTTAAATGCGTTTATTCTAAAAGCACAAATTTATTTAATGTGTTTAGTACCTTTTAAAAATCTTTGTAAAGAAATATTTTTAAAACTTCTTTTCACCAATAATCTTTCTTTAAAAACAAAACAACAAAAGTCAACAATATTTCCTGGTCAAGCTGACTGTTGGAGAGTTTGATGCATTTTTCTTCTTCCTTTTACACTTACTTTTCTATTTATTTTTTTTTAATTACAATTTTTTCGCAAATAAATGAACTTATGAATAACTGTTATCCAAGGTAATTTCTTTCTCCATTTTTTAAACTATATATAAAGTTCATATATAGTTGTTGATTTTATTGATCAAAACAAAATTAGTAATTAAAACTGTAACTATATATTAGAGAGATTTCTATTCTACTTTAAATATAAACCTAATATCATCCAGTTTTTAATATCAGTATACATTTTAAATTCTTTTCAAGACAAAACTCTGTTACTAAAACTTGAAACCTGCAATTTTATTAACGCTGGAATCACTGCTATAGATTTTTTTTCTTAATGTGTATTTTGCAATCTATTCAACTAGTGAAGAAAAACCAGCCCCCCCCTTCACGGTCTAATGAATTGAGGATGTTATGTATGACATAAATGAGATATATTCTTGTACAGACTCAGGCCGACCATTCCTGAGATGTGTGATTAATTGAACACCCCAACTACCAAAATTCACCGGTATCCACTATCTAGAATTCAAATTCTTATTGAAGTAATCCTTAAAGTAAATCTTTATAAAAGTAACTTTACTAGGATTTGAACCTTAGGCCGTACTACTTCGAAAATCAGCTGTTAAACAACTGAATTGTGTCGACAAGTTAACTGCTAGACCAGCACTAGCACTGTGGGCTCTGTTATAAAATGAAGGGAGAAAATCTTCCTCTACATTAATAATAATTAATACGCATAACTTGACAATCGATGAAACTTTATATATTGGTATCACAAAACTCTCTTGATCGAGACCAGTATTTCAAAAGCTTAAAACAGTATTTGTGCTATTAAATCAACAATAATTTTATTATACATAGTAAACTTTATTATACATTTTTATTTCCTTGTACGAAGTAAAGAAGTATTGTGATCGCGAAAAATTTCGGTTTTCAGATTTCAACGGAAATATCTATTTTAACTATACCTGAATCCATTTAGACTAGTTTCGGCGTGATGTATGTACTATCTCGCATTACTCAAAAACGATTAGCATTAGGATGTTAAATTTCTAACCTTTAATAATCACTTAATTAATGAAAAATCTTTACATCTATATACATAATCGATATTGAGACAATTCTCTATGTCTTAATTTCATACGATGTTAAATCCTTTTTTTTGAGTAAATGTTACATTTCTATTTTAAATTAAGAATTATAACAACAAAAAATCATTTTTGCTACGTTTTTGTAGATAGTATACGTTAGACTAAAATGCGGCGGGAGTTTAAAATTAGACAGATAACTGACAGTATTTTAGTTGATAGGTTTTAAGTGTTTAAACTTTTGAGAATTTTAAATTAATGTCTCGTTTTGTTGATTTGTATAACAATGTTTTTTTTTTTTTTATAATCGTGCAAGTGGATACCTTTTACTCACCTGTCTGGATTACATTTTGTTTAGATATATTCTATCTACATATTTTTATTCTTTTATTGTAAATATGCTTTTTATTTTAATTTTATATTTCTATCTATGGATTCTTGACAGCTATCTTCATTTCGCTTCTTTTTTTTCGGTAGGAAAGCATTAACTGTATATTTTAATGCTGTTTCTTTTTTATGCTGTTGTTTGCGAATGTTTTGGTACGTATTATGTTATTTGTAGCTGTTTAAGACATAACATACGGTACGTATTGGTATGTCTTGTATCATTATCTATAATATAAAACTTATGTAATATAATATGTTAAGTTACTTACGTAACTTATAATATGTTACGTCTTATGTTACTGGTACGACTTATGTCATTTGTGGATGTTTCGATTCAACTTACCAATTTTTCTCGAAGATACGAGTAAAAAAACTGACTTAGTCTGCTGTAATCAATTTTTTTACGGAAGGAAAATACGGTATTACTTTCGGTCGCATGATGGGAATGGGGGATGAAAATAAATTTTCTTTACGTTTTGAGGTATGAGAAGTTCGGAAACACTATTCACTTAAATTGTGGTTTGCTTATATTTCTTATATTAATATATAAATATTTAATAAAATATTGTTTCGAAAATATCCAAAACTATTAGATAAATTTCATTGAAATTTAGATGAGGTTGTGCATGCGAAAATTTGATGAAGATTGGTTGACTTTTCTTAAGTTACGCTTAATTTAAGGTGGAAAGAATTTTAGCGGGACAAGTTAGAAGCGTGGTTCGTTATGATGCTACAATTTAGAATATTGACGTTACTTTTTCTGCGGTAATTGTTGTTAGCAATATTAAACCAAATGAAAAAAGTATTAAAATATTAAAACCAAATAAAATTAACAAAAAGTTGGTCTTCTTCCGCGCAGAACTGCGCAAGAGTTGTTATTTTTGTATTACGATGATAATAAATATCTGGTTGTCTGTCACAAAAAAAAAAATTATAAATAACAAAACGATATTTTATAAGTTTTCTAAAATACTTTTATTAAATTTATTCCTAAACAGATTTATTTATCAGTCGAATTTATAAACAGTTCAAAAAAAAAGAGAATCTATCTTTTGAATAACTTCTACCATCTGGTGGAACTATACAGAACTTATATTCAGTTATTAGGTCATATAAATTCATGTAGGTTTTAGATTTTATTAAACATTAAATGAAGTTTTATGATAAAGTCTAAACTTTAAAAATGTTATTATAAATATTATACAATTTTTTTACTACTTTTATAAATATTAATGCACGAGGAGCTACATGCCTGCCTCAATATTTTTTTTTCAAATAAGTTATCCGATTAAAGTATTCTTGGAATTCAAAAACATATTGAATTATTGTTAAACAATAAACATATTTAATTCTTTACACATAGCTTTGATTTTTAGCCGCTATCAAAATAAATTCTAAAAACAATAATAATTAATCGATACATTATCATCAGATCTCGTTTCCATTTATGGAAAGAATTTATAAATTGGGTGGTAATTTTATACTATTTATAATACATTTTGTAAAATTTACATTATTATTTTCTTTAAAATAAAGGTACTACAATAAATTCTGGTTAGTGGTTAACTTTGTATAAAAAATAGTTTCTTGTGTATATGATGAGATTTAAGATAAAAATTTTACCATGGAAATAGATTGATTGGATTATATTGTGGTTTGAAAATAGGTTTTTTGCTTCGAGCAGTACACTAACTATATCTTTTAATATGAAACTAGCCGTAATCTTTTTCTTATAATACGGTGTGTGTGTGTGTGTGTGTGTGTGTGTGTGTGTGTGTGCACATATATATATATATATACAAAATGGGGAAGTCTGGAGGCTACATAACGTACAACACAACTATATAGCTTTAAGTACAAAGACGCCCGATCAATCATGTCACCCATCTGCCCGCTATTCCTATGCTAATGCCTTAGGGGGCAGTCAGAACTCTCTCATTTGCATGCACTTAGAGTAATTATCTATTCTGATAAAAATATCGAAATCTTTTCATTATTTTTTTTTTTTTTAACTTAGCTACCCATCAGACAGTTTAATACTTGTTATCTCTTAAACCAGACATACATAAACTTTTTTTCTCATTATTATTTTTATTATTATTAGCGTATAATTATAATAAAAAATGTAAAACATACATTATTTCTTTACTTCGTTTCTCTTTGCTTCCTTCATTTCTTACACCTCTTCTAACGATTCTATTTTACATCTGGATTATTTTATCTTTATTAGCGTTAAATTATTCTAATAACTTTATCGTATTTACCGATCTCTCTAACGAGTAATTTGTTTCTTTATCAAAAATGTATTATTTCATTAAATTTATTAATACGGACTATTTATTTGTTGTTGTTATTATTATTTTTAAAGAAACTATTTTATTTTTAAGCTTAATGTTATGTTTGTTTGGTTTATAGTAAATTTATCGTAAGCAGAATTTATGTATTTTAAGCAATTTATTTAACGCTAGACTAACTAATGACGATGCCATTATGTAAATTTATCATTTTATTAATGTTTTATTTAGTATCTACATTCTTATACGAAAAAGATTACATCGAGAAGCAATGTAAATGATTTAATAACTATAAGTAATTAAGGTACTGGTGGAGTGTGAATAAAGTCTCTGACTATTATATTAAGGTCTCCAGTTCGATTCCCAAAGTAATTTATTTATTTTTTTTTTTTTACATAAAACCAACAAAATATTTTTATTCATAATTCATCTGGTTCAACAGAATTTATTATGCTTAAAAAAGAGGCGAAACTAAGATAAATATTCAGAGATAAGTCATAAGTAAATGAATAATAATGTTAAAAAGAGAAGTCAATAAAAATAAGTAAAATATGATCTGATGGAATATCTGGTGGATATTAATGTTTAGAAGCACTACGCGGGTATTGTCTAAGAAAAAACGGAAAGAAGAATTAGACTCAAGATACGAACCCAATTTGGATTTAGGAAGGAGTATATGCCTTCTATTTATCGCCGTCATAGTTATATAATACAGCGGCAAATAGAATCATGAAGATAGTTGATGAAGCTGCGTCTGGGACGTGGAGAACCAGGTCCATTCCGGCGGTGGTGTTGTTGGAAGTGAGTAACGCGTTTAACTAACTGTCATTCGGGTGGATCCTGAGTGAACTTAAGAGAACAGGGGTCAGCCCATACTTGCGACGTCTTATTCAAGATTACTTAAGTGGACGAAGAGCCCAGCAGAGAAGCAACGTGAAGGGCAGCCACCGAAGAAGTAGATGAAGATCTTCTCCTTTATCCATACCTTAAAAAATTTCAATACTTACAATTAATTAAATTAAATCAGCAATTGCGACTCCCTTCGGAGAAGGGGGCGCATTGCTCCCTCCAAACAATTAGGGCCCCGTTGTGGCGTATTCCTGCTAGCCTATGAAGCGTTAGCACCGAAAGGACTTCAGTGGACGGTCTGAAGGGGAATTATGTCGGGAGCACATGTTTTAAAAGCCTAGTCTCCCGCGGTAGGACCCAGAAATGGGTTTGAGAACGCTGGTCCAAACGGATATGGAAGGCTATTCACAAATCCGTCCATAAAATATAACAAAACTTGAAACTTAGACCCGACATTAAAATTAACCCTTGAAACACGCCCGATTAACAGAATCATGCAGTAACAAGGGACACTGTCCAGGCTCTGCGATTCGAAGTGAGAATTTGTGAAACTCCCGACACCTTTGCGTTCCGTTCCGTTAAGTGGACGAATGGTGGTGAACTTTGCTGAGGGGGCCCAGATTCAGATTGAGGTGCAGGTCGGAGTACTCCAGGGTTCAGTGTTGGGGCCAACATTTAGGAATGTAGCCTATGATGGAGAGCTCCACTTGGATTATCCAGAGGGCGTGTAACCGACCAGTTTTTCCGTTGATTTGTCTCTGGTTATATCGGCTAGAACGGAGGATGAATTGTAAGGAAGGGTAATGAAGCCATGCGGATGGTACATGCCTGGTTGGGGGAGAAGACTCAAGTTATGATTATGGCAGGAAGGAGGCGGTTGGGTCCAATAAGTTTAGTAGTAGAAGATAGGCAGATTGTGCCGGTAGCCAGGACAAAGTACTTTGGAGCTTCGCTTAATAATAAGAGATCTTTTCAGCCTCATGTGGTCGAGGCTGTACAGTAAAGTAAACAAACATTGGCTGCGGTGTGCAGGCAAATAAGCAGGATTGGCGGACCGAGTTTGGCGAAAAGGAGGCTATAGGCATCGGTGGTTCGGTCCGTTGTCATGTATGCGGTTCCGGCATGGAAACGAGCGTTGAAGAAGAAGAAGGACCGGAACCAATTGTTAAGCCTTCAGAGGTTCTTGGCTATTGGAGCAATTAGGACGTATCGTACAGTCTAGGTGGCGTTGGTGATAGCTAGGATGCCGCAGTGGGATCTTGTAGCGGACGAAATGGTGAAAAGAGCGGAAGGGCAACCGAAGAGTCAGGCAAAAGGGGAAATGTCGGATAAGTGGCAGCAGAGGTCAAGGATAAGTGGTCAAGGAGTCAGGTGGGTAACTGGACGAGGAGGCTAATTCCGCAGATTTAACCATGGCTGGTCAGGAAACATGGTGAAGTCAACTATGAATTCACGCAATTCTTGACTGGCTATGGCTGTTTTAATAAGTTCCTCTGTGATAGGAGTGTAAGTATTGTGGGCAATGCGATACGGTTGAACACACGGTGTTAATTGTTTTAGATGGGAGGAGGCTAGGAGAGAAGTGCTGGCTATTGTTGGTGTCATAACACCGGATAATGTGGTAGAGGCAATGTTGCATAGCCCTAAAAACTGTAACCTAATTGGTAGGATGACGGGCAACATTTTGAAAAGGAAGGCGCTGAAGGAAGTTGAAGAGGAAAAGAATGGTACCTAGCGGGGTAGTGTAGAGTGTGGCTGGATTGCTCCGTTCGTGAGGAGTGTGATGCTGAGGTGTCGCACTTCCGATGAGTGAGCGTGGACTCCTGGGATGAGTAGGAAGGGAAAGTGTAAAGACCGAGTCCCGATCGGAGGTCCCCTGTTTGGGGTACCTCTGATATGAGGCAGGCAAATAAAGATCGAGACCCGGTTAGGGGACCCACTTGGGGAACCCCTGATTTGAGGCAGGCAATTGTGAAGACCTAGTCCCGGTTGACCGGATGGTACCCCATGCCGGGGACGGTATAGCTGGCTCCGGCATGGTCACCCGGAAGGTTAGAGGCAATGACACCCTTGGACCGAGTGTGCTGCCACGGCGAGTCCGAGCCTAGGGGGATGCGATCAAAAAAAAAAGATACAAATTTTCTAAGATCAGAGAAAATTTGTTCCATATTAGATAGGATTCATAATGAAGGCATTCAAACAGAATTAATTGTTCACCTGTTATTAGACGAATCAAAGATTATAGAAATGACGGAAAAAGTTCGCGGAAATAATACAGTCAGAAAGAATTTACAAGAAAATGTAAGATTATTTATCTCAAGGCGTAAGAGATCTTGATAGTCCATGACGTTGGAGGTTTACAATTTAAAGCATTGGTCTACGACCGGAACAAGCTTTCTATTACTGCCTAAACCATGAAAAAAATTCCTTTGCGCAAAAAACCGACTTCTCTTTGTACTATTTTTTATAATTTTTTGCGCAAGAAAGATAAAAAATATAAATTAAATAAAAAACTAAGAGGTGTAATTTTTTGAAGCGAAGCTTCTTAACGCAAGCTTCGGGATGAGAAGTCAACTAAGGAAAAACGAGCGTCACGCGTTAACTCTCTCTCTCTCTCTCTCTCTCTCTCTCTCTCTCCATATATATATCGATACTAACATGCGTCCGGTAAGCTCTCACTCTTATTCATGGCTTATGCGTACGTTTTCTCTTTTTCATAATATGTGTATTTCATTGTTAGTTCATATTTCTTACTTATAAAAAATGTTACATTTTTGTATATTGCGTATAGGATATTTTGCGCTATTAATAATTCATATAATATTGCGTAAGAATCTTCGATTCCGTAGTGTGTCGACGGACGGATGCACTCGTTTTAATTTTTAATTTAATATTAAAATATATTTTCTGTTTATAAGAAAATTAAATTATTATAACGGTAATTTGATGAAATAATTAGAAATAAAGAGTGGACCCTACAAACGAACATCAAATTTAATTCACAAACCACTGTGACTCATTATAGAAACGCGGTTGAAAAATACACCATTAAAAAGTCAACAATCTCAAACTGAGGTTATGTTGTCTGTTGTCGACCTTAACATGTGCGTAACGGAAGAACGACTCGACCAATCATTATTAAATTTTCACTTGTACAACTTCAAGCAAACTTCTACAGGATATCTAAATTTCAGTGAAATTGATGCTGTAGTTTTGGAGATTTTTGAATCGCAAAATTTGATAATGAATTGTATTTTTGTAATCCTCATACCTCAAGACGCAATGAAAATTCATTTTTACTCCCAGTTCCACCATATGACCGAAGTAATACCGTACTTTTCTTCAAAAAATCAGTAAAAAGATGCACGAATAATCAGTTATTAATACATTATAAAAAATTGAAGAGGGAATCAGATGACATGGATTGGTCCGGGATTAAAAGTTCCTATACGCAATTTTCAAGATTATTAATTTTCCAACGTCCTTTTTCCAACATAACAATTTTCCGAATAATACTATTTTAATTATTAAGTTTTCGAAAATCATTTTTTCATTCATTCATTTTTGATCTATTCTCTATTATGAGCTCCGTTGTTCAAGTCATTCAAGGTCTTGAGCAAATATTAATTACTGCTACTCTCTCTCGTTGACTCTTTGATTAGTCTCTTTTGAAAAATAAAGAAAAGGTCGCACGCTCGAAAGTATTCGAGGTTATTTTATTATCAGCGCAAAGTTTGGAAATGAATAGAAGCTACTCTATAACAGTTATGTCAGATTTCAAACTCGCATTTATTAATGCTGCTACTAATAAAAATGGTGAAATTATGTCCGAAAGCTTGTTCCATTTCTTTCAAAACCTTATTAGAAGAATATAGAAACGATACATTGATCGAGTGATCGAAGTATAACAGAAAATACACAGATGATATTCGCATCAGGATGTGTTTATGAAGACCGATTTACGTGATTTCTTTTATATCTTTATCGATGTGGTTCCAGACGATTCTCTTCCCATAGCCGATTATTTTGAATTCACATACATCCGCGGTAGACGTATTAAAAAAAAAAAGGGGAGCCATTCCAGTATGATATCCTTCAAAGTTATGGAATTAATACGACACTGCTCCAACATTTTGCGAGGACAAACAATTCTAAACTCATCCGAGTTTATATGCATTTTTAACTCTTAACTGGTATGGTGAAAAAAATTCTCACATCTGGCATGGTGGGATCTTTTCTGACCCAAAGCGTTCCCTTCCCCTGAAAAAGTAGTATACTATTTTTTTTAATCATTTATCATTCAAATGCAAGAATATTTTAATGGGTAATCGTAAAAAAATCATGCGTATATAGTAAATAGTTTTTGTATTAAATTTTACAATGGCGGAGACTAACGTAAGAATATGTAAAATATTAAGATTAGGAGATTACTACTAGATTACCCTAGAGATTACTTCATTAACTAACCAATAAAACTATCTAGATTTTTTAATAGATCAAGCGTACGAATGCGACTGACGAATCAAAGCGGCAGTACATTCCACCAATCACAACTGTAACCGATAGTGATTAATTATCAAGCAGTAAATTCCGAACTATCATATTCCTTGTTTTTTACCCAATCATAAGGTGAGAGAGTAGTACTTATCAACTGCAATAACACAAATTTCAACTGATAAAATCCATACTGTCTCTTAATGTTTTTAACACTCGTAAGTAAACATTCTCAACACTTTTCCTTTTTTTCAGAAAAAAATCAGGAAAAAATCCAGACAACATTTTGACCAAATAGGTGACAGAATTATAATCGTATTTTGTCCGGTAATCATAAAAAAACTATTTGTTAATCGATCCATATCCA
Organism: Lycorma delicatula; assembly: GCF_047948215.1. Classification (NCBI taxonomy): domain Eukaryota; kingdom Metazoa; phylum Arthropoda; class Insecta; order Hemiptera; family Fulgoridae; genus Lycorma; species Lycorma delicatula. Next base: position 52,425,284 of record NC_134460.1, read on the forward strand.
TTTTTTTTTTGTCTTCAGTCATTTGACTCGTTTGATGCAGCTCTCCAAGATTCCCTATCTAGTGATAGTCGTTTCATTTCAGTATACCCTCTACATCATACATCCCTAACAATTTGTTTCACATATTCCAAAAGTGGCCTGCCTACACAATTTTTTCCTTCTACCTGTCCTTCCAATATCAAAGCGACTATTCCAGGATGCCTTAGTATGTGGCCTATAAGTCTGTCTCTTCTTTTAACTATATTTTTCCAAATGCTTCTTTTTTCATCTATTTGCCGCAATACCTCTTCATTTGTCACTTTATCCACCCATCTGATTTTTAACATTCTCCTATAGCACCACATTTCAAAAGCTTCTAATCTTTTCTTCTCAGATACTCCGATCGTCCAAGTTTCACTTCCATATAAAGCGACACTCCAAACATACACTTTCAAAAATCTTTTCCTGACATTTAAATTAATTTTTGATGTAAACAAATTATATTTCTTACTGAAGGCTCGTTTAGCTTGTGCTATTCGGGATTGTATATCGCTCCTGCTTCGTCCATCTTTAGTAATTCTACTTCCCAAATAACAAAATTCTTCTACCTTCATAATCTTTTCTCCTCCTATTTTCACATTCAGTGGTCCATCTTTGTTATTTCTACTACATTTCATTACTTTTGTTTTGTTCTTGTTTATTTTCATGCGATAGTTCTTGCGTAGGACTTCATCTATGCCGTTCATTGTTTCTTCTAAATCCTTTATATTCTCGGCTAGAATTACTATATCATCAGCAAATCGTAGCATCTTTATCTTTTCACCTTGTACTGTTACTCCGAATCTAAATTGTTCTTTAACATCATTAACTGCTAGTTCCATGTAAAGATTAAAAAGTAACGGAGATAGAGAACATCCTTGTCGGACTCCCTTTCTTATTATGGCTTCTTTCTTATGTTCTACAATTGCTACTGTTGCTGTTTGGTTCCTGTACATGTTAGCAATTGTTCTTCTATCTCTGTATTTGAACCCTAATTTTTTTAAAATGCTGAACATTTTATTCCAGTCTACGTTATCGAATGCCTTTTCTAGGTCTATAAACGCCAAGTATGTTGGTTTGTTTTTCTTTAATCTTCCTTCTACTATTAATTTGAGGCCTAAAATTGCTTTCCTTGTCCCTATACTTTTCCTGAAACCAAATTGGTCTTCTCCTAACACTTCTTCCACTCTCCTCTCAATTCTTCTGTATAGAATTCTAGTTAAGATTTTTGATGCATGACTAGTTAAACTAATTGTTCTGTATTCTTCAGATTTATCTGCCCCTGCTTTCTTTGGTATCATATCCATTTATGATTCAGTATTTATAATTATGTACTAACTGAGTAAGTTTATACACATACTATAAGTTTTTATTTTAATATGTGAATTGACATATTATTACAGATCTTTTATTTTGTCAGATGCAAACAAAGGGACTGTTTTAACGCAAAATATTAACGTAATACAAATTTAAATTTTATGAATTTTTATAAATAGCAAGGATTCCTTTGGCCCTTGGGAGAATGGGAAATTTATTTCTCATGTATTTCCGCCTTTGTATTACCTTTTTGCGGCGTCTAAAACGATTCCAAAGGTCTCTAATTCTGAAGCAGAGGACACAGCCCGTATCTCATTTAGCATCACCTTACATAGACTACCAAACTAAAGAGAATACCTGGAGAATCAGCTTCCTGATTTACTATCCTTAAAAACAAATATGGAAAATATTTGTTTGTGGCCAAGAAAGATCCTACCATGCCAATTAAGGGTTAAGGAGATACAAAATAAACAAAGGGATACTAAAGCTACGCTAAAACTACTTTCTCTTGGCCCAAAAATCAAAAAAACCTTGGTAGTCTCGTTATCAGATTAGAAGATAGAATATTCAACTTAGTTTCCAATTTTCAAGATTTTTTTAATGAAGATGACATACTTGAATATATGAAAACTGTGGGTTACAATTTACATTTTTGAGAATTTTTATAAATATTTTGTTTCTAATTTATGATTGGAATTATATATTTCAGAACTAATGTTTTTTTTTTTTTTGGGGGGGGGGGGAAATATATTTTGGGATTTTTTCTTGCTTACCGATTGGAACTTTCGGTTTTGAACTTTTGTATCCCCGACCCCTGGATTTACCCGGTGAGAATCTTATCTCCAAGTTAACTTTTTGTATAGTCAGATAGGTCTGTACGTAGACTTGCTACCATAAAACCAACAAAACACACAAATATTACAAATGAAGTAACTCTACTACAGGTCTTATCGTACTTAACATGAATGTAATGGGTGAACATAAAATGAAAGTAATGATGTAAAAGAAGAATATGACAAAATTACAATCAGAGAATTGATCACGGAGAAAGTTGATATTCATACAAAGAAGAAATTTTCAATTAGAAAGAAAATCTAATTAAAATATTACATTATTTAGAAATGAAAGTGATAATTTAAATTGCATCATTTATAAGTCATGATTTAAGACGGGAAAGAAAGAATCTAATTAACGGAAAATATAATGTTATCTGATGTAGTAGGAAGGAAGGAAAAGAGAAGAGAACGATAACAAAAGACTGCAGAAAGAAGAAGATAAATTTGAAGGGAATAACAATCGCTCTCTCTTATTTAATCGTATATTCTCAGACTTTTTCGTATCTCAAACGGTTTCAATCGATTTGGAAAATAATTAAAAATGTAAACTAAGCAGAATACCTGTACAAAAAATCTGGGGTGCGTTAACGTTATTTATTGTATACAACTTTTCGATTGTATATTTTCCGCTTTCGGAATTGATGTTACATATGTGCGGAATGTGATAAAAATAGAAAAAAAAGATCTCAACATCTAATTTTATAGGTATTTAAATTATAACAAAAGGATGTTGAGGTTTTTAGAGTCAATTTAGGAGCGGCTTGTTCATAAGATAACGTTCGATCAAACTAGATCCATACGACGAGATCTCTTACATCTATTTATGAGTAATATTTTATTTTTTTATACTTAATTTAATATAATAAATAAAATTAAACAAATAACAACTAAAATTTGTGGTTTGCTTTTGGACGTTTGCTCAACGTTATAAAAAAATTTTACATTTATTATTTTTCATACGCTTCATTTCCATATCCCACGCACAATTTTCAAGCTTATGTGGCAATATCAAGAAAAAAAAAATGTTACATTTGCTAAAAATATCACGTTTGCTATTGCACTGAACAAACGTGATGACGTTTGAACTAGAGGTGAAGGTTTCCATGGCAACAACTTAATCCATGAATTCATCATTTAAGTCAAATAATTGTGCAATATATTATTATAATAATTTAACAGTTTTATCCATCCAGTTATTTCTCCTAGGTGCTGATTCAGATTTGTTGGATTCTATTCGAAATATATTTTTAATATGTTTTAAATATAATTTTCCTGTTTTAATACAGGAATGAGAAATTTCAACAAATATGCCGATAAAATTTACTAAGTTCGAAGAAAGTGAAAGTAAAATGTTACATTTATTTATGTTCCGTAAAATCAAAAATTAAAAAAAAAAACCAGAAACCACAACGCATCCTGAACGAAGAAAAATCTTTCTGGCATTTAGAAGCGGTATCTGTAATAAAAAACTTTTAAAAAATCCTTAGTGAAATAATATCAATAATTAAGTTCAAATTTAGTTTAAAAAAATATTCTTCTATGAATTTTTTAGTAAAATGATTAATTAAAAGTGTTTGCGGAAAGATCTGAATTTTTTAATGTATAACTGATTAATGTCTATTTATTGCAGCCTTTAATTTTTATATTTAATGGAGTCTTAAAGAACAAGTAAATATTTACTGGAACATTTCCTCATACCATACAGTTCCTGGATGGGCTAAATTGTAACTTTAGGAGCTTTTGGCATGTTCTCAGAAAGCTGTTTAATGATTTTTTTTTTTAATTATATTTAAGTTGGGTAATACAAAATCGTTATTCATTAATGTGCTGCTACTATCATGGGTAAAAATACTCTTATCTGCCTCTAGGCAGAGGATGCCCACTTTGTTCACAATCACACGGAAGATAAGAGGTCCTTCGTCTCATAAGGGAGAGCGGGGTTTTGTTTCGTACTGTGTTTCCATCGTTCTATTTCACGGCCTAGTACGTATACTTGATATTTACTTCCTTAATTTATATTCTGTAGGTATATCATGTTGGATCTTTACTGCGGTTGCCGGAACCTGGAGAGTCTACTGACTTTCCAGTTTATCAAAGTGATATACTTATCACTTTAATAAACTAATGGTGCTGCCAATGGACTTGTTAAGGATTATTTTTTATCCAGTGGCCGCACAATGCGAGTAAAGCCAAACCTTTTAATCCACCATTAAATAAAGACATAATCTTTTAAAAGGTTGTTCTTTTAATTTTCTTTTTAATAAATTCATTTCGAGCGGTAAAAAATTTCAAAGACCTGTAATTCCCTTAAGCGTTTCAAATTTAAATTTTAAGCTTAAGATAATTTTAACAATCAGGTTAGGAAAAAATTTGTTCGGTTATTCTTACGTGATGCAGGAACACTGAGATAAATGACAATAATTGGGAAGTTTTCTATACTTTTATACAAGATTCAAAATATCATAAACTAGCCGTCCCGTCTAGCCAGAACCTGGAACCCCAAGGCCCAGGTTGACCCAGGCGCCAACTCAGGGCCTATCCCAGAGCCGCAGAGCTCGCTTCTCTTTCCATCCCTGTGTTGCAGGGGGATGGCGTCTTGGACACTCGCAGTACTTGCTTTGATCGCCGTTCCCGTCTACCCAGAGGGCTACGCCCCCTGGAATCCCGCGCTTTTCGTTATCCTCGTGATTGTGAGAATAATAATGTTAAATAACAATTAATGTTATTCATCTGATTACTTTAATTGTTAAATAAGAATTAAAGTTTTAAGCTTTATAGAAATCTGAAAAAGAAGCTAAATTACAAAAGACAATAATAATAGGTATGATAACTAAAGTACACACACCTTTGACGACGAAAAATTCGTAACTTATTTCTTTGCCATGGAGCCAGAAATATAATAATGAAGTAAAATATTTTTTTTTCCTTAATGAATATCTTTTATTTACAATTTAACCCTCCTTGGGGATGTAGAAATAAGGAATATTTTAACCTTCACGAGGTTAGGGCTCGGTCTGTGGCTTAAAACCTTCCATGGTATAATACGAATGTAGCTTGAAAATTTGATAGCAATCGATCGGTTCTTTTCTCGAAATTTTTCGAGATATAATATGTCTAAAAACCTTCTCAGTTGTGCCAAAAAACATGGGTAAAAATTTTGTTGTGGTTGATCAAGAAGTTTTTTTGTTTATCCCGAACAAATAAAAACTGTTTTCATCTTTATTTAATAATATAAATGTATAATTCACTAAACTATCTAAATAGATTAACCTATTAATTTGCTTAACTTATAAATTTACTTAAATAACTTAAATTTTATTAATAATTAATTTGGTTACTAGGTTTATATTGTACAAGTATATTTTATGATGAATGACAACTAGATATTATATTTAATATTCAAGTGTGTATTATTTGTTTTAGCAAATAACTGGTCTCCTACATATATTTTATAGAATTGTACGCATATTGACTGCTGTTTTAGCTTTACATAACACCCACAGCAGTATTTAAAAAAAAAAAGAAGTAAAACATGCCTTCCGACCAGTAAATAAAACTTGTTGAGATAATTTTTTTTTTTAAGAAATATTCCACTCTAATAATATGGATGTAGACTTAATTAATACAATAATAAAATTTAAATGGGTAAATTAAATACACGCGCGGCATTAATGATATGTTGTTCAAAAGCTGTAATATTATTATAAATAAGTTATAATGTTCTCAAATTTCTAGGCTAATGAAATTAATTTATTCTACAAGGAGTTGTAATGACCATCTCTCTTTCTATTACATGTTAATGATTTTATATATATATATATATATATAGCCTATATTCTATCAATGCCTACCTCTACTGTCAGACAATTACACGCTATTGAATTCTATAATTGACTATAATGAGATACCCCTTCTTTGAATACAAATTGTATACAACATTACATCCTAGTTATAAACCGTTAGGTGCTATTATTTTTATTATTATTATTATCAGATTGATATACTTAGGTGGCCTTACTTAACCAAGTGTATTCATTTGTCAAATGAGTGAATATACATTTAAAAAAAATATTTATCATTATTTCTTACAACTTACCAAGAAAATTATATCAGTTCGTTTAAAATTATATATATGGGAGTTTATCGAAACGACGGCTTTTTTTCCTTCACAGATTTGATAAATCTTTTTTTTAACGAAAAATTACTTGGTACATAGACGATTTGATGTTATATCTTGTTCATCATATAACCGTTGCTTAATATAAGACCAATGAGTTAAAAAGTATAGAGATGACATTCTGATATTCTAAATATTTATATGGTAAAATTAAGGAAAATTAATGAAAAATATCCATTAACTTTTTATTATTACTATTAAAAAATAAATTAATTATGATACCTTTTATTTAAATATTTACGTTTATAATCATTATAAAAACAGATACTCATTTTTCTTTTTTTGAAGTTATATTTAACTGTAATTTAAATCGGATGTTTTTACAGTTTTACATGATATTTATTTCCAAAGTTCATTAGTATTAATATCGCACCAAGCGAGTGGTGAAATTGATTATTCATAAACAATGAGTAATATTTTAGCTTATATACAGAGTATCCCATATAAAACGCAACCCAACCTTATATTGGTAGGTATTGAAATATAAAAAGGCATGTGTAAATGTAAATGCAATTTTTATTATTACCATCCATTACCTTACATTTAGAGTAAATGTTGGAAGTGGCCGCCATCTCCATGAATACAAGCTTCAATTCTTTTTACAGCGTTTCTTGCAAGTTTTTTCAAAGTTTGTGGCTGGATATTTAATACAGCTTGTTCAATATTGACTTTCAATTGTTCAAGTGTTCGTGGTTTGTTGCTGTAGGCTTTTTCTTTGAGGTAACCTTGTACCTTTGTAACCTTTGACAATATTGTAGCCGTTTTTCTTTGTCGGGCTCAAGAAGTCGATGAACCGTTTGAATGCGATAAGGTCGTAATTGTAATCGTTTGGCCGCCCGATGAACAGTTGCTTTAGACAAATTAATTTCAGCAGACAAACGTCTGATCGATTTATTTGGCGAGGCGAGTAATCGGTCTTTGATTTCAGCGACTGTATCTGTATTCAACACTGACGCAGATCTTTTGTGTTCCTTGTTATTAACAGAACCGGTCTCTCTAAATTTTGCGACTAACCTTAATACTGATGTTTTGTTAGGAGCTGATTTATCCGGGTACTTATGGCGAAACAAATCTTGCACTGCAACCACTGATTTCGTACTGAAATACGACTCAACAATGAAAACACGTTCATCTAGCGAAAACACCATCTTGTCTCTAGCAATACCCTGAATGTTATGATTGCATTGTTGTTACTATCGGTAGTGTTCTACTGCGTCGCCGCGATGTTCAGATGTTGGACGAGTCCATTTCAGTAACGAGTAGGGGAGTAAGCTTGACTTTTTAAATTTCATGGATGAGTGATTTATGGGTTGCGTTTTATATGGGACGCTCTGTATTTATTTACAGATTACAATAAAAAATTAATATCTAAAATAATTGTGAAAATTTCGTGCTAAGTTAATCTAAATACATTTATAAATAATTTTAATTAAAGTTTCTGGTTTAATAATTTTTATCTTCCTGTAATTTGCATTCTCAGACAAGAAAAAAATTCCAAAAGAAAAAAAATAATAGAAAAATCTGCTTAAATAAAAAAAAAAGTTTTAATAACCAGAACAGCAATTTAACGATAAAAATCAATTCAGTTAGAATACTTGACAATAATAATATTGTGAATTTCTTTAAATGAGATCAGTCATTTGATATGCGCGCTTTATCACCACTGTTCGTATTATAAGCAATCATATTTTTATCTCAGTGAAGCGCCGTCCATTTTCCTGTATAAAACCAAACGTACACGAGCGCACGCGTGTGTATGCATACACAAAGCACCTTCCGTTATTTGATGTTTCCAGAAATAATAAAAGCCATATGATTTGTGTAAAATATGAATATTCAACTTTATTCTTTGTAGAGTATAAAATTAAAGCATAACGCATGGAGTTAGCAATATTAATAAAAAAAACCGTTTGAAAACATTAACTGCGTTTCCTATATTTATATAAATTATCGTTTTAACTCATGCAATACGTCATATGCATTCTTGTTAGAATCTTACGTTATGACTATCAGATAGTAGAATTTGCCTAGCAATCCTAAGGAAACAAACTACTAGAATATATTAGTATGCAAAATATTATGGATGAAATGAAATCATCTGAATCGTTCTTTAACTAAATGGTTTTCTTTGATTAGAAAATTAATACAATGATAGGAACCGTTTATATTTGTGGTGAGTATTTGATATAATATTGGAATATTTTTTTTAGTAATTGCTATTATACAATAAACGATGCTCTTTGTCGTTCTTACATTAAACATCTTGGACAATTTGGATATTAAACAAGGAAAAAATTAATATTATTTTTTTTTTTTTGTAAATAATACAAAGAAAAAAAGGTTGCTTATCATCATTGTCACTACAGAATAATTTACGTATTAATACTATTAAAATCATTGTTAGTGTATTCAACTTTATATATATATATATATATATATATATATATATATATATGCACACACAGACGTGTATGTGCGTTTGGAGTCATAACCGTAATTTTGTAGACGATTAGACACGAGTCACCAATCATTCCCGAGAATGACATCCATTTATGAAAAATAAAAACATCCCATGCCAAGTTTAATAAAAAATGTCAACAGTGAAGTGGTCTCCTCTTGCTTCATAAACACGTGCGCGTGCAATTACACAACCCCCAAACACACACACATATACACACATACATACATATATACACACACACACACACACACACAGAGAGAGAGAGAGAGAGTGAGAGAGAGAGGGAGAGAGAGAGGGGGAGAGAGATAGAGTGATTGAGGAGGTGGAATGAGAGATAGAGAACACAAACCTGTGCACAGTACATCAATACTCAAATATCTGAGATTTTTCGTTTTGTTGACTCAGAAAGACATCAACAGGTCTAGAAATTCAAAACTAAATGGGATATATTATGTTACTTTTTTGTCCGAAACAATTTTTCCTCAATGAAACAGTTCAAAAATTAAAAATGTGGAACTTTATTTTAAATCGGAATGAAGCTTATACATTTTTTCTGATTCTATAGATTTTTCCTTAATAAGGAAATTTAGCTTTCAAACACCTCGCTAATTTAGTACGTAATAAAATATGGTTTTATTACTTATAGTAAGGTATAAATACTATTAATGTTTTGTTATAACTTTTAATTTATTAGTGTTATAAAATAAAAGATATAGAGCACTTTTTTCTCCGCAATAAATGAATTAACTGTCATACGTACATAGTAACTGACAAATACCGCTATACAAATGTGCATTAAAGTAAAATTAAAAATAGTGTGCAACATTGTAGTATGTCGATGTATAGCTGTAGTACTTTTGTAACTTACCTTATTTAGAATTTTAGGAAAAATATTCAGATCAATTTTTTAGAGAGATTTTTCTTTAGAATTTAATCCACATTCATAAAAAAATTATTGCTTATCATTTAAATATCATAAAAATCTTTTGAATAAAACTTGCAAGTTTTCCTTAGAAAACATTAATTTAATAAAATGATAAAAATGATATATTTATCATTATTATTTATAAAATTGTTTGTAATTCTGTGGAACTAGTGAGTAAAGTACCATATTCCAACACTTTTAGATTTACTATTAAGCAATTAAAAAAAAAAGTGGTAACAGTTTTAGAATTATCCCGCCATGCGGCTTTTTTCTGATGCAAGGATTACACACACGACTTAATTTTAAATATTAATAATTTTATTTAAATATAATATTTTATTTAATTTAATAATTCTAACTAAAGCGCGCGCGCATACCGTATTTCATTGGTGCAGGTATGGCGGTACTAGCGGCCACTTTAAATACTTTTTTACACTTAAATATTATTCTTTTATTTAATTCTATCACTCACCTATGATGCTACAATATAGCAGACGACGCAAATCAACCCACCGGGTTGGTCTAGTGGTGAACTCGTCATCGCAAATCAGCTGATTTCGAAGTCGAGAGTTCTAAGTTTCAAATCCTAGTAAAGGCAGTTATTTTTATATGGATTTGACTACTAGATCGTGAATACCGGTGTTCTTTTGTGGCTGGGTTTCAATTAAACATACATCTCAGGAATGGTCGACTTGAAACTGTACAAGACTACACTTCATTTACATACGTACATACATATCATCCTCATTCATCTTCTGAAGTAATACCTTACGGTAGTTCCGGAGGCTAAACAGAAAAAGGAGGCTACTACAGCAGCTGTGTAAGCGTCAGTGCTACACTAGCGCTTCTTGTGGAGAGAGGGTATACTAATTATGCACTATACCCATCTAGCCACTAGTTTATTTAGAGCATTTTTGGAGCGGGGTGCGATTTTGCAAAACTTTTTTGGGGAAATTAACTATTTTTTAATTGTTAACAAATGTGCTTAAGAGATATAAGACCTTAATTAGGCTAAATCTCAAGATACTAAGGGTGACCTTGGACTACAGCCTCACCCCTTGACCTTTTAAGTTGAAAATGAGATCAGCGCCTGCCCCATATACTGAAGTACATACGAACATCCGAAAAATTTCCATCCGGTTTTTTGGGTTCCTTAGGTGTCAAAACGTCAAAATTCGGTGAAAACCGCATATGCCAAAATAGGTCGATTACCATACTTTCCCTTCTATAGCTGAAGCTGTGTTGTAATGTTAAGCCGGACTGTACACTTTATTAAAGAATTAAAGGATCGTATCTCACTTTCAAATGAAATAAGTTTAAATAAAGTTGAGCAAAAAATGTTGGATATGTAATTTAATAGGCGTACAAGGAAGTCCTATGGTGTCCACATCAGGTTTTTTTTAAAATAGTTTTTTTATGTCGTATGCATTAATACTACATACAGTCGGGTTTTCATTCTTGAAAATTAAAGATTAAAAAACTCATGTTTTAAGTACGGATCCCTTTCAGGCTCTTGTTTTTTGGGCTCAAATATTTATTAATTGGAGTAAATATTTACTTTAATTTGTCTGCCCGATTTGGTGTAATATTGATCAACAAGGCTAAAAAAATTACCATAATGCATTTTTCCGATAGGATCAAAAATCAGGCAGAAGCTAGAATATATATATATAGCCAGGGATTTGTGACCAATTTCAGTTTTTTTGGTCAACGGGTTTTCGACATATGAGTCAATTACTGTTAAAAATAATGTTGAATATCCTCTCCCCCAAATTTAATAAAATTAAAAGCGGTGAAAACGACCCTTTCTCTTTTTTAATTTTGTTGGTAATTAAAATCATCACAGCTGCACACACACACACACACACACACACATTAATCAAAATATAGGCCAATACAAGTACGTACATTTAGATCTTCGGGAAATTCCTATAACTTTTTTGTATTTTTTGAACTACGAAAGTCTAAACGTCGACATTTATAATACCCCCGTTATTATGTTGCTGCATTATCAATAAGCCTTTAACTAGGAAAGAAAAAAGGTATATGTTTATAACGCTGTAATCGATAAAGTGGAATTAAATATAGATAATATGAACAAAGATAAAAAATTTTATTTTCTATATTTAAATTTTTTAAAGCAAAGCTAAAATAGATTTAATGCTGTAATTAACGAGATAATACTAATATACATTTTTATAACGAAGAACTATTCAGAAATATTATTGTCACGTGTTCGCGGATCGACAAGGACATTGTGAGACTAAAAAACGTAAAATTTTCTTATCAATATAATTTATTACTGTAGAAACTTATAAAAAAAATAAATAATAATATTAACAATCAACTGCCAAGGGCAGGCGTTGGCTAGTAACGTATAATAATACAGGCAATAAACGGATATAACATACATTATAAGTCAAATAAAAATACTAGATTTATTTAATGACAGTTAAATTATAAAAACCAGAATACAGTCCTATTTACTAAATCGTTATAATGATTGCTAGAAACTAATATTGAATTAACAAGATAACACTAGAAAAGTCTAAAGTTCATACGATTCAATTTCTGCAAATATTATTACTTTTACTGTTTAAATTGAACTACCTTATACTTTATGAATGAAAACAATATTGTCACTTTTACTAGTGTTTACAAATAATTCACCTAACAACTACTTAGATTCACCCACTTTTCTTTCTTTTTCCTGTTTAGCCTCCGGGAATTACCGTTCATGTATTACTTCAAGTGAGGATGATATGTATGAAAGTAAATGAAGTGTAGTCTTCTACAGTCTCCGTTCGATCATTTGTGAAATGTGTGGTTAATTGAAACGCAACCACCAAAGAACACCGGTATCCACGATCTAGTATTCAAATCCGTATAAAAGTAACTGCCTTTACTATGACTTCAACGCTGGAACTCTCGACTTCCAAATCAGCTGATTTAGCAAGACGCGTTCACCACTAGACCAACCCGGTGGTTTAGATTCACCCAATGTCCACAGCAGAATGCTCGTGACGTAATATTCTCTCGTAGTTAACACACGCTTACTGTTATCGCTGTTATCACAACAACGATGCGGGGAACTTGGACTCGCAAAATTACTGACTCTTCCCTGGTCCCCAGTGGGCAGTATTTATACCTTCTGACCTGCAGGACCAGTACCCACCTTTTTTTAATAGTCGAAGTGTATTGATTTTTATTGTTGGCGCCTTTATTTTTACTTCCTTGTAGGAAGTAAAGAAGTATTGTGATTGTGAAAAATTTCGGTTTTCAGATTTCAACGGAAATATCCATTTTGACCATCCCTGAATCCATTTTGACTAGTTCGGCGTGATAACTATACGTATTTATGTTGCATAATTAAAAAAAGATTAGCCGTAGGATGTTGAAATTTTAGATTTAGGATTGTTGTAACATCTAGTTGTGCACCTCTCCTTTTGATTGCAATGGACTTGACCAAAAGTGCCCAAAAAAATACCAAAATCAAAAAAATTTGGATTTTGGACTTTTTCTTAACTGCAGTAATAAGCCCTCATTGAGAGCATTTCAACGATGTATCATAAGTGGTACTTATTTTTATTGGTTACAGAGTTATTTATAGCCAAATAAAATTTTAATTAATGAAATATTTGAATCTTGCAAGGGGAAGGCACATCGATTCGAATTCTACTTCATCTCCTTTTTTGTAACATTCATTTTTTAAATTTAAATGTATTGATTTATTAATAATTATTAACCTTTGATTGCGAAAAAAAGTTTTACAATAAATAATAAATAATTCAGTAATAATAATAAAAAAACTGATATGGACACCATATGACTTCCTTGTACGCCTATTAAATTAGATATACACATTTTTTTTTTTTAAATGATTAGTACAAAAATTTGATTTCATTAATAACTTCTGATGTTTTTTTCATATTTTTTTTTATTGTTGTTATTGAAATATTATTTATCGTAAAACCTTTTTCACGAACACAGGTTAATAAATTATTAATAAATCAATATATTTAAAATTAAATTATAAAAAGTCTGATTCGAACCGATGTGCCTTCTCCTTGTAAGATCCAAATATTTCATTAATTCAAATTGTATTTGGCTATAACTCTGGAACCGATGAAAATAACTACCACTTAAGATATATCGTTGAAACGCTCTGAATGAGGGCTTATTACTGCACTTAAGAAAAAGTCAAAAATCGATTTTTTTTTTAATTTTGGGCTTTTTTTGGACACTTTTGGTTCGGTCTATTGTAATCAAAAGGGGAGATGCACAAATAGATTTTACAACGGTCCTACATCCAAAATTTCAACATCCTATTGTTAATTGTTTTTGATTTGTGTGAGATACATACGTAAGAACGTAAAGATGTCACGCTGAAACTAGTCAAAATGGATTCAGGGATGGTCAAAATGGATAATTCCGTTGAAATCTGAAAACCAAAATTTTTTACGATCACAATTCTTCCTTTACTTCGTACATGGAAATAAAAATATGTTAAACTATTAAAAATAGTTTTTTAATGAAATAAAATTGCATATTCTCTTCATTTAAAAAAAATGTGTTTATGTAATTTAATAGGTGTACAAGGAAGTCATGGGGTACTCACATCGGATTTTTTTATAAGTCCTTATTTAGGTTCGTAATGCTTCTGGTCGAATAAGAGATTTTGGAGGTGCAATTGCCTGTATTACAAAGAACAGATTGTTAAATGGACCCGTTATTCAGAGAAAATGATCCCTGTTAGTTCCTTCTGGATTCTTCTTTTCATTATTATTTTCTTTCTTCTTAATTGGAGCAAACCCGTTACCATGGTCCGTTGTACTTATCCTGTTGCAGTATTATAACTTTTAATACTAAATAAGAAAAAGCTGACGAAAAAAAGAAAGTGGAAATAGTAATGTTATTAAATTAATAAAGTTGGATTTAATTTACAAATTTTATTGTGATAAAAATATTAATTTTTCCATTGTGTGCTTTTATTTAAGGAAGTAGTATAATTTGAGGGTAAACTTCAATTTTTCAGAAGAAATATTGATAAAAATATATAGTAAATATCATATAGTAAATATCAAATTTTGAAGCACACATGAGATTTGAATTATAAATGTAAACTATATCGTGAAATATCGTAAAATATTACAATAGAGCATAATGTACAACAAAGTTCCTTTAAAAAAAAGAAAAAAAACAGGAAAAAAAAGATAGAGAATGTCCGAGTGGAACAGCGAGTAATACTATTACAATATACTAATATTATTATAACATACTTAAAAATGGTTCTTCAATAGTTTTAAGACATAATAAATATTTATAGTAGAGTTTAATTAAGTGTTAAGTTAATAATTTTTTAATAGGAAAATCAAATAGTCATGATGGATGAGGACATAAGATATACGTATAAATTATTGCTACTTTGATTATCGACTGATGTGGGATTGCGCGGTGATGTGTTTCTTTACGATGTTTTTTGTTTTTATAGAAACATTCCGCAGGTGTAGCCACAGGTAAAAATAACTTGCGTTGATGAACGTCCGTCGTCGTTGTCTTCGTGGTCCTGTCGACAACAGACAGTTCGGTTAGATTCGGAACAACGGAAATATACGATGTCAGAGACTGGCGCGTGTGCTCAGTACTTCTACAGAACAGGACTAGTCACGATTCGACACCGGTGTTGAGAAGGTGGTGTGATCTGTCGTACCAGGTTTCATTTAGTTCGTATACTACGAACTAAAGTTGTTCACTTGTTATCAACCGATTGTTGTAACTTCATATACTCTGTTAACACTTTTTTTAAATTTATTTATTGTTCTGTGTATTCGTGCGTGTGTTAAATAATATACTGTGACGTGTCGTTTTTGTTTTTTTTTTTCAGTGTATTATATTCTTATCAATGTGGGATTACATTCGCACATTCTTTTGAACCGGTAAGTAATTACGATTTTTTTTAAATAAATATTTATACGAGTATAAAAATTTTACGTATCACAAATGTTGTGTTTTATGTCATACATAAAACATATACATGTTAAAAATATGTATGTAAATGTTTAAGGAAGTGAATTATTTATTCGGAAAAAATTTCTAAACCTATTCGAAATTCTTATGGCTGTTTTTATTGTTTCATATATAATTTTCGATACTCTTGACAGTATTTTAAAGTAGGATACGTTTTTAAGAAGGTAGGTTACTAAGCCTAATATATTTTAAATGATTATGTGGTAACTGCATCTTTTATCGTATTTAATATGATACAATCAGTGTGACGATGTTTATTGAAAAAGATTACTTTAGAGTAGGCCAAGACGATAGCGTCATTTTATCTTGTCTTTAAATGAAAACAATCTCATTCTACCTAACCTTACTTGTGTATGGAAACTACTGAGTGATGAGTTTTTTTTTTAATAGAATAATCAAATATTTATTGTGCGTTTTAGCCTGTTATATTTATTCTAATTGACTGTCAATGTTTAATTTGACTCCATACTTAAAAAGTAGTATTTTTAACATTTTTTAATTTTAGTGGAGTATTTTTATGAGATTATTCCTTAACAACAGTTCCATGCTTGCGCGCCAACATTTGTAACATTGTTGTACATGACATAATTTTTTTTTCTTTCGAACAGAATTAATAGCAATAAAATTAAAAAAAAATTCTTGACCTCGTTGTTTTAAGTTTATAATAATATTTACATTCATTGGTCATGTATTTAATGTAAATTCATTATGAAGTGATGAACAGTTTTTTGTTATTTTATGATTAAGCTGTTTAATGGTACCGTTAAATCAATTTCTATTTATTATTTATATAAAATTTTAAAAAAAGTATTTTTTTTTTTTACTTCCGTTCGTCGTTTATTGATTATTTGACGATTATAAAATCATCGGGGTCTTTTCTGTTTTTACGCCACAACGGTTTTTTTTTTTACTTTACATATTACTTGCTAATAATTGCTTATATTATAATTATAACTATATTGTATTTGTAGGAGTTTAGAAATTATAAATATAATCTAACCAAACTTAACACTCGTTTCGCTTGCTATCCTTGAGTAACGAGCGAAGCGAGTGTAGGTTACGTTTGGTTAGGTTTATAAGCTTATAATTATGACTTGAGCTAATTATTAATATGTAATACGTAACGCTAAAAAAACTATTGTGGGGGAAAAACAGAAAAGACACAATCATCGTGCTAAAATTAAAAATATGATGTTATGAATTCAGATAACAATTATAATGTGCTTGCATATTAGTATGTTAGATGAACTAGGTCTAATCGTAATAAATAAATTTTACCGGTTACTGTTAATTATTTAATTTTAATTAAGAG
Source organism: Lycorma delicatula (assembly GCF_047948215.1). Taxonomy (NCBI): domain Eukaryota; kingdom Metazoa; phylum Arthropoda; class Insecta; order Hemiptera; family Fulgoridae; genus Lycorma; species Lycorma delicatula. Next base: position 52,442,357 of record NC_134460.1, read on the forward strand.
CTAATCCTGGCGAACTATAATTGAAATGTGTGGCCTTTCATTTCACAAAATCACGGTTTTTCCAATGGTTTTCGATATAATAAGACTGCACGCAAATATCAGTTTTTAAATATTGGCTACATGATAAGTTATTCATTTTTTCTTAATGAATAACAAAAAATTGATTAATTATTTATATGTTGAACATAAGCAGAATTAATCTGTTTAATATCTTATTGATAATTCTGTATTTTCTCCGATGCTTTACCAAAAAAAAAAATTGTCCTAGAAAATTGAAATTTGATAGCCAAATTACATTTTATCCGAATGGGTTAAGCAAAAAAATCTTGAATATTTTTAATAGGGATTTAAAATCGACAATTTTTCTAAACATAAAGTCGATAAAATCTATCATTTTCCTGTCTAAGGGAGTTTAAATTTTACTTTCCTTATTAGGAATATCTGTTAAAAAAAAAAAAAAAAAATGTATTTAAAGTAGAAAAATGATTTGGAAAGTAAAAAATGTTAAATTAAAAAAAAAACTTTTTTTTTTTTTTTATTAAAATCTTTTTGTTTAAAAAAAAATTACATTTTTTTATTTGGTTTTTTAAAAAAGTAATGATTTATCCTATAACTCCGATTAATTTTTCATGTTTTATTATAAGCTATCTTTTAACTATTTTATTCAATTTTCATTGAAATCAGTGGTTATTATTCGTATTGAATCTTTTTAAGAAATCTGATTAACATCTTTAAGTTTGGTTTTTAAAAAGAAAAATATAAAATAAAATTTGTTTGTTTTAACAGAATCATTTCTTTTTTCATTCAGTTATTTTTATTTACCCGTATTTTCCAACTTTTATTTTTTATAGTCTGTTTATGCTGGAAAAACGCGTAAAATATTTGCATATCTTTTTTTTATCGTTTTCCTTGTATTGTTTAATCAATGAAAATGTTCTATTTTAAAAATATTTTCTATAAATCTTATTTTTACTATTACTATACTTATTTTTATTGTACTAAACTTTCAAACATTGTTTACTCTTTGTCTTTTAGTTTAACATATTTTTATTCCGTTTTTGTGTTTTATCTTTTACATCTCTTAAATTTTTACCGCTTTTGTAATAAGCATCATGTTATTTTTTTCCTTAAGGTTTAAAATTTCTGGTTCTGAACCTATACTTTTCTTTTATTTATTCACGAACTTTTTTTTATGTCACTGTTAATCCCTTTTATACGACGCAATTTAAATAGTCTTTTTTTTCTAAATTATTTTATTTCATTTAGTTGTATGCTATTTATATTCATTTAGAATTAGTTAAAATAAATGAACCCGGAAATCAAGAATCCGTACATTACAAGAATAAAATTATTCTAAAATTATGTATTAGAATTAGTGTAAAATTAGAATATAATTCTGTGTATTATTAATTATTCTAAAAGGAAATTATCTAGAATTTATACATTAAATAGTATAAAAAAATAATTTGCGTTATAAACCATCTCGTGTAAAATATTTAGTATAGTAATATAATGTGTGTATTACGAAGTTCTCCCGGGACTTTCATACCCTGTTCTTCTCTTGAAAAATAATGAATAAAGTTCATATAAAAATATATCCTAAAACGATTCGTTTCCGAGTTGCGACTAGTGAAAGATTTCACACGGATTTCAGCTACTCTGGTGAAAGTAGGTTTTACTGAAATTTTTAGAACGTTTATTAAGAAGCAGAATTAGTGATATCTTATGGGTTTTGATCTAAAATAGATCCCAGAACCGTATCTGCAGTAGTTTTTGAGAAATCTGGGGTGAAAACCAATAAATTTCGTTATAAAAACCCGGTTTTTTTCATATTAGACGTACAATAACTTTGTTAAATGGGTAATAAACACATAAAAAATTTCATACAAAACTTGTAGAGAATTTAATTTCGGAAAAAATGGTGTAAGATAAGTTGAATAAAACAAGGAAAAGAATGAATAATTGGAATTTTATTTAGAAACAGTACATTATTACATTTGTCAGAAAAGTATTTATTTAATATAAATAAAAAACACGTGATTCTTTTTTTGGTGGTGTGAAAAATCTGTAAAAACAAAATTTACTGTTAATAAACTAAGAAAAACTGGAAATTACACAATTTTAAAATAAAAATTACTTATATAATTTTTTTATTAATGACAAAAATACAATAAATTATTCTGATTAACAATAAGCAATACTCTATGTTAAATCATTCTGTAAGATCCATTTTTTTCTCCCTACATCCCTGGGCCGGACATCCAATTAAGTATACTCGGCCCAGGGACATGTCCTTCCGACTCTAAGGAGGTCTCCCCATCCACCGGCTTAACATCCGGCACGACAGGTCAACCCCCCCCCCCGGTTCTGGATCTTTTGTGCCTGCCTCTAATCCCCGGCGGGGGAAACAGGGCCCGGACAGCGTATGTTCGGCGTCATCTACGCCCTGATAATTTTCACAAACAGGCGACTCCTTCTTACCAATTCTATTCAGGTAGGTGCTGAAACAGCCATCGATCAGTGATAGATCAGTTTGCCATTAAAGTAATTCTGTACTTATTTACAACAGAGGAGTTGGTATATTTTTTGAGAGGAGTAATATGGTATTCATTTTGGTTGTGTGTAGTGGTAATGCTTCAACTCCTGCAATAGAATATGTTTTCGAATCGCAGGATTCCAAATTCCGAAACAATTAACGCGACTTTTCGCAATTTTCGGGAAACAGGTTCACCACAATTTTTTTTTTCCCCCTACTTCCCCGGGCCGGGTATCCATTCAAATATGCGCAGCCCGAGAAAGTGTCCTTTAAACTCAAAGGAGGCCTCCCCACCTGCCGGCTGTACGTCCGGCACAGCAGGTCAGCCTCCCCGGTTGGATCTTTTGTTTTAATGTGCCTGCCTCAAGCCCCCCCGACAGAGAACCAGGCCCGACAAAGCTGTCCCTAGCCCCCGCCGAGGGAACCGGGTCTCGGTCTTTTCATTACTCAGATGTTATGATCCCCAAACGAAGGAGCTGCTCATTCTCCTCATAGCTGCTTGCCTTAACGAAAATATTAAACTACTAAGTTACCACGGGCCTCAATGGCCTCTTAAAAGGGCTACATCATCTTTAGCCTTTAGCACTATCTTGGCAAACTCCTCCATTTTGTTCCAATTGTCAGTGGATCGCAGGAGAAAAAGAAGCAGATTCTCCGGATTTAATTGTTGCAGCCCTGCACGTCGTCTATGTATAGTCCATCTATTACAGTGGAACAGAGTATGTTCGGCAGTATCCGAATCCTGGCAGAACATGCAAATAGGTGCTAGTCTTCTACCGAATCGATGTAAATAATATTCGAAGCTACCATGCCCAGAAAGTATTTGAGTAAGATAATAACCAACCTCCCCATGTCCTCTATCAAGCCACATGCCCAAGTCGGGTATCAATCTCCTGGTCCAGGTAGCTTTAGTGGAAAGATTCCATCTGTCCTGCCATACGCGCCTGATGTTGGCTTGGGCTTCTTGTTTTGGCATGCCACGATACCTAAGTGATCGCTCTTTAACTAAGAGGTCGATTAATAATAATATTAGTATTATTAATAATATAATAATAATTATAATTAATGATAGCGTCGTGTCGACAATTCTACAAGTATGTTGTGTTTACCGACAAGGCAGATTTCACTTCAGATTGCGTTAACATCTTAAGCAACTAGCGTAAATCGGCAGAAGTAAATTCTAATGAAACGGTGGAAGGCAATTTTCAACATCGATTTATCATCAATGTTTGATGCGGCCTTTGGGGGCTCGTAGCTAAAATTAGTTGGGGTACTGCTTCAGAAATTTTTTTTTCTGGACCTTCTCAAGGCCATGGTTAAAGTTTTCTGTAAAATAAAATAATCGAAAAAATGAATCAAATAGATTAGCTGGAAGCAGGATAATAATCTAATTCTACACTTTATCACATTCAAGAATATGGTGCACTGTTTTCAAGCAAATTGTGCTTAAAACCCGTATTCGGTTTAACCGAATAAATAATAAAATATCAATACAGATAATATTTTTTAGTATTATTAGATAATAACTAAATAAAATGTCCGCTTAAAAACACTATAGTCCAGCGATATTTAATTTAAATTTCTGTGTACACAGAAACAAATACATAATTAGTTTTTACTAATTACCTTCTATTTCGTCCTTCCAGAGTGTGACAGATTTGGCAATCAGAAAGCCCTTGCTTTCCGCCATCTTCTGATCACTACTGAAAAAATAACTAAACCGTTTTCATATTCCTTCCACCGACCGATTAAACTTGAAAAGGGAACGAACAAGGAACGTTCTATACACACGCGAAGTAAAAAATCAAAAAACCACCTTCCACCAGCACAACTGGGTTGGCACTGCGGGAGCGACAGTGGTCTCTCTCCCTAGCAGTCCCGCGTGCAGCTTCCTATGTTCTCATGCGCACAAACAACCAAACACCACGCCGCTGGAACTGTGTAGCGCACAGTTCCGTACAAAGATTTTTGTGTTTTTTTCGTAAACTGGGGGATGACTACATTAAGCTTAAGGATTATATATTGTGCAAGAATAAACAAAGAATTAAAGATAAAAGCATGCATTATATTAAATGTTATCGATAATATCAAGTGGAAAAGGGGTGCTGCAGTTCCACAGTGCCTATACGCGAACCGCTTTCTTCCCAATCAGCTGCTTGGACTGCTGAGGTCTACTTGCACTTTCTTCGAGAAGAATTGCTGCAACTGCTTGAAAGTGTTCTTCTAGCTCTGAGATGCAAAGCACAATTCCTTCCCACCTCTCTTGTGCCGTTTTCTTTCATTTAAATCATTTCCCTGAGAAATGGATCGGTCGTGGAGTACCACATTCCTGGCCACCAAGATCGCCTGATCACCTTTAGATTTTTGCGTCGGGGGATGGATGAAAAATTTAGTATATAAAAGAAAAATACTTTTTCGTAAGGAATTAATTGTCCGCATTATGTATCTTCTGTAACTTAAGGACAGCCTTGAAGAACTAAAAAGAGCAACAAAAGTAGTACAGAAGCGTGCTAAGAAATGTGTTGAAAAGGCGGGCTCATTTTTGAACATTTATTATAAACTGGCGCGTAATGCACTTTAGTGTACTGTTTCTAAAAAATAAATCGAATTTTCCTAACTTTTCATTGTTTTTTCCACTTCTCTTACACCTTATTGTTCAGAAATTAAATTCTCTACAAGTTTTGTCTAAACGTTTTATGCGTTTATTACCCATTTAACAAAGTTATTGTACGTTAAACGTAAAAATCAGTGTTTTTTACCCCAGTTTTTGGTTTTCACCCCAGATTTCTCAAAATCTACTGCAGATGTAGTTCTGGGACCTATTTTATTCTATTTTTCATGTCAAAAACCGTAAGAAATTACTAATATTGCCCTTAATTAACTTTCTAAAAGTTCAGTACGACCTCATTTCACCGAGGTAGCTGAAATCTGAGTAAAACCTTTTACTGGTAGTAGTTCGCAAACGAAAATTTTACGACATATGTTTATATGAACTTTTTCCGTTATTTTTACGAGTAGAGAGGTTGTGAAAGTCCCGGTAGTACTTCGTGATACATTCTGTTTCCTACTTATAAATATTTTATGCATTTTTAATATCTTAATTAGTTTATTTATCTGTTTTTAAGGATGGTTTTATTTATAATTAAATATTTTATGCGATTTAAAAAAAAAATTAATTTATGCCATTAAGATTGTGATGGTTCCATGTATTTTTTTTCCCTCATTTATCGCTTAATTTGTTTCTTATAACTTAAATGAAATGAAATTTTCTCTAACTTTATTTCATTAATATGTATTAAAAATAAATAAAAGATAATGATTTTTTTCGGTAATCGTTTAATTAACTAATGAAGCAGACAGAATGAGTAAGCTTTCAAAGATTATAGTTACCAGTTCGGTATCCAATGACCTCGTTAACTGGTTATGATTTTCGTTGAACCTTAAGGTTAATTGTTTTGTAATAAAGAATTACTGATGAGCTGTTTTATTTACGTATTGTATTTATTTATTCATTGTTATTATTGTTATTATTAATTTAGTTTACCATAGATTAAAATTTACTAGTTTTACAGTTATAACAAATTTTATTTCTTAGTAATGAGAATTTGAACAGTTTATTATTTATTACTTTATCAGTATTATAATTTTATTAAATTTTCTTTTATATATTATACAGTAGATTTATTTCGTAATTTCTTAACCACTTTTTTTATACTACGTAGATCTGTCTAAGCAGTTTAATTAGTACATTCCGTATATGATGATTGAATTATTATGAAGATTATAAAAAAAGTTGTTTTTTTTTTTTAATTTATTTGTTACAAAACTAGATAATTTAAACATTTGAATTATTGAGTTCAAGAAATAAATTGTTTATTACGGTTTTTTGAAACCCAGTCATCGCTTAATTAAGTTTTGTGTTATTTTTCTTTGTCATACTATAAATAAGTTAATGAAGTTTAATAATTTAAATATAGAATGATTTCTATTTAAATTGTAATATACAACTGTATACATTAAACATCTGACAAAATATAACATTTTTTTGAAAAAAAAAAAAAGTATAGTATTGACGTTTATTTTTATTTATAATTAAATACGAATTGATCTTAATAAAATTGTTTTTTATATTATTTTGTTTTCTTTCTATCACTGACCTATTTTTGTAATTAATTAATTAAAATTTTTTCCACACTGATATTTTACTAGCAATTTTTTTAACTGCTTTTTTCTTTTTATCAACTTAATTTTTTATATGAAGTTAATTATAGCGAATACTTATACGGAATTATTTATAGAAAACGGTTTTTGTTCTATCTGTTGGGATTCTTTTTGTTTCTCATACATTCTTATTTAGATAATTAAACGAGTTTATCAAACCAAATGAAAGTTATTCAATTAACTGGTACAGTAATCTTATTTGTTATAGCAAAATTATGAATCGTATATTAGTTTTGACAAAATTTTTATTTTGATTATTATCGCTTAAAATTAGTATAATTTTAATATCTGAAGAAATTAATAAACTATTTTAAATTAAAATTGTATTTGTGTGATAAATAACGGGAACTTTCATTAAATTTTTAACGATAAGATCTAGTAATAAATACAAATAAGAGATCTTGTATTGAGTCATAACAATAATATAGAGTTCAACCTTGGTTAGCGTAACGGTTTCTTTAACCTTTGTTATTAACTGCAGATTAAAACTTAAAATGTAGGATTATTTGTGTAAAAATGTTCAAAATGAACACATATTTGAAGCTGGTAGTTGATAATTCATTATTTTATTTCTTGTAATTGATTTAACAAGATATTGGTAAATTAGAAAGCAAACCGTTTAATTATTAGGTAATTATTTACGTTGAAATTATCCAAATGATCAATTTATTACAGTCTGGCTAAAGAAAGAAGGCATCTAAGTTGAGCTTGATAAATTTATCCGAAGAACATATATATATATATATATATATATATATATATATATAAACAATTAAAGCCTGTTGTGTTGTTATTTTATTAAAACCTTTTGAAACGGGAAGAAATGCTACTTCACTTTTAAATAAAAGAAGGTGTTTACCCTTTGTTTATGTAATTTACGAGTTTAATAACTTTGACAACACAAGTCCCTGTATGTAGGTATGTAGTCGTCATCAACCAAATGAAGAAGCATAGTACGTTGGTTTGTTTTGTGTAAGTGCTCACATTTTTATTTTAAATGAAGTATTTCTTGGCAAAATACAACAAAGTAACAAACTACGTTTGCTTGCTTTATTTAGTTGGAAAATTTCCTTTTTTTATTGAAAAAATAATAAAAAAATAAAGCAGATTTATTGCAATACTTTTTTTATTTTTTCCGTGCTGTTAACAATTTTTTTTTTTTAAATTATTGAATCTTCATTGTAAAAGTTTTTGTTATTATTAGTACGCTAAATTCATGAACATTTATTTATTTAAAATTGACTCTTAACATTGTAATTGGCAAATAATATTGATAAAATCATATGTTATAACCTTGTAAAATAAAACCATGTAAAATTTTTGCCCGCCTTTTTTCTAGTGTGTTAATAAATATAATTATCATTACCCTCATTAAATTTTCACGTCGTTTTGGTGATTAATTATTTCAACGATAGCGGATCTTTAAAAAATTACCGTCTTCAACATGATTTTAAAAAGAAAAGTAAAGTGTGTGTGTGTGTGTGTGTGTGTGTGTGTGTGTGTGTGTACAGAGTATTTCTAAAATGGTGGGCTGGCTATAGTTTTTCGGATTCTACTTGTAAAAATATACAAAAAATATCTTTAGGAAAAATGGCAATTTCTCCTTGTTCTCCCCGTGTCCGCCATTTTGTTATTTTTATATAAAAATTTATATCTCAAGTTCAAATCGAGGAATCACATTAATATTTGGTAAGCGTCTTGGTAACAAAGTTTTAAAATTATAAAAAAATCAGGAATTAAATAACTTTGCAAATTACAAAATGGCGGCCATGTTTGTATTTGAATCTGTTATATCTCTGAAAATGTTAGTTTTATCAAAAATTATGTTATTTGATAAAATATTAAGGGGTTTTATTTTGAACAAAATAACGTTTTATTATTTAAAATCTGTTAACAAATAGCTGAGTATGGCAGAAAATTGATGATGTAATTTTGTGTCTGTTTTCATGTTCTCCACTTTACGTTCAATTTGATTAAATTATAATTGTTTTTATTTATGTTTTAATTCAACTATTGTAAATTATTATCAAATTAAGTAGTAATTTTTCACAATAGAGCTAATAATTAACAAAAAATAAAACAACTACCTGTGATAATCTTACATTAATTATTGTAGAACGTTAGGTATAATTAAACAGTTAACAATTGTTAAAAGTTATCAGAGATGTTCAAAGTGTCTACCATTAGAAATTACATAAATATCCAGTCTTTTTCTGAGAGATTGTCATAACCGTTCAAAAATTCCGGGAGTGTTCCTAATTTCTTGAAATTCATTTTGGATTCTTTGTTGAAGATCCTCAATGTTGAGTTGAATTACCAATAATATGTTTCAAGTGGCCCCACAGGTAGAAGTCAAGAGGGTTTAAGTTAGGTCATCGGACAGGCTAGGGCATTGGCCCTCCGCGGCCTATCCATTTTTCATGGAAAATGCATAAAATCTGATACTAACTGACTGAAATGTGCTGGAGCTCCATAGTGTTGAAACCACATATTTTCTCTTAATTGTAGCGGTAGGTCTTTCAAAAATGTGGAAGATATTCGGTTAAATGAGCAAGATTATTTTCTCCATTTAAATGATTTGCTAGAATGACAGGGCCCAAAAGATAGTCATTAAAAATACCTTCCCATATGTTCAGGGAAAATCTTTGTTGCTGGCTACTTTGGGAGGTACCATGAGGATTCTTGTCACTCCAGATACGCTGGTTCTGATAGTTTTAAACACCATTCCTGTTGAACGAAGCTTCATTTTTACATTGTTAACATGATCAACAGTAATGGCCCTGTGTAAAATTATTAAAAAGTGAAACGTTAATATCAATTGTTTTATTATTTTTTAATATTAAATCTTATTGTGAGAAAATTATTACTTAATTTGATACTAATTTACAATACTAGAATTAACAATAAATAAAAACAATCAATATTTAATCGAATTCAACGTAAAGTGGAGGACATGAAAATAGACAAATTACATCAATTTTCTGCCATAACTTTGCTCTTTGTTAACCTATTTGAAAAAATAAAATGTCATTTTGTTCAAAATAAAAGGCTTAATATTTTATCAAATAACATAAATTTTGATAAAACTAACATTTACGGAGATATAACAGATTCAAAAACAAACATGGCCGCCATTTCGTAATTTGCAAAGGTATTTAATTCCTGATTTTTTTTATAATTTTAAAACTTTATTACCAAGATGCTTACCAAATATTAATGTGATTCGTCTATCCGAACTTAAGATATAAATTTTTATATAAAAATAAATAATTGGTGTACAGAAGGTGGTAAAAAGAAATCGCTATTTTTCCTAAGGTAGAATCCGAAAAGGTATAGCCAACTCACCATTTTAGAAACACTCTGTATATCTTCTATAAAAAACTGTAAGTTTGTCAGTTTGTTGGTTGATTCTAGCATCAAGCGAAAACCAACCGAACGATTCCTTTCAAATTTGCAGGATAGATTCGTGTTATCCCACGGAAGGTTTTAAGCCATAGACCGAGGCCCTAGCCTCCCTTTGGGGGTAAAGTTGTGATTAAAGGTGTTCATTAAAGAAAAAAAAATAATCCTTTTACTTCATTATTATGTTTCTTTCACCATGATAACAGAAATAAATTTTGAATCTTTCGTCGTTAAAGGTGTGTGTACCTTACCATATATTCTGACTTTTGTAATTTAGTTTCTTTTTCACATTTCTATAAAGTCTGAATACAGTAATTGTTATTTATCAGTATTATTCTTACAATCGTGAGGATAACGAACACCTGGAGGGTCCGAAGAGAGCTCTGCGCTTGAGGTAGGCCCAGGTCGGTCCCAGGAGTTTTCTGGCTAGACGAAGCAAGTCCCGACTGGCTAATACATATATTACACACGCTCATTTTAGTCTCATAATAGCTTTGTTAGTGTGTTAGAAGTTTAGTGAGTTGCGTGAAATTAAAGGTAAAACAAAATCTATGGTTGTCTATAATCATCATCTGGTGTGGCTGGTGGCAGG